>NC_083407.1:103523656-104236917 GCF_020745735.1 Hemiscyllium ocellatum | reverse complement strand
TGGGCTAATGTGAATTGAGGTGAGTCCGCTAGTCAGACAGCCTCTATATGTATACTCCATCAAATTCATAAGCTGTACTATGAACCCGAACCCTGCGTATGGAAACAGAGGTCTTGAGGCAAAGTCACATTTGGGTCAGGTGTGCTGTGTGGAAGATGCTACGTGAAAATCCAGACCTAAGATTCCAAGGTATCATACGCAGGCAAAGCAAAAATTAAGGAACTACAGCTCAGGTTATTTCCATAGCAGTTTGGCACTGTAAGGCACAATACAGCAAGGAAAATCAAGGGCCACAAAGCAAATTAAACTGAAGTTGCAGACTTGGGGACACGTAATGCCAGAATTAAAGAGACAAAGGGGCAGATCAGAAACCTAAACACCACCAGTTTAATGGAAAAAGAAATTTAGAAGACTTTATGAAAGCCACAGAAAAGATGGGAGATATGTCATTGAAACTGCATTAAAGACTAGTTAAACCATAGGGACTAGAAAGCATCCAGCCATGAAAGAAATGGAAATTATTACTGGAACTGCAGACAACGGGAATGACGCAGGAGAACATTATTAAACCAAGCTGGACTCATCTCTAAAAACCTCAAACGGTGGGAATATTTTAGTGAAATGAAGATTAAAGTGGACATCATTTACTAAAGCTGCAAGCAGTGGGAAGCGTGCAGTTAAGCCAATAAAGTAACAGGAATCATTTATTAAGGTTGTGAATTGCAGCGTTCATCCAGTGAACTTTCTATTTTGGCCATGAAAGATAGGAATATTCCATTTTGGATGCAAAATGCAGGCAAACACTGCAGTACAACAACTCAGCTTTTACTGCAAAACAAAAGCTTTCTAAGCTAGGAAAATAAACAGTCACGTTAGGAAAACATGGCATCAGAAATAATATTGCCGGTAAGATTTTATTACCGTGCTGGCCAAATAAAATGCATCTTAAAGAAAGCACTTCTTAAAGTACAGAATAACTTCCAAATTAAATACTAAATCAGAAGGCAAGCAAGTAAAAATGCTTCTATTTACAATGAAGAGAGCAGCTGATAACTCACCAAGGTGCAAAAAAAAAACAAGTTATTCACAAAGATATCTTGAAATTGTCTTTGACAGTTACTTTAAGATCAAAACTAATAAAATTTTGAATGAAGAATATTCAGAGTCCAGCCTCCAGAATTTCATTAATAATTTCTGCAAAGTCGTGCAGAAATATGACTGTAGTGATTTGAATAAATAGAGACAGAACTGATGGAATTACTGTTGATTCTTTGTCAGATTTATTCTAAACAAAAGAAAATTTAACCTAGAGAAAGCCATTCAGAGGGCGGGTGGAGAATAAAACTATCCTGCCACAACTATGGCCAACAGGGACACTTTGCTAGAGAATGGAGGGCCCCACGATCAGGGAACAAAGTAAAATACTGCAGCCACTGCAACAGAGCAGGACACATAGAAGCAGTGTGCTGGGAAAAGCCTGGGCCACCCCCATACACCACCCAGAACACCGCGAAACTGCAGGAATCCCGAGGTCAGCAGAGCTGACAACCAGCTGCCCCCATTCATGAGGGTAAGGGAGAGGGGAGAATTTACGTGCCCGCAGTAATAGGAGTGAGGAAATGTGAAATGCTAGTAGACACAGGAACAGCTGTATCCATCACAAACTTACCCTTACCCCACACAAATAAAATGATTCACTGAACTGGGGTAGGAGGGATAAAACACCAGCTTACCTACGCGAAACTACCCTCATAGAAATAAACAACATACATGTATATATCCCCATGAAATTCTATGTAAGCCAAAATAATGAGGGCACCATAATTGGCAATGATCTCATGAGAGAATATAATATTCTAATCAATTGTGCATAAGGAAAATTGATTTGGCCCAGACAGGATGGTCAAAAGACCAAGATTGGGAAACTTACAAGTCATCCTGAAACTATTAAAGTGGCTACAGTCACCAGTAGGGACTGGAACCTCAAAAAGGGGGGATTTGGAGCCATCTGCACCTCTGTCCCCAGAACATGAGCAGAAACAAAGTTAGATACAGGTCTAGTTAACATGGACCCGATAAGGGTTCCTGGACCGGAGCATAAGTCCCACCGGCAATACCCAATAAAACCTGAAGCAGAAAAGCAGTTGTGGAGATAGTCCTTGCACTATCTCCACAGGGAAACAGGGAATCCTGAAAGCAACCACAAGTACGACTAATTCCCCAACGTGGTCAGTAATAAAGTCTGATGTGAGATACAGGCTCACCATTGACTATACAGGAGTAAATAAGGTCACCCCCAAATTGCACCCCATTGTAGCAGACCCCTCCACCATTTTAAATGCCTTGGCCCGCGAACACAAGATTTGTTACTGTTTTGGATATAGCCAACGGTTTCTGGTCTATTCCGTTACACCCTGAGTCCCAGAATAAATTCGCTTTTATAGTAGGGGACAGGCAGTATACGTGGATGTGCCTGCCACAAGGATTCCACAACAGCCCCAGTATTTTTCACATGGTGATGAGCGATATTCTGAAGAGAGTAGATTTACCAGAGGGTAGCACTGCCCTCCAATATGTGGATGATATCCTAATTGCCTCAGAGTCCGAGTCTGGACACCAGGAAGCTTTATATCTAGTATTACAGGAATTGGCAACCGCAGGGTTAAAACTCAGCCCCACAAAGGCACAAATTGACAAAACACAAGTCTTATACCTGGGACACCTCATATCCCAGGGACTCAAAGAAATGCTCAACGTCCGCAAGAAGGCAATCCAACAGATGCCACGACCTGCCACAGTATTCAACTACAATCGGAGCTTTATACCCAAGTTCACAAAATTGGCTGAACTGATCCAGAGATTAAGTAAAGGAGGCAAGCCCGCCTTGGAACCTGTAACCTGCGGGCCAGAACAGGAGGAGGCATACAGTCAGCTTAAAACCTGACTCATATTGGTCCCTGGGCTAGGGCTGCCAGATCTCCGCAAGGATTTTCAATAATGAGGGAGGGTTTTACTCCACAGTGGTCACCCAAGACCACAGTAGTAGAACAAAGCCTGCAGGGTACTACTCAACTTCAGAAGGGCCATTAGTCACCAGGTTGCCCAGGTGAATAGCAGCCTTAGACTGTGTTGCTTGGGCCATTAGAGTGAGCGAGCCCACAGTAATCCTACTTGCTAAACACAGGGAAACTGAGCACCTCCTCCAATATGAGAAGGGCAAAGTGGGAGGCAGTTCGTTTACCCCCAAGTCAATCCATGGTAATAATTAGGGATATGGGAGAAAACCCAGCTGAGGTAACTGAACAATTGTAGGGATATAGATGGGGATGAGGATGGGGGCGAGTAAAAGATATCTCCCCTAGACACAGCTGAGGAGAACCTCTTTGAGGACGGGTCACGAAAATATGCAGCAGGGTTGCCCCGAACAGGATGGTCTGTGGTAAATGATAAGTTAGAAACAATTATGTCCAGGAGGATTGATGAAAGTCAGGTAGCAGAAATGGTAGCCCTCACCAAAGCACTGGAACTAGCAAAAGGAAACACCATGAATATACATGCGGACAGTCAGTATGCCTTCAGGGTAGTCCAGGACTACATGGTGGCATGGAGTAGAAGAGAGTTCATCACAGTGGGGGATCCCCTATTAGACACCAATTAAGAATTCAAGCACTATTGCATGCCAGTGAACAGTCAAAAGATGTTGCAGTAATAAAAATACAAGCCCATCAAAAGGAGCCAGCTAAAGAGAGTCCAAGTCGGCTAAAATTCAAAGGAAACCAGGCAGCAGACCGAGCAGCTCAGAAAGCCTGGGAACAAGAAGCCATTGACGAGGCTGCAATAGCCACTACTGAATTAGCGAAAGATGCTATCAAAATTCAGCAGCTACAGGGGGACACCCCGCAGGAAGTGAGAGAGCAATGGGAACTGTAGAGGGCATTCAAATGGGAGGATGGTGTCTGGAGGAAAGCAGACAGGTTGGTAGCACCAGCGTGTATACAGAACATATTGCTTGAACCAAACCATGGGCTCTCCATATACATACAGAGGCCATGACAGCAAACCTAGAGAGAATGCGGTGGTGAAAGGGAATGGGATGAGATGTGGCCAAGTACTGCCGCAGATGCACGGTTTGTGCAGAACACAACCCAGAGAGACCCATAAAAGTTAAGATGGGGCACCAGCCCAGACCTAGGGGACCCTGAGAACACTTTCAGATGAATTTTACAGGGCCACTATCACCTTCCCGTGGGAAAACATACTGCCTGGCCAACATAGACCAATTCACCCGATGGGTAGAGGCATTCCTGACCAAAAGCTGCACTGTGACCTCTGTAGCCGGAATATTAGCGGAGGAGGTAATGCCGAGGTGGGAAGTACCCCTCCTGATCGACTCCAACCAAGGGCCACATTTTACAGGCAAGGTCATGAAGATTGTCTGCCAATTACTCGGCATTAGACAAAAATTCCACATTCCCTATCACCCCCAGAGCTCAGGGATGGTAGACAGAATGAATAGAACGCTCAAAAATGCTTCAGGTAAGGCTATGCAAGCCTCAGGCAGAACATGGGCTGAAGTGCTGCCAGCCAGACTAATGAGATTAAGAGCCATCATGAATCAGCCAACCGGGCTAACACCATAGGAATTAATGACTGGGCGAGCAATGCAATTGTCAGAGACAATAATAACAGGTGGCATGAAAGTGGGTCCACTAAAAGACAGAATGCGGCGATATGTGATAGAATTCAGTGCCCACTTGAAAGGGACGTGGGAATCTGTAATTGATAAACAGGTCAAAAAGGACAAGGCAGGGGAACTCAAAATCATCCCTGAGGTCCCAGCAGCAGGAAGCCGCATCCTGGTGCGAGCACTGCCTGACAAACCAGGCTTTGTCCCAAAATGGAATGGGCCATACAACATGGTAATAAGTGAGGACACCTATGCTTGCCTAGACATTAAAGGAAAAGGCGCATGGAAGCACTGGACCCAACTAAAACTGTTTAAAGACCCATATGACCAAACAAATGTCATTGGCCATTCTCCAGGTGCAGACAGAAATGGTGGGCAAGACAGTCATCCTGGGGGGAGTAGCAAAAACACAACAGAACAAACCACACAGCAGCACAACTGCACCTCCTGATGAAAACAACTTTGACTGATGACTTTAATAAAGTGTAAATACCTGTAAGCATTTTACTGTTTTTTTTAGTGTCATGACTGTCAGGAGCATGTCAGGATTTGAAGACAACCTCTCATATAAAACCATCCTAAGTTGGCATGGGAACCAAACTGTCTGCTACCCACTGGTGCGATCAGTAGAATCCCTATTTTGGGACCCCTCGCAACCTGTATACAGCAGACACCTTGGGAGCATCGTGTAAGGGACAGATAGGCAAATACAAAGGGGGCTCCTGGGTAGATGTGTGCAGCTGAGCAGGACCACCGCCCCATGGGGCCAGGCCTTCCTAGCCTAGGGAAGGGAAAATCCGGTAATTATCCACTGTCTCACAGGACAGGGATGGGGATGCGTTTATGCGCTGGTTCCCAAAAATGACTCATGCGTTCAGACACAGTGCACTTATCAGCACTGTACAGTCACCAGGGGACAGTTTATCTGCACTTGCAGTGAGCAGGCATGCTTGAATGTGACCACGGGCAAACAATTCATATGTGGTCAGTGCAATGGCACCCATGTCAACTCCATCACATGGACATGCCTGCTCGATACTTAATGGTTTCCTCCCACAGTCCAAAGATGTGTAGGTCAGGTGAATTGGCCATCCTAAATTCCCCATAGTGTTAGGTGCATTAGTCAGAGGGAAATGGGTCTGAGTGAGTTACTCTTCAAGGGTCAGTGTGGACTTGTTGGACTGAAGGGGCTGTTTCCACACTGTAGGGAATCTAATCTAATCATTCTCAGGGAGAGCGATTAATGCCCATTACTATAGCAATGGACTTCCGCGCAGACATTGAAACTGACAATGACCGTGCTGAAATCAACAAAGGCTGCGATGGAACTGACAATGACTGCAGCGAAACTATGAATGACTGCAATGTTTACAACGAACAAACTATGTTATAGAGACAATAACCTTATCACTGTCCTATTATATCACAAAATGAATAAAAATATCTTGACATGTGCTCCTGGTTAAGAGAAGAATTACAGCTGCTCACTGTGCTGTTGGTGTCTTTCTCTCTCCAGAGCTCCAGTATTTCCTTGTACAATGAACTCTGTTGTTGAACCCTGACTCTGACTCCGAGGCTGGTGATTTTCCCCACAACAGTATAAAAGCTACGTTCTTCACAATGAAGAATTTTCACTCGAGTACGGATGTATGTCTTATCCACATCCTTTTTTTGATAAATCAAAGGGGTTAAACAGCAATAGCTAAGAGCTTCTTTAAACAGGTATCGCCAGATTACTTAATGGAAGAAGACAGCTCAATGCTGAATACAGACCACATTGAAGATAGATGCTAACCCCTCCTATATTGACACACCCAGGAAGATTTCACATTTTTTAATAAAACAAGCCACTAAACAATTTGAACAGGTGACTAAAATAAAGACCAATTTCCAAATTACAAACTCAATTGAGTGATGTTTACATATACTCGTCTTAGCTGAAAATGTGTTGCTGGTCAAAGCACAGCAGGTCAGACAGCATCCAAGGAACAGGAAATTCGATGTTTCGGGCCAGAGCCCTTCATCAGGAATGAGGAGAGTGTGCCAGGCAGGCTAAGATAAAAGGTAGGGAGGAGGGACTTGGGGGAGGGGCGATGGAGATGTGATAGGTGGAAGGAGGTCAAGGTGAGGGTGATAGGCTGGAGTGGGGTGGGGACAAAGAGGTCAGGAAGAAGATTGCAGGTTAGGAGGGCGGTGCTGAGTTCCCCCCACCGACTGAGACAAGGTGGGGGGAGGGGAAATGAGGAAACTGGAGAAATCTGAGTTCATCCCTTGTGGTTGGAGGGTTCCCAGGCGGAAGATGAGGCGCTCTTCCTCCAACCGTCGTGTTGTTATGTTCTGCCGATGGAGGAGTCCAAGGACCTGCATGTCCTTGGTGGAGTGGGAGGGAGAGTTAAAGTGTTGAGCCACGGAGTGGTTGGGTTGGTTGGTCCGGGTGTCCCAGAGGTGTTCCCTGAAGCGTTCCGCAAGTAGGCGGCCCGTCTCCCCAATATAGAGGAGGCCACATCGGGTGCAGCGGATGCAATAGATGATGTGTGTGGAGGTGCAGGTGAATTTGTGGTGGATATGGAAGGATATACTTGTCTTACCCAAACCTAATGAGTCCATTTAAATTTGTATTGACCTTACAGAGCTCAACAAGGTAGTCATGAGAGATATCCACCTAAACCCATGGCTATTAATAGTTTAGCTAAATAATCCAGAAACTGAGTTTTCATGAAACTCAAGATGAACAGTAGACTCTGGCAGATGCCATTGGATGAGAATTCAAAATGATCTACCATATTCATAACTCCATTTTAAGATATTTTGCTTCAACAGCCTGACAATTGGGAATGTCATACTCCAGAGATTTTTCAATGCTCTATAGCTAATACTTCACAAACTTTTCAAGGAGTTGTACGCCATGTGGATGACATATGGATCCATGGGAAATAGTCCAGAAGGGTGATAAGAAAATGCATGCAGTTCCAAAGCACTTGCACATAGAAGGAAGAACCCTTAACAGAAATTGTAAATTCTCCGAAGAATCTATTCACATCTTGGGACACATTGTCAACAATGATGGAATAATGACAGACCCACAGAAGACAAAAGCCATTTAGGAGTTTGGCATTCCAAAGTCAGTTCTTAACCTCAAAAGAACTTGAGGGATGATAAATCTTTTGCCTCACTTGGCAATTACGACAGAACCTCTGAGACAATGCTTAAAGACAACATAAGAATGATGTTGAAACCCCCATCAAAAAAATGTGTCTCAGTGGGTCAAAGACAGATTCATGTCTGTGCATGTCATAGCCATTACAATGTACTTATTCCAAGCATCACAGCAGCTGATGCTTCAGCTACAGTCTTAGGAGCAGTATCCTTTAAGCAGCAACCAGCTGAGTTCATAAACCAGTTCATTAAGCATTGTGTTTGATGAAAAATGCTGACTTTGGCTATGCTTGCTAAATTACAGAACCACTTCATTCCAGTGTTGTTCAGTAACATCAGAGTTGCTGATGAGCAGAAAATTGAAGTCTCAGCTCCCTATTCTACCAAAGAATTTGATGTCAAATATACCTCCATGGAACTATCAAGATGTATTTAAGAGGCAGTCCTATTACGTGCAGCAATTTCAATGACAGACAGTTGACACTTTTTGGGCTAGGGTTGTGGATAAAAGCTTTTTTTAATTCATTCACAGGATATGCCATTCTTCTTGCCTATTACTTATTATTCATCACAATTACCCCATTTATTACCCATCCTTAATTGCCGCAGAGGGCAGTCTGGAGTCATATGTATGCCAGACAAGGTAAGGATGGCAGTTTCCTTCTTAAAGGACATTATAGAGAACCAGATGTGCTTTTCTAACAACCAACAATTGATTATTGGTTTTTATTAGATTCGGAAATTCCAGATTTTTTTTAACTGTGCCATGGTGGAATTCAAACCTGGGTTTCCAGATCATTATCTGGGTCTCTGAATCAACAGTGCAACAATAATACCACTAAGCCTTCACCTCCCCCAGTTGAGGTCATCCAAGGAGTAACAGACCAGCAGAGATCATATGTTGCTTGGAGAGTCATAGAATCATGCAGCACAGAAGCAGTCCCTTCAGTCCAACTTGTTCACGTTAACCAGGTATCCCAAACTAAACTTGTCTTTCTTGCCTGCGTGTCGCCCATATCCCTCTATATCTTTCCTATTCATGTACTTATCCAAATATCTTTTTAAATGTTGTAACTGCACCTGCATCTACCACTTCCTCTGGCAGTTCATTCCACATATGAACCACCCTCTGTGTGAAAACATTGCCCCTCAGGTCGCGTTTAAATTTTTTTCCTCTCAGTTTAAAAATATGCCCCTAGTTTTGAACTCCCCCACCCTAGGGAAAAGGCCTTTGCTATTCACCTTTTCTACGCCCTTCATGATTTTATAAACCTCTGTAAGGTCACCCCTCAACTTCCTACACTCACAGTAAAAAAAGGTCCCAGCCTATCCTTACAACTCAAAGCCTCCAGTCCTGGCAACATCCTGAAATCTCGCATGAAAGAAGCATAGGAACCCTATTCCTTTGTAGATCTATCATCCAATACTGATTGATGCAACAGATGCAATGAAGTGAATGCAACAGACCTACAGCCTGCTCACTGTCAGTAAAAGAATCAAAGTTAACAGTCTTCAACCCTAAGCTCTACAGATACTAAAGAGAACACACTCTAGGAGAATGACGAAAATTCCAGATCACCTGAATTTATGAAGTCAGACACTTGGTGTGAGATGGGGAAGTGGCGAGTCTAATGGAAAGAAATCTTGGTGGGAGATGTTGGAAAGGATGTAAAGATTGAAAGAGTTAATATTGAGGAATGCCTTATACACCATCATTTATAATGAGGTCACCTGGACATCTGGCAGAACAGCTAAGGATCTTGAAGGAATAAGAACCAACAGGTCCTCCTCAAATTATCTGTAACAACGTCTACCATATCAACATGTAATTAGTTCCTAAAATGAAATAAACTTCATCTTGTTCAACACAAAAGCCCTTTCTAGTTAGATCAGTACATGATTTTCCTCTATCACATTTGACCAGACAGGCCCAATAGATCCCCACACTTAAAGAGGATGATGGCAGCACACCAACATGGTGCATGCAGACATGACTTAACTGCAAAAACAACAGGGTAGAGGACAGGAGTGATTAAATGAGTAAAGGGATGATGGTACAAGGTACAAGGAGATGAATTTGGGACTTGTAAAGAACAAAACATGGGTTCGTTCAAGTTGCAAATGAGAAAAAAAAAGAGGAGATATGGAAAATAATTTGGAACAGAAGGCTTCTTTGAATTGACGATAATTTGGTCAATTAACCTGCATTAACCTGCTGGCTCTGTTACAAAGTGCATCCCCACCACAGACAATACCTTCTCCAATTCAATGGCTCTCAGAAATATCCTTCATTATAAGTACATATCTGCCAAGGAATGGTGATTATTGTTGATATGATTGCATTATTATTTTCAGAAACACTTTGTTTTGAATGACATAATGAAAACAATACAAAACTGAGCATCAAAACTACTGTAACAGCCAGAGCAGCAGAAAAGGTTTAACTGCAGCATGATGCTCAGACTAGCTCTCCACTAAAAGCCTTCCCCGTACTTATTACGCAGCATCTCCAACACAGGACGTGAGAACTCAGGTGGACCCCAGATGGCACTTTCATATTGATGAACCCGTGCTTTATGCAGATCAATGTACGTACTTCTGCCAATATTTCCCCACACAATCACATCTTTCACATCTGCGGAGAGAATGAAGAAAAGGCACATCACTTACATAAACATGAACGAACCATTTGCTGATATGTACACTTGAAAACAATTTTAGCAATACAATGTTGAAATTCAGAATCAACCTAAAGAACAGTCTCACCTTTGTGCAGATTTGAAATGCATAAAAGACAAGTAACTCACTTACATTTTATTTCCACTCAGCCTATATTAACTCAAACATTGCAGAAACTACAGTTCATCAGTATCTCTGTTTTAATGAGTCGCTATCATGAGTAGCCCTATGGGGCATTACTAATGAGCAACATTTGAGGCTCCTTGTCACCAGGAAGCACTCCCTGATCTCAGCAAATGGGTCAAAATATTGAGCTTGCAATGTTACTGTGAGAATTACAGGGTTCTCTGTGCTTGGTGGGTGTGAATCTGTATCTAAAAGTTCTATAGTGAGCAGGTGGCATCAGTTTTGATTCATTTTCCCCCAGAGCAGGGGCACTTGGAAAAGATGATGCAGATCTGTCCACAACAGACTGGGAGAATGGGGGCAAGCTAAAGGAACAGGTAGGCATACTGCATACTTCAGCTGGTTTGTTCCTGTTAGTGAATGGTTGGGGCAAATCAGTCCTTGTAAGATAAATTAATGCTCTTGCCAATTCGCATATATTTGAACGATGGTTGGTCACAACTAGATATTTTCTAATCAGGCTGGTCAGAGATGTTATTTCACCTAAAACATAGACAGGATTTTAACTTGGGTCTCCTATTCTATGATTCCTGGTTCAGGGGTAGGGATACACTGTGCCACAAGAGTTGGGCTAATAACAACTGGAGTCATTGTCAACCGTGATTCAGTTGACTGAATAGACACCTGAGCACCAATTCCAGTCAGACACTTGCCACAATTGGAGTACTCAAGTTAAAGGGTTTTCTTTTGAGAGCAACATTAAATCACAGCCTTGACTACCTTCTCAGATGGACATAAAAGATTCCTAAGCGCTCTTTACAGAAGAGATGGGGATTTCTCTTCACTAGCCTGACTAATATTTATCCCAAATGGGATTTATCTCATTGCTGTTGAGAGAGCCTGCAGTGTGTAAGTTGACTACAATGGCTTCTATATTACAACTGTTTAATAATTTACTATACTTTATTGATTCTTCATCAAATGATTTGGGATGCCATGAAAGGTGCTATATAAGAGCGCTTCTTTCATCCAATTTAAAATTTAATCACCACAGAGACAAAAGCACTGGCAACCATTTCCAAAGAACAGACCCATGAAAATCCAACATGAAAAATCTTAAGTAAGAAATAAATTAGAAACAGAACTGATGTGCGCTCATGGGCCATAGATGACTGATGGGCTGAAATGTGAATATTCCTGTTCTAGTAGATCCATTATTCTGTGCTGATGCATTACAGCCAAAAATGACACTTTTCCCAACAGCCACTGCTGCAAGCAAAGCAAACCCCAAATTTAATAAAACTATCATATACAATCAGAATTCAAATAAAAAGATCAGGGATGAGCTAAGACTGTTATCTAATCTGGTGGCTATAAATATCTTGAACTTACTTCTCACGTCATCCAAACTCTTTATTAAATTGATTCCTCCCAACTCACTCTTAGGCTACATCATTTTATGTATAAACCATATGAATCCTCTGATTGGTTTCCTAAATGTGGCTCACTGTCAAATCTCATTGCTCTATACATTATCAGAACCCCTTAATTGGATTTCAGCCTGTTACTAATTCCAAGATGTCAGTTATTAGATACATAAGTCATTTAAATTGCTTGATTGATTCTAGTCTGTAACTCCCTCTCAGATATCTATTTTTCTGTACATAAACCATCAAAACTCTTAATCAGATTTCAATTTGTAACATTTTCCTAGACAGGAAACTGGCACTTACTCAATCATAAGCAGTGAACTGGTTAAAATATTACTTATAATTTGTATTGTTTTGAGTTACATATGCACTGGTTCCTATTGTTCCAGCTGTAATTTGTTTGCATACACTCTTGTTCAGAAGTAAACAATGCAATGGTCTGAATCTTAATTACCCTCTGCATCCTGTTTGAGCATCATTGCAAAATATAATGACATGTTCTTTCTGCCCTAACCCCAATCCATCTTTTGTCAAAAATTAACTTTAAAGATGTGGCAGTCAGATCAAAGCAAGCTTGAGCATTCAATTAGTGTCATTTGCACCATTAAAATCAGGAAGTCAGAAGTAAGAGTGATGTTGGATACAGATTGCTTACACAGGAAACTATGGAAATATGCACAATAACAGTTAAATATATCATACAGGGAATAACACAAGGCATGAAGTATGTGAGAGTATGCATTTTGGAGAACTTGTACTATTCTGAACAAGGGTTACTAGACCCGAAACGCTAACTCTGCTCTCTCTCCACACATGCTGCCAGACTTGATAAGTCTTTCCTGCATTTTCTGATTGTGTTTCTGATTTTCAGCATTTGCAGTCCCATGTTTTTTTTTGGTTACAGAACTTGGTGGGTGATGCTTTGAGGACAGTGAAGAACTTTTGATTGTATTTTATACGGTAATAAAAGACGAAGCAAAGACTACTTAGAGTATTTGACAGCCACATCCCCCTGACCTCTATGACAACAGGATGTTTCAAACAGTCATCCCCCACCACCAATATACCCCTCTGGATTGTTGAGCAACATCTCCTCTGACTGTGCTCGTTTCCTTCATTAAAAGATGTTGTTACGAGAATCCTATTGGCCTAAGCCATGCATGTCTTTTTTCTGGGATACCTGCAGCTTTGCTTTTCCCCCATAACAAATTTTCCAGTACATTGCATGTCATTGTGATGCAGCAGTGAATGTTATTATGGCAGAAGTGTTATGATGCTCTAGAAAGAGTAAAAACAGCTCTGGAGTTATTTTTTATAAGGCAACATAGAAAGTTGTCAGTCTGTCCTAAGGGATGCATAAATTATGGGGTTACAAATCACACAACACCAGGTTATAGTCCAACGTGTTTAGTTAGAAGCACTGGCTTTCAGAGCACTGCTCCATCAGGTGGTTGTGGAGGACACAATTGTAAGACACAGAATTTATCACAAAAGCTTACAGTGTGATGTAACTGAAATTATACATTGAAAAATACCTTGATTGTTTGTTAAGTCTCTCATCTGTTAGAATGACCATGTTAGTTTCACTTCTTTCATATGTAAATCACAAAAGTTTTTTGAAAAGTTGCATTCTCAGGTTAACTTTAACAATTGGTGTCAGCCCAGATAATGTGTTGAAGGTGTTCGCCCCCTGTGTGCTGTTGTCTGTGTCATAATGTTTAGACTGATTCTAATCTAAAAAATGAGTTAACAGAGTGTTATATGGATTCATGTAGTTTTTGAGCAAAGTACATTGTAACTCTGCGAGTACAAATTCACCCCACAAATATATATGTGTATGTGGGTTTGGTTGGTGTGTGTGTGAGTACACACGTGGGCTGGAGTGTTGTGGGTGTCTGAGAGAGACGGTGTATATGTGTGTGTCTGTGAGTGCAAAGGAGTCTAAATCTGTGAGAGTGTGCATTTGCGAGTGTGGGATTGTGTGTGTGTCTGTGTGCACGTCTGTGTACAGGAGTGTGTGTGTGTGTGTATATATTGCAATGGTGGTCACCTGTAGTGTGACATGAACCCAAGGTCCCGGTTAAGGCCCTCCCTATGTGTACGGAACTTAGCTATCAACCTCTGCTCAGCCACTTTTTGTTGCTGTCTGTCCCGAAATCCACCTTGGAGGTTGGTCACCCAAAGGTCCGAGGTTGAAAGTCCTGGACCACTGAAGTGTTCCCCAACTGGGAGGGAACACTCCTGTCTGTTGATTGTTGTGCGGTGCCCGTTCATCCATTGCCATAGCCTCTGCCTGGTTTCACCAATGTACCATGCCTCAGAGCATCCTTGCTTGCAGCGTATGAGATAGACAATGTTGGCTGAGTCGCACGAGTACCTGCCATGTACATGGTGGGAGGTGTCCCCACGTGTAATGGTGGTATCCATGTCCACACTCTGACACCTCTTGCATTGCCTATCGTGACAGGGTTGTATGGAGTTGTCCTGAGAGTCGGGCAGCTTGCTACGAACAATGATCTGTTTGAAGTTTGGCAGTTGTTAAAGGTGAGCAGTGGAGGTGTGGGGAAGGTCTTGGTGAGGTGCTCATTGTCATTGATAATGTGTTGCAGGCTGCGAAGAACATGGTGTAGTTTTTCAGCTCCTGGGAAGTACTGGACAACGAAGGGTACCCTGTCGGTTGCAGCACGTGTCTGCCTCCTGAGGAGATCATTACGGTTCCTTGCTGTGGCACGTCGGAACTGGCGAACAACTTCAACACATTATCTGGGCTGACACCAATTGTTACAGTTAACCTGAGAATGTAACTTTTAAAAAAGTTTTGTGATTTACATATGAAAGAAGTGAAACTAACATGGTCATTCTAACAGATGAGTGACTTAACAAACAATGAAGGTATTTTTCAATGTATAATTTCAGTTACATCACACTGTAAGCTTTTGTTATAAATTCTGTGTCTTACAATTGTGTCCGCCACAACCACCTGATGGAGCAGTGCTCTGAAAGCTTGTGTTTCTAATTAAACATGGCCGACATTTCTGCCACCTCCAAATGGACAATGACCTGGCGTTGTGTGATTTTTAACTTTGTACACCCCAGTCCAACACCAGTATCTCCAAATCATAAATTATGGAGATCGAGAGTAATACACATTTTATATACAGGATAATAGGGTTGGGAAAATTATATAAAAGGTAACAGAACTTCAGGTATGCCTCATCTTCACCATGGATATCCAATCCCTCTACACCTCCATCTGCCATGACCAGGGCCTCCAAACCCTCCGTTTCTTCTTCTACCGATGTCCCAAACAGTACCCTTCCACCGACACTCTCATTCATTTGGCTGAACTGGTCCTCACCCTCAACAATTTCTCCTTCGAATCCTCCCACTTCCTCCAGATCAAAGGGGTAGCCATGGGCACCCGAATGGGCCCCAGCTATGCCTGTCTCTTTGTTGGCTACGTAGAACAGTCCATCTTCTGTAGTTACACCAGCACCACTCCACCCCCCCGCCGTCTTCCTCCGCTACATCGATGACTGCATCGGCACCACCTCGTGCTCCCGCAAGGAGGTTCAGCAATTCATCGACTTCACCAACACATTCCACCCCAACCTTAAATTCACCTGGACCATCTCTGACACCACCCTCCCCTTCCTGGACCTCTCTATCTCCATTAATGACGATCGACTTGACACTGACATTTTTTACAAACCCACAGACTCCCACAGCTACCTGGATTACACCTCATCCCACCCTACCTCCTGCAAAAGTGCCATTCCATATTCCTAATTCCTCCGCCTCCGCTGTATCTGCTCCCAGGAGGATCAGTTCCACCATAGAACACACCAGATGGCCTCCTTCTTCAGAGATTGCAATTTCCCTTCCCACGTGATTAAAGATGCCCTCCAACGCATCTCGTCCACATCCCGCACCTCCGCCCTCGAACCCCACTCCTTCAACCGTAATAAGGACAGAACGCCCCTGGTGCTCACCTCCCACCCTACCAACCTCCGCATAAACCGCACCATCCGCCGACATTTCCGCCACCTCCAAATGGACCCCACCACCAGGGATATATTTCCCTTTCCGCTTTCCGCAAAGACCATTCCCTCCATGACTACTTGGTCAGGTCCATGCCCCCCAACAACCCATCCTCCCTTCCTGGCACCTTCCCCTGCCACTGCAGGAATTGCAAAACCTGCGCCCACACCTCCTCCCTCACCTCCATCCGAGGCCCAAAGGAGTCTTCCACATCTATCAAGGTTTCACCTGCACATCCACTAATATTATTTATTGTATCCGTTGCTCCCGATACAGTCTCCTCTACATTGGGTAGACTGGACACCTTCTCGCAGAGTGTTTTAGGGAACATCTCTGGGACACCCATATCAATCAATCCCACCACCCTGTGGCCCAACATTTCAACTCCCCCTCTCACTCTGCCGAGGACACACATGTCCTGGGCCTCCTCCACCGCCGCTCCCTCACCACCTGATGCTTGGAGGAAGCACTCCTCATCTTCCGCCTTGGAACACTTCAACCCCAAACTTCAATGTGGATTTCACCAGTTTCCTCATTTCCCCTCCCCCCACCTCACCCCAGCTCCAACCTGCCAGCTAGCACCATCCCCTTGATCTGTCCTACCTGCCTATCTTCCTTTCCACCTATCCACTCCACCCTCTCCCTGACCTATCACCTCCATCCCCACTCCCATTCACCTATTATACTCTATACTACTTTCTCCCCACCTCCATCCCTCTCTCACTTTTCTCTCCACCCTGCAGGCTTCCTGCCTCTATTCCTGATGAAGGGCTTTTGCCCGAAACGTCGATTTTTCAGCTCCTCGGATGCTGCCTGACCTGCTGTGCTTTTCCAGCACCACTCTAATCTAGAGCTGAAAATGTGTTCCTGAAGAAGGGCTCATGCCCGAAACGTCGATGCTCCTGCTCCTTAGATGTTGCCTGACCTGCTGCGCTTTTCCAGCAACACATTTTCAGCTCTGATCTCCAGCATCTGCAGTCCTCACTTTCTCCACTCTAATCTAGACTCTGGTTTCCAGGATCTGAAGCCCTCATTTTTACACATCTGTAATGGCTATCAAGCCCTGGTGGGGAAAGGGTTTGGCAGCAAATGATGGGGCAGATTGCTTTCAGTGAACCATGTCTGATGCAGGCAGACAATGAGAATATGTAAATGAAATGCAACCACCTATTGCATTAATTGAAAGGCTTCAACTGGCAGCAAGGCAATGAGGGTATCCTTGGGTCTCATGGTCCTGATTTACTGCGGTAGAATCAGAACCCCAGCCTATGCACTCCTGCCTCTAGATTTGTTTTGGGAGGGCATTAAATTCCACCCATAATGGGGATTTACTAGCACTTTGATGGACAGTCTGTTATATTGTAAACAATAATATATATAACAGTAATGTTCCAAAATCTGTTACACAGAGGTAGAATATTTGAAAAATGTGACTGATGCCCTAGGAGTAGGCTAATTTAATCGTTCACATGTGCAGAAGTCATAGATGAGCTATTTCAATTCCGTAAGTTAATACAGTGGGATTCTTCAACTCTTTATTTGACTAACTGAGGAATATGTTGCTAGCCACGGTTAAAATTCTATTGAGCTATGCATCTGTAAGAGGAGGCAGAGAGGTTTAAAAGAGACGACAATGTCTAAAATATACTCACCAAGTGGACTCACATTCAACTTGCTGGCTAGCAGTGCTTTAGCTTCTCCTTCCAACTGAGTTGACACTGCTACAAAGTTACAGTGATCAATAGCGTATGCACTATCCATAAGGAGGTATGTTTTCAAATTCAAGATATAATTACCAGCCACAATCACACGGACACTGGGTTTTGCAAAGGTGTCAATCTTAATTGCAATTTCTTGGTAGACACCGCCCATTTCTCTGTAACAGTCTTCAATTGATTGACCCTTCTCTGGCATAAGATCGTCAAGAAGAATGATGACCTCGGCATCCATGAAAGCCTTTCTCAGGCTATTTTGCACCGTTACTTTTTGAAGTAGAGGCCAGGCCATGTCTTCAATCTCCATTTGTATGCCTTGTAAAATGCTCAGAGGCCCATCAATGTGCAGCAGATTTAGGCTGACCTCTTGGCTGTGACCAAACACCTCTCCATTTAGCAAGGTAGGGATCAGATTAATACACGCAGGACACAATGCTCTAAAATATAAAGCATATCATGTAAGTGAACTATGTAAATGATTTTGCATTGTCCATTGATTATTCCAATCAGTGATTTTATAGATCTTAAAATAAAAGAGCTGCATGATTACATTTACAAAACAAGTACTACGGATGGAAGGAACTCTTGGAGAGCAGAGAATAGCATTTTTGTCGCTAAGATGGTTCAGGTTCAAGTCCCACTTCAGGATTTGATGGTCAAGGAAGGTATTTTCACAACTTTGCCCAACGTGTACAATACCAGCAAATCCTTTCAATACACCAAACACTTACGTCAGCAGTAACTGTACAAGGCTTGATACGCGTTAGTGGTCCAATGGGCACAGGAGAAACTAAGGACTATGAAAGGACTCAACTGTGTAAAATCTATGCAATGAGTAGTCTAGGCCCAACAGTTTCCATAGACATGTGTCACATATTATTTAAACAAAGTATTGAGAACTATTGCTACTTTTGCCGGAAAAGTACTTGTTCTGCATGTAATAAACTGACTGAAGCTTCAGGGAACCAGGTTTTGTGATCAGCTTCTTTAGCAATGGCTAAGTCTCCCTTATTTGTGTGGTATTGAGTTGCCTATATTATATAGGGTAGAGTTTTGACCCCTAGATTAACTAAGGGCTCAAGGAAGCAACCGAAGGAACAATGCAAATGCCTTCAATGTTCTCAGACTGGGAAGGAGAGCTTGGTGAAAGGTTTGGGGGTTAGGTGAGGGGAGTTCAGCCAGGATCATTGCTCTTGATCACTTGACAATAACTTCTTCAAACATAGGAAGCTATTCATCTTCGTCAGCCTGTTCCACAATTTAATTACACAATGACTGAAACCTCAATCCAATGTAGCTGTCTCGGTTGCTTAACCCTTAATACTCTTACCTATCAAAATCTATCATTCTCAGCTTTGAAATTTTCAACTGATATCCAGCTTTTTTGGGGGGAAAGAGTTTCAAATTTCACTATATGAAGAAATGATCCTTGGCACAATCCCTGCATGGGCGAGCTCTAATTTTATGGTTTGTTTACATGCAAATCAGGAACAGGAATAAGCCATTCAGCCCCTCAAGCTTGCTCTGTCATTCAATAAGATTATGGCTGATCTAATTATAACCTCAAATCTACATTTCACCCAATCCCTGATAACCTTTTTAAACCCCTTACCTATCAAGAATTTATCTATCTCTGTCTTTAAAACTCTTCTTCCACATCATTTTCAGGGTGAGAGTTCCAAAACTCACGATGTTCTAAGAGAAAATAATTTTCCCTAATCCCTGTTACAAATGGGTGACTGCTAATTTTTAAACAGTGACCCATAGATTCTCCCATAAGGGGAAAGATCCTTCCCACATCTACCTTGTCAAGACCCTTCAGGAGTTTATAAGTTTCAATCAAGTCATCTCTCACTGTTATAACGTCAAGTGGATACAAGCCTAACCTGTCTAAATTTCCCTCATAAAACAACCTGCCCATTCCAGGTATTAGTCCACTAAACTTTCCCTGAACTGCCCTCAGCATATTTACATTCTTCTTGAAATAGGTTGACCAATGCTGAACTCAGATGCAGTCTCAGCAATGCTTGGTACAACTGAAGAATAATCCCCCTACTTGATTCCCCCTCGTGATAAATAATAACATTGTACTTGCTGGTCCAATTTGCCAAAACATTTTATGGACTCTTGTTCTGGATTATCCTGCCCAATGAAATAACTTTGTCTGCTTGTCCTAGCAAATCCTTGACTTTAATCAGCCATTTTCTTCTATACTTGAGTGAACATAAGGTTAGGTGCACCCACACTGACTATGTGGTCAGACACATGACAATGGGCTCTTGGGCATCACATTGGATAGGCGAACAAGCAGTCATCCATGAGTCAGCTGCTATGTAAGAAGCTAGAAGAGATAGCAGCTATGGTAGTATTTTGATGGATTTTAAAATCTAAACTTGAAAACAAGATACAAGCCCAAACATAGCATCACAATATCAACATCATTCCAATCCTATCACCAAATGGTCGTTCTAAAATGGACCCCCTTTTTGTAATATAGGTTTTGCAGTTCCAGACAGTGAAGTTTCTCATAAACAACAATGACCTACAAACTCCAGAATATCATTAATGCTGCTTTAAATTTAGTGGTCAGAAAATTACTGAACGATTAAATTAGGAATTGAAGAAAATAATACAGGAGCAAAGTTTGAAAGCTCAGATTAAAATAAAAAATTATCAGTGTCTTTCCCAACTGACCACTTTCTGCTTACATTCAGTGCACATATTATTCTTTAGCATTGACAAAATATCACAAGTGTGAGGAAAATACTGCTGCAATGAGACTATCATGCATTTGCTAATTTTCTTCTGACAAATTAAGAATTTGTTTAATAAACAGGGCTTGAAATTGGCTGAGGCATGTCAGTTCTTGAATAAATAATATTGATACAAATTATGGTGACTAGAAGTTTGGGCTCACTCAAAAATTAAATTGCACATAGAGAAGCCAACACTCGAAAACATAAAAAGTGTTCAATGATCAATTAGGAGAGAGATGTGTTGAAGAAGATTACAGAAATAGATTACTAGTGATGACCAAGAGAGAAAATAAACACATACCCGCAAATCCAGATTGCCATTGCTTTTTTCTGAATCCTGTGAATTGCTTCTTCTTCCTTCTCTTTTTCGTTAGTCTTCATGTTCTCCTTTGCAATCTTGAGCATGAGTGTAGTCATCATATCAGAAGTAAAGCCATAATAACCCTAAAGTTAAAACAAGCACACAAGTAAAACAATTGCCTTACACAAGTTTCTCTGTAGGAATAATATGTTTGCCTATTTTTCACTCTGCTTGTCAAATCACCAAAATGTATTTCTTACTGATAGTTTTGTCCTGCAAACTGAATTCCTGAGGTCTAATGCCATTACCGCTTCAGAATAAAATGCATCCAGCTTGTCTTAGTGGGGTATAGTTCAAATTCCACTCCAAATCTTTCATGACAAAATCTCAGCTGACACACACATTGCAGTAATGAGGGGAAAGTGCATTGACAAGAGATGCCACACTTTGGATAAAATTTTAAACTGACCCCCCCCCCCATCTTCCTCTCAAATCAACTCAAAGGATCTTGAGACACGCGTGAGAATGACCTCAGCGCTTTGACCAATCTTTGTCCCTCAATCAACATTACTAAAAGGTTTACCTGCACTTCACTGAATCTAGTCTACTGCATTTGCTGCTCACAATACGGTGTCCTGTACACTGGGCAGATGACACTCAGACTGAGTGACCACTTTGCGGAAAATCTAAGTTTCGTCCGTAAAAAATGACCCCAAGGTTCCAACTGCCTGCTAGTTCAACAAACCACCGTGGTCCCATGCCAATATTTCTGTCTCGGGCCTGCTGCAATGTTCAAGCAAGCCTCAGAGAATGCTGGAAGAGTATTACCTCATCTTTCTCTTGGGAAGCAGTCTTCAATATCGAGTTCAATAATTTTAGAATCTGAACACCTCCTTCCATATCTTTTACCCACCCCATACTCCAGGCTCTGTCATGGCAGAGGTTGCTTTCAGTACAGCCAACCCATTTTCATCTGTCTAGCATTTCTTCCTTCCTGGCTTACTATCAATCATCTCTTTTACTGCCCATTTTTTCTCTCTCTCTGGACTCTGTCTCCAACTATTGTCTAATCCCTTCGGACTGTCCCAACTCCCCTTCCCCCCCAACATAAACATGTCTATCCTAAATGCTATCAGTTCTGAAGATGGCTCACTGGACTCAAAACGCTAACTATGTTTTCTCTCCTCTGATGCTGCCACCTGCTAAACTCCTCCAGAAAGTTTTGTTTTTGTCACTAAAAGTTTATCTGATCATTTTCACATCACCACAGGGTGTCACGGTGGCTTAGTGGTTAGCATTGCTATCTTACAGCACCAGGGACTGGGTTCAATCCTGGCCTTGGGCAACTGTCTGAGTGGAGTTTGCACATTCTGCCTGTTTCCTTCCCTAGTGCAAAGATGTATAGGTCAGCTAGACTGGCCATGCTAAATTACCCTTTGGTGTACAGGATAGGTGGGTTAGGCATGGTAAATGCAGGGCATGGGTTGGCTGCTCTTAAGAGGGTTGGTGTGGAGTCAATGGCCTGCTTCCATGCTGCAGGGATTCTATCACTGTTTATAGGTCTGTGCCTATTAACTTTTATATTTATCACATTAAAGAAGTTATTGCTGTTCAAAAGTAACATTGTAAATTTACTTGGATGCTCTCATGATGTGAGAGACACTATATAAGCGAAAGTCTTTCTATAAATCTTTTCTGGCCTACCAAGGAATGTCATGAGAAAACATTAAACAATCCATTACTGGAGATTGTACACTAGGGCATTAAGAACTCCTTGGTTAGAAACACAGGAATGGGAGTAGGTATCATTCAGCCTCTCAATCTTGTTCTGCCATTCAGTGAGATCATGGTTGGTCAAAATTGATTGGTTGATCAATTAATCCTACACAGCAAGTCAGATACATTTATAAAGATGTACTAGTAATCAAAATGAAAAAAGAATAATCAAGATGTAATTTTAAAATTATTAACTCTGCCAGTTTCTTTGAAGAAGTAGCAGGAAGAATGAACAAGGGTAATATAGTGGATATATGTCGACTTTATCTTGACACTACATGGTAGACTCATGATTAAAGTTAAAACCTGTGGAATCAGAGCTAAGTAGCAGAATGGTTAACAACCAGACTGAAAGAACAGTAAGCAGAGAAAGTGGCTATTCAGACTGGCAAAAGGTGGGAAACGGTGTTCCATAAGATCATTGCTGGGACTACTGATGTTCATTCTTTACATAAATAATTTAAATTTGCGAAGGTGAAGTACCCCCAATACCAAAATTTGTAGATTATTCCAAAGTTGTGGATAAAGTTGACTGCAACAAAATACAACAGAAGTGTTAACAAATTTGTATAACGGGTGTGGAAATGGCCAACAAGTTCCAATTAGAATTGAGTTACAAATCACCAAAAGTAGTAACACAGGATAGCAAGTTGATTTTTTAAAAAATGCACAGACAGCGCTTGGGTTCCTTTTCAGAATATAACTTGAAAGCAGAGGAAGTTATGTAGAATTTATAGAGAACCTTTGCATACCACATTTAGAATAGAATAGTAGTTCTATACACTGCACTGGAGAAAGTGCAAAAAGGACTTACAGAGATGTAGCTGGAACTGACAGGCCATAACAACTAGGAAATACTGAATTTGGTATGTTCCCAGATGACCATTCAAGGTACATTGGGATATCTGCCTCCTCCACCTGCATGTGTTACTGGGTTAGGGTTGGTTCAGTGAATTTGCTGCCACCAATCCTCATTTACCTTTCCCATGTCTTGGATCTATCTAGTGATTAGAGGATACACCACTTTTGAGTATCTACTGTGGAGCATTGTTCTCATATAGGAAGGTTTACTGTATGATAGCAATAAGTACAAACACATTTGGCCAGCATATTTTCTAAGACCTTGGTGAGCCGGCGCAGATAACCCTGCTTTATTCAAAAGCTGGAGTAGATTGTTTTGTCTCCACTCACAGACTGTGTGACATTAATGTGAACATTAATCTCCTCAGAATTTATCTAAAATTATATCAACCTTATACAACACTGAACAGCTGGTGGCTCCTTTCTCCAAAAAAAAAGAGACTGAGAGGTGATTTGGGAACAGAGATCTTTAAATAGTGAAGGAGTTTGAAAGGAGAGGATTAAAGAGTGGGCATTTCCAATTGTTGGGGTATCCAGAATGACAGGCACTAATTGTAAGGCAATCATTATTGTACCAAGTAAAGAATCCAGCAGAAACATCTTTTCTCAACGCGGTGAGAATGTGGAATTTGGTGCTACATGGACCGGTTGAAGAGTACAGCGTATATGTACTTAAGTGAAAGCTAGTTAAGTAAATGAGAGAGAAAGGAATAGAAGTTGATCAAGTTACATGAACTAAGATGGGAGGAAGCTTATGTGGAGAATAAACACTAGCATGTACCAGTGAGCGACTTTAATGGACACATTTTCTCTGATTTCATAATACAACTTATACGATGATATTAATGTATTCTTATGTTCCATGTTCAACTTCCAAATGGAACTTCAGGAATCAGAGTATGGGGTGTTTTATAAATCCTACCTGTGCATACTCCATAAAGTCATTGAATCCGCCCAACAGTAATCCTTTTCCTCCACGGTCCACAAGTTCTCGCCATATTATCGGGGAGTTTTGATGCACCCAGCCATTTTTTTTACATAATGCTTGAAGCCATGACTAGAGAGAGTCAGAGAGAGAGAAGCATGAAGACATGGAATTTATCTGCTTTCTTGATTCATAACGTGAAACACAAACATTTGTAGCTAAGATAATGCAAATTATTAAAAAGATTCTTCTCTGAGTTCTTACCTGAAAACAGGTCCAGCCTACAATGCCCTGACTTCAACTAAGAGTAGGGGCCTTCAGCTCATGGCCTCTGCTAGACACTGACCCTTCACATAATTGCAACCTCCCTATATTATTGTGAAAGTTATTTCAATGAGTAATATAGGAATTTAGCAATGTTAGGTATTTCAACTGAAACAATATAATTTTTACAGAACCTAACTATAGCTTTTATTTTGGAATTATATGGAAAATCTGATTTGCTTTAAATTGCTTGACCTAAAATTGCACTTTTCAAGGAATCCAACATAATTTTCATTGAGGACCTATTGCATAAAGTAATATCAAAAAGCACCAATGCTTGTTAGCTTGTTAGCTTTCCGAATTAATTTCTGTGTCAACTTATGGACAGATCTGTTGACTGAATTCAATTAAGATGCAATTTATAATCAATTAACACTAAGCAACTGCTACCTATGTGCTACATGATGAAAGAACTCTTGGGTTGACACATAATTTGATGGTGGGCAAAGCCAATCTGGCGTGTGTGATAGCACTTCTGGGTGAAAAAGGAAAAAAAAGTGAAAAAAAGAACTTGTGGATTTGAGAGATGGTGCTGAGGAAGCTTCAGTGAACTGCTCTCTTAATTCCTATTGATACCTCCTCCAAGTGGCACAGTACGGCTACAACAGTTTTGATTCTATTGAGTCATAGTGCAATGCAAACCAAGACTTATCATTGAGGGGTTAATACAACCAGGGAAGGTGAGGATTCCGCCACTAAAATGAAAAATGGGAAGCTGGTTGTTCTTGGCTGCCTTGACAAGTCACTGAACACTTTGTTGTCTTCTTTCAGTTTTCCAATATGCTCAAAAGCCACATTGTATATATGGTCAAGTTAGTTCTTATCCTGTGCTTGAAAAATCGTCTTGTGATTAGAATAACTTAACGACTAAAATATTAATGAATATTGTGATACCAACAACAAAGTTCAGAATAACTGAAAGTACTTTGGATCCTTGTGAATTATTAACATTGACAATTTTCCCTGACAGTCGCCACCTTCAGATACTTCTGCTCAGTTAGATATAAGTGGGATATTTAAGTGTCCAAGATTCTTTCTCAAGGACAATGCCATATATGCCATTTCTCCTCATAGATAGTTGTACTTCTCTAGTGGTTAGTTCTTCTGTACCCCGAGTTATTGGAATGTGCTGGTTGGTGAGATGGCGTTGATACTATGCATGCTTTCAAAAAGGAGGTGTGCTGGTTTTTCACTGGAACAGAGATCACAGTTTATCTTGGTACACACATATTCTTATAGATACACATTGCTGCCTTGGAGGAGTGAGTGAATATTTTAGATGATAGCTGGGCAGCCAGTCAAGTGGGTTGTTTTGTCCTGGATGACTTAGGGTGAGATTGTTTAACTAGTATGTTAATGATGTAATGATATAAAGCTTGCAGCAAGCACTTACAAATAAAGTGGATACACCTGCCCAAATAAATGAGTGACACTGCAACTATACCAGATAAGTTTGTTACTATAACAGATCAGAAAAAATATATAGTGTCAGAATTTAAGGAACGGTATTAAATCTGATCAACCTCAGCCTCTTGAATATCAATTTCTGGTAGTTTGTTACAAAATTCAGACAAGTACCCTCTGAAATGATCAATGATGACATTTCCTACCTTAGCTTTCTGAAGAAATTTTATGAAAACTTACAAACAGTTCTTACAGTTAGTGGCAATTTAGACCAAAGGTACACAAAGGAGACTTGACAATTTGCAAAGAGAGAAGAGTTTATTCTTATCATTCCATGCTAACTTGGAATGTAAGAGAAAAGATAGAACGCTGAATTATGGCTCCTCCCAAAAAAAAATTGCCTTTATATGTTGTTAAATTATTTTAAAGACACCAGGGCCGCTAAAGCATTACAAATGGCATTCAACTCAAATTTTGCTTATTTGGTCTAGTGCGGACAGTATTTTTATTTCAAAAGTATACTTTATTTATGTATATGTGCTGCACAGTAGCACATGAAAAAAACAAATAAACATTGGAGTTTGATCCTATCCAACAAACAAAGTATTTCTTACTTGTGCAAGATTATATTTACATATATTTGAGGTACCAGGAGGATCTAATAACAGAACAGACCTCCAGTTTACTTCAGCAGAAAGACCTCAGACAGTGGTCTTTCCCCACTGTGCCTTGGTGGTAGTTGCCCCAAGCTTTAGTACATTCCATGAGCCTGAATTACTCAGAATTTCAGGATCTTGGATCCACTACAGCCTCATTCTCACCTACTCCTTTTGAGCATACCCGTTGTGTTCAGTACCAAAACTGGCAGCAAAAAAAAGTTACACCAATTTAATGTCATAAACCATGAAAATCAAAGAAACACAAATTTCTTACACGAAATACAGCTGATTTATTCTTTTTCAGTAATAATGAAACAGCTTCTCTGCATTCCAATCTACAATACTGACCTCCCATTTGTCAGGTGACTGGACAATTTTAAAGACGTGGAAATCTGGCAAGTTTTTCTGAAGATAATCTGCCAATAGTTCTGCCTTGGCATAATAACCGCAGTTTGCTTTACCTGCAAAAACCAAAACATAACAAAGTGTATCTAATATTTAAATTGCCGCAAGAACATCACTATAGGATAGACAGAGTCAATTGGTTCAACGCAGCTGTTTATTTTCACAGATCCACCTCCCTACCATCTTCTCTCCACTGACCCTCAAACCCTTCACTCTCCATGATTCCATCAAGTTGTTCCTTGAATCCACTTACATCATCTACTTCAAAGGTTTTTTCTATTCCGATTGTATAGCTTTGGAAGGAAAATTATCCGCCACATTTCCCACAGTGACCACATTTTGAAAGTGGGGCTATTCAGCATTTCATGATATCTTGAGCTTGTGAAAGATGCTAAAAAATATTCAAATTTTTCTTTCTTTCTTTTTGGCCAGCTTGTAAAAATGATAATCCTCTCTACTTTTCTTTCCTAAACCTGAAGACACAGGGTCACAGTTACTGGAATACAGTTTCACGAGCACTGGATCACCTCAGGATCATTGCTGAACTATCTGCCATTTTTGAATAATATTACTATTCCCTTATAATCAGACAGTTAGAGATGCAGGCATAGATTCTGATGGACACTCCAAAGCAGTACAGAGACAGTGCTGCACTGATGGAGTTGCTGGCTGGAGGTGTCAGAAGAGACATTAAACCAGTGCCTGCCCTCTCTAGTGGCTAAACAAAGAAACATGGTGGCTCAATGGCTAGCACGACTGCTTCACAGAGTGAGAAACCCGAGTTTGATTCCAGGCTTGGGTGACTGTCAGTGTGAGGTTTGCATGTTCTTCCTGTGTCAGTGTGGGTGCTCTGGTTTTCTCCCACAGTCCAAAAATGTACAGATTACGTCGATTAGCCATGCTAAATTACCTTGTAATGTCCAGGGGTGCGTAGGCTAAGTGGATTAGCCATGGGAAATGCAGAGTTAAGGAGATAGGCTGGGGGGTTGGTCTGGGTGGGATGCTTTTCGGATGGTTGGTGCTGACTCAATGAACCAAATGGCCTCTATTTGTACTGTAGGGATTCTATGATTTTCCTGTTGTACTGGGTTGGCACATATCCTAAACAACTAAGGAAAAAGCACACTTACTTGGGTTATTTATCCTTTTACAATATCTTCTTTGGGAGCAAATACACCCCAATTATAACACTATCTACAACTCAACAGTAGAGTGAAGCACAGAAATAAGTAATTCAGCTCAAGTGTTCCATGATAGTTTCCTCCCATTCATTGACATGTTCCTTTACTTCTTGTTCCCCCCCCCACAAACTTCATGGACTAAACTAACTTTTTCAAAAATAAGAAGACTGTTCCAGGATGCTGAGAGACTGTGAATGGTTCTAGTATGTTATTCCACCTGCCATTGTTTAATATAAATTGTAAAGTGTCGACTCGCTTGCTCATTCTCTTCATTCCCAGTCAAGATCACTTAGCTGCGCATTCGGGACAGAAACCCTTGCCGCCCATTAACCTCCTCTGCTACCTAGGTGTAGTGATTGCGATGAGGTCAGCCCGGCGGACCTTGCAGAATCTGAGTTCCCTGATTGGGGATGTTAATCTGGTCCAAACAGGCAGCCCTGAGAGCTGGCTCTGAGGGAGCTGGATCAGTGTCAATGACTTCTCGCGTGTAAATAAAGGGTGACTTGGTGACGGGACACCAGCCTCCCTGGAATTATTCCACGCCCAGCTCAGGGGCATTGACTGGGGCCAGATGTCAAATTATAATCCGGGTGGCAGCGGAGAAAGACCTCAGCCGAAGGTCCTGTCTGGCCAAAGTATGACGAGGGCCTGAGAGGTTTCAAGATCCCCTCACTGCTTTCAGTAGGAATGCACATTAGTTTCCTTTTCAAGTTTAGAAAAAAAATGCCCTTTTGTTTTTCTTTTCTGTTGCTGCAACTGGATTGAAGGCGCAATGAGGAAGGGTCAAAATCCCACAGTATTTCCTGCAAACCCTGCTTTGGACTTGCTGTACTTATTTGTAGATTTTTTAAAAAAAATACACTTCATTCATAAACTTTAAGGAAAAAAAGATCAATGTTATAACTGGCTACTTTGCCCCTTAACCCCCAGCCCCTCTCTCGGATTGAAGCCGTTATTTCTGGAGATCTATAAACCGAGCTCCACCCGGATTTTGTTTTGTTACATATTTTGATTAATTTCACACACGGAGCTGCCTCCGACCCACCTGCCAACACGAACTTGGCCATTTTGCTGCTGTTGCTGTTGTTGTTGTTGTTGTTCGGGGCGTTGCCAGGCAACGGGAGCGTCCGGACCCTGTACAGCGGTTGCACCAGGGCGCACCCCCCCCCCCCCCCCCCACCTTTTTGTCCCCGGGCTGCAGCCAGAGCCGCGGGCAGAAGGTTCCACACTCCTGTCCTTGTGGGGCACCTAAATAGAGAGATAGCTGGAGAGGGGGAGAGCATCGAAAACAAAACCAGCCAAGCTTCAGGAGAGGTAACAACGACAATATCAAGATTTCGAAGCAGTGGTTTGGGCGCACCAGGGGTATCTGAAGGAGATAAAGGACATGATGTGCCCATGGATCAAGCAGGGAAATGCTGCAGAGCCTGACCATTGGCAGGAAAACCAGGCACCACCTCTTGAATGAGTCAGGGTAAAGCTAGGGATTACAAATTCATCAGGCTCCTAAGGTAACCCAGAGACAGTCAAACACTATATGGTGTTTATCACACACTGTCCAGTTCATGGGTCAATTCCAGAGATGGTGCAGGAAAGGACCAGAAGGTTCTCTTAAATGTCAAAGAGCCCCCAGTTCAGTGTGGAGGATGGTGAGCTGTTTCAATCTTGAAAGGATTGATTGAATGACTGAATGAGCTTTACTGTCATGTGCATTCAAATGAATACAGTGAAAAGTTTATAAGTCACCAATTGCAGTGTTATCTTACCTACAAAGATACCTGGGAACAGCTTCTTCAGTTACAAGGTTAGATACAGTGTAACAATGTCAACATAGACTTCTTAGGAACAGTACCTAGGTACAATCCTTATTCCAGAATAGAGAAATTAAGAAAAAACGTTTGCATAACACCTATACACACTATAACCAGAGGTCAGAAAAACAAGAAGCAAAATTAAAAAGACAAACATCACATTCTCTCTCCAAGGGTTCTCCACAGCAGACCAGTGTGGGGTCTTCCATGTGGTCTGACTAGTGGCTGTCGCCACACTCCACACTGGGCCACTGCCATCATGCTCCACACCAGGCTGATGTCCCTACTTTGCACCTGACTGCTGCTTGCTAGTGTCTCCACTTCGGGCCTGCCAACCGCTGACCCTACATCGGAGGCTGGGGTTGGATATCTGAGCCTAAGAGTATGAGAAGACAGAGGAGGAGAAAAAAAACTGCAGAACGGAGGAAAAGCGGGAGAAAAAAAGAAAAAGAAGTATCTAAAGGGGGAATTTTGTGAATGGGAATGCAATATCCTGAAAACTGCTTTAAATGAATTGTTCTAAGTGTAGAAATAGAGAACACTGTCAATGGATAAGTTTTAAAAACGATAAACATTTAAACTAGCAAAAACTAAATTAGAACTGAGATTGGGAAGAGCTTCCTACAAAAGGCAATGCATACAAGGAATATCCAGCTGCAGTAGTGGAGATGAAGTCGCAAACAGAATCAAAATACCATAAATCCTGGCAATCTGACATAAAGAACGATGTTTGTCAAGTGCATTGTTTTTATTGGAAGTGAAGCCTTTCCAATCGGCTGTGTAGTGTATTGCCCATCTCTGTATGACCCTGATAACTACATGGGAATTTCTATTCACAGCTCCCAATCTTAGTTCTCAATCCTCAGGCCAGTTTTATTCTTCTCCATGTTCCTCCTTCAAAGCTCCTAGTTCTGCTTAAGTCACTATCCTGACGTTATTTTTCTTTTTTTTTAATTGATAGGGAGTATAGAACGTTGTTATTGCATCACTATTTTAATGACATTCCACACATAAATAACTTGGAGTTTCAAAATGACTTTGGATTACCACTCAAGTGAATTTCAAATAAAGAATGGGGATGGAGCTGGTTCATGGGACTGATTGGATTGTTCGCCAAAAAACCAGCATAGATTTGATAGGCTGACTGGCCTCGTATTCTACTACTTTAATTGGCTGATGCTTTCGGTTGTAGCAGAGCTACTCAGCTCCTGACCGTATTCAGTCCTGGTCCAAACAGGGGCAAAAGAGCTGAAGTCCAGAAGTGAGGTGAGAGCAACTGCCCTTGACATCAAGATTTAAGTGTCAACCTTGTGAAACTGGAGTGGCAAAGAGGCCAGACCAGGTGAGGATGGCAGATTTCCTTCCCTAAAGGGTATTAGTGGATTTGATGAATTTTTGCAACCACCAACAATGGTTACATAGTCATTATTAGCTCAGTTTTTACTCCAGATTCTTACTGTATTTAGATTTCACCTTTTGCCATGGAGGGAATTGAATGCATGCCCTCAAAACATTAGCCTGACATTAATGGATTGCTTGTTCAGTCAGAATACCATTACACCACGGCCTCAATTTGACCTAACACTTGTACCCTCAATCCCATTCTCATTAAATTGCTGATCACCCAACTTATCCTCCTAGCTGCCATGTTAGTCCATATTGTTAACTATTCTCTCTCCTCACCTCATTCCCATCTTCAAATCTGCTACCCTTAACCCTCTCCTCAAACATCAAACCTCCATTCCACCATCTTTTCCAATTACTGCCCCATTTCCATGCTTCCTTGCCTCACCACAGGTCTTAAACAAATCCATTCCCATCTTTCCCAGAACTCCCCACCTGAATCTCTCCTATCAGTACTGTTTCTGTCACAGTACAGAAACAGCACTTACCAAAGTCACAAATGGCATCTTATTTACTGTTCCTTTCTTGTCGTTCTCAAATTGTCTGCAACCTTTGACATAGTTGACCACTCCTCCTCCTCCAACGCCTCTCCATCATTGTTCAGCTGGATGGGCCAGAGTAGCCTGTTCCAATATGATCATTCTAATTATGGTCAGAGCACTTGCTTCCTTTCCCACTCCCCACCTCTTTCTCCCCCAATGACCTATCCGTAGTCCCTCCAACTTCCCATCTACATCCTGATCCTAAAACTTAGTACCTGCATTGGGTTCCACATGTTTGCTGACAACCACCGGCTTTACCTCACATCAGCTCTCTGAGTCCTTGCTGGAGTGACAAACTGCTTCCATCCCTTTCTCCAGCAACTGTCTGAGGCTAAACCAGACTGTTCACAACCCAGTGTTCATGTGTGATCTCCAGTACGACCTTCTAGCCACGTAGACCTGCTATTTCCATCTTTGTAACCTCAACTGATTCTACCTGTGGTTCAGCTTGTCTTCTGTTGTATCCCTTTATTACCTTTCATCTTGACTTTACTAAACATTCCTGGCCAAACTCCAACACTCTACCCTCCATACACCCAAGACCATGCAATACTCTGCAGCCCGAGTCCTGACCGGTCCTAAATCCCACTCACCTGTTGGAACTTTTGTCGTTCACTGACCTGACTGTACTGGGTCCTGGCTAAGCAATGTCACAATTTAAAATTGATTGTTATTTTGAAATCACTCTGCAGCCTCACCCCTCCGTATCTCTGACATCTCCTCCAGCCTCCCAACCCTCTGCAGTCTTCTCATTCTGGTCTCACTGGAGCACTCCCCCCCACCCCCCCCAACTATTTTAATTCCTTGAACATTGATGGTCATGCCTGTAACCTCCAGGTGACCTTTGCTGTGGAATACCCTCCCTGAAGCTCTCTGCCTCTCTACCTTACTTTCCCTCTTTAAGAGATTCTTTAGAGCCTATGGTCTCTTTGTGGTCATTTGCCTTAATATCACCTCATGTGTTTCAATATTTTGTTTCAGAATTCCTCTGTGAAGCACCTTGGATGCTTTATGATGTTCACAGTATTTATAAATAGAGGTGGCCCTTGTGGAAGATTTAATCATCTCCTGAGAGGTATCCTGACATAATTGCCTTGTTAAACTGACAGATTTCTATGTTTCCCCTCAATACTTTCCTTGACGTTTTCACACCCAGCAGTGAGGCAAGTGTGAGACCATCCCGATGGAAACTTTGATGCGCGAATGTAGCACATAGTGTGTGACAGTCACAAATTAACTTTACAATAAGTAAGCAAACTTTAAAAGCAAACTTTCCCCAGAAAACCACTTCGGAAATATATTCAGAATGACATTTAAAAAAAATATTTGTATACCATAGCTGGGGTCGCACTTTCTGGTCAATGACTTATGAAAGATGAAGTACTCAGGATGCAGATATTACATCCCCCTTGTCTCAAATGTTGCATTTGGGCCTCTCCACTGACTCATGAAAGAAATGATAAATGCCATCACTTGCGATATACCACAGTTTATTTTCATTCATTTGTTACAGCTGGAAGACTCCCAAATCAAAATCTCCTGTCAATAACTGTTTCAGTATATGAGAAAGGAGGGGATTAACAATATGAGTGTGATTGCCACTCCTGGAAAAATCTGGCCTATTATAGCAGGTTTTGAAACATATTGTACTATACGGCCTTTATGATTATGTGATGTGTTCATTCTTCACCTGACGAGGTGTATTCTATCCTGCTCCAGAATTACACAACACTTAATAAGGCAAGCAGAAGTGGGTACTGCAGATGCTGAAGATTAGAGTCAAGATTAGCGTGGTGCTGAAAAAGCACAGCAGGTCAGGCAGCATCCAAGGAGCAGGAAAATTGACATTTTGGGCAAAAGCCCTTCATCAGGAATTAATAAGACAACTGAGTCCACTGTGATGCTGTCAGTTCTTTAAAAGATTTGTTTAGTTAATCCACTCCCCTACTGTTATAGCTTATTTGCACTTTACAAATTCATTCGATTTCCTTTGAACTCGGTCGTCAATTTTAAAATTCATGTCATTGTTTTCAAATATATTGATTGGTCTCAACCCTGCCTGGTCAGCCATCCGGGGATTCCCACTGAAAAACAACAAATGCTGGAGATCTCGGAGGGTCAGGCAGCATCCATGGAGAGAGAGCAAGCAAATGTTTTGAGTCTGGATGACTCTTCATCTGGGCCATTTAGACTCAAAACATTAGCTTGCTCTCTCTCCATGGATGCTGCCTGACCCACTGAGATCTCCAGCATTTGTTGTTTTCAGTACAGATTCCAGCATCTGCAGTAATTTGCTCCTAAACTGGGAATTCCAATGTCTTTCTTCAGGAGGAACTGCAATTAAGAGTGAAGTGCTGGGGATCAGGGTGAGTGTTCATTAAATGTTTTTGCTGATTTTGCACGGAGGTGGCAGGGACGGCATTGTGCAGTGGAGAAAGGAAGCAATTCAGAGCATGCTCAATCATTCAGTGGGATTCATAACCAATGCAATCACTTCAGCAATTGTTCTTGAAATGCAGTGGGGGAACACTCACTGCCTGTACAGGTGGTTGACGCAGAAATCCTCACTGCATTTAAGAAGTTTTTAGATGTACATTTGCAATGCCAAGTATATGGATCAAGTGCTGGAAATAGGATTAGAACAGTTACGAGTTGTTTCTGACCAGCGCAAACTCAATGTGCTGTAGACCTCTATGACTTCCTAACTCTAACACTGTGATCTTCTGCTATAGATTCTGTGGCTTATGATCCTGCCCCACTAATTACCTGATGACAGTGCAGCACTCTGAAAGCTAGTGCTTCCAAATAAACCTGTTGGACTATAACCGTTGTGTGATTTTTAACTTTCTCTATAACTTTAATAAGCTATGATGGGAAGAGTGACTCACTCATGTTCAGTTCATTAAAACAGCAAATAATGTGATGCGATGAAGGAAGCATTCTATATCTGAAGCTTATTTCCAATTAAATTGAAGAGAGTGATAAACATAATTAAATTAGATCCATGTCAGTTTTACTTTGCCTGGAAGAGGAAAGGATACAATGATAATGATTGTGGACATCTCTGTGATCAGACGTAGATCTGTAACAGAGTCAAATATCTGCTTTAACAAATCCTGACTACGTTACACTGACAACAGCTGAAGGAGACCTGCATTTATGTAGCACCTCAGGACAGCCCAAAGCAATTTACAACTTTCTTGATGTGTGGTATTGTCATGTAGGAAACACAGTGGGCAAGTTGTGCAGAGTAGGATCTCAGCAAGGTCAGTGGCATATTGGCCAGATTGTTTAAATTCAAAATGCTGGCTGAGGTATGGAGACCAGTGTCAGGGGATTTGAGATGGCTGATAGGAACCTCATTGGCCACAAAGCGCCTCTGAAAGTCCAGCAGTCATGAATGATGCTGTAGAGGTGCCAGCTATTTATTTCTTTGCCTATTACCAAATACCAAAGTTCAGCAGGTTCCACTGCAGACCAATGGGAAGGCTCTGCCTATCACAGTCTCAGCCAGGCTCCACCATGTGGTTAATGTACCTCCATCCAGCTTGCAGTCAATATCCTGGTGCAACTACTCCTGGTCTGTGGTGGGCACTGCCCACCTTGCCCAGCCACCTACTTTAGTCAATGGTTGGAAAAGATGATCTGAAAGTTCCTGATGCTGTGCAATAGGAAGCAGTTGGAACTGAGGTGAAGGGTTGTATTGATAATGGTTTTAGCTGTGTGTGCTGTGAGGCTCTCTCTCCCTCTCCCTCTCTTTTGTGAGGGATGGGCATTTCCCTGAGGATGGGTGGCAGCCATGTTAAAGGTTTATTTTGTGAAAGCTGCACATTGGGGTGAATGGTGGCACAGTGGTTAGCAGCACTGTCTTACAGCACCAGGGGCCTGGGTTTGATCACAGTTTTGGGCGACTGTCTATGCAGAATTTGCATATTCTCCCATCATGATGTGGGTTTTCTCCTGGTGCTCTGGTTTCCTCGCACAGTCTAAAGATCTGTAGGTTATGGGGATTGGCCATGCTAAATTGCCCATAGTGCCATCCAGGGATGTGCAGTCCAGGTGGATTAGCCTTAGTAAAAATGTGGGGTTGCAGGGATAGTGTAGGGGGTTGAATGTTCTTTGGAGAGTCAGTGCAGAATTGATTAGCTGAATGGCCCATTCCACACTATAGGGTTTCTATGATTTGATGCTGCAATGTGTGTGTTTACGGGAGCCTAGATGAGTCTATTCTGGGTTAGGCTTCAGGCAGTGACCCTCCTCTTGCAAAGAATCAGCAGTGGTTATACACGGGCCTTTCCTCTCAACTGGCATACCATTGTTGCTGACTTTCTTCCTCTAATATCAGATCCGTGAGGCTGAGTCTTCATCATTGTCCTCCAATTGGCCTTGCTTCTGCACCCTCCTGTTGTTGTAGGCGCCCTCTGCTTTACCACGTTGTGTGGCCTGCAGCGCACCTCCTTTCAAGGTGCCCCATATGCCAACCACAAATTTTAGTCAACGCTTGGAAAAGCTGAGGCTGTTGTTAATCCCTTGGGGTGAGAGTAGTGGTGCCAGTTTACATGGTAACACACAGTAGGTGTGCAGGCAAGACCCCATTGGGGTGATCACATACCAATTGGCTAATATAATGAAATTTCTCAGAATCGCCTCTCTCCTGTCCTGCTAAGCTCAGTTGGCTCATACCTGTTCCTCTGCCTGTGTATAGGCCATTGCCTCTCCTCAGTGACTTCTTCCTCTTGGGGAATTACTATGAAAGATAAGTGTGATGCACCCAGAGTCGAGTGTCAATGGAAAAGCGAGTTGGCGCTTGCTTTGGAGGTTTTTTTCTTTAATGTTTCTCTTGAGGTTGGCTCAGATCAACTTTGAAACGTGAGCCTTTTGTTTTGCTGAAAGAGAAAATCCTTGATCTCACCAATTAGCAAAAAGCACAGCAGCACATAATAAGTGACACACTCTGAGCAAAGGGCTTTGCAGAAGAGAGGTTGTTTGCTGCTCCCTGCCCAACCCAACTCAACAATGTGATGTGAACATGGAAAGGCAGAGGAGGGGAATGCACCTCAGGCGAGGAAAATAGGGAATCTGATGGAAATGCCGAGGGAATGAATGGTGGGAAAGCCAGGGCAGTGGTGAGATGGGAAACAAAAAAACCTGATAGTGTCTACATTTGAAAATAAATGACCTTGCATGAACTTTTGTAGACAATCAGAAGCTTCAGTCACTTGTAGCACAGAGATGTCCCCGCTCTCAAAGGAATGCTCATTTAATAAAGGTGAAATTTGGAGATAATCTCTCAGTCATCGAATGGTTTTGTGCACATTACACCAATAACCTCTTGTTTAGTTTGCCGGTCCAAGCAATAGGATGGAGTTCTGCAGATTTACCTGGAAGCCAGGATTGTATGAAACAAAGGTTCGCAATGGGTGAACTGAAATTGTAGAAGGACTGCACTATGTTGATTGACGCCTGAAACTGAGCCACTTAGCTTGAGCTCTCACTTTCCCAGTGGACAGCAGTGAGAGAGACTCAGTGCCCTTTATACTACACAACGTGCATGTGAATAGCTTACACCATTGTCAGTTCTCAGTGTTACTCACACAGAACCATCAACTGTGAAATATCTGGGCGGCACAGTGGTTAGCACTGCAGTCTCACAGCACCAGGGTCCCAGGTTCGATCCCTTGGGCGACTGTCTGTGTGGAGTTTGCACATTCTCCCCGTGTCTGCGTGGGTTTCCTCTGGGTGCTCTGGTATCCCCCACAGATCAAAGATGTGCAGGTCATGTGAATTGGCCGTGCTAAATTGCCTAAAATGTTAGGTGCATTAGTCAGGGGGAAATGGATCTGGGTGGGTTACCCTTTGGAGGAGTCGGTGTGGACTGGTTGGGCTGAAGGGCCTGTTTCCACACTGTAGGGGAATCTAATCTAGTCTTAAAAAGATTTCTACATGGACTGAAGTGACCACGGGAATTTAGTCCACAAGTGCTGCATTTGTTTCAAGTGTCATCCTGCATGGAGGGTTAACACCCACACACCCAGAGAGATTTTAAACTTGTGTGATCTATCTTTTCCTAGCCCTGCACCTTGGAAGCTGCAGGTGCACTTCAGTAGTCCAGCCTGAAAGTTCCACTGTCTGTTCCTCAAAGGTGTTGAGGAATACTTATGTCAGGCAACATCTCCCCCATTCAAGTTGATTGTGCCCGTTGCTTCCCCTGAAAAAGGACCGAAGCACGGTCACTTTGCCTGCATTGACAGATACAGAGGTGGAAGTTTCCAGAGTTGTGATTGATACCTGTGAAAAGAATACACACTTGTGAGTTAAATTACACTGATCGAAGGATCGTTCAGTGTTGTCAAAAAGCTGCCACTGATGGATTCCAAGGAAGACTTTCACAATACATGCCTTATATTCCTGTGAGGTGATTATCCCAAAGTCATCTACTGTAATGTGTCCTTGTCCTCTGCCAACATTTGGTGAGAAGCTATCAAACATGTAGATTCTCCCACTTGTGAGTAAGGGTCAGTGAGCTAATGGTGCTGAGTGTTGTAGTTCCCTTTATGTCTGACATATGAACCCTGGCAGGTGTGTGAGAGGCAGTGCCACTGTGGTGCCAGTCTAACTACATTGGGTAGCTGCAATAGACTTACAGGCATTGATTGCACATGAGACCAGGAGATGGAAATACCTAACAGTCAATCTTCTGCATAGCAGTCCTGTGCAGTGGATAACTTACAACGTTAACTCATAATCATAGGAGGATGAAGCATGAGCACACAGTCGATCACACCCTGTGCCAGTAGATCGTTCATCCTTTTCGCCAACTGGAGCCAGGTTCTATTGAGCCACCCACAGGTGCTGACCATCACAGTCACCTCTGTCCAGGCCGTCTTTGTCAGTACGGAGAACCTCCTGTTACCATCCTTGGGAAAGGATGTTCCATCCACTCTTTGTAAACCTTCAGGACAACACCGAGAGAAGCATCATGACAGCATTGCTGTCCTTTTTGCCTGGTCTCTAATGCATCAGGGAGTGATGAGCAGAGATTGAGTCATGCTCCTGGGTTACAGTGAGTGTGGAGTAGCTGTCCCCGTGCCTTTCAAATAGGATGCCAGGAGGTTGGAGTCTGGGAGGGGCTTTTACACGTCCCCTCTTTGTCTCTTATTCTCAATACAGCTATCAGCCCATGATTATAGTTATAGAGACATAGAATCATACAGCATGGAAGCAGACCCGTCGGTCTAACCAGTCTATGCAAACCATGTCCCCAAACTAAACCAGTCCCACTTGTCTGTATTTGGCCCATATCCCTCCAAACCTTGCCTCTTCCTGTATTTATCTAAACATCTTTTAAATGTTGTAACTGTACCTGCAACCACACACAAACCACTCTCTGCATAAAGAAGTTGCCCCTCAAGTCCATTTTAAATCTTTTGCCTATCACCTTAAAAAGGTGCCCTCTATTTTTGAAGTCCCCCACCTTAGGGAAAAGACCCTCGCCATTCACTTTAACTATGCCCCTCATGATTTTATCAACGTCTATAAGGTCACCCCTTAATCTCCTATACTCCAGTGAAATAAAGGCCCAGTCTATTTTTTAAATTCAAAACCCTCTGTTCTTGGCAGTATCCTGGTAAATCTTTTCTGAACCCTCTCTACTATCCATAAGGAAGCACACAGTACTCCAGAAAAGATTAGAATACACGGTGTGTTAGCTTTTATTGGTAGAGGGATTGAGTTTCAGAGCCACAAGGTCATGTTTCAGCTGTACAGAACTCTGGTGCGGCCGCACTTGGAGTATTGTGTACAGTTCTGGTCACTGCATTACAGGAAGAATGTGGAAGCTTTGGAAAGGGTTCAGAGGAGATTTACTAGGATGTTGTCTGGTATGGAGGGAAGGTCTTATGAGGAAAGGCTGAGGGACTTGAGGCTGTTTTCATTAGAGAGAAGAAGGTTGAGAGGTGACTTAATTGAATCGTAAAATATAATCAGAGGGTTAGATAGGATGGACAGGGAGAGTCTTTTTCCTTGGATGGTGATGGCTAGCACGAGGGGACATAGCTTTAAATTAGGGGGTGAAAGATACAGGTCAGATGTCAGAGGTAATTTCTTTACTCAGAGAGTAGTAGGGGCATGGAATACCCTGCCTGCGCCAGTAGTAGACTCGCCAACTTTAAGGGCATTTAAATGGTAATTGGATGAAGATATGGATGAAAATGGAATAGCGTAGGATCGATAAGCTTGAGATTGGTTCCACAGATCGGCGCAACATCGAGGGCCGAAGGGCCTGTACTGCACTGTAATGTTCTATGTTCGAAATAATTAACAAACCACATAACTATAAAAGTGTCACAGTATAATATGCTTCAGTACATACAAAATAACACAACCTCTGCTATAAAGTTCCAGGTGAAGGATGAACCAGGTGCACAATGTAGGACTTGTCAGACAGAGGAGAGAACAGGTTTATATGATCCACAAATAAGTGAAAGATGTCTCATTACAGAGCAGTGAGTTTAGGGTTTTGTGGCATAGTGATAGTACCCCTATTGCTGAGCCAGGTGCTCTGGGTTCAAGTCCCACCCTCCCCAGAGTTATGTTGTAATACGTTCCTACAGGTTGATTCAAAATTACTTATAGCAGTAGGTGACTGAAATTACCATGTTATGCACAAGCAAGTGAAGGCATCTTTCAGCTCTAACAAGTAAGTGCAAATGAACTGCAATAAATCGCAAGTGATTACCTTTGTCATTCCTGTCAAGAATCAGGGCCTTAATGCAACATTTGAGACAAGGGGAAAGAGGTATCCACATCCTGAAACCTTTAGCTTTCCATAACTCATTGACCATAAAGTGCAAGCCCAGCTGTGGCTATAGCATTGTGTTCGTTTCACAAAGTCATGCTGAATATATTTCTGTCGTGGTTTCCCGGGAAACGTTTGGCTGCTTATGGAGTTTGCTTACTTGTTCTAAAGTCAATTTGCGATCTGTTGATTTCCACATGCTATGTGAAACATTCACACCTTTGAAGTTTCTATCAGGATGGTCTCACACTTGCCTCCCTGCTGGGTGTGAAAATGCAAGGAAAGGGAATACAATTTGAAAAATCAAGTAGTGCATTTGGATGTTCCAAACTCCGATAAACGGAGAGTCCTGCAGCACTGTGCTGAGTTGTTTCTTGGTCTTCCTTTGCCATAAGATTCCAAAAGGCGCAGAATTTTCAATAGTTTGGTCTAAATTGAAGGGCAACAGCAACTGTTTCTATTTATAATGTGCCTTTAAAGTAGGAAAATTCACCAAGGCTATTCACAGGGGCTTTATCAAGCAGATATATAACGCTGAGACACAGAAAGAGGCATTAAGACAGAGGTCGTTGGAGACTGAGCGATTTGCAGGGGTGGAGGAAATGACAGGGTTAGGGAAGGACGTGGCTTTGGAGAGATATGGAAATGAACTTGAGCATTTCATTAGTGAGTTATTATCACTGCAACCAGTGCAGGTCAGTGAGCCCTGAAGTGCTGAGTCAACAGGCTTTGTTGCACATTGATGTAATAACACCTGGGTTTTGTGTGAACTGCTTTGGATGGACGGTGTCAGTTGGGAACTCGGTTCGATCATTGGATATAAGGCACAAGGATTTGTGATATATGAAAGTTTCAGCAGAAGACATGGTGTATGAAGAGTGGTGTCAGATGATGGAAATGGAAGTGGATGGTCTTGGAAGTGGAGCGGGATTGGAAGACACCAGGGTTGCAAACTATCTGATTAAGCTTCAGATAGTGGTCAGGCGGAGAGAACTCTGTTAGAAAAGAATGGGCATCGTTCTGCTGTCAACAGTATTGAATGCATTTGTTTGTGATGATCTGTGTTCAAAGTCTGTGTTGCAAAATGGTCGCTTGGTCATTGCCTGACAGAGGTAGAGGCTGCAGTGGATTAGCAGCAGAGCTTGTGATGGTAACCAAAGACAGTGGCTTCAATCTTCCCAGTTTTTAATTGGAAGAAATGTTTACACAGTGTAGTTTATATTATCTATAATAATGTCATTAATATTAGTAATTAACTTCATTGTTCAAAATCCATTCCTCAACCAGCATCTTAAAGCAGATGTTCTGGTCATCAGCTCATTACTGTTAATGGGACCCTGGTGTGGTTGCATGACCCGCGTGACAGTCCAAGAAGAGGACAAAACAAGGATCCATTCGTTACGCTAAGGAATGTGTCCACCGTTGGTAGAGACACTCAACCGCAGTTAGCGTCGGTATGCTGTTTGCCTCTAGAGGGTTTCCTGGCTGGAACATCACCCGATTGTTGCCTGTCTTTCAATATGTTTACAACCAAGTGGCTTACTCGATCCATAGACATGAAACACATGTCTTGTCTCACACTGGGGAGGAATTAACCAGGAGTTTATGTGATCTTGCTGCTCACCACATCCATCTGCCCACAATGAAGGCCAATCTGGTTATAATTCTGAAGATGGATTGTATACTGTTATATTCCCAGTGAATTGACTTTGCATGCATAGTTGTGAAAGATTCATCATAAAATATCTCACCCTTAAGTGTCCCAAATGCAATATTTTAATAACAATCTCAAGTATTTAAACATTCTGAGATGGTAGCCATTAATTGGGGATCCACTTGTGTTCCTATCTATACAATGGTGGTTGTTCATTAGGAGCTGCATGTTTACAATGGTGTCTCTGACAAAGTGTGTAAAGGTTGGATTCCAATGTAGTCCTTTATTGTCTGGCCTTCTGAATTATAACTACTTGCAGTTGTATAGGCCCTTTAATGTAATAGGAATCCCAAAGCTCTTCACAGTGGTGTTACCCAACAAAATTTTGACGCATATGCAAATATCAGGGCAGTTAATGGGGCAGGTTCCTCGTGGATTAAAGGCAGGAAGAGAAGTTTAGGGAGGGACTTAGAGCTTAGGGTCCGAGGTTTCTGATAGCACAATTATCAGTGGTAGAGAAATCTGGGCTGTTCAAGAGGTCAGACGTGTAGGAATGCAGAAATCCCAAAGAACTATAGGGCTGCGGGAGGTAAGGAGGGATGAGGCTATGGAGGCTGTTGAGATCAAGGATGAGAAGTTTAAAATTGAGGCATTACTAACTGTGAGCCTCTGTAGCCCCGCAAATAAATAATAAACAGAAGTATCCAAAGGACATGAAAAAAGGCACCATTCTTTCAATGTGCCTACCTATGAGGTTTCTCCTTGAGTTGCTCACAGCCATGCTTTGAAAATTAATCATTGATTCCTGAAGACTCTGTGATAATAATTCTACACAACAGGGGAATCTGGAGATAGAAATCTGGAGGCTTTCCAGGGATTGACCTTCATTAAAATTCATGCATTGGAACTTCCACTGCCGCTCTATCCCTGAGGTTCTGAGGATATTTTCCTGGGTGTTGAATCACCCAGCTGTCATAGAATCCCCATAGTGTGGAAGCAGACCATTCTGCCCATCAAGGTCACACTGACCCTTCAAAGAGCATCCCGTCCAGACCAAGCCCCCTACCCCATCCCTGTGTATCCCATGGCCAATCCGCCTAACCTGCACATCTTTGGACTGTGGGAAGAATCCGGAGCACCCAGGGAAAGCCCACATAGACACAGGGGAGTGTGTGCAAACTCCACACAGAGAGTCACTCACAGGTGGAATCAAACCTGGATCACTGGCACTGTGAGGTAACAGTGCTAAACCACTACCACCGTGCTGGGTCGTGGTAAACTGTAAAACCACAAAAGAATGTTAGGGCGGCACAGTGGCACAGTGGTTAGCACTGCTGCCTCACAGCACTAGAGACCTGGGTTCAATTCTCGACTCAGGCGACTGACTGTGCGGCGTTTGCACGTTCTCCCCGTGTCTGCGTGGGTTTCCTCTGGGTGCTCCGGTTTCCTCCCACAGTCCAAAGATGTGCGGGTCAGGTGAATTGGCCATGCTAAATTGCCCGTAGTGTTAGGTTAGGGGTATGGGTGGGTTGCGGGTCGGTGTGGACTTGTTGGGCCGAAGGGCCTGTTTCCACACTGTAAGTAATCTAATCTAATGTAGAAGCAAGTGAGATTGTAATAGCAGAATGGGGTGTATTTATTTCACCCGTTTTTTTGTACTGCTGCTGTAACAGTTGGATTGTTGCGCTATCCCATGACTATGCTTCTGGCTTGCCACACTATGGTGAACACAAGACCAGGAGGAAGCCATTCAGGCCTTGAAGCCTGGATTGCCGTTCAATTAGATCATAGCTCATCTGCATTTTAACTGCATTTTTCTTTCTTGGTTCCATTTCCCATCTTGCTCTCACCCAATAAAGATCAAAGTTCTCAAATTTTCAATCGACATCCCCTACCCACAACATGCAGCAGTTTTTTGGGACATGACATTTCATAATATACTGAATAATGCTCTCAGACTACATTCAATGATTGATGGATTTAGTGTTGTCACATTTACCGGCATACAGTGAAAAGTGTTGTTTTGCTATACAGGCAGATTGTACCATGCAAAGTGCATCAGGGTAGCAGAGCAGTATGCAGAATACAGTGTTACAGCCACAGAGAAGGTGCACAGAGAGAGAGAGAGATCAGAATTAATAGTTGAGAGGTCTGTTCAAGAGTTGTGAACAGCGGGGAAGAAGCTGTTCTTGAATCTGTTCATAAATGTATTCAAGCTTTTATATCTTCTGCCTGACAAGTATAAGCAGGATGGGAAGGGTCTTTGATTATGTTGGTTGATTTCCTGAGGCAGCGGGAAGCACAGATGGTGTCATCGGATGGAAGGCTGGTTTGCTTGATGGACTGAGCTGTGTCACGATTTCCTTTAGTTTCTTGCAGTCTTGGGAAGAGTAATTGCTCCAGTCCCACACCAGGTCCTAGCTCCCAGCCTTGCCGGATTTTCACCATCCCTCCAGATCTCCCCCTCTCTGAGGATGAAAGATCAGTCCTCAGCAGGGGCCTCACCTTCGTTCCCCTACGCCCTCGGATTAATGAGTTCAACACGCGGCGAGATATTGAACAATTCTTCCGCCGCCTTCGCCTCCGTGCCTACTTTCACAACCAAGACTCCCGCCCACCCTCTGACGACCCCTTCTCCCGCCTCCAACACACCCCATCCACCTGGACACCCCGTGCAGGCCTCCTACCCGCCCTCGACCTCTTTATAGCCAACTGCCGCCGTGACATCAACCGACTCAACCTGTCCACCCCTCTCACCCACTCCAACCTCTCACCCTCAGAACGTGCAGCCCTCCACTCCCTCCGCTCCAATCCCAACCTCACCATCAAACCCGCAGACAAGGGAGGCGCGGTGGTAGTTTGGCGCACTGACCTGTACACCGCTGAAGCCAAACGCCAGCTCGTGGACGCCTCCTCTTATCGCCCCCTTGACCACGACCCCACCTCCCACCACCAAACCATCATCTCCCAGACTATCCAGGACCTCATCACCTCAGGGGATCTCCCATCCACCACCTCCAACCTCATAGTCCCACAACCCCGCACCGCCCGTTTCTACCTCCTGCCCAAAATCCACAAACCTGCCTGCCCCGGCCGACCCATTGTCTCAGCCTGCTCCTGCCCCACCGAACTCATCTCCCAATACCTCGACACGGTCCTGTCCCCTTTAGTCCAAGAACTCCCCACCTACGTTCGGGACACCACCCACGCCCTCCACCTCCTCCAGGATTTTCGCTTCCCCGGTCCCCAACGCCTTATTTTCACTATGGACATCCAGTCCCTGTACACCTCCATCCCCCATCACGAAGGACTCAAAGCCCTCCGCTTCTTCCTTTCCCGCCGCACTAACCAGTACCCTTCCACTGACACCCTCCTTCGACTGACTGAACTGGTCCTCACCCTGAATAACTTCTCTTTTCAATCCTCCCACTTCCTCCAAACTAAAGGAGTTGCCATGGGCACCCGCATGGGCCCCAGCTATGCCTGCCTCTTCGTAGGATATGTGGAACAGTCCATCTTCCGCAACTACACTGGCACCACCCCCCACCTTTTCCTCCGCTACATCGATGACTGTATCGGCGCTGCCTCGTGCTCCCACGAGGAGGTTGAACAGTTCATCAACTTTACTAACACCTTCCATCCCGACCTGAAATTCACCTGGACTGTCTCAGACTCCTCCCTCCCCTTCCTAGACCTTTCCATTTCTATCTCGGGCGACCGACTCAACACAGACATCTATTATAAACCGACTGACTCCCACAGCTACCTGGACTACACCTCCTCCCACCCTGCCCCCTGTAAAAACGCCATCCCATATTCCCAATTCCTTCGTCTCCGCCGCATCTGCTCCCAGGAGGACCAATTCCAACACCGCACAACCCAGATGGCCTCCTTCTTCAAGGACCGCAGATTCCCCCCAGACGTGATCGACGATGCCCTCCACCGCATCTCCTCCACTTCCCGCTCCTCCGCCCTTGAGCCCCGCTCCTCCAACCGCCACCAAGACAGAACCCCACTGGTTCTCACCTACCACCCCACCAACCTGCGCATACAACGTATTATCCGCCGCCATTTCCGCCACCTCCAAACGGACCCCACCACCAAGGATATATTTCCCTCCCCTCCCCTATCAGCGTTCCGCAAGGACCACTCCCTTCGTGACTCCCTTGTCAGATCCACACCCCCCACCAACCCAACCTCCACCCCCGGCACCTTCCCCTGCAACCGCAGGAAATGTAAAACTTGCGCCCACACCTCCACACTCACTTCCCTCCAAGGCCCCAAGGGATCCTTCCATATCCGCCACAAGTTCACCTGTACCTCCACACACATCATCTATTGCATCCGCTGCACCCGATGTGGCCTCCTCTATATTGGTGAGACAGGCCGCTTACTTGCGGAACGCTTCAGAGAACACCTCTGGGCCGCCCGAACCAACCAACCCAATCACCCCATGGCTCAACACTTTAACTCCCCCTCCCACTCCACCGAGGACATGCAGGTCCTTGGACTCCTCCACCGGCAGAACACAACTACACGACGGCTGGAGGAGGAGCGCCTCATCTTCCGCCTGGGAACCCTCCAACCACAAGGTATGAATTCAGATTTCTCCAGCTTCCTCATTTCCCCTCCCCCCACCTTGTCTCAGTCGGTTCCCTCAACTCAGCACCGCCCTCCTAACCTGCAATCCTCTTCCTGACCTCTCCGCCCCCACCCCACTCCGGCCTATCACCCTCACCTTGACCTCCTTCCACCTATCCCACCTCCATCGCCCCTCCCCCTAGTCCCTCCTCCCTACCTTTTATCTCAGCCGGCTTGGCTCTCTCTCTCTTATTCCTGATGAAGGGCTTATGCTCGAAACGTCGAATTCTCTATTCCTGAGATGCTGCCTAACCTGCTGTGCTTTGACCAGCAACACATTTGCAGCTGTGATCTCCAGCATCTGCAGACCTCATTTTTTACTCGAAGAGTAATTGCCATACTGTGCTGTGATACTTCCAGGTAGAATGCTTTCTATGGTGCATCTACATGAATTGTTAAGAGTCCTTGTGGACATGCTGAATGTCCTTAGCCTCCTGCGAAAGTTGAGATATTGTTGTGCTTTCTTAACCATTGCATCCACGTGGTTGGCCAGGACATATCATTGGTGACTATCACACCCAGGAAATAGATGCTCTCGACCATCTCCACCTCAGCCCCATTGATGCAGGCGAGGGCGTGCCCTCCACTCTGCTTCCTGAAGTCAATGACCAGCTCCTTCATTTTGCTGACGTTGATGGAGAGATGAGGTGGACATTCACCTCAGTGGTGGCAGTGTGTACTTTCTGTAAAATGCACTGCCGGAACTCAGCAAAGATACTTCAGCAGCTACCCCTTCCTCGATGGGTTAACTTTCAAATGAGGTGCTTCCTGGCATCATTCCTGAATAAACTAATTCTGATTGAAAGATGATGTCTACTTGATCCAGACACTGACGTTAAAGTTAATGAATACACTATCATGCTTTCCTTCCATTCCTTTGCATTGGCTCTCATCCATTCTTGCAGGCACCAAATAAGACTGAGTCAATGGGAATATGATGGAAGACTTGTCAATCAATTGCTAGCTCCTAGATCTAAAGGAAAAGTATGGGTGGTGGGGGACAGAGGGGAAGGAGAAAGGGTGAATTCAGTGGGAATAAGTCCTGCTCCATTTATTCTGAAATGCAGATGAACATGGTGCACTGTCTGGGCTATCAGATTAGAGAAACCAAAGAATTTTGATGAGAAACATTGCATTCTAACATTGCACTCAGGAATCTTCCCTCTCCAAGTATTCCACCAACATTGCATGGAAAGTGTGGGCTTATTCACGCCTGTGTTTCGAGTAACTCAGTCATTAGAAGCAAGTGGATGTTCAGGGAGGTGAAGCTGAAGGAATATCAGAAAACATACCACCTTGACAAGGCAGCTCCTTGAGAATTAAGGTAGTGCATTGAATCACGCTCGTTAAGAATCATGCCACATTATTAAACATGCTTGCATTTTTTAAAATTCTACCACCAACAGTTCCTCAATCCTGTGCTTTCTGCCTCTGATGTTTTCAGCCAAGCTTCCTCTGATGATGGGACCTTACGCAAGCTCTACATGAAGTCAGCTCTACAATCTACTTGTACTCTGAACAATGCCCCTGTAGTGCGTACTTTGGACAACAACTCGACAAGTCTCCCTCAAGGTGCCTTGCTTCTTCAGTGAGCTTCAATACCTCAGCAGCAGCTACATGCAAACATCCGCCCACCTGCAAGATTCCCCTCCGAGTCAAATACCAGACCTTACACCAAAGTCTGCACTGGTTCAAGAAAAAAGGGTATCTTCCAGAGAGCCAAATAGGCATGGATAATAAATGATTTTACCAGCTTCCCCCATATCTAGCAATCCAATAATATACATGATCCACTTCTCTCACTTTTTCTGTGGTGTTAAGGGCTCATTCGCTACACATGCTTTCACATTCTTTCCAATCTCAGCTTTTGCTTTATCCGTAGCAACCTTAACACCTGCTTATAGTTGATGTGATATTTCAAACAGAGTGAGTCGTTTAGCAATCACAAGAAATACATCTCACTTCAAGAATCAGCCTCTGATCCTGAATTACTAAGGTAAAAGTTCAAGTGTTTCTCTTTTGGTGTTCCTCACTCCAAAGCACAGTAGGTGCTATTGAGTATCCATAATTAGCCATCCATTTAGTGTTGATACAGGCAGATGACAAACGAACAGGCTGGTTTGAGGAAGTGATAATAGCATTTATCACAGGGAATGTGAAGCGCTCAGAACTAATGTGTCAAGTGTAAAATATAGATGAGCCAACAAGCTTAAGCCATCTGCTTGCATTTTAAATTTTTAGAGCCACAGCTGATGTCAGTTAACTAGACAGTGCTGTCCGAACATTATTCTGAACCCAGCAATCCCACCACCAATTCATTCCAATTCACTGCCCATTCACTCAGACCTCCACACTAAGAGAAACTGCAAAATGTTTGCACTGGAACTGGTACCTTTACTGCCACAATACTTCTTAAAATCACTATCCCACACCATTCCATCCATCCCCTACCATACTCCTCCCAATCTATTCATCCCTCTCATTTCATTCCCAACTCATCCCATCCCATCCCACCCCTTCACTCTCTTGGATGGAGATCCCCATTCCGCATTTTATCCCTCCCATGCATTCCACCTCCATCTCTTTCCCTCTCACTCCCATGCTGCCTACCCTTTCACATTGCTACTTCCTCCCTCCCTTGCTGTCCACTCCCCCATCTCCGATTCTCAGTCTGCTGGCAGTAGCTTGAAGTTAAGGAAATGGAGAATAACTTGGAAAGATCGTCTCATTTATTTTTTTCCATATTTCGAATTGTGGACTGAAATGAGATAAAAGAACTGTTTTAAAAATCAGGACATCTTTTGAAAGAAAGTAAGTGACATTCATTGTAAGCACTGTTTACACAGTTGCCTGTTCAAGCAGTAATTGAAGCATAGTTTGCAGATGAACTGGGGCTGAGGGCTATGTACAAATGGAGATTCAGTTGGCAACAGATCGATCTATGGACTAGAGACCAGCTTGTGGCCGTGAACAAGGTATAGAGAGATCTTCACACTGCCACTAACTCAGGAGCTTGCTCTGTTCTCTGCAGTAAAAGCCACTGTAAGCCTAAAGAAAACCAATGTATCTTCTCTTCAGCAGTATCTGTACACTGTGACTTCTAATCATTAAATCACCTTTTGTAAGTGAGCCACTTACCTGTGCCTCTTAAAAACCAGTGGAAGCATCCAGAGAAGGAAAATGAAGAAGCAGCATTCTGACCAGTATTATAGGCTAGGCCAGACACCTCAAAACATTTTTAAGCAGGTAGCCCAGACCATAACTTTGCTATTTGTTTAGGTAGGAGTTCAGTGAAGATTCCTGGTATAAATTAGCTGGGTCGACTGCCAAGTTTTAAACAAACAAAATTAGAAAATTACAGAATGGAACACAAAGAACAAAAAATACAATACCCGATAGCTTATTCAATCAAAACCCGACTTAATGATGCTGCTCCAAAAGTACATGCAACAGTCCCACTACACACATCCCTTATCACACAAGGTAGAATCAAGCAAAGGCTTAGAGTTTGCCAGTAGAGAGAGAAGTCCAGCAGCTTGTTTCATACATTTCCTGCTGTAACTGAACCAAAAAACCTAGTTATTTCTAAACCATGAAAGCCTTTGGCTTGAAATATTATATGTTTACAGGTAAACCAAAAGGGCCCCAATAAACCATTCATCTCTGCACCAACTCAGCCAGTTCAGAACCTGAGCTGTTTTAAGACCCCTCTGAACAAAATCAAGGACACAGTAACTTTGAGAAAAATGACCAGTTTTATGTCACCAGTTCAAGGATAACGCCAATCCTCATGAACAGGAACCACTGAACTGCATTCCCACACATTGCTTCCATCTGTAACACCCATTTTTTTTCCTTGTCTATGGTTTTACATGAAGGAGAATGTATAAGGGAATTAGAGTTTTAATTGGGGGAGTTATATGCTGACAGTTCATAATTGGGTTGGGGGGTGTCCAAAACTAAAGGGAATAGGTCTAGGGTGAGAGGGGAAAGATACAAAACGGACCTAAGGGGCAACCTTTTCACACAGAGGGTGGTGCATGTATGGAAAGAGCTGCCAGAGGAAGTGATAGAGGCTGGTACAATTACAACATTTAAAAGACATCTGGATGGGTATATGAATAGGAAGGGTTTAGAGGGAGATGGGCCAAATGCTGGCAAATGGGACTAGATTAATTTAGGATATCTGATCAGGATGGACGAGTTGGATGAAAAGTCTGTTTCCATGTTGTACATCTCTATGACTCCATGATTGATTACCAGCAACTAGCCTAAATACTTACAACAAATAAATTGTTTTGTTAAGTACGAAAACCTGATTGTGTTTTTTGCCAACCTGGGCCTGAAAGTCAGGTAATCTGGGGACTGTTTCCATACCTTATAAAACCTTTAACTTTTGAGATCACTTCAGGAATAGCATGATTTAATTTCCAGTGCAAACCTCAGTGAGTTGTGATAAACTCCAGATCTGTAGGTTTGATTCCAGCAAACTCTAGTAAGCTGTAGATTTGGTGGTTTGGATATAAATAAAACTGATGTATGGCAGAACGTTATAGGTGTCTGACTGGTGTGAGATTTGTGGCAGTATCACGCAAGAAGGTTGGCAAGACCTACCTCAATATCTAGAGCAACTCGCTGCATCTTTAAAGCACATTCTGAGCATCCAGCGAGATTCTCACTAGTGAGCAGTGAGATGCCTATTAAGAGAGATTATTGCTTGTTAACAACCTTAATAACCACACATCTTGACTCATTAATATGCAGCTTCCTATCCTACCATCTGCCATGAGCAAACTAGACACTGAAATCTCAACTTGTGAGTCGGAGTAGGTGCCTGGTGACTTTAGCTTAATGCTTGCACCAAAGAGACTCCATGTTGGACACCGGGCACCAACATTTCTGGGCATGCTCCATAGAAACTGGCCACATACACAGGGATGGTGAGAGATCTCACTTAGCCTTGCAGAGAGAAACTCTCCAAAAACTTCAGCAAAGCTGGTACTTAGTGAAATGAAATGTAAGATGCAGCCTATAGAATTCACAGAAGTCATTCAGTCCATCTGGCCTATGTCAGTGTTTCCAAGCCTCCTCTCAACCAACTTCATTTCAATGTGTCAACATGTCCTTCTATTACTCTCTCCATCATCTATGAATTGTACGCCATGAAAACCAAACTTTACACGGCGGTCATGTTTTTTATAATGCCCCCTTTAACCTAATGTGAAATGAAAAGGGAGATGGTTAGGTCATGACAACCACCCAAGCTCGAAGACAGGCCCGTGCCATCTGATTGCCTCAGGAGAGAAACTCAAACAGAATCTATTGAGATGACAAGTGACAGTCTAAGCACTTTTTCACAATGAGAAAGACAATGGACCACTGCTTTTTGAGAGGCAGAGAAACAGAAAATATATTGCTGTGGAGAAGCAACAGTTTTATGGTAACAGCCAAGCAGGATCTTGTGACGATTTCTTTGGAAACAGGCCACCACTCTTGGAGGTTTAAGGAAGATGGTGTTGCCAAGGCAGGTCTTGCTGGTGCAGATCCAATCGGAAAACCCAGGCTGGATGGAACACTTTTCGAAGGAGGCTAGGAGTTTTGACATAACACGCCAAGGAGAAGTGAACCTGCTGAAGAGTTACTGGGGAGCTTCACCTGCAATGCTAGATAACTGCCAGAAGTGCTGCGAAAACTAAAAAGCTCTGGGAAACCAGTTGCATTAATTAGTTATGCAAAAGTAGCTTTCCTTTAGTTTAATGGTTTAACTATGTTGACTTTTGTGTTTTTTTTATTCAGTCATGAGACATGGCTGGCTGGGCGACCATTCATCACCCGTCTCGAGTTGCCCTTGAGAAGGTTGTGGTGAGCTGCTGCCCTGAGCCAGTGCAACCATGCGCTGTAGGTTGACCCACAATGCATTTAGGGAGGGAATTCCAGGATTTTCACTCAACTACAGTGAAGGAGCGTGATATATTTCCATTTCAGGATAGTGACCGGCCTGGAGGGGAACTTGCAGGTGTTTATATCTGCTGCTGTTGTCATTCTAGATGGTAATGGTCATGGATTGGAAGACATTTATAACAGTAAAAGTCATTAAATGCAAAATATCGTCCTTTGGTTTTATCTATCAGCTACTGGGAAACTCATCTCTTTTGAACTGTTATTGGTCACTTTTAAGATTGTACTTCTAGCTTTCTCTTAAAGCTAACTTATAGATTCTATTCGCCTCAATTACACATTCACTACACACTTGATAAAGGTAGTTCTCCTGAATTCTTCTTATTGGTTCTCCTTTAACTAAGGTCCCGTTGATTCAGTTTTTTCCCACACGGGGACATACCTTCTTTACATCCACCTTATTGTGTGACAAATGGTTGGTCAGAATGTAAAGAATGACAGTGAGTAACCAAAAGGTGAATTGGGGGGAAGAAATCGGAATACGAAGGGAAGCCAGATAAGAATGTAAAAACAAATTGCAAGAGGTACTATTGGTATTTAAAAAGAAGAGTAACTAAAGTGAGTGTAGATCCTGAGAGAGTGAGAATACAGACTTGCTACTAGGCAAGGAGATGGCAGATGAAATGAGCAAATATTGTCTTTTGTCTTCACTATTGAGGATACAAAAACATCCCATTAATGGCTATCAAGCAAGAGGTGGAAGGGAGAGAGGAAGCAAGTGAAGTTTACATCGTGAGGGAAATGGTGTGAAGGAAACTGATGGAGCCTTGGGTTCTCATGAATTTTCAACCTCGAGTCTGAATCAAGATGTTTGATGAGCTGGTAGATGCTAGTGTTTCAAAATTCCCTTCAGGAAAGGTTCCCTCAGATTGAAAAATAACAATAAAAACTCCTCTTTTCAGAAAATAGTAAACAAGCCAGTTAGCTTGATGTCTGTAATGGGGAAGGTATTAGAAATCAATCACTAAATAGATTGTGAGCAGAATCTTACAGGTGGGCTATGCCAAGATGTGTGGCAGAATTGGACAATAAGGATGGCAGAGTAGCACAGTGGTTAGCATTGCTGCCTAACAGCGCCAACGACCTGGGTTTGATTCCTTCCTGGAGTGACTGTGTGTGTGGAGTTTGCACGTTTTCCCCGTGTCTGTGTGGGTTTCCTCTAAGTACTTCAGTTTCCGCCCACAGTCCAAAGCTGTGCAGGTTAGGTGGACTAACCATGCTAAATTGCCCATTGTGTGCAGGGATGTGCAGGCTAGGTGAGTTAACCATGGGAAATGCAGGCTTACAGGGATGGGGTGGGTCTGGGTGGGATGCTGTTTGGAGGGTCAGAGTGGACTAATGGGCTGATTGGCCTGCTTCCACACTGTAAGGACTCTATAATTCTAAGAAGTCCAGCGAGCCCCAACTCAACATTGAGATCATCTCGTTGCATCTCTTATGCTTCGTATGAGCGGCTTAGAGCAGCAAGATGGCACCTGACCAGGATTGATGCTTGCTAAGTGCCTTCTTGAAATCACACCTCACCTCATTAATGTCTAGTCTTACCAAGCCCACCAGACAAGCTGGATGTCAAGCGTGACGAGGAGACTAAAACGGGTAGCTGATGGACTCCGATCAGCCGCGTCCTCTGGGTGATCTTCTGCAACGAAATCACAACCCAGAACATGGTCAAAAGGCATTACCTGCACGCCGACCATGGCATCTAGCAGTAGCTAACTCATCAAGACCATCCAGCTACTTATACTATACGCTGGCTGTGTGCTATAGTAGCACAGACTGGCATTGCAGGCCACAATGGCAATTGAAAGGCTGCAGCGTGGGGCACTTTGTGCACAGGGACAGTCTCGCAGCTTGCAAACTGGACCAGTCGGCTTCTCAGGGATGCTCATTTCCTCTCTGAATGCTCGTTCACTGGGTCCCTACCTGCATGTTTGTTGTATCCCTGCTTTGCCTTGCCTTCCTGTGCCAATTGGAGAGATGATAGCTTAGTGGTATTATCACAGATTACTAATTCAAAAACGGAAGCAATGTTCTGGGCACCTAGCTTCAAATCCCACCACAGCAGATAGTGGAATTTAAATATAATTGATAATTGATAAACCATTGCCAATTTTAGGGAAATCTTACTGTCACCTGTTCTGGCTTACCTGTGACTCCAGACCCACAGTAATGTGGTTGACTCTGAACTGCCCACTGAAATGGTCTAGAAAGCCACACAGTTGTATAAATTGTTGTGAACTCTCAACTAAGAAATGAAACCAGATGAACTACTCAGCATTGACCTAGGCAACGGAAAGGACAATAGCAAACAATGCCCTGTCAAAACCTGCAAAGTCCTCCTTACTAACATCTGGGACTAGTTCCAAAATTGGGAGAGCTGTCTCACAGACTGGTTAAACAACAGCCCAATGCAGACATACTAGTGTAAGCAAACCTTAATGTCCCAGACTCCACCATCACCATCACCATCCCTGGATACATCCTGCCCCACCAACAGGACAGACCTAGCAGAGGTGGCAGCACGGGGTGGCACAGTGGCACAGTGGTTAGCACTGCTGCTTCACAGCGCCAGAGACCCAGGTTCAATTCCCGCCTCAGGCGACTGACTGTGTGGTGTTTGCACATTCTCCTCGTGTCTGTGTGGGTTTCCTCCGGGTGCTCCGGTTTCCTCCCACAGTCTAAAGATGTGCATGTTAGGTGAATTGGCCATGCTGAATTGCCCATAGTGTTAGGTAAAGGGGTTGCGCTTTGGTGGTTCGGTGTGGACTTGTTGGGCAGAAGGGCCTGTTTCCACACTGTAAGTAATCTAATAAAAGACACAGTGGTATACAGTCAGGAGGGAGTTGCCCTGGGAGTCCTCAACATTGACTCCAGATCCCATGAAGTCTCATAGCATTAGGTTAAACACAGGCAAGGAAATCTCTTGCTGATTACTACATACTGTCTTCCCTCAACTGATGAATCGGTACTCCTCCATGTTGACCAATAGTTGGAGGAAGTACTGAAGATGGCTAGGGCACACGATGTATTATGGCTGGGGGATTTCAATGCCCATCACCCAAGAGTGGCTCAGCAGCAGCATTACTGATTGAACTGTTGGGGCTGTAAAGGACCCAGTTGTTAGACTGCAGCATGTAGTGAGGGAACCAACAAGAGGGAAAAACATACTTGACCTCATCCTTACCAGACTGCCAGCTGTAGATGCATATGTCCATGACTGTATTTGTAAGAGTGACCACTGCACAGTCCTTGTGGAGACAAAGTCCCACATTCTCATTGAGAATACCCTCTATCATGTTAAGTAGCATGATCATCTTGCTGAATGGGACAGGCTTTGAATAGACCTAGCAACTCAAGACTGAGCATCCATGAGGTGCTGTGGGTGATCAACAGCAGCAAAATTGTACTCCAGCATAATCTGCAACCTCATGGCCCAGCACCTTCTCCACTCAACCATTTCCATCAAGCCAGGGTACCAACTCTGGGTCAATGGAGAGTGCAGGAGGCATGCCAGGATAGCAACAGGCATACCTAAAAATGAGGTGTCAACCTGGTAAAGCAACCAAAGCGTAATACTTGCATGTCAAACAACAATAAGTAGCAAATAATGGAAAGAGCAAAGGATCCTGCAGCCAATGAATAAGACCTAAGCTCTACAGTCCTGCCACAACCAGTGATGAATGGTGGTGGACAATTAAATGACTCATTGGAGGAGGAAGCTCCACAAATATCCCCATCCTCAATGATGGAAGAGCTCAGCACATTAGTGCAATGAGATAAAGCTGAAGTATTTGCAGCAGTCTTCAGCCAGCAGTGCTGAATGGATGATCCATCGCAGCCGTGAGCCTATTTGATTCACTCCAGGTGAAATCAAGAAGGTTGGAGGCACTCGATATTGCAAAGGCTGTGGGCCCTGACAACATTCCGGCAATAGTTCCAAAGGCATAACTTGCCCTTAGCCAAGCTATTCCTGTATAGCTATAACACTGGTATCTACCCAACAATGTGGAAAATTTCCCAGGTGTGTCGTGTACACTAAAAATAGATATATCAAACCCTGTCAACGACCACTCTATTCCTGATCATCAGAAAAGTGATGGAAGATATCATCAACAGTGCTATCAAGCAACACTTGTTCAGCAATAACCTGCTCAGTGACGCTCAGTTTAGGTTCCATCAGGAACCATCCTCAGATACTGAAGCAGTCCATATTCAAAGATAACAAGGTCTGGACAATATCAAGGTTGGAACTGTGCAATTTACAAAGTTTAAAAGACATTTGGATAAGTACATTTAAGAAAGGTTTGGAGGGATATGGCCAGGAGTAGGCAGGTGGGACTAGTTTAGTTTGAGATTATGTTCGGCATACACTGGTTGGGCTGAAGCGTCGGTTTTTGGGCTGTATGACTCTATAACTGGTAAGCAATGTTCACATCACACAAATTCAAGGCGATGACCATCTCCAATAGAGACAATTTAACCATTGCCCCTTGACATTCAATGGTGTTACCATCACCCACTACCAACAGGCTTGAGATTACCATTGATCAGAAACCCAACTGGATTCATCACATCAACACAGTGGCTACAAGAATGGGTCAGAAGCTAAATGTCCTGCAGCAAGTAACTTACCTCCTGACTCTCCAAAGCTGCCCACAATATACAAGTTGAGAGTATTGTCCACTTGCCTGGATGGGTCCAGCTCCAAAATACTCAAGAAGCTTGACACTATCCAGATAATGCAGCCTGCTTGATTGGCACCACATCCTCAAATATCAACTCCCTCAACCATTGACACTCAGTAGCAGCAGTACATACTAGCTACAAGATGTACTGCAGGAATTCATTAAAGATTAGGTTAGATTACTTACAGTGTGGAAACAGGCCCTTTGGCCCAACAAGTCCACACCGACCCACCGAAGCGCAACCCACCCATACCCCTACATTTACCCCTTACCTAACACTACGGGCAATTTAGCATGGCCAATTCACCTGACCCGCACATTTTTGGACTGTGGGAGGAAACTGGAGCACCCGGAGGAAACCCACGCAGACACGGGGAGAACGTGCAAACTCCACACAGTCAGTCGCCTGAGTCGGGAACTGAACCCGGGTCTCAGGCGCTGTGAGACAGCAGTGCTAACCACTGTGCCACCGTGCCGCCCATAGACAGCACCTTCCAAACCCATGACCACTTCCATCTAGGAGAGCAAGGGCAACAGATGCATGGGAACACCTGCAAGTTTTCCTTCAAGCCACTCACCATCCTATATAGCTGTTCCTTCACTGGGACAAAATAGAATTCCCTGCCTAAGAACATTGTGGGTCAACCCACAACAGGTGGACTGCATTGGTTCAAGAAGGCAGTTCACCCCCACCTTTTCTAGGGCAACGAAGGACAGCCAATAAATGCTGGCCAGCCAGTGATGCCCATGTTTCACGAGTGAATAATAAATTAGCACATTACAAAAACATGAATCTTGCCTTGCTGCTAGGTCTAGGGAGTGCATACCTTGCTGCTTGGCACTTTGCTGTGTCAGTTTCACACCTACACCATGTGCCAGCAGTTTACGTGACAAATACACTGCATGTGCCTTAAGCAGGCAGGCAGGGGTCTCAAAGTCGTAAAGATGTAGTTTTCACTGAAGTCAATGGAAGCATCCATCAGTCAGGGAATCTTGGCACAGTCGGTCAAGGGCAGCATCCCCATATGCATTAAGGGGATTGGCTACAGACAGGCATCCAGTCAGGGTGTTCTCGATCTAGGGGTCGTGACTTTGCAGTGCAGGGACTGGGTGCCAATCAATATGTTAACTCTATCACAGTAAGCCCGTGGTTTGGGCTAAATGGCCAAGGAGATGGACAGGCATCAGCCCAGGGTCAGGGTGCAACTAACCAGGGACTGTCTGAGCATGTTGACTGAGGGGTGGGTCACAGTCATTCTTGTCACATCTGACCACAGAAACTGAATGGGGGACTGTGGGGCAGAGTGTACGTGTGCACATGTATATGTGTGTATGCATGCGTTTGTATGGGTGTCTGTGCATATACGTGTTTGAGTGTATGTGTGTCTGTATGTGTGTGTGTGTACATTTGTGTGCCTGTATGTGTGTGTGTGTGTGTGTCTGTATCTGTCTGTATGTATATATGCCTGTGTGTCTGTGTGTGTGTCCATGTGCACGTGTGTATCTTTGTGTGTGTGTGTGTGCGTGTCTGTATATATCGTGTGTGTGTTTGTGTATATGTGCCTCTGTGTGTGTGCATGTGTGTGTATATAAGTATGTGTGAGAAAAAGAGAGACAATTACCATGAGACTGAGTCTCAGTGGGTTAGTCTTCAGGACTTATGGTTGCGAGTTCTGGGCAAGGCTGCGGTAGAATTGTGGAGGACCAGGGTAGAGGGGGGAGCAGGATTTACAAGGGGTGGAGGTGATACAGTAAAACATCAGCAGGGGAGGGTGTAATGTGGGAGTGGAGGTGTCGCCTGTGGTCAGGTGTAGCCTACATTCAAGTGTATAGTACCTACATTAAATGACCACAATTGCCCTGACAGGGGCAGGATGGGAAGGAAGGCCAGTGTAGACACAGATACATGGGTTGGGAGGGGAACCTTGGATGTGGGTGGTGGGGGGGAGGAGGAGGGAAGATGTGATGTCTGTGGGTCAATGGGATGAGATACTGAGAAGGAGATGTGGATATCCCAGGATAAGGCTGGAAGTTACTGGCAGGGGAGCGCTCATCGTTACCTTTCATCATGCCAGAAATTGAAGTGGCGCAATAGAGAAGAAAATGGCCACTCCCTGAGCAAATGAGGTCAGCAACTCGTGACTGTGGTGGGACGGCATCTACAGTAAACACCAATCACAGGGCTATTGAAAGGGCTGCTCCACAGCACGGACCCTCTCCAGAGGTTGCACAGCTGGCAAACTGTTTGAAAGCTACACCTTTGTGTACACTGAGAGAGCCAAGCATTAGAGATGTTGAACAAGGAGGGATAAAGATGTCACCATGACCCATGTCAGCACATTGATTCCCCTGCTTGCAGTGGGCTATCAGCGCAGACTTTGTCTGTGGTTGTGAACTACTGACCAATGGTATGGAAATGCTTTTGGCGCCTACTCAGAGAGATTCACAAATGCAAGAAGGTTAATACCAAACACATGAGAATGATGTACAGGCCTTTAATATGTTGCCTTCTTTCTCTCCCTCTCTCACTACATCTCAGTGTACGCCCTGGTCCTGCAGCTGGGGTGGGGGGCCCTTACTTGACTGTGGAGCCTGTTGGGAGATTTTGTGAGAGTCCGTTGCTGCTGATCTGCCTGTGCATTCAGGTGAAATCCCCAATTGTCAACAGCATAGGGTTAGGGTTAGGGTTACACACTGTCTTACAAAAGAAGAGCGAAAGCATGGTAGCTAACTTCACTCGTTGTACCAATATAGGTTAGAGCTCATGTTGTGAAGAAGACATAAGGATACGGACAGATTTCACTAAACTGAGTGAGTGGGCAAACATCTGGAAGATAAAATATAACAGGGTAAAATGTGAAGTTGTTCACTTTGGTCAGAAGAACGATAGAGCAGAATATTACTTAAATGGAGGATGACTACTGATTTTCCAAGACACAGGGGGATTTAGGTGTGCTGGTGCATGAATCACTGAGAGCTAGTATGCATGAGTAGCTCGTAAGTAAAAAGTGAAATGCAATGCTATCCTTTATTTTGAACGGAATTAAACACAAAGGTAAGGACATCCTGCTTCAGTTATTGATGAGACCATGTCTTGAATACCGTGTGCCGATTTCGCCTCCTTACTCAGGGAAAGACATAAATGCATTGGAGGTGGTTCAGAGGAGGTAAAGTTGATTAATACTTGGAATGAATGAGTTGTTTTATGGTGCTACATCAGACAGACTGGGCTTGTTTCCACTTGAGTGCAATGCATAAGGTCCTTGACCAGTTGGACAGGGAAAGGAAGTGACCTGTTATTTTTGTGACTGTCAGGAGAACAGTTTCCTGCATTAGATCAAAATTTGGGGGCACTGTTGAAAAGTTAGTAGTTTGCCCTTTCTGGAAAAAAGATGCAAAACATTTTGTCCTCTCACAGAGGCTTCAGCATGGTTGCAACTCCCTGCCTCAGTAGATGGTGGAGGCAGGATCACTGAATATTTTGAAGACAGGCAAGGGATAGACAAGGGAATCAAAAGGGGTTGACAGCAATGCGGAATTCAAAACACTAACAGATGAGCTATATTCTGCATTCTGTTCTATTGCCCTGATGTACTTACGTAAGGTGCAATTTGCCTGGACAGCACATGAAACAACACTTTCCACTGTTTGTCTGTACATGTGACAACAACAAACCAAATCGATTCAAAGTTGTGCCTCGATTTTATTGAATGGTGGAGCAGGGAAGTGGGGCCAACTGGTCTATTTCTGCTCCTGGTTGATGTATTCATACGAAGCCCTTCACAATTTGAAAGACCTCTGTTGGGGTCGGGTCACCTTTCCACTTCTCTTTCTTAGGGGAAGGACCTGCACCCATCCCTATTCAGGAAGGCACCTTTTGGGTGATTCAGAGTTATTTGACGGCCACTGCACCATTCAGTTTGACCAGACTCATTTGGAAAAAGTCGCACTTCCAAATGCCGGGGGCCAGTTAACGAAGCAGAAGGTCTTTAATCTGTAGCCCCAACAACTTCACCAGGATCAATGGGTCCACGTTGGGACTAATAATCAGGACATTAAGGTGGATAAAACATTAGTGCCCAGTAGAAGGGCGCCCTTGAGTAGCAGCAGTCACCCACCAAAAGGCCAGAATTGACCAAACAGTGAGCCACTCACCAGCACCTTCCCCTCCTTAAGCAAAATATAAGATTAATTAATTGATACTCGGAGTAAATGGGTTGTCTTGTGTGGTTGCATTGGATAAACTGGGTTTGTTTCCAATGAGGCTTAGAAGGATAGAGATAGGGGATGGTTAGGGTGGCATGGTGGCTCAGTGGTTAGTACTGCTGCCCCACAGCATGAGGGAACCGGGTTCAATCCCTGCTTCAGGTGACTGTCTGTGTGGAGTTTGCATGTTCTCCCTGTGTCTGCGTGGGTTTCCTCCCACAGTCCGAGGAAGTGCAGGTTAAGGAGATTGGCCACACTAAATTGCCCACAGTGTGCAGCCTAGGTTGATTAGCCATGGGAAATGGTGGATGTGTCTGGGAGGGATGTTCTTCGGAGAGTCACTGTGGACTCAATGGGCCAAATGGCCTGCTCCCATACTGTAGGGATAGTATGGTATGGTGCTTGAGGCCATGTCTCCCAATATAACAGCTCTCCTATCCCCATACGATAAAACTATACCCTAAGAGTTCATTTGCAAGAGTACTCTTGAAATGAATAATGTTTAGTGGATAAGATTTACAAGTGGAGGATTATCTGACGACTCCCTTGGAACCAGAGGAGGAATTAATAATCCAATGTTGACTATGGAAGAAAAGTGACATTAGCTGAGGTAAATAAAGAAAGGATTTGCAAAGAACAAAGTTCTGGAAGCACAACCTAAATTTCATATCATTCTGTTTCTTGGAATGGAAGTGCCATTCTCATTTGGAGCATTGGATCACGGATCACAGTTACTGACAGCAATCCAATCCACAATCTCACAGACAGCAGAAGTCACGTAATCGGTTTTCGTGGTCTTGCTTGAGGGATAAATAGCGAATAAGATGGCAATAAGATTTCTTTGAGTAGTGCCTTGTAATTTTGTAGATCGACCTGAGATGATTAAGAAATTATCTAAAAGGCAGCACCACATTCCCTCAGTACAGCTTCAAAATACATTCAGTGCCTTGGCTCTAGTGTGGGGCTTGACTCAGAGACAAGATTACTACCACTGAGTCACACCTTGAATCAAACCATTTGGCAAAAAGGATGCAAAGCTCTTCTCAGTTTTAATGTGCGATGTGTTTAGCATTCTTTGCAGCAGAGGCATACATTTGTGTACTTCAGGTGCAGGTTCGATTTGCAGTCTCAGAATTATCCATCTATTAGACGGTGAACTGGGACGGTGAATTAGGCCTGATTTCAACGGTCCCCTCAAGCCTGAAACGTTATCTGAGGAAGAGAGGGAGAGAGAAAGATACCTGGAGAGAAAGATAAAACGGTTTTACAGCATAGAGACATACTTCAGTGTCAGGCTAAAAGTGTTGAAAGTTAAAAGGCTAGGGATGAAAAAGCGCTAAGAGGGAGAAGCAAATTTTCTCAGCAGTGTGATCACGATTTATAAAATATTGTTATTTGGGAACTTGCGTTCTCAAGTAAAGGTAAATGAGAAAATCATAGAATAGAATGCCTACAGGGTGGAAGCAGGCCATTCAGCCCATTGGGTCCACACTGACACTCAGAGCTCATCGACACACCCCACCCCTATAACCCTGCACTTTCCATGGCTACTCTACCTCACTAGCACATATTTAGATTGTGGGAGGAAGCCCACGCAGGCACAGGGAGAATGTGCAAACTCCACACAGACAGTCGCCCAAAAGCTGGAATTGAACCCAGGTCCCTGGCACTGTGCAGCAGCAGTGCTAATCACTGAGCCACCGTGGCTACCCTATGGGTAATGGTAAATCCATTTTGTGAAGGTGTACTGATTTGACTTTGAGGATTAGAAACTTGGTTTTTGTTGCAGTGACTCAAGCTAATTCACTAGTTAAGCTGAATAAAGCTACCCTGAAGTGTTTTGTCAGTTGAGCACTTACGATCCCAAGAAAGAGAGGCCAGAAGCTGATTCAGTCCAGGAAGTGAGATTCACTCCAGCAGATGTACTGTTTGGCACCTTGAAAGGAGACAAAAACTGGAGACTGGTGTCTTTCCCATCAGAGCTGGCATCCAGCAACAATGTGTGCTGGTACCTACTCTCTTCTCCATCTTCCTCATGATCATTCCTGACGCAGTCAGTCTGTCCAAAGTGAGGACAGGTTTGTTGAGAAGCTTCTCAACCACCAAATCCCCAAAATATTGCCCTGGCCCATGAAGCTCGTCATCTCAAATGCTAAAAATGTAAACACAAGCATTGAATACATGAAACTTGGAACCTTTCACGAGTTAGCACATTCTCAGTGTGAGGAAGACATTTTGCAAACCACTTTCTACTCAATCAGTCATGGTTCATCCTAATGGCAGCCTTCCACTTCTCCCATTGGCTTATCCTCCATCTCACCTGTAGCCCTGGTTACTGTTGCCATGCACCCTGTCAGTATATAGAGGCCTTCTTTCGGTTTTAGTGAAGCCCTCCCTTATTGTGTTGTGTGCTTGGTGAAGAGGAAATTAACTCAATTCATTATAAATTGCTTTCTGCCTCTAATTAGTTTAGATTAATTAGTAACGCGGCAGCCATTTCAGCACAAGAGAGCTCCACTCTGCATATTTGAGAGGATTGAAAGATGAAGTTATTTTGAGTGTAGGTTCATTTAATTCATCCCAGCTGACTCATTGCAGCTCCCCATCCATCAGGCAGAAATGAGAGCTTTTATAATTCCTCAGAAAACAACTGATGAAAATTCATTATTTCCACTCATGTTGCGTCGGAGAAGTTTCAACATCCTTCTGTTTATAGAAGATGATGCACACACAGTAAGATATCCAGCTCTGACTGGGGATTGCCAAAGGGCTGCATCTTTACCACTGGCTGTAGAGGCCATTCGTTGAAAAGCAGGTGCTATCACAAATGCCAGCTACTAGTTATCATTGCTTGGTGGGGTGAGGGAGGGGGGTAGCAGGGGCAGTACTTTTTTTTCCATACTGATTTCTGTTGCCAAGCTACTGTAGATGCACAGGAACTGTGGCTTTTTTCTACCCCTGCCAGCTGGTGACTACCATGTGCAGTAGGCAGTGTTTGTGGCCATCATATTACGCTTGCAAGCTTCCTTCAAACAGCGCTTTGGGCATCCTACAGGTTACCTCACCATGCAGAAGGACAGAACCTTATTGGGCCCCAAACGGTGTGGTTTGTCCAGCCAGGCCTACCTCGATGTAGGGAGCAGCTCACTGCATCCTTTATACGAGTTGTCAGTTTGGGAGTGGGAGTGGATTATGACAGGTTGAACACCTCATTAACAGACCACCTCGCCTCATTAATGTTCAGCTCCCCATTTACCAGAATTGCCAAGCGAACGGAACATCAAACTGACACTGTCCCCATCCAAGATGGAGGCACAATTCACTGAGTCTCCATGTGGGTTTGTGGTTGGAAATGGGCTGTTAGGATTGTGCAAGGTAAAAAGTTGGAGCGAAAGGAGAGGGTTGTTGAAGATGGTGGTGTAAACTGGTGACCAGGCAGAACCCAGTGCTTATGGTGTCCACCTCAAGCTGTGTTCCCAGCCATCACATTTAGTAGATGAGAAATGCAATGGGAAAATGGTTGCAGTGAGTGGATTCTGTGTCAGTTTGATAGGGAAAAGTGTGTGATCTACGTTTGTTGGACATTAGGCCATTGAAGGGGCAAATATATGAAACATGTCTCTGCAGCTACATTTCATTTGCAAACATTTGTTCATGCACTTGCACTTGCAGTGCTGTTTGGGGTTAGCGTGCTTCAGGTTCAAATGTTACTCAATAACAATTTGCACCATGCCATTGGCCCTTGCAAATCAAAACACTGTCCTCAAAGATGTAAAAGTTAACAGCAAAGGCTGAAAAAGCAGCTAATGATGGTCAAAAGCAACCAATCACTTGTGAAATTTCCAAAGGTGCTGTGGGTGAAGGAGATGACTGACCCATTACATGTCATGTAAGTATGATGAAAAGCTCGACCGAATATAGTGAGAAGATAGAAAGGTTGGTGTGGGTCTGAGATTGGAAGGGGGTTAGGGGTCAGCGGGCACTCCCTTTTTGATGTAATGTGTTGATCGTTTTGCTGATGTGCCACCTTCTCCAGGTAGGTGCACGTATTGTGACCAGAGCCATGGTGGAGCAGATGATAGGGTGGCTGTAGATATGATTAGATTCTCTAGACTGTGGAAACAGTCCCAACTTCGGCCCAACCAGTCCACACCGACCCTCCAAAGAGCAACCCACCCAGACCCATTTCCCTCTGATTAATGCACCTAACACTGTGGACATTTTAGCATGGCCAATTCACCTGACCTGCACATCTTTGGACTGTGGAAGGAAACCGGAGCAAACCCACGCAGGCATGGGGAGAATGTGCAAACTCCACACAGACAGTCACCTAAGGCTGGAATTGAACCTGGGACCCAGGTGCTATGAGATAGCAGTGCTAACCACCGTGCCGCCTCCTTGAATATGGTTCTGCTGTTTGGACCAGTCTGTTGGGGATGTGTAGTGATTGGAACAATGTAGCCAGGTGGACCTTAGAAAATGTGAGTTCCCTGTTAATCTGGTCCAATCAGGGAGCCCTGGCTGACAGATATAAACAGGAGTGTCAAAGGTTCTGTTCACTCTGAGAGCTGGCTCTGAGGGAGCTGGACCAGTGTCAAGGCCTCTCCCCGTGTAAATAAAGGGTGACTTGGTAACAGGATATTGGCCTCTGTGGAATTTTTTTCCATGGTGACACGGGAAAAACACACCCCTGAAGAAGTTTGGTCACGACAGTCGACTTTGAGTTGGGGTAAGCATTTCTGGCTTCATGCTGGTATTTCAGAACATTGATTTGTTTGATTCTGCCATCAAAGACTAGGCACCATATGTAGAAAGAATGTGTTCTTATTTCCAGGCAAATGACGTTAGGGCAGACGAAAAGCAATGAGTAATTCTCCTGACAGCTTGTGGACCTGCAGCGTTTTTGGTTATTACGAGCTCACCTCTGCTCCCCCCCGAGGCACCAGTCACTAAAACCTTTCAAGAGTTGATGAATTAAGTGAAGCAACGTTACGATCCTAAATCTCCTCTAATTCTAAGATGTTATTGGTTTTACTGACAGTTCAAGCATCAGGGGAATCTGTTGTGATGAAGACGACTGGCAGAGGCATGTGATTTTGGTTCAGTCCTGAGTGAGGTGTTGAAACACTGTTTGATATACGGAATGATGGAACCATGCAAACGCGCCTATTAACTGAAGCCCAACTGGACTTCAACCAGGTCACTATAACTGGCTTTGCCATGAAAAAAATGTGGCAAGTGTAGCTTATGAGTTACAGGGTATTCCAACGGAAGTGGACACCCTCATCAGGCTGCCTGAGCTTAGGGAACACCATTTGCGTAAGGGCATTTGCATAGCCTCACTCAGGATATATCCTGAGCAGAAGGAATCTAGGTCAGCCCGCAGCAAAACCCCAAAACAAAGCCAAGCCTCAGTCAAATGGTTAAAAGTTTCTCAAGAGTCCAGGCCAGCAGGCCATTGTATTTGCTGCTGGTATGCAGACTTGAGACAGCAGAAGAGTTCCACTAGGCCTGAATTGAGCAAGAGCAATAGGCCAGTGTGCAGGAGAGAGCACATGCTAAAGGTCCACCTATATCTAGATTGGAACAGTTAAATTGCTTGGCAACATTCAAATCAGAACCAATCAAAATAAACATCTGGTTAAATGATCAACTGGTTCTAATGCAGGTCTATACCTGTGTGGCTATTTCACTGATAACTGAAACAGTCTTTAAAAAATTCACTGTGGACTCTAACCCTTAAGTTTGCAGATGACCTCAGCTGGACTGAGAACCGAGACCAGGGAACCTTTACAGATTAAAGGTACAACTTCCATTCCTGTCTCTTACGAGAAGCAGCTGGTTCACCTCCCATTGATTGTAGTAAAAGCCTCGCGCCCAAGCTCGATGGGGTCAAATTGGTTGAGAAAGGTTTAACTTGATTGGGTCATCATTTTTTGGTTAGAAAATAGCTGCCTGAGTGAAGTCCTAATTAAATACCCAGAGGTTTTTTGGAAGGTATCGGGACTATCGAAGGAGCCAAGGCCACCTTGCCTGTTGATCAGGAAACAATTCCACGATTCTGCAAGGCCCGGCCAGTGGCAATTGCTTTACGGACAAAACTAGAGGCAGAAATCAGGAGGTAGGGAAGCGAAGGAATCATCAAACCAGTCCAATTTGCGTACGGACAGCATTGGTCACATAGATTGTGAAGCCCGATGGGGCGGTTAGCCTTTGTCGGAATTTGAAACAAATAGTAAACTGTTTCTCACGCCTGGATAAATACATAAACTAGTGGGAGAGCTATCCTTCATAAAGTTGGATGTGAGCCAATCATACTTGCAATTGAAATTAGATCAGGATTGCCAAATGTATGCTATAATTACTGCCCATTAGGGTTTTTACCAATATCGGTGCCTGCCTTTTTCGGTGTCATTAGCCTGAGCCATCTTCCAGCAGATATTGAAGAACGTTTTACAATGTCTACCCCAGGTCACCATTTATTTGGATGACATGCTAATAATCAGGAAGACCGATATGGAGCATTCAGAGAACCTGGACATAACGCTTAAACATTTCTCCAAAGTGGATGTGTGTCTTAGGAGGGAAAAATGTGTGGTCCAGGCCCCCCAAGTGACCTACAAAGGGTTACAGAGTGACAAGACTGGGTTACACCCATTAGAAGATAACATGAGGCTGATCAAAGGTGTCCTGGCTCCCATGTCTGTACCGAAGCTCAGGTCTTTCCTTGGGTTAGTGAATTATTATGGAAAATTCATAAATAGCCTGGCCTCCATTCTCTCACACTTACATTTGCTATTGTAAAAAGGCCAGCCTTAGAAATGGACTCATAACCAAGATGTAGTCTTTAGGGAAGTGAAGAAGCAGCTATTGTCATCTAAGGTGTTGGCACACTATGATCCCAAGTGAGATGTGGTACTGACATGCTATGCCTCTCCCATGTGGTATCAGGGTGGTGTTGGCTCACTGGTGGCCCAGTGGGGGCGAACACCCAAGAGCATATTCTGCCAGGACTTTGGCCGATGGCGAACGAAGATACACCCAAGTTAAAAAGGAAGGTTTGGTAGTCATCTTTGATGTGAGAAAGTTACACCAATTCTTTTACGAACGTGAATTTATAATAGTAATGTACCAAATATCCCTGCTCGGGCTGCTCAAAGAGGAAAGGGCCATGCTGCCCATAGCTTCGGATTGAATTCAGTGGTGGGTTCTTATTTGGAGTGCATACAAGTTGGAACATCGTCTGAGAGGCCAAGTGGCTCATGCCGGTGTCTTGACCCATCACACACTGGCAGATTCACCACCGGCGGCGCCTCCCCTGGAAGAATCCATTCTGGCCTTAAACTTTCTGGACACCCTTCCAGTCACCGCTGACAATATCCGGCTGTGGACATAATAAGATCCCGTCCTGGCAAAAACCAGAACAGCGGGTGGTGATGGGGGAAGCAAAAGGTCCATCCCAACCAGGACTGAAACCTTTTGGACCCGATGAGACCAGATTATCGCAGAGGACGGCATATTATCACGGGGAGCAAGGGTGATTGTCCCGAGTAAAGGTCACCACTAGTTACTGGCTGAACTCCACCAGGGTCATCCAGGGGTATCCAAAATGAAGATGTTGGCAAGAACAGGAATTGCAGCCAGCAGGTCCCCTACATTCATGGGAATGGTTAAGTAAACCCTGGCCTGGGTTTCATGTTGACTATGCCAGTCCTTTCATGGGCTCTATGTTGTTAGTCATTGTGGAACTCATGCAAAGTGGTTGAATATGCATAGGGTTCATTCATCAAGCATGAGGATTGCAACTCAAAAGTTGCGAGCACCTCCATTCTGGAGGTGTTGGCCCCAGACATTGCGCAGCAGGATATTCGAGTATTTCCCAAAGTTTAATGGCATTCGGCATATAAAGACAGGTCACACCAGCCACCGTCCTACGGTCTGGTGAAAAGAGCAGTCCAAACTCTGAGGGCAGGCTTAAAGAAACAGCATACAGCTTTACTTGATCCCAGACTCTCCCGGTTCCTGCCTGATTATAGGACCATCCTCGTGCAACCACATGGATAGCTTCAGCAGAGTTGGTAATGGGGAAAAGACTCTGTACCAGATTAAATCTGATTTCCCCAGATCAGGGGGTGGGGAGCGTAAAACAGCAGCCAGATTGCCAATACTGGCCATGTGACTCCACTAAGCAAGAGAGACACCTTACTTCAGGGGACATAGTTTGATATGGAAATCATGGGAATGACCCTGCTTGGGTAAAAGGCATGGTCAACAGGTGGTTAGATCCAGTGACATGTGAACTTGAGGTAAGAGAGATGGTACTGAACAAGCACAAAGACCACAAACAGGGTAGGAGCAAAACACACCCGGCCCCTTAGAACATCCAGCAAGGCTGTCAGAACCTGTGGGTTCTTCCCCATTCTCTTAGCATCGAAGAAACCTCTGAGGATGAGATGGACTTAGCGATGTTGCAGCATAGATGCCATTTCTACCTGAAGAAGAAGATGAATTTCTTCCAAGACACTCTGGACGCAAGAGGCGTCTAGTACAAGCCACCAGTATCCGAGGCTGAGTCCGAGGAACCAGACTTGGTGTGAAAATGCTCCCAAGAGGTTATAGGAGAAAGCATGGGCCTACATCTCAGGATTTAGTGGGGAGGGATGTAGGGATTTGAACAATGTCAGCCAGGTGGGCCTCATGGAATGTGATTGGGACTTTTAATCGGGTCCAATCAGGGAGTCCTGGCTGACAGGTAGAAACAGGATGTCAGGGGTTCCGTTATTTATGAGCCAGCTCTGAGCTAGCTGGGTCAGCGTCATGTACTGTGCACATGTAAATAAAGGGTGACTTGGTAATGGAATTTTGTGGAGTTATGTCAATGTCCTCCTCACTCTGCTGCCCACTCTTTCCTGCAGTAGTTATGGCTGCCCTATCTCGCCCCACAATGACCTTCCTTACATTTCTCCTGTGGATCTAGGACAGCCAGTGGCAAATGGCACCACTCAGACATGGTGACTCTCACAAGGGACAGCTGAGCTTCGTCACCTGAGCATATATTCCCTACATGTGATATCCTCCAAATCGTCCAGAATAAATGTTGACAGGGCTTTGGCAGAGGCGTGTTTCAGAGGACTTCTTGTGCAACCTCTGGAGCTCAAAACACGAGCTACCTTGATCTAAGACTTGTAATCCCAGCTGGCTGGTCAGATAAGTACGCCAAAGCTCCAGTCACCAAAATTTTACATGACAATCTACCCTGTCACAATCCTTTGGGTGTATATTCCGGGCACAGTCTTCAATCCCCCTTCAGCCACACAGCGTCTTTTGTCAAGCAGGGACTAAATCAGCATTTCATCTCCATCTTGGTTGTCTAGGAGATTCAGAAGCTGCCAAAAACTGCTGACTCGAGTCTTTCACGGCCCCAGCAACCAAATCTCAATACCAAGCACACGCTGAAGATGCTGGGGGAGAAAGAAGTGTAGTGCCATTCAGTTTGATTGAAATCTACAGGAGCATTGCAGCTTAATTAATAATTAACATCTAATTAATGTATATTGATTCAAATAGTGTTCCATCTGCAAATGATAACAGGCAATTAAACTGCTGCCCAAATCGTATGTATAAATTAAAACCAATTTTTTTTGTCAATTTGCCCATCTGTCTCTGACAGTGAGTGTGTGAGGGGATATTCGGTCTATGCAGAGGGAGCATTGATGGCCTTTATTGAGTGTAATTGTACGAAAGAGGTTTTTTTTGCAAAAATATGCTTTATTCATAAAATACCTATAAGTACGTAATGATTCTGATTGAACATTACAGAAATTACTGTAAAAATCTCAGTTGAGCACTTTACACCATTTAGCACTTTACCAGACTGGTTCCTGGGATGGCAGTACTGGTGTATGAAGAGAGATTGAATCCGTTAGGATTGTGTTCACTGGAGTTTAGAAGAATGCGGGAAGATCTCATAGAACTCTATGAAATTAAACAGTACTGGACAGTTAGATGCAGGAAGAATGTTCCTGATGGTGGGGGAGTCCAGAACTGGGGGGAGTCACAGTTTAAGGATGAGAGGTAAACCATTTAGGACTGAGATGAGGAGGAATTTCTTCACCCAGTGAATGGTGAGCTTACGGCATTCACATCCACAGAAAGTGGTTCATGCCAAAATGTTATGTGTTTTCAAGAAGGAGGTAGATATGGCTCTTGTGGCTAAAGGGATTATGGTACATGGGAGGAGGGTAGGATTAGTATACTGAGGTGTAATCAGATTGAATGGTGGAGCAGGCCCGAGGGGTCGAATGGCATTCTGCTTCTATCTTCTACCTTTCCCAGTCCAATTGCAAACATTGGATCAATAACTAAATATGACAAGAGCTGTACATATTTCAATAAAAGTCACATGCGTTTCTATAGTTACCAACCCCTCACTACTTTGTGACAGAAAGGCCTTTCTGCAGTGCACCTTGGCAGCACCTGCCCCAAGCTTTAGTGCAGCCCTCAGCACGTCGTCCTGGACCTTGGAAAGTGCCGATCTGCAACATTCAGTCAGGGTCAACATTTCACACTGGAAGACCAGGCAGACCAAAGAGCACCTTTCAGCAAGTTGATGGCCCTCCAGGTGCAGTTGATGTTTGTCTTGGTGTGCGTCCCAGAGATCAGACCGTAGAGCACAGGGTCCTCAGAATGAACCTCAACAAGAACCACTGCATCTCTCTCCAGATCGTCTTTCCAAAGGCACATTCCAGAAGGAACTGTATGAGAGTCTCTACCGACCTGCGGCTGCTTTGAGGTTGGCGCACAGAGTCCACGCGCACATGAAGGATCTGACAGGCAGTGCCCTTCTCACCCACAGTCAAGCGATGTCTTGGAAAGTTCTGGTGATGTAGCATTCTGCCAAATAACTTTGGTAGTCTGCTCAGGGAAAATCCCGACAGGATCCATCCTCTCCTTTTCACCTCTCCTCCTTTTCTTCCTTTCTGACATTCCTGAACAACCTATCCCCAGGATTATTGAACACCCAGTTTTGTCTTTCCTTGAGCCAAGTCTCCATCAATGCTGCAGCATCATGTGTCCACGTAGCAATCTGTAGCCGGAACTTCCAAACTCTGTGCATTAGATTAGGCCCTTCGGCCCAACAAGTCCACACTGACCAGCCGAAGCGCAACCCACCCATACACCTACATTTACCCCTTATCTAACACTACGGGCAATTGAGCATGGCCAATTCACCTGATCCACACATCTTTGGACTGTGGGAGGAAACCGGAGCACCCGGAGGAAACCCACACAGACACAGGGAGAACGTGCGAACTCCAGATAGTCAGTCGCCTGAGGCGGAATTGAACCCGGGTCTCTGGCGCTGTGAGGCAGCAGTGCTAACCACTGTGCCACCGTGCCGCCCAATGCACGCATGCATTACATGCATGCACGTTGACTCTGGTTTGGATTTCATTCCTTTCTCCCTCATTCTGACTTCACCTATTAACTTGCTAGAGTCAACTGTATCCCAAAGCATTTTGCAAAGCGTGGTGTTCTCCTCTATGATACTCCCTTCCTTCCCACACTCCTGCCAAGTTAGTTTAAAGCTGTCCCAACAGTCCGAGCAAGACACCCTGGCAAGTTGAGTTTGTACAGGGGTCACCTTCCCGGGAGCCAGTCCTAGTGTCCCAAGAATCTAAAGCCCTCCCTCCTGCACCATCTTCCCAGCTGTGCATTCATCTGCCTTCTCCTCCTATTGCTGTATTCAGAACCCATTTTAGTTCTCTTTTCTAAACACCCTTTCTAAGGTCTTCCCATCCTTGTGAATACGAAGAGAATTAGGCACAATATGGATTAGCCAGTACTTGATGTGAGGTGGCACCTCAGTACATGCCTCAGTCATTTGTGCTCAAAGATTAAAGGCAGTAAATGTCCCAGTTCTTACCATCAACTGACTTCAAAAGACAAAACTTGGAGACTGACAGATTAATGCTGAACTATGGCATTTACTGTAAGGTAAGAGCTATTCAGTGTATCATTTAATGTCGAATTACAGACAGATTTTTGCTGGAGGTTATCAGTTAAAAGGGAATTGAGTTGAGTGTTCCTGAATTTATGCTGAGCTTGGGCCTTTGAAAGGCAACAGAGAAACAGAAATGCTCCCGCCACCCACTCAATCTGGGATTGATTTAAAACTGGTTCCCAACTCCCCTCTTTCGTTTTAACAGGTTCAAGCACCAGAGTGTCCAAATTCCCTCTTTCTCTTTGCCTTGAAAGGACGTTGGTTTTGTCAAGTATCAGCGATTCAACTCACAGACAAGAGTAATGAGAGTGGATGCAAGTGCCACTAATATTACACCCAGGTATTTTGACTTGTTTCCTCAACAGGTCAAGCAGTTGTTGGAGAGTCCCCTGTTCTGATGCTTACCAGGGTAGTAAAGGGGTTTAATGTCACTGTCTCTCACCACCATTATCCCTTGCCCTCCACCCCAGAGCCACAAGGGCACCAGTGTGTATGCCAGGGGTCATTAATGTGATTGCTGTGCCAGACTCCATCATATCATCATTTTATTCATGTCAACCTGTAAAGGGAGTACTGGAATGTTACTCAACCACGGGGATATCAGAGACCAGCCCCACACTGCTCTCATTTACAGACTCTAATATGCCCTCTTGCCTTTGAGTTACAAAGTTATGAGTGCAAGGCCCCCTTTCCAGGAGCTAAGTGCAAAATCCAGGTCGATAGCTCAGCTCAGCACTGAGGGAATATGACACTATCATAGAGACCCTTTTACAGATGAGACGTTAAGCTGACTCCCACTAGCCTTTTCAGCGAAAGGTCCTGCGGCATCTCAAAAGGTAGGGAAGTTCTTGCTGATGCACCAGTTGATATTTACCTCTCAACTTATCTACAAAATGTTGGCTCTTTGCTGTTTATGTCAGCTTGGATACAAATTGATTGCTGCGTTTCTGGCATCAAAGCAGTGACAACACTTCACCATTACCCCATTTGGCAGCAAGTAAATAGACTTTATACATGCCACTTAATCTTAGATTCTTAGATTAGATTAGATTACAGTGTGGAAACAGGCCCTTCGGCCCAACAAGTCCACACCGACCCGCCGAAATCAAATGTGAAATTATCTGCAACATTTCTTCCTCTTCTTGAGTTCATTGCCCAAAGGCAGATTTGACTCATAGCCCCCCCGCAAACCAACCTCAGTCAGAATAGGGGTTGAATCCCCTATTGGTTGACAACAATCTGATCCAAGCTGGCCATCCAGCCAATTACCACTCCATCCCCACATAGAATCATGCAGCTCCGAGATTCTTTCCATCAACTGGCAGGCCAGGAATCTCACCCACTATTACTGTCTGTCATTATCGAATGTTGCAAGTTGATTGACTTACAAGTTGACCCCCATACGTTTGGGTCACATTCTGAATACACCTCCCATCGGATCCCAGAGAGGGTCTCAAACCTGACCTTCAGATGCCATAGCAGGGACTGTACTACCATGCAGCAAGACATGAAACAATTAGATCTGATCATTTTGAGTACCAGGAATTCAGTTGCCAACAATCAAGTAATTTGCAGAATCAGATTTCAGGAGGACAGTTATCGAGTCCTCCAGCACAGAAACAGACCCTTCAATCCAACCAGTCCATTTGAACCGTAGTCCCAAACTTAACGGGTCCCACCTGCCTGCGCTTGGCCCATATCCTTCAAACATTTCTTATTCATGAACTTATCCAAATGTCTTTTAAGCTTTGTAACTGTGCCCATAGTCACCACTTTCTCTGTAAGTTCACTCCATGCAGGAATCACTCTCTGTGTAAAAAAGTTGCCCCCATGCTTTTTTAAAATCTTTCTCCTTTAACCTTAAAAACATGCGCCTGAGTTTTGAAATCCCCCCACCCTAGGGAATAGATCTGTCACTTACCTTATGATTTTAGAAACCACCCCTCATAATTTTATAAATGTTGATAAGGTCATCCTACAACTTCCTACACTCCACTGAGAAAAGTCCAGCCTATTCAGCCTCTCCTTATATGTCAAACCTTCCATTCCTAACAACATCCTGGTAAATCTTGTCTGAACTTTCTCCAGCTTAATAATATCCTGCCTACAATAGGGCGACCAGAACTGGACACAGTACTCCAGAAGAGGCCTCACCAATGTCCTGTACAACCTCAACATAATGTCCTAAGTCGTATACTCAAAGGCCTGAGCAATGAAGGCAAGCATGCCAAATGCCTTTTGAACCACCTTGTCTACATGTGATACAAACTTCAAAGGAGATGACAATGTTGGTTGGCTCAGTGGTTAGCACTGCTGCTCTCATAGCAACAGGGACCTGGATTCAATTCTGGCCTTGGCTGACTGTGTAGAGTTTGCACATTCTCCTCATGTCTGCGTAGGTTTCCTCCCACAATTCAAAAATGTGCTGGTTAGGTGAATTGGCTGTGGTAAAATTATCTGTGGTGTTTGGGGGTGTGTTAGTCATGGGTAAATATAGAGTAGGAGAATAGGTCTGGGTGGGTTATTCTTCAGAGGGTTGGTTTTGGGCTGAATGACCTGTTTTCACACTGTAGGGATTTTACGAAGTGCAGCAGATGCTGGAGAAACTCAGCAGGTCCGGCAGTATTCTGTGAAGAGAGAGAAAGAAATTCAATGTTTCAATTCTGGTATGACTACTTCAGAACCATTCTGAAGAAGAGTCCTCCTGGCTTTGGAACATTAACTCTGTTTCTCTCTCCACAGATGCTGCCAGATCTGCTGAGGTTCCACAGAATTCTCTGCATTTGCGTCTTGCTTTTAGTCAAGATGTCTGGTTTGGAAAATGGCATTTCATTCACATGCGTAGACCTACTGAGTTTTTATCATTTTCCATATGCTTCCTTAGCTAATAGAGGGGATTGGTTAGCTCAGTGGCTGGAAGACTGTTTGTGATGCAGAATGACACCAACAGCGTGGGTACCATTCTTGCACCAGCTGAGAATACCATGAAGGGCTCTCCTTCCCAACCTCTCCCCTCACCTGAGGCAAAGTCAGGTTTTGTTTTGCTCAGTTAGTTTCTTGGAAAATAATCACCATTCCAATGGTTTCAGCAGCATGTCCTGTTGTTAACCACTGCCACTGAGGACAAGTTCCAATTTCATCAGATATTCCGCAGTCCCACTTTTCCATATTCAGAAGTACCCTTTCTCATTCACTCCACTCAACAGATACCATCAAAAACATTTATCTCATTCCTGTTTGTTGTGCACAACTTGACTGCCACATTTCCACATAAGGATGATGACACTCAGAAATTGGCAATGAAATGGTCGGAGGTGTCAATGTTGAATCAGGTTTTATTTTTTACATGTACACCGTTACGGGGATACGAGAGCGCAGTGAAAAATTTATAATGTCGCTATTCATGGTGCCATCTTAGGTACAAAATATTGGGTTGAAAAGTGGGAAAATAAAGAAATATGTTAAAAGTTCAACGGTGCAGTTCCAAATAAAATTAAAGTTCTAAATTCCAGTCCTTTACCCATAGGCCCACTGTCGCTGAATGCTGGGCTTCCCCCACAAGGTTCTGATCTCTCTCTCTCCCTTGCTGGACTCGATCTCTCGATCCCATGCCTCCACATTGCCATCTCACTGCCGACTGCCATTCTGGCTAACCAGCGCCTTACCACAGGCTGCCAGGGTCCCACACTGGTGCTGCTCCGGGCCTGGAGCCTTCTTCCACGATGCCGCCAACCACCAGAGTTCTGCCCGGGTGCACCAATTGCCTCGTAGCCAACTGGTAAGGTACCTGCTGTGGGCCCCTAGCAACTCCCATCACTGCCACTGCCTCCAAAACTGAGCTCCCTCAATTCCTTTTGCTCTCCTCTTTCTCCTCAACAGTGCATTTCCTGGGCAGTTTTCCAGGCTAAGTTGGAAACTTGCATGGAAAAGAAAGAAAGCCAGTGGTAATGAAACAAGCAATATAAGTGTAAGCCTTTCTTTCTGTTGAATTTCTAATTGCGATAAAATCTTGTCTCTTCTTGGGATGGATTTGCAACACTGCATTAATGTGCCTCTTGACCTGCCACAGCCATGATATCCTTATTTTGAGACATCTGTCTAACAGTCAGTTCGATAAAGGCACAGTGTTAGCCTGACAGTCACCCACAAGCTCAGAACATGGTGTCAGAGTGGAACTGAGATTGAGTGTTGAAGAGCTGCAGAGAGGTACAGCTGCTAAATGAGGAACACAGGAATGCCCAGAGCTGCAGAAAGCTGCTAAAAGCCACACGCAGATACTAAAACAAAGAAAAATACACAAAAAAAGCTAGAAAAGCTCATCGGGTCTGACAACATCTGTAGACAGAGAAATTGACTTAATGTTTCAAATCCAGTATCAGTCTTCTTCAGAACTGGCCACAAACACAGCTAAGACTCAATGGATGCAAATTTTCTGCTATTGCTGGCAGTCAAAATGAAAGTTAATATGAAGCAGAACAGGCTGATTTTCCAATTGCAATATAGCAAAATTATGACAATGCAACAGATTTGATTAACAAGCCAGAGCTTCTAAGAGTAATCACACTCTTACCACTCAGCGAAAGTGAGGTCTGCAGATCCTGGAGTTTAGACTCAAGATTAGAGTGGTGCTGGAAAAGTACAGCAGGTCAGGCAGCATCCGAGGAGCAGGAAAATCGATGTTTCGGGCAGGAGCCCTTCATCAGGAATGATAAAGGGCATCAAGAACTGATGAAGGCCTCCCGCCTGAAATGTCGATTTTCCTGCTCCTCGGATGCTGCCTGACCTGCTGTGCATTTTCAGCACCACTCTAATCTCGACACTCTTACCACTGTTAGGAAGGATATTTCAACCTCAATGTCTCTAAAGAACGAACATGACAGCAGAACATTCAAAAGGCTTGAAACTATGTTGTGAAGACGACATGTCTTTGGAAACATAAGCGGGAAAATGGAACTTTGTTTTTTTTTAACACCATAAAGAAAGCTTGGAGTTGTATGGTTTTTTTTGCTAAAATTGGATTTGATTCTTATGTACTGACTTCAGATATCTTTGGGAAAAGAAAAGTGACTTCCCAGCAACTGAGAAAAATGAATTACTAATACAATATTGGGTACCATGTGACTATATCTTTTTTTGTATGAAAAGAAATGCAATACTGTGCTAATGTGCCTCCTTTTTTTTTATTTATTATTGTCACATGTACCTAGGTACAGTGAAAGGTTTTGTTTTGCATACAGTACAGGCAGATCATACCATACAAACTGCCTTAGGGACAAGAGAACAGAGTGAGGAATACAATATTACAGCTGCAGAGAAGGTGCACAAAGAGCGAGATCAATATTAGATTTGAATTTTGAGAGGTCCATTCAGAAGTCTAATAACAGCAGGGAAATACCTTATGGTGCGTGTGTTTAAGTTTTTGTATGTTTTGCCTGACGGAAGAGGTTGGAAGAGATTATAACTGGCATGGGAGGTGTCCTTGATGATGTTGGCTGCCTTCCCGAAGCAATGAGAAGTGTAGATGGAGCCAATGGATGGAAGGTTGGTTTGCGGGCTGGACTGGGCCGTGTTCACATCTCTCTCTAGTGTCTTATGTTCTTGGGCAGAGCAGTTGCCACCCCAAGACGTGATGTATCCAGATCTGGCTTGTTGTCTACTTGGTCTGGTCTATTTACTCTGTGTCATTTCCATTTTGTTCATACTCAGGTTGATTTCCGCGTGAGTACAATTGATTTGACATTTACTTTCAATCTATATTAAAACTTGCCTGATTGACCTTGTACAAATGTCTCTTGAAACCTCTCTTTTGTTTCTGCAATCAGCATTGTAACATCCTTGTACTCAAGACAGTTTATCAATTCTCATCGATTCTCAGCCGAGTCTCTAAAGTCATATAGACTGCTTCCTGTGATAAATGAAGAGCATTTGTTCAAGAGCTTGACTGAAGTAACTTTCTTCTCTCACTCTCCCCACTGCTCTTTGCTCATTGTGGTCAGTCATGATTGGTTGACTCTAGCAAAGACTCCTGGAGAAACTTTTGACAGCAGCAAGTTGTATCTATACTCAGTTGCATTTTCCATGTCAGAGGTGGATCTCAGAGAGCTCTCTGATTGGAGCTTGTAACCAGGACTTAAAATTACATCTAATCAGAGTTGCTGCCCTCATGTACTTCATCACACACACAAAAAAAATGAAAATCTGAATCTCTGTCTCCCAAAATACTGTTAAGGCTGAGGGTCAGTTTTGTTCAGTAAGGGTCTGAAGGCCGACAGAACCAAGATGACCAAATGGAGGTAAGATAATGTGCAGAAAGTCAAAGATATTGGAAGGGACTAAAGCCAGCATAAAGGGTTTTTAGGTGCTTTTTGGAAGTCGAGTCAAAGAGTCATAGGGATGTACAGCATGGAAAAAGACCCTTCGGTCCAACCCGTCCATGCCAACCAGATATCCCAACCTAATCTAGTCCCACCTGCCAGCACCTGGCCCATATCCCTCCAAATCCTTCCTATCCATGTACCCATCTAAATGCCTCTTTAATGTTGCAATTGTACCAGCCTCCACCACTTCCTCTGGCAGCTCATTTTATACATGTACCACCCTCCATGTGAAAAAGTTGCCCCGTAGGTCTCTTTTATATCTTTCCCCTCTCACCCTAAACCTAGGTCCTCTAGTTCTGGACTCCCCGACTCCAGGGAAAAAACTTTGCCTATTTATCCTATCCATGCCCCTCATAATTTTGTAAACCTCTATAAGGTCACTCCTCAGCTTCTGACGCTCCAGGGAAAATCCCAGCCTCTCACTATAGCTGAAATTCTCCAACCCTGGCAACATCCTTGTAAATCTTTTATGAACCCTTTCAAGTTTCACAACATCTTTCCGATAGGAAGGAGACCAGAATTGCACGCAATATTCCAACAGTGGCCTAACCAATATCCTGTACAGCCGCAACATGACCTCCCAACTCCTGTACTCTGACTGATAAAGGAAAGCATACCAAACGCCTTCTTCATTATCCTATCTACCTGCGCCTCCACTTTCAAGGAGCTATGAACCTGCACTCCAAGGTCTCTTTGTTCAGCAACACTCCCTGGGTCCTTACCATTAAGTGTATAAGTCCTGCTAAAATTTGCTTTCCCAAAATGCAGCACCTCGCATTTATCTGAATTAAACTCCATCTGCCACTTTTCAGTCCATTGGCCCATTTGGTCAAGATCCTATTGTAATCTGAGGTAACCCTCTTCGCTGTCCACTACACCTCCAATTATAGTGTCATCAGAAAACTTACTAACTGTACCTCTTATCCAAATAGAAAAACAGCATTTGGATGGAACAGTTTTGGAAGCAATCTCCTGAATGTGGAAGTCTAATCGCTGAAGGAATGGAATGTTTGCGTTATAGGGAGAGGCGAGATAGGCTGAGACTTATTTTCACTGGAGCGTAGGAATTTGAGAGGTGACCTTATAAAGATTTATTAAACCGTGAGGGGTATCGATAAGATAACTGTCAGGCGTGTTTTCCCCAGGGTGGGGGATTTCAATACTCAGGTGCATATTTTTATGGTGAGAAGAGAAAGATTTAAAAAATACACATGAGGGACAATTGTTTTACACAGGGAGTGGTTCACGCATACAGAGAAATTGATGGATGCGGATACAGTTATAACATTTTAATAGCATTTAGGTAAGTACATGAATAAGAAATGTTTGAAGGGATATTGGCCAAGGGCAAGCAAGTGGGACTAGTTTAGTTTGGGATTATGGTTGGCATAGAATGGTTGGACTGAAGGGTCTGTTTCTGTGCTGTATGACTCTATGACTCAGTGAATGCTCTGCAATGTTTCAGCACAGTTAGCAGAAAGCACAGAGTAAATGAGGATTGGAGGATCGGCTGGAATGTATGGTTTGATATTTCCCAAACAGAATGGAGGTTGAGAACTTTTTTTTAAATCTCAAAATTTGTTCACAAGGACCCAATTTTAGCGCACTGGAAATATTACAATTAAAATTGGACCAAAGTACAGAATTGGTGGGGGTGGGTAACGGTGTGCAAGGTTGTGACCTTAAAGCTGATTTGCAAGGCCCCCATTTTAACTCACTCAGAATCCGATCATCTGAACTTCAGTTCGGAGGGAGCGTCACCAGACTCAAAATGTTAACTCTATTCCCACGGATGCTGCCAGACCTGCTGAGTTTTGCCAGCAATTTTGGTTTTTGTTTCAGAATTCCAGCACCTGCAGTTCTTTGTTTTATTTTACACCCATTTTTTAAAATTCCATCTGGTTCACGAATGTCCTTTAGGGAAGGAAGCTGCCATCCTTGCCTGGTCTGGCCTATATGTGACTCCAGACCCCCAGCAATGTGGTTAACTCTCAACTGCCCTCTGGGTGATTAGTGATGGGCAATAAATGCTGGACTAGCCAGTGATGCCCTCATCCCATGAATGAGTACAAAAACAGAACCTGCAAAGATATGGAAAGTGCTAGAAGTTCAACTTCATCTAAGACTAAATTTTGAAATTCATTGCTTAGAATTGATGTCCTGCAGGCAACAACTGAAGGAAGCAATTGATCAATTTGTCAATAAATGACATATCAAGGCACCGAATATGATTTTTCCATGACTGAATTGTCTGGCTGGATAACTTAGTTGTTGACTGCCTCAATGCCAACCTAACCATTCTGAAAAGATCCCTTAGAAATAAAGAAAGGTCACAGCATTGACTTGCTGCTTGCAGTAGATGGAAAAATACAAAGATATTGCAGCTGGACAACAACTTACAGGCACTACATGCAGACAGTAGCATTAGCACTGTAACATGACACAAAAATATCAAACAAGGTGCATATGTCTACAATCTATCATACCTGCTCCAAAATTGTTCTTTATTCTAAGATCTTTGCAAGGTATAGAGCAAAAAAACGTTTTTTTTATTCATTCATGGGATGTGACCATCGCTGGCTTGGCTAGCATTTATTGCCCAGGGGAGGGGTTAAGAGTCAACCACGTTGCTATGAGTCTGGAGTCACATGTAGGCCAGACCAGGTAAGGATGACTGCTTCCCTCTCTGAAGGACATTTGTGAATTAGTTGTTATTTTCTGACAATCAACAATGATTTATGGTTATCATTAGGCTCTTGAATCCCAGATTTATTTCAAAAATTGAATTTAAGTTCAACCCATCTACCACAGTAGGATTTGAACGCCAAGTCACCATAACATTAACTGAATTCCTGGATTAATAGTCTAATGATAACAGCACTAGGCCATTGCCTTGCCTACATTGTGTCTACCTTTGTAAGTGATGTGGCTTTGAAGACACAGCCAAACGTAAGACTGAAGCAGCAGCTTGGCTCCAGCAACAGGAAGAGCACCAGAAACCTGCCTAAACATAAGCCAATGCATAAAGCCCACTACTGGACAGGCCCAAGACAAGATCAAGTGTGCAACAACTCTTAACCAGAAGAGAAACAGACTTTCCACATTGTGAATGCATCGTGTTCATGAAGTCCAACGCTAGAAGCTTTTTTAGCAAATGAACTTGTCCAAAGAAAATGGGTAAATGCATGCTCAAAACCAAATGGAAACTTGTGCCAAATCCTACCTGCCTGAAATAGGAAGGATGGTGTCTGAATCTTTGAAACTCAATAATACAACTGACATCAGCCGAATTAACTGCATACAATGGGCTACCCATACTTTGTGTTGGCACATTAACAGTAGGGTGCAGCAATGGGAATGGCCGTTTGATGTGGGAAATAGAAAGATTTTACCTGGTAGACAGCTTTTGGTAGGATCACCATCATGTACAGATTAGATTACTTACAGTGTGGAAGCAGGCCCTTCGGCCCAACACGTCCACACCAACCCGCTGAAGTACAACCCACCCAGACTCATTCCCCTTCACCTAACACTATGGGCAATTTAACATGGCCAATTCACTTAACCTGCACATTTTTCGATTGTGGGAGGAAACCGGAGGAAACCCACGCAGACAACATGTAAACTCCACACAGAGAGTCATCTGAGGCAGGAATTAAACTCTGGTCTCTGGCGCTGTGAGGCAGCAGTGCTAACCACTGTGCCACCGTGTCCCCCCAATACTGACGTTGTGACTGTTCACATGATCATCAAAGTAATCGTTGCAGCAGATGAGATTAAGAATGCTCATTTGAATCAGTCCAGGATTGACTGGACTGTGAATTGTAACCAGACAAGTTTGATGTCTTAGGGAGTTTCAAAGGCAATGCAGTACTGCACCTCAGAGTCGATGCAGTTCTGTCCCCAGACCCTCCCGGGAAGTGCAGCACTCACGTACGAGAATTACAAATGGGAGCTGGATGGAAGGCGGTGGCATCGCCACTGTTCACATTCCCACACAGACATCTCGGGGCAGATTGCCAAAATCCAGGCAAGGATGCAAACATGCCCTTTAATCCACAAGTAGATGGAAGTGGGTGCGGAAGGTGGAACCTGTGCTTGAAATAGATTTATTCCATTTTGGTCATGGTAGATGTGAGTAATTTCAATCAGAAACTGCTAATGACCCGAAACTGAAGGCACTGTGGAGCATTAACATACAATGGGAATGAATGGGCCTTATGGTACAGTGGTAATGCCCCTACCCTGCACTATTAGTTTAAAGTCCCACCTGCTCCAGAGGTGTACAAGAACATCACTGAACTGGTTTATTGGAAAATATCTAAAATACGATTTTAAAAAAAGATGATGCCACACTTTGGCCTGATAGCAATTGAGATAGGTTTCTCGAAAATATATTATTTTCAAAGGAACACAAAAACTGTGCCTGAAGCTGACAACTGGACCATATTACCATAACCACACCGAGGGCACATGGACATATAGTGATTAGGCAAATGGCATGTGGTGTGGTGTATTGGCCAGGAATCCAGCAGAGAAGTCAGTAAGGATGAGTAATGTACAGGCCCACCAGCCTTGGTAACATGGAGAACTGCTATTCCCTCACATGATTTAGTCAGTCCCTTGGTTTGAAATCACCCCTGACCTATTTACTGTCATGGAGTTAAAAATCACACAATAGCAGATTATAGTCCAACAGGTTTAATTGGAAACACACTAGCTTTCAGAATTTCCAATTAAACCTGTTGGACTATAACCTGCTATTGTGTGATTTTTAACTTTGTACACCCCAGTCCAACACCGGCACCTCCAAATCATGACTGTAAATGGAGGTAGTTTTTTCTTAGTCACCAATTATTCTCCAAATGTCAAATTGCCAGACTGAAAAGAACACTTCAAGCAGACATGCTGAGTGCCAAATTAAAATGACAGTGCTGAAAATGTGTTGCTGGAAAAGCGCAGCAGGTCAGGCAGCATCCAAGGAACAAGAAATTCGACGTTTCGGGCATAAGCCCTTCACCATTGACCTGTCATATCCAGACAGACCGTTTAGAAACATGTGTCCCAATGGGGTATGAACCATTGACATCCTCACCACATTATCCCAGATCAAACAGATTCTTTTAGGAAATGGTTCGCACCGTTAAATCACTTCCTTCTGAAAAGAACCAAGACCTTTGTATTGCCATATTAGACCTCAAACCCATACTTCTGGATATGGGGGTTACCATTGCCAGCACAGATCAAGTTTGGAAGGAAAATGAGAATAATCCTGCTAAGATGTGTTGGAGACATGTCTGACAAACAAGGGAGGGTGAAGATGGTGCATGACCAGTGTGGAATTATTTCAACTACACGTGGGGAAACAGTCAGGGGCATACACCCTACAGTGAGAAACTCCTCACCCACACAGATATCCAGAGTATGCTGTGAATCTACCTCTTATAAAGTCACAACACTCAATGGAACAGTGTTGAGAAGGAACGAGAGCCAACCAGAGGAAATGTACACACACCAATTCTTCACAATCGACACAAAGAGTACAACCCGACAATGACAATGTGACACAACACCAAGACAATAATCAGCACATGATGACATGCCTGGATCAAGATCAACCAAGGTTCACATCTCCAGGAGGTTACACTGTGACAGCTTCTGGAATAACTGACAAACCAAAATGATAGAACTTTGACTTCTGTACTGGTAAATTATACATCCCTATTTCCCACTAATTTTGCTTTCATCCAATGTTTATATAGATTACTTTTAGTATTCAGGATTTCTTAGCTTTGCAAGTTGTATTGCTTTAAAAATTCAATATGCTGATGGACCAACATCTAAGATTTCATTACATGACGAGAGGCCACAGCATTACACTCCCTCGTCTAAGGATGTCTCTAGAGATGACTCAATGTTGCATTTATTTATTTCAGCTGGAAATAAACTACATGAACTCCAAATCAATGAAATCCAAGTACCGACTTTGTGTTATATATAGGTAGCCCAGCAATCACTATGCACACCATCTTTGTTGTTCACTGTGTGGATTCTATGCTGTGCACAGCACAGCACCGCTACACTCTGAAAAATAATTGTTCAGCACTGCTATCTACTTTCTGTCCCATAACTATTTTAAATTCATGCTGCTGCTGTCCGTGTAATCTGGTGTGATTTAATTTTGGGAACTGGTCCATGATGCAGTGCTTTGTCGAACACCTTTTGAAAACACATATACAAAACATTGACTGCAATATCTTCATCAGCCTCCTCCATTACTTTGTCAGCTAAATCAATCAAACACCATTTCTCTTTCATAAACAAATGCTGACTTCCACATCCATTTCACAGCAATGGCACTGTCTGGAGGACCACCAAGATATAACTATGAAAAGGGCCCTCTTTCGGCCATTGTTGCTTTCTCATTCACATCAACTCACTGACAACATTGAAATCAGCCCATCCCACATGAATATTTCAGTGGAGTTCGTGGCCAGTGAGGGACCTGGAAATCTCCGGCCATTCAGCTGAGTGAGAAGGTTGTGAATTCTACCACATTTCAGCGGCAGGTGCACACACTCCAAACCACTGACAGAGCTGCTGTACTGTCAGAGGTGACCTCTTTGAAGTTAACCTCAAATCTGAAAGGGTTGTGAAACTGTGGAGTGTGGAGGATGCTAGGACATTGAGTAAAGTTGAGGAGATAGATAGATAGACAGACAGATAGATAGACAGACAGACAGACAGATGGATAGACAGACAGACAGATTGATAGATAGATTGATTTTAATTGGTAATAGGTTGAAGGGCTCTGGAGACTCAGCAGGGAAGTGGAGTTGAGGCCGAGATGAGATCAGCCAAGATCCTGTTAAATGGTGCAGCAAGCTCAAGGAGTTGAGTTGCCTCCCCCTGCTCCTATATATTACATTCTAACCTTTCTGTTCTCGCCAGTGGATGCACTATTAAGGAAGAGCTAGCTGGACCGAAGGGACTTTATGACTCCATGAGTATCTAAACCCAAGAAAAAGGAACAGATGTTATCTCTATGGTGATCGTGGGAGCTTGCTGCATATTAATTGGCTGCCATGTTTCCTACATTGCTCCATCGTTCTGATACTCAATGGGCTGAATGGCCTAGTTCTGTTCCTGAACCGTACGGAACCACAGTGATGTTTGAGTTGTTTCTGAGCCGATTTACTCAGTGGGTCTGTCACTAAGATCATGTCGACTTACATTGAATCTACAGACCACAAACAGGTCACTTCACTCAGTTGCTGTGTGATGACATTCCCATTCCATCTTTGAAACTACTCCCCTAGTCTGTTCTCTCTCATGAATTTGTCCCCTTAAATGCATCACCTCAAGTCATCCTTCTGGTAGTGAGTTCCATATTCCCTGGAGAAAGAGTTCTTCTCAAGTTCTTAGTGGGATTCAGTCAGGTGACTATCCGACGTTTGTATCTCCTGGTCATTGGTCTCTCTCAAAAGTGGAAAAATGGGGCTGAATTTTTCACTGGAGGTGAACTCCCAGCCTCCACTTGCTGTCCCATCCCTGTAAGCCCAAATTCCACTTCCCCACCTCCGTGCACAGCCAGGAAACAGCTGTAGAGTCTACTAGCCAACAGGTTAATCAGGCGAGTGAGGGGAGAGCTATATTCTCCATCTTATAGCTGCCAAACATCCTAGTGTCTCGCTGCTGTCTGGCGCCACTGAAAACAATTGCCACTAGTGGAAAGTGCAGGTGAGGAGGGTGTGGAATACATTGCAGGACCTCTGATTTGCACCCTATGCCCATCTTCTGTCCTGAACAATGAAATGCTGGTAGCTGGCATCAGTCTCACCCACTGTGGGTCAAATCCAAATGTTAGGGTGGGGTACGGGAAGGTGGAGGCCCTTAAGTGGTCATGAATTGGCTGCTTAAGGGGGCCTCAACTCACCTGGAGTGGATGGGCTTCCAGATGCCTTGCCCGCTGCTGGTATAATTGGATTGGCAGAGATTAATATACCACTGGCATGGCACTCAACTTTTACAGCACACACCCTCCCCCAGCCATCCCGCCTCAGTCAGTCAATAAAATCCAGCCCATTGGCTCAGAAGTCTGACATTTTTGAGAGGTGTTCACAAGAGGCTATATATGAAAATAAATGCTGCAGACGAATCATTTACACTGCCGTTGATTAAGGGATAGATGTTTGACTAGTTCATTATAGAGGACCGGGTGGCACAGTGGCTCAGTGGTTAGCACTGCTGCCTCACGGCACCAGAGACCCAGGTTTGATTCCACCTCACGCAACTAGCTGTGTGGGGATTGTGCATTCTCCCTGTCTCTGCATGGATCTCTGCGGGTGCTCCAGTTTCCTCCCATATTCTAAAGATGTCTAGGTTAGGTGGAGTGGCCATGCTAAATTGTCCCATAGTGTCCAGGGAAGTGTAGGCTAGGTGGATTAGCCATGGGAAATGCAGGGTTACAGGGATGGGGTGGGTCTGGGTGAGGCACTCTTCAGAGGATCAATGCAAAAGTCTCATGTCTGTCGTCTGCAAGGTGTTAGAAAGGATTCTGAGGGATAGGATATGACCATCTGGAAGAGCATGGCTTGATTAAATGCAGTCAACACGGCTTTGTGAGGGGCAGATCATGCCTCACAAACCTTATCGAGTTCTTTGAGGATGTGACTAGAAAAGTTGATGAGGTTCGAGTTGTGGATGTGGTGTATATGGACTTCTGCAAGGCATTTGATAAGGTTCCCCATGGTAGGCTCATTCAGAAGGTCAGGAGGAATGGGATTCAGGGGAACATAGCTGTCTGGATACAGAGTTGGCTGGCCAACAGAAGACAGCGAGTGGTAGTAGAAGGAAAATATTCTGCCTGGAAGTCTGTGGTGAGTGGCGTTCCACAGGGCTCTGTCCTTGGGCCTCTATTGTTTGTCATTTTTATTAATGACTTGGATGAGGGAATTGAAGGATGGGTCAGTAAGTTTGCAGATGACACAAAGGTTGGAGGTGTTGTTGACAGTATAGAGGGCTGTTGTAGGCTGCAGTGGGACATTGACAGGATGCAGAGATGGGCTGAGAGCTGGCAGATGGAGTTCAATCTGGATAAGTGCGAGGTGATGCATTTTGGAAGGTCGAATTTGAAAGCTGAGTACAGGTTTAAGGATAGGATTCTTGGCAATGTGGAGGAACAGAGGGATCTTGGGGTGCAGGTACATAGATCCCTTAAAATGGCCACCCAAGTGGACAGGGTTGTTAAGAAAGCATATGGTGTTTTGGCTTTCATTAACAGGGGTATTCAGTTTAAGAGTCATGAGATCTTGTTGCAGCTCTATAAAATGTTGGTTAGACCACACTTAGAATACTGCATCCAGTTCTGGTCGACCTATTATAAGAAAGATGTGGATGCTTTGGAGTGGGTTCAGAGGAGGTTTACCAGGATGCTGCCTGGACTGGAGGGCTTATCTTATGAAGAGAGGTTGACTGAGCTCGGACTTTTTTCATTGGAGAAAAGGAGGGGGAGAGGGGACCTAATTGAGGTATACAACATAATGAGAGGCATAGATAGAGTCGATAGCCAGAGACTATTTCCCAGGGCAGAAATGACTAACACGAGGGGTCATAGTTTTAAGCTGGTTGGAGGAAAGTATAGAGGGGATGTCAGAGGTGGGTTCTTTACACAGAGAGTTGTGAGAGCATGGAATGTGTTGCCAGCAGCAGTTGTGGAGGCAGAGTCATTGGGGACATTTAAGAGACTCCTGGACATGCATATGGTCACAGAAGTTTGAGGGTGCATACATGAGGATCAGTGGTCGGCACAACATCGTGGGCTGAAGGGCCTGTTCTGTGCTTTACTGTTCTATGTAAAACTGATGGACTGAATGGCCTCTTGCCACATCATAGGGATTCTCTGAACTTCCTTGGTCTTCTTTGAAGTATGTCTTCCAATAGAGAAAAGTGTTACATCAAATAAACAAGCATTCCCGCTGTCCCAGTTGCTATGGTTTCCATGTTTGTTGACTCAATGCAATATACCAGGCATGATAACATATATTACAAGTTGTTTTGACCAGAAATCTGTATAATAAAATTAATTATCACCTTTTGCAGCTTTAGTTGGCGATTTGCAAAAGTTCCAACTTGTTTGCGACATGTTTTTATGGCTATGGCTGTGGACAAGTGCAGATGCCCTGGGAATTAATCCTTGCATGTAACTGATCTTATTTTGCATTTTAATTATGACTGATTAATATTATAAATAGAACAGGTTCTTGACACCTTCTGCGATTGGACTCCTCCCAGCCCATCTGCTGCTTTTACACTCGGATCTTTACATCATGCTCTAGGGAAGAAAGCAGCACAATTCACTCAGAATATATCCCAAACTCTTCAGGATTTGAGCTAGTGTGTCTTACCAACGTAAAATCATGGAACCATAGAGATGTACAGACAGAAACAGACCCTTCTGTACAACTTGTCCGTGGCGACCAGATATCCTAACCTAATCTTGTTGCATTTACCAGCACTTGGCTCATATCCCTCTGAACCCTTCCTATTCATATACCCATCCAGATGCCGACAAGGAGAGTGAACTTGTAACATGGGCTTTTTGTCACAGCCTTTCTTTACTGAAGACTGAAACCCATTGCTTTAAAGTCACACACTGTGGGTTTAACCTAGAAATTAGCCACTGCAACATTACTACCTAGCTGCCTTATGGCTTCAAACAGAATGATGTAGTTATTATTTTAAGACAAATGTGTAATACAATCATAGAGACTGCTGGGAGGTAGGGATTCAGATATCTGATTGATTGGGATCTCTCCCAGGGCAGGAGAAATCTGTATAGAGCACAAAAACCCAGAATAGCACCATCAGCCTGGCAGGGAGGTTTGCTAGTGCCACCCAGGAGGGTTTAAGTTAGTGTGGCAAAAGGAGTGCGGCAGGGGGAGTGAGAACCAGACAGCACATGTGGAGAAAGTAGAGATTGAGAGGATGAACAAACCGCATTAGTTTAATGGACAAGGCAGCACTATAAAAAAAATGCGTTGAGTAAGACAAGAGGGAGAATAATAAATAGATGTGGAGACGTCGACCTCTTCTTCAAGACAGGACAGCCAAAATTAGAGCTCTTTATACAGAAGCACAGTGCGCAAGAAACAAATTCAATGAGATATGGGCACAGATTCAAATTGGAAACTATGATATAGTCGCCATTACAGAGACACTGCTTCAGGTTGGTCACTCCCCGTGTCTGCGTGGGTTTCCTCCGGGTGCTCCGGTTTCCTCCCACAGTCACAAAGATGTGCGGGTCAGGTGAATTGGCCAGGCTAAATTGCCCATAGTGTTAGGTAAGGGGTAAGTGTGGGGGTATGGGTGGGTTGCGCTTCGGCGGGTCGGTGTGGACTTGTTGGGCCGAAGGGCCTGTTTCCACACTGTAAGTCTAATCTAATCAAGTCTAATCAAGGACTGGGAACTAAATACCCAGGCTATAAGGTTTATACAGGGGATAGAGAAAATGGCAGAGGGGGTGGAGTAGCATTACTGGCCTATGTAAAAGAAGTATGCAGAAAGATACTGTGGTTTTTATCGAGGTTTGTCCCGAGCAGCTCCATGACGCAGGACTCCGTCCTCCGGGCTGTTTGTCCGAGCACACTGAGGCAAACATCAGTGTGCCTGGAGGACCATCAGCTCAGTAAAAGATGTTCTTCAGTCTGCCTGAAACTTGCTGGTCTTCCTGTTGAAAGAGCTAACCCTAAACAAGTATTGCAGACTGGCACGTTCCAAGGTCCAGGACTGTATGCTCAAAGACATACTAAAGCCTGGGGGGCAGCTACTGCCAAGGCACATTGGGGAAAGACCACTATCTAAGGTTTCTCTGCTGAAGTACAACAGGAGTGTGTTCAATGAATGGACCCTCTTGAGCCCTCAGATGTATGTAAATAGTACCTAGTAGCCAGCATAATTAAGAAATGACTTTAGATTGTAACTATTGAGAAAGTCAAATCCCAATGGTTGTTTTCTTCTCTGTATGCAAAAACTCTATAGATGAACTGTTTTAGTAATTGCGTATGTACAAAAAGATTTCCTTTTTTAATGAATAAAGTATATTTTTGCAAAAAAGATTTACTGATAAGAAACAGAACCACTTCTATGATGAGGGAGGATGTAATGAGGGGAAAGCACCCAGTGGAGTCATAATGGGTGGAACTGAGGAACTGTAAAGGAATTGAAACCAGAATTGGTGTCATGTATAGACCTCCTGGTCATAGCTCAGAGTGTAGCAAAAGCAGAGGGGTATTAATGGGGGATTTTAATCTTGACATAGACTGGGAGGAAGTGAGGACCGCAGGTGCTGCAGGTCAGAGTTGAGAGTGTGGTGCTGGAAAAACACAGGAGGTCAGGCAGGGAGCAGGAGAATCGATGTTTTGGGCAATAGCCCTTCCTTAGGTTCCTGCTGAAGGTTCCTGTCGATTCTCTTGCTCCTCCTGACCTGCTGTGCTTTTCCAGCACCACACCCATAGGCTGGGCGAGACAGAAAAGCACCTGCTAGAAATTAAATTTCTAGAATGTGTCCAGAATGAGTTTCCGATGGCAATGTGTGACAATGGGACAAGCAATGTTAAACCTAGTATTGAGCAATGAACCTGATCTAAGTGTCCGTAAGCATTTGTCAAATACTGATCATAACATGATCGAGTTTCGTGTTGCATTTGTAAGCAAAGATTGGATACTCAAATTTTACTCATGCTTTAATAGGATGAGACAGAAACTGTCCACAGTGCACTGGGAAGCTCTGCTAATAGGTAAAATAACTAAGGAACAATGCAAGGTGTTCAGAAAAACATTTGATGCTATTCAGAAGCAGTTTGTGCCCATGAAAAGATCCACCTCAGAAAAAAAACGCAACCATAGACATCTAAGAAGGTAAGGGATAGTATAAAATTAAAAGAAACAGCTTATAAAATACCCAAGACCAAGATAGTTCCTACATCATGGGACAAATATAAAGATCAACAAAGCAGCTTATGAAAGTGGCTAAACAGGATTATGGAAATGAACTTACAAGGGACGTAAAAGACAATAAGGGATTCTATTGTTCCACTGAACACAGAGTATGGCTATTGTCAATGACCATGGGGAAATGGTGGCCATGCTGAATTATCATTTTGCTTCAGTATTCACAGCAGAAGAGGAGGATAGCTTGCCAGAAGTCCCACATAAATTAACAAAGAATTTGGTACACAGTCTAAATAAAATTAGCTTCAGTAAAACATCATTAATAAGGAATTTAATGGAACTGAAGAATTGCAAATCCTATAATTCAATGGTTCTATGACCAATCTCTAGGACCTGATGGTTTCCATCCATGGGTGTTAAAGGAAGTAGGAGAGCACATTGCCCATGCCCTAACCATAATCTAAAAGAGTTCCCTGGATTCAGAAGTTGTACCTCTGGATTGGAAGTTTGTTCATGTCTCTCCACTCTTTAAGAAGGGTGACAGAGGAAACCAGGGAATTGCAGACCAGTTAGCCTGCCATCTTTGGTGGGGAAATTGTTCGAGTCTACAATCAACGCTAGGGTAACTAATCACCTCGAAAAATTTCAGTTAAGCCAAGGAGAATTGGCATGAATTCATGAAGAGTAGACAGATCCCATAGAGTTTTTTGAAGAGATGACAAAGGTGGTGGACAGAGGTAGTTGATGGGTATTGTTTATATGGAGTCCCGGTAGGCTTTTGGTAAAGTCCCACACAAGAAATTGTTTGCTGAGGTGAAGCCGATGGAATTGAGGTCAAATTGATGCCATGGATAGGAGATTGGTTGATTGTCAGGAAACAGAGAGTTGGAATAATGGTTAAGTCCTTAACTTGGCGGGATGTGACTAGTAGTATCCTATAGGGTTCTGTGTTGGGACCTCAAGTATTCACAATAATCATTAACGACTTGGAAAATGACATGAAAAGTCAAGTATCCAAATTCACTTACAACACAAAATTGGGCAGCAGTGTAAACAGTTTTGACTCCAGGGTAAAGTTACAACAGGATATTGATGCATTAGATGTGGCAGCCGAACTTTAATACAAGCAAGTATCAGGTTACCCATTTCAGACCGGAAAAGGATAGATCAGGGAACAAAGTTAAATACAATGGCTATCCAATGAGATTTGGGGGTTCAGGTGCATAGTTCTTCAAAATGCCTCAAATAGGTTCAGAAAAGAGTAAAGGTGACTAATAGAATGCTGGCCTTCATATCTAAATGGCAGATATTGTACACACTTTTATGAATCGTAATTATAAGCAAGAGGGTAGCCAGGGAAAGGGTTGGCCCACTCAAGGACAAAAGTGGGAACCTACGCGTGAAGCCAAAAGAGGTAGGTAAGGTCCTAAATTAATACTTTGTGTCAGTATTGGCCAAATCAGAGGAATTGGTGGAGGATGATCGCAGGGAAGGGAGTGTTGAGTCTCTAAGCCAAGTTGCTAGTGGAAAGGAAGAGATATTATCTATCTTAAAAAGTATTAAGGTAGATAAGCCCTGGGTCCTGATGGAATATTGAGGGAGGGGAGAGAACTAATTGCTGGAGCATTGATAGACATCTTTGTGCCCTGTTTGACCACACGCCAAGTCCCAGAGGACTGGAGAAAAGCCAATGTTGTCGCATTGTTTAAGAAGGGTAGCAGGGATAATCCTGGAAATTACAGGCCTGTGAGTCTCCGGTTGGTGGTAAGGAAATTATTGGAAAAGATTCTCAGGGACAAGATCTATATGCGTTTAGAAGCAAGTGGACTTACCAGTGATAGACAGCATGGTTTTGTGCAGGGGAGATCGTGCCTCACTAACCTGGTTGAGTTTTTTGAGGAGGTGACGAAGATGATTGAAGAGGGATAAATGGTTGATGTTGTCTACATGGCCTTCAGTAAAGCCTTTGACAAACTCCCTCATGGCAGACTGGGATGAGCTGACAAGATGGATACAGAACTGGCTTAGTCATAGGAGACAGAGGGGAGTAGTGAAATGATGCTTTTCGGAATGGAAGGTTGTGACTAGTAGTATTCCACAGGGATTGGTGCTGGGACCTCTGCTGTTCATAGTCCACAGGAGTGATTTGGAGGAAAACACGGCTGGTCTAATTAGTAAGTTTGCGGATGATACAAAGATTGGTGGAGTTGCACATAATGAAGAGGATTTTCAGAGAATACAGCAGGAAGTAGATCAGCTGGAGGCACAGGCATAAAAATGACATTTGATCTGGACAAATGTGAAGTGATGCATTTTGGAAGGTCAAGTACAGGTGGAAATTATACAGTGAATGGTAAAACCTTTAGGAGTAATGATATGCAAAGGGATCTGGATGTGCAGGCCCATCGCACTGAAGGTGGCAGCACAGGTAGATAAGTTGGTGAAAAAGGTCTATGGCATGCTTGCCTTCTTTGGAAGGGGCACTGAGTATAAAGATAGGCAAGTTATGCTTCAGTTCGGCCACAGTTGGAATATTGCATAATGTTCTGGTCACCACACTATTAGAAGGATGTGGATGTTTTGGAGAGGGTACAGAAAAGGTGTACCAGGATGTTGTCTACTATGGGGGATCTTAGCTATGAAGAAAGGTTGGCTAGACTGGGTTTGTTTTCACTGGATGCGGGAGGTTCAGGGACGACCTGATAGAAATTTGTTAGGTTGTGAATGGCATGGACAGAGTAGAACGTATGAGGCTTTTTCCCAGGGTGGAGAGGTCAATTACTAAGGGACATAGGTTCAAGGTGAGAGGGGCAAAGTTTAAAAGAGATGTGCAAGGCGTTTTTTTCACACAAATGATGGTGAGTGCCTAGAATATGTTACCAGAGGAGATGGCATAAGCAGACGCAGTAGTAGCATTCGAGAAGCACCTGCATGAATTCATGAATAAGAAGGGAGTAGAGGGATACAGATCCTATCAGGGAGGACAGTTTTAATATGGAAGGGCTTCCTCCACACCCACAGGCAATGCTTTCCAGATCCGAACCACTCGCTGTTCAGATAGGTACTTGTGGTACAATGGTAGTATTCCCCCGTAGTAGGCAACATCCTGGTACCATTAAGCCAGAAAGCCGGGACCTAGTCCCATGTGTAATGACATCTCTGAACAGGTTGATGAGAAAAGTATCTCAGTAGGATTTTCTGCACGTGGCCTTTGGTTCTCTCACCAATCACCTTATACGTGTGACCTTTGACGTCAACACTTCTCTAATAGGAACAATGTCTATTCCATCCAGACGTCTCATTATTTTGCACATTTGTGATTAATTACTCAGCTAAAATACTAAAGTTTGATGCAATGTATGTTGAAGGTGAGAGGTGAAGGACTTAAAAAGAACGTGATAGGACAATTCTTCACACCGAGAGTGGTTCGTGTGTAGAATGAACTTCCAGAGGAAGTGGTGGATGTTACAATGTTTAAGATACATTTGGATTAGTACATGAATAAGAGATGTCCGAAGGGATGGGGGCCAAGCGCAGGTAGGTGCAACTAGTTTAGTTTGAGAACATAGCGCAGTTTAGTACAGTACAGGCCCTTCAACTCTCGATGTTGTGCCAGCTTTCTATCCTACTTGTTGAGACGGAAACCGAATGGTCTCGTCTCTACGTGTTCGTTGGAAGGAGAGATCAAACCGGCTAGAGTTTGGAGCAAAAACACCGTTTATTACAGAATCAAAACTGGTACACTATACAACGAATTCAAAAGCATGCAAATTCGTTGGAGAAGGCGTTCTGTCTCTCCCTTCGGATCTGGTGCAGTTATACTTCGCGCTTCCTCGAGTTCCCGGTCAGGTTCCCCTTGTTCGGCTCTTTCATTGGTCGGTTCACCTGTCTGTGAAGGGATTAGTGTCTCTATTGGCTGCCCCGAGATACCTGTCCCACTCCTGCTGTGCCGAACAATGGGTAGACATCCTGGGTTCGGCAGTTTCCGATCTTGTAAATTATAAGTTTATTGTTGGAAGGGATTCCTCATTGCCATGCGTCTGGCTGTCTGGGCGTTCACAATAGTTCTCCATAGTTGAATATACAGATATTATCATTTAACATAGGACCCGAATGAGTTTGACGTCAGCGGAGGCATTAGCAAGTACTTTATCAATCAAGTGTAGTATCGGTGCGATTTACACTATCCGATAGTTACCGGTTTCCCTTATTAACAATGAGAGTGTAATAGGATGATCTGAAACTGACGGACATGTTCTAATCCCCCAGGAATGTGGCCCCAGGCAGGCAGTCCTGCAGTGGCTGGGTTTACTTTACATGGCTGTGTTTTAGCTGGTATCCGACAGTGTCTGCTTTAATAATGGTGCTCCCCTCCCTAGCCCCAATGTAGGTACCCCGATAGCAGATTCTCCCCAACATTCCCTCCCTTGGCCTCGAAAGAGGCCACACCCCCTTATCCCATAAGGAACGCAACCCCACGAGGCGACCGGTGTCCGGTGTTGTATCGACCAGACTCACCGGTTCTAAGGAGACAGTTATATGGGGATGAAGGGTGCCCTGAAAAACGCACCGCTACACAATTAAGCAATAGATGGTCACAGCTGCATGCTAAGCTAAACTAATAGTTGAAGTAATTGAGGCAGTGTCTGCAGAAATAACGAAAAGCACAGGATTAGACAAGCATTGCAATAAGTCATTCAGAGCTGGCGAAATGTACGCGAGTGCGTTAGAATGAGTAAGCCATTTAGTAAACGCAAGTCTGTAGTCCAAAGAGCCGGCAATTATAAGTAGGTGTCGTAAGTTTGGAAAGGGAGTAGGAACAGCCTGGTACCAGCAGCTAGGTACCCGCTAGAGATGTGAAACCCAGTGTGAAACTGTACTGTGCCCCGGTGGTCCCGTAGATCAGTATGCTCCAGAGAGCAGCAGTGCTGTCCAACCGTCCGACACGGATGCAAGCAGCCAGAAATCTCATCAAATGGAGACGAACGGAGGCCACGCGTTCCGATGTCAATGCGCGACTGTGCCTGTCTTAGGTTGTCCCTCGCCCGAGGGATCTTACCCGTCATTGGCTAACCAGTCGTGCTGCATTGAGTAATAGATGGCGACATCCATTTCACCACCCCAAGGACAGGCATGGGCAGCTCAGTAGCATGGTCAGTGGCCTCCGAGGGTGGCTGAGGGCAGTCAGGAATACTGGACAGTCCGCAAAGGCCGCCTGCGAGAACAGCAGTGTCTCAATTGCCAAGGCACACAGTACATTTCACCCACCCGCTGTTATGGAAGGATCAATTCACATATCCCCAATTTAAACGGGCAAAATAAATAAGTGGGGGCTCTTTGGACAACCAGGCTGCATTTATCGTACATGAAGATGAAAAGTTAGTCATGAGTACAACAGGATCAGACGAATTCGAAAGAAAGTCATTGAGGGAGCTGACACGCACCGGTGAGATAGGATTTACTACGCCCGAACCGCGAGCTTATGCAAAGGCGGTACTATAGCAATGAAGAAAAGAATTGGGAGATCCCCACTCGCCAGCCCTTATCACAACCAGCCGTAAGCAAGAAACCCGGTATCATGGCTCACGAGCGGACGTCGCATTACAGCATGTATTGGATGTGTCCCTGTCCGTTTGTAGGAGGTCACACACAGGCTGTCGTGTTGTTGGAGTTGGTGGCAGCGGCGTCTCCCGGTGGAGCTCAACGGATGGGGGTCCGGTTGAAAAGTAATGATACCTTATCACCTTTAAATCAGTGAGATGGGGCTGTGGGAATGCAGTAAAAAGGAGTCCCCGCATCACCAGGGTGATATATGGCGGGGTCAGTCAGGAACCATGTGACTCCTATGAGAAACAAAGTGTTGTGTTGTAAGGGGTCTTTGGGGTGGCATGTCTGGGAGAGCGGAATGGACGGGAGGCAGTCCCCAAAGTCTCCAGTCAGTACTCCTGAACATGAGGTCTGTGCTCATGTGGAATGTCAAATGCAAGCAGTAAGAGTGCACTCAACCATCTGTGTAAGAGGAATGGGGGGCAGATATAAAAAGACAATGGTGAAAATAATGAAGGTAGTCTGAAACCCTTAACCTTTCTTATGAGTTGCGGACCTGTACGTGGCAGTATTCCATAAAAAGGAGTCACATCAAAATAGAGAGAACTCTGTGTGAGGTAGAAGGAGTGGTTTCATGTAAGGGAAAGGGTACAACTTTACACAAAGGTAGTCAGAGGGATTCGTGATCTCAAATCAGAGAAAAAGGGCTCCCCAGCACGGGCTGCCACAAAAAGGCAGTCGAGGCAGGGGTAGCCAGATTATACTGTAGGTGTTTTAATGTTCGTCGAATTACGAAGAGGCAGAGGAAAAATGTAAAAAACGTAATCATGACACTGGTCCAGTGTCGGTGAGGTAATTGCGGGGAGCAGTCACGCAAACAGTGTCAAGTCGCAATATTCTGACAAAGTTAAAATCAAGTGTGCGCATAGTGTGGAAGACAATTAGTAGGATAATCCGTGTCCATTTGAGCAGCAGCACTACACGGGGGAGATGAAAGTCGGGACAGTGATACAAATGCAAGATAGTACGAGTGGCAGTTATGACTCGGTGGGAATGTGTGCTCGCAGCTGCAGGAGCGCAGGCGCCTGTATGTTTTAAAACGCAATGTTCGAAGAGTAAACACATTCGTCCAGAAGTTGTGTCGAAAAAATAGAGTAAGTCCCTCGAGAGGAAAGTGGGATTGGTAATAGTGAGAAGGGAACTATAATAGACTGCATAGGGGAAGGCCTACGGTACGCCTTGATACTGCGCGGTAAGGGGCGCAAGCAATCTCGATTCGCACCCCGGGGAACTGCCCGTGCTGGGGGTGCCCAACCAATGGGGTTGTCGTAGGACAATCGTTCGATGAGGCGCCCAAGGAGACCGTTTAGTATAAAGGTGGAAATGATAAGGATCCCCATCAACTCTGTGGCAACAGGACAATACAGTAGGTAAATTTCCACCGTGTGGTTAGGGAAAACACAGCGCAGGAGATCCCCCTAACCTCTCAGGGCGTGCAGCGTAAGCCTCAAGGCGGCCGGGACCCCGTCTAGCAGGCAGGGCGGGGATTTTCGCCCCCAGACACTTGGGTATGATATTGGAGCGAACCGCGACTGTGAGGCAGACAGTATTGGTAACATCGGGAAAGGCGCCTATACAATGGAGAAAGACCAATGTAGATAAAAAGGGGTTGAGTCACCAGCTAAAGGGCACAAACTTATCCTGGCGGCTATTTGCCCGCTCGAAGCGGAGTCTATGATAAACCAGGTGGACCTCCCAAGAGAAGGCCCAATGAAGAGTTTAGACAGCAGAATAAAGTACCAGAAGAGCAAAGATATCAGTGAAACAGAGCCATGTCGGTGTAGAAGGGCAGCAACCCCAACTCTATGTAGAAACCGTGCCAAGGCGGGGTTGCATGATCCCCTCTCTTTCTGCACCTCCCCGTCAGGTCCCGTCTCATCGAGTGACTTCAGGGATATATTAGGTTGCGCTGACCTGGAGCAATGAGAGAAGTGGTGCGTGCGGTGGCCTATGTGTTTCCAGCCAGCTCAGTATAAGATATGATGATGATGATTATGGAGAGGGGGACAATGTAAAACTCTGGGCAATTAGGAGATTTGCGGTGGGACGAAATTGGACTGTTTGCCTGAGGGGACTTGTCCCCCCAAACGAGATACAAAACGAGAGGTGCAAGTATAATCCTTGTGTATGCAAGAATCTGTGTGTGTGTAGGGCCGTGTGGCATAGACAAAAGAGAATGCGCAGGTGCTGCGGGCATATCGGACTTCATCCCTGTGTAAAGGAGAGGGAGAGGGAGAGTATCATAAAAGGATGGTCAGACAGGTCAGGACAGAAATTGTCTATGTAGCACTTTCCTCCGTTTGACACTTGAGGATTTGATCAGTTTGAGGGAAGTAACAGCCTGTAAAAGATACCCCGGGAAAAGAATCATAAAGGAACCTGGTGACCCTGCCGTTCTCAGTGCGTACCTGTGCGTCGCAAAAGATATGAACAGATGAATTGGTGAGGAGCACTCGCAGCTGAAGAGACTGAAGGATTTGGGCAGGGCATGAGGGTTGGGAAGTCCTGGTAGCAAACCTCAGGGAGCATGAGACTTTGGAAAGAAGATGGGGCGCAGAGCAAGGCAGTAGAAGCATAGTGAGTGAAATGCCCTAATGGAGAGATGAGGCCAGAAGATGAGTTACTGTGCCCTGGTAGAAAAACCTCAGGGAGCTTAAAACCTTAAAAAGAGATGGAGCGTAAGGATCCGCGGATCTTCTATTCAGCAAGACCCAGTTGAATTCCTGCAAGCTGAATGAAAGACAGAACTAAGATGACCTCAGATCCGGCGGTGAACATAAAGTGTGTGGGTTTGGGAGAAAACGATGAAGGGGCGTGACTATGGCGTGGGGAATGGGGAGCGGGGTTGTAGGATAGGGCAGTACAATCGGCAAGAGGAGTCTGTACGAGATTTCAATGGGAAGGTTTGGTACTGACTGGCAGTTACAGGTTGCATGTTCAAAGCATTGGAGAGTGTAGCCTCAGACAGGTAGACTGGCTGGCATCTTCAACCCGCATGGTTGCCAATACCCGCTTCAGGGACTGGAAATGGCCGTGTCTGTGGCAGCAGTAGCTCAACCCTCCCTAGCCGCAAAGTTGAGGAGGGGGGACAAGTAGCAGGAGAAAATTGCTTTAAAATGAGCGCCCATAATGCTTTAGCGAATGAAAAAATCTGTGGACTTGGGAGAAAAGATAAAAATGGGTTCGTGAGAGGGGGCAGAAAAATGTGGAGGGCATAGTCGGAAGAAGGAGTAGGTGGCCCCCCCTCGTTTTTGGCACTTTGTGAACACGAGGGGAGAAGGGATGGCCTAAACACCCATGCCGGTGGACCAAAAGATGAGTGAGCGGCCGCGAGGAAGAGAGATGGGCCAAGCACCCTGCTGTGTGCTGAGTAGCATATCCTAGCTGGAGGCCTGAGGCCTGTGACCAGCGGGGGAAAAAGAGAGAGACAAAATAAGTGGACTGGGGGATATTCGGGCAGTGGGACGGCCAAACACTGGACATACAAAACGTTGTAAATGAAAACGCACAATATGGCGATACGGCAATGCGCATGTTGTCGGTCGGGACGTTAGAGTTAGAAAGGTACAACCTGTCAGAGAAGATGTGGTTAGAGGCATGATTCATATCGACATCCCAGTAACTGAAGAGGACCTGTTCATCGAGTAATCCCATGGAGTAGGGCAATGACGCTTGAGAGACCCATCGGTGTAGTGGTGGCGCGGTAGTTGAGCTAAAAGGGGTGGCGGAACGTCCGCAGGCGAGCAGCTCCTTCTAGACTGTGCAATCCTGCCAAGAGTGAGCATTCGCGCCAAAAGTGAACGGGCACCGCCCCAACTGAGCGTTCGCGCCGAAAGTCAGCTGGCCCCGCCCAACCTGAGTCTTCACGCCAAAAGCAAGAAAGCCCGCCAAGAACTAAGGTGACCCGCCCAGAGAAGGGTGACCCGCCAAAACTAGGGTGAGCACGGGACACCTTGGGATTTGCCATCTTAGGATTCCACAACCGTAGTGTTATTAAAGTAAAAGCTCCACCATCCCTTCCTGCGCCCCCTCCCTACATTCAGGTATTCCTTTCCAAGTATAAGAGTAATTAAAAGTGATAGTGGGGGGGACAAGCGGCATTTAATCCTAAAAATCAAGACGAGACTATGGAGAAAAACCTCAGACCATTAAGTGATCAATCCCAAACCGCTAAGTGTAGGGAACAACACTCACGTACTCCGACAGCAGTAAAACTGCTTTCGGCTGCTGGGCGGCTTCCCACGGTCCCTCTCCGTCACTCAGGCTGACGGCGCCGGTCCACTGTACACCGAGACCTGGGATGAAACATTTGCTGCGACACCTCCGTTCGCCACGTCTGTTAAAAATCACTGCACTCACTCACTCCCTCTCTCACTGGGCCGGCCCCACACTGGTTTTCATCCACATACATGCCAATCCACGCATACTGTCGGTGTGTCCGTACTCTCGTCTCAGCCTGTCGCAGTCCCTTGTCCCTAGTTTTAGTGACATGTTTGGCAGGGGCGTCCGAAATGACTGGGGCTGTGGTGGAGGTACAGTGGCCCCCTTGCCACTGCGGGTTGAATGTGATTAACAGTTTCGTCTTCCACCCCAGGGATTTATCGGCGGTCGGTGGTGCCCAATCAGTAGGGGGTTTCCCTAGGGCTATTGTTTGCCGCGCTGAATACTGCGGCGAGAGTAGGAGACCGTTTAAAAGTTTGGTCATTAGCGCCGTATCTGTGAAGGTCTCTTTTAGTCTCGTCAATATCAGGTCTTTTTTTTGGGCGGGCGCTTGGTTAAATACTTGATCCAGTGCTGTCTTGTGCACTGTTACACTGTTCAGCAATAAATGAGCATGCCAAGTTACGTCTGTGCCAACCGTGAGGTGCCACCAGCGCACTCCGGGGCGTAATGGTCGAAAGTGGGTCATTTTTGGTGGTCCAAAGTTCAAGTCCCCCATGACGGATCTCACCTGGTGGGTACCGCTTTAAAACCAGTGCGTTTTTCAAAAGCCTGACCTTCGCGTGGCAGATTTCTGCTCTTAACAACCGGTCTAAGGCAAACGCCTGTGCAGGTAAACCCTATCCAGGAGATGAGACCCGCCCTCTGTCCCCTTAGGATGCTAGCAGCGAGTGTGTCTATCGATAGTTGTCAGAGATAAAGTGCTTACTAAAAAGAAAGGATCCAATCAGTCAAGTGCAGTCAGCGCTGTATTAATTAATTTCAGAAAGCGTCCAGGCTCCGTAAGCCACGCTTTTACCTTAACTCAGAAAGCTGCGTCCAGGATCCGAAATCCACGCATAAACTTTACTGAAAAATCCGCGTCCAGGATCCGAAATCCACGCGTAAAACTCAAACTCAAAAACTGCGTCCAGGATCCGAAATCCACGCGTAAAACTCAAACTCAAAAAGCTGCGTCCAGGATCCGAAATCCATGCATTAACTTAACTCAAAAACCGCGTCCAGGATCCGAAATCCACGCGTAAAACTCAAACTCAAAAAGCTGCGTCCAGGATCCGAAATCCATGCATTAACTTAACTCAAAAACCGCGTCCAGGATCCGAAATCCACGCGTAAAACTCAAACTCAAACTCAAAAAGCTGCGTCCAGGATCCGAAATCCACGCATTAACTTAACTCAAAAACCGCGTCCAGGATCCGAAATCCACGCGTAAAACTCAAACTCAAAAAGCTGCGTCCAGGATCCGAAATCCATGCATTAACTTAACTCAAAAACCGCGTCCAGGATCCGAAATCCACGCGTAAAACTCAAACTCAAAAAGCTGCGTCCAGGATCCGAAATCCACGCATTAACTTAACTCAAAAACCGCGTCCAGGATCCGAAATCCACGCGTAATACTCAAACTCAAAAAGCTGCGTCCAGGATCCGAAATCCACGCATTAACTTAACTCAAAAACCGCGTCCAGGATCCGAAATCCACGCGTAATACTCAAACTCAAAAAGCTGCGTCCAGGATCCGAAATCCACGCAGTAAGTCGACTCAAAAAGCGCGCATTAACTTAAGGTTAGCCATGGATCAATTAGTCACTTCAGTACCGCGATAACAGGCAGGTATTAGTGAAGAAGTGAGAAAATAGCTAACCAGTATGGACTCTGCAACGTTGCTGCCAAACTGATTTAAAAGTACTGTTTGTGTTGGTGAGGATCAGGGAGCAGACAAAGACTGATTAACTGAAAAATTTTACCTACTGGAAGCCTTTGCTTTAACAGGCGCTTCCTCACCTTTTAAAAGTTCGGCCGAAAGTTTGTCTGCCCTCCGGTCCGCCAACGTGGCCAACTTGCGGTCGTCTCTTTCCCTTCCCACGTTCAGGCTCACCATCTGTTGAGACGGAAACCGAATGATCTCGTCTCTACGTGTTCGTTGGAAGGAGAGATCAAACCGGCTAGAGTTTGGAGCAAAAACACCGTTTATTACAGAATCAAAACTGGTACACTATACAACAAATTCAAAAGCATGCAAATTCGTTGGAGAAGGCGTTCTGTCTCTCCCTTCGGATCTGGTGCAGTTATACTTCGCGCTTCCTCAAGTTCCCGGTCAGGTTCCCCTTGTTCGGCTCTTTCATTGGTCGGTTCACCTGTCTGTGAAGGGATTAGTGTCTCTATTGGCTGCCCCGAGATACCTGTCCCACTCCTGCTGTGCCGAACAATGGGTAGACATCCTGGGTTCGGCAGTTTCCGATCTTGTAAATTAAAAGTTTATTGTTGGAAGGGTTTCCTCATTGCCATGCGTCTGGCTGTCTGGGCGTTCACAATAGTTCTCCATAGTTGAATATACAGATATTATCATTTAACATAGGACCCGAATGAGTTTGACGTCAGCGGAGGCATTAGCAAGTACTTTATCAATCAAGTGTAGTATCGGTGCGATTTACACTATCCGATAGTTACCGGTTTCCTTTATTAATAATGAGAGTGTAATAGGATGATCTGAAACTGACGGACATGTTCTAATCCCCCAGGAATGTGGCCCCAGGCAGGCAGTCCTGCAGTGGCTGGGTTTACTTTACATGGCTGTGTTTTAGCTGGTATCCAACAGTGTCTGCTTTAATAATGGTGCTCCCCTCCCTAGCCCCAGTGTAGATACCCCGATAGCAGATTCTCCCCAACATACTCTAAGATCAAAATAACTTACATACCCTTCATTTTACTATCACCCTTTTGCCTATCCAAGAGTCCGTTAAATGTCCCTAATGATTGGTTGGACCAAAGGGTCTGTTTCCGTACTGTATGACTTTGTGGCTCTATAACATGCACACAGAGGAAGGAAAGATCAAGTGAATTTAAGTCTCCTTAGATTTTCGGTAATAAGCCCCCAATTAAAAAGCTCAGTTGTATTTGTTAATCATCTGAGTTATCATGTAGTTAGTGCAGTTTTAAACACGTAATATTATGAGCAGGATGACTGCCACATTGATCCCTCATATGGAGGGTTTGTCATAATGAACAACAGCGAAGCAGGTTGGGACTCTACTCAGAGGAGTTTAGAAGAATGAGAGGTGATCTCATTGAAATATATAGGGTTCTTAAGGGACATGACAGGGTAAATGCTGAGAGGATGTTTCTCCTCACGGGACAGTCTTGGAGCAGAGGGTGTGGACTCTGAATAAAAGGCACCATCTGAATGGCAATTTCTTCTCTCAGAGAGTTGAGAGTCTTTGGAACTCCTTTCTACAGAGAGCTGTGGAAGTCAGCTCCTTATGTTTAGTCGAATATATACACAGACTCCTTGCCTATATTTAAGGCTGAGGTATGATCCATTGCACGGTAGAGCAGAATTGAGGGGCCAAATGGCCTAATCTTGTTCCTATTTCCTCTGGTCTAATGGCTATGGCCTTATCACTTTGAGTCCATGCATTCATTAATTATTTCCTGATCTGACCTAGTTTTGCATATATTCAAACAGGATCTGGAAAGATATATTCAAAGCTTCCACTCTCCAACATTAGTGATGTAATGGACAGTGAAGAAAGTTACTTCAGAGTACAATAAGACCTTGATCAGATGGGCCAAGGAATGGCAGATGGAATTTAATTTAGATAAATGTGAGGTGTTTTCTATTGGTAAGGCAAATGAGGGCAAGACTTTCACACTTAATGGAAAGATCCTGGGGTGTGTTGCTGAACAAAGAGACTGTGGCGTGCACATTCGTAGTTCCTTGAAGGTGGAGTCACAGGTAGTGAAGAAGGTGTTTGATATCCTTGCCTTTCTTGGTCATTGCATTGATTACAGAACTTGGGATGTCATGTTGTGGCTGTACAGAACATGGGTTAGGCGATCAGTTCTGGTCTCTCTGCTATAGGAAGGATGTCGTGAAAATTGAAAGGGTTCAGAAAAGATTTATCGGGATGTTGCCAGGGCTGGAGGGTTTGAGCTATAGGGAGAGGCTGAATAGGATGGGGCTGTTTTCTCTGGACCGTCTGAAGCTAAGGGGTGACCTTATAGAGATTTATAGAACCATGAGAGGCATGAATCGGGTAAATAGTCAAAATCTTTTCCCCTAAGGTAAGGAAGTTCAAAACTAGAGGGCATAGATTTAAGGTGAGAGGGGTAAGGTTTAAAAGAGACTAAATGAGCAACTTTTTGACCTGGAGCAGTGGTGCATGTATGAAATGAGCTGCCAGAGGAAATGGTGGAGGCTGGTACAATTGCAACATTTAAAACGGATCTGGATGGATCTATAAATGGTTAGGACATGGGCCAAATGCTGGCAAATAGAACTAAAATTAATTTAAGTTCTCTGGTCGGCATGGACAAGTTGGGTTGAAGGGTCTGTTTCTATGCTGTACATCTCTATGACTCTCAGAAAATTTCTTTTTTCCCCTGTTTTATAATTGAACGTGCAAATCGCACCATTTCCATGCTTTATAATCTGAGTAATGTATGTGTCACTTTGACTCAATTAGTAATGCTTTCACTCTGAGTCAGAAACTGCTTTTGGATTTCAGCACATCCACAGACTGAGGCTATAGTGAAGAGTTGCGTTGTTGAGATGATCTCCTTTGTGTAAAATGGTAAACCCTAAATCTTGTTTCCATTGCTCTATGCCTCTTGTTTTATGATACTCCTTAAAATGTACCTCTTGGACCAAGCCTTTGGCCTCCTGTCCCAATACTCCTTATGTGCTTGCTATTTGTATTTACTCCGAGCAGGAGATCTGCTGTCACAGTCAATTGCATTGTGTCACCTTCACACATTTACTGTAGGCTGCCTGTAACTACACTGTGACACCCATTATCCACCTACACCTAGGTCAACCTCTCCTTCTGCTACTCTTTACTTTACCCTCCCAGAAAGATGTCTGCAGCTTTTCTGATCAGAATTGGCAAAATGATGACATTTTCTGATCTGGATATTGCTTTGCAGAGGTCTTTTACGATCTTGCAGTTTCAAAGCATCTCTTAACAACCATATTTCAAAAGATTCTGTTTTCTCCGAGGGACCTTTGTAGTTATCCAGGTTTCTGAGACTTAAACAAAACTGATTTAAATGAGTATTCTCCTGAGTTTGGGAAACCTTGGCAAACATCCGGCATTGTTGTAATTTCTTGTCTTTAATCCTTCAGGAAAGCTGACATTTCTTTCCTTTACTTTTCATTGGATGAAGATGTCATCCGTGGACCACCTCTGCAGCCCACCCCAGAGTATGAGTAGGGAAGGCAGTGATATAACGGTAACATCCGTGAGCCACAGGCTAAATTATCTGGGAAGGTGGGTTCAAATTCTTACCACGGCAGATGGTGAAATTTGCATTCAACAAAAAAAAAGTTGGAATTAAAAGGCATTCTAATGGCAACCATGTAATCGCTATTGCTTGGATAGTTACTTGAATAGGAAAGATTTAGAGGGATATGAGCCAAAAGTAGGCAGTTTAGTTTGGGAAACTTGGTCAGCATGGACGAGTTAGATGGAAGAGTCTGTTTCCCTGCTGTCTGACTCTAATAGATTCATTTTTAATTCTAGATTTTATTTTGTTGAATTTAAATATTGCCAGCTGCCACATTTGTGAACCAGATGTTTTTCTTAAAATATAGCAGTCTACCATAGTTTCACAGTTACCAAAGACCAACTTTAAAATGCATGTTTGTTTCAATTGAATGTAAATTCCAGCAGCTGCCACAGTGGGGTTTGAACTCTCATCCTTGGAGTATTACAGTGGGTTTCTGAATTGCTGGCATATTGGCATTGCGAAGAAGCCACCATTACTTTACTTTCTGAAGCAGCTCAGGAAAGAGAGTGACAGGGGAAGGGAGAACAGAGTGAGATAAATGAAAGCAATTGCAATCTTTCTGGTTGGGTGTGTGAGAAATCAGAGAGAGAGAGATGGAGGAGAATGAAGAAGGAAGATTGGGTATGAGGAAAGCCTGTGCCCCTTCTTTTTCAGCATTGCCAGGACTTCAACGATGACCTGTTCAAGTGACTCCTTCAGGCCTAAAGTGGGGGCAAGTGGAGAGTTCAGCCTCCTCCACTTGCAATTTCTGTCTTTTACTGTCTTGTGAAATTCATCCTGCAACGAAGAATGGAGTGTATTATTGAAGACCTCGTGAAAGGTCACAGTGTGTGTCACAGTGAAATAGTTAGATTCTGTTGTCACGTGTACTCAAGTACAGAAGTACAGGAGTAGTATGAAAAATGTATCATGTCACCACACACAGCGCTATCATAGGTACAAAGACACCTAGATACAAAAAACCCAAAGTAATAAAAGAAAATAGAGTTGAAAAGTAAAGCATTACCTTCATTGAAAAATAAAGAAATAAGGTAATAGTTAACATTAAAGTCTTAATAAACTAGGAAACAGGAATTAATCTTGTATGAGGCATGGCAACAGGAATGCAACTTGTGTAGTGTGTATGGAGACAGAATATGCTTTGTTTCTCTAACCTGGGAGTGAAGGGAGCCAGGAACAGGAGGATTGTGAGCACTGCTCTTGCAGGGGAGGAAGGAACAAACTGGATGAAGACACTTGACAACTTAGCTTGACAACATTGATGAGGCCCTGGGCCCCCTTCCTGCATTTCAGTCACATGCTGGAAACTAAGCTCCCAGATCGGCCTATCCCCACCAGCGGTTGAGGTGCCATGTGGAAGGTTTTCTGTCCCAGGGCAAATTCTTACTCAATTTTCCTCCTTTTGTCAGCAGTAGACACCAGGGCCTTCATTGTTGCGTCTAAGAGCCTTTCTGAGTCTGTATTTTAGACATAGGAAAGAACGGCTTGGATTATAAATCACCTTTCACAACCTTGGGAGATTACAAAGTGTTTCACAGCCAATGAAGCCCTTTTGAAGTGGTGCCTCCATTGTATGTATCAGCCAACAATGCAGCGCAATACTGAGGCAGCACCACATTGCTAAAGGTGCAGGTTTTTCAGATGAAATGTTAAACTAAGGCCATGTTTTCCCATTCAGATGGATCAAAGAAACTGCCCTGGCACCACTTCAGAAAAGAACTGGAAATTTTGTCTGGTGACTTGCTAGTTTTTATCACTCAGCCGGCATGGAATGATCATTATCATTCTGTGTTTGTTTTTTGCGGGAACTTCCTTTCTGTAAATTGGGCTTACTATCTTATACTATAATAGCACTTCAGAAGGTGTCACTGGCTGTAGAACAGCTTTGGGCATTCAAGGATTGTGGAAGGTGTCATTGAAATCTCAGTCTTTCCTTTCTGTCCTTTTCAGCCTGTTTAGGGGTGGCTAGTACAGCTACCTCGCAGTGCCAGGGACCTGGGTTTGATTCTAGCCTTGGGTGACTGTATGGGGTGTGTACATTCACCCCTGTGTCTTTTTAGGATTGCTCTGGTTTCCTCTCACAATCCTCCTGTTCCTGGCTGGTTAGGTGGATCGACCATGCGAAATATCCTGGAGTGTGCAGGCTAAGTGGACCAGCCATGGGAAATGCAGGGGTGGGATGCTCTCCAAAGGGTTGGTGTGGACTAGATGGGCTGAATGTCCTGCAGCGATTCTGTGTTCGGCTGCACTGTCAGAAAATATTCACTCCCAGTTGAATATGCAATTAAATATTATTCTACAATTCATGAACTCAAGCTGAATATGCTGTCAGCTCATTATACATGCGTTCTGATGGAGATTGTGCTCTCAATCATACCCTAATGAGCCCAGTCTGTTGACTATTAAACCTCAGACTAACAGAGTGAATTGGGCAGATACACAGCAACAGAATGTGGCACCATCCTGATAACTGAGTGCATCAATATTTATTGATGCCTGCTAGTACATATTGTATCTGCAGGGCAGACTTTTTTGTCCTGTCCCATTTGCAGTGGGAACCAATTTGTGTGTAAAGGGGGCTTTGTCATAGCTGTTTAACTCAACCTTTTCAGTCTCAAGACCAATAGAAAATCAATACTGCAGTTTTTACAAGAACCATAAATAAACATGCAGGTTAGGTGGATTAGCTGTGGGAAACTGCCCATAGCGTCCAGGAATGTGCAGGGACCCAGGTTTGATTCCTGCCTCGGGTGACTGTCTGTGTGGAATTTGCACATTCTCCAGGTGTCTGTGTGGGTTTCCTCTCACAATCCAAAGATGTGCAGGTTAGGTGAATTGACCTTGGAAAATTGCCCACAAGTATAGGTTAGGTGCATTAGTCAGGGGTAAATGTAGGATAATAGGGTAGGGGAATGGGTCTGCATGGGACCCTCCAAAGAGGGTTGGTTTTGACTTGTTGGGCCAAATGGCCTGTTTCTATACTGTAGGATTCTATGATTCTATGATAAACTAGGAAATACAGGACAGTAAGGTAGCTTACTAGTTATCAATGCTGACTCACAGGACTCGGCTTCGATTCCATCCTTGGGTAACTGTTGGGAAGTTTGCACATTCTCCCTGTGTCTGCGTGGGTTTCCTTCGGGTGCTCTGGTTTCCTCCCACAGTCCAAAGATGTGCAGGTTAGGTGGATTAACTGTGGGAAATTGCCCATAATGTCCAAGGATGGGTGAGTTAGCCATGGGAAATGTATTATAGGGATAGAGGGATGGATCTGGGTGGGATGGTCTTCAGAAGGTCAGTGTGGACTCAATGGATCAAATGGTCTGCTTCCACACTGTCGGGATTCTATGATCCTCAGGAAACCTGCAATCATCAGACAAACAGTGCTGAGTAATTTGTTGGAGCTATGACTGACATGTGCCTGAACCCTGAGAGACAAATCCTAGGGTCTTAGAAATAATGGCTAGTGAGATAGTTGATGTATTGGTTTTAATTTTCCAAACTTCTCTCGATTCGCAAGGGCTCCTATTTGATTGGAAGGTACAGAACATTGGTCTTTCATTTAAAAAGAGAGGGAGACAGAAAGCAGGAAATTGCAGGCCAGTTAGCTTAACATCTGTCATAGAAAAAATGTTAGAAGCTAGTATTAAAGAAGTTACAGCAGGACATTTAGATAAGCTCAAGATAAGCAGCAGAGTCCACATGGTTTTAGAGTCGTTATTGTACAGCGTGGAAACAGACCCTTCGGTCCAACTCGTCCATGCTGACCAGATATCCTAAATTAATCTACTTCCATGTGCCAGCATTTGGCCCATATCCCTCTAAACCTTTCCTATTTATATACCCTTTTAAATGTTGTAACTGTACCAGCCTCCGCCACTTCTTCTGGCAGCTTGTTCCATACACACACCACTCCCTGCATGAGAAGTTACCCCTTATGTCCCTTTTAAATCTATCCCCTCTCATCTTAAATTTGTGCTCTCTAGTTTTGGACTCCCTTACCCTAGGAAAATAAGACCTTAGCTATTTACCCTATCCTCGTCTCTCATACTTTCATAAACCTCTATAAGGTCACCCCTCAGCCTCTGACGCTCCAGGGAAAACAGCCTCAGCCTATTCAGCCTCTCCCTATAGCTCAAACCCTCGAACCTTGGCAACATCCTTGTAAATCTTTTCTGCACCCTTTCAAGTTTAACAATATGTTTCCTTTTGGCAGGGAGACCAGAACTGAATGCATTTTTCCAAAAGTGGCCTAACCAATGTTCTGTGCAGCCATAACGTGATCTCTCAACTCCTGTACTCAATTTACTGACTGCGAAAAGGAAATCATATTTGACTAATCTATAAGAAGGTAATATATGCCATGGAAGGGGAACCAGTGGATGTGATATAATTAGATTTTCTGAAGTAATTGGTGTAGTGCCATATTACTGAGGGAAAGAAAAAGCTCATGGTGTAGGGAGTACACATTGGCATGGTTAGAACATTGGCTGGTTAACAGGAAGCAGAGAGTAGGCACAAATCTGTATTTTTCTGGTTGGCAAGAAGTAATGAATGGTGTGCCAACAGGGATCAAAGCTGGGACATCAACTGTTTACAATTTATTAAAATCACTTCGGTGACGGGACAGAGGTTATACTTGCTAAGTGCACTGACGACACAAATACCCACTCAATCTTCCCGCTCCAGGCACCCCCTCATATTGCCATCGCCAAGGATACCCACCTTCACCTTCCTACCACTTCACACACATCCTCACAATCCCCTTCCAGACATGACGCCGTTTCTTTCTCTTTGAGCACTCTTTCCCTTCCTCTCGTAAGTCTCTGCTTTCTCTCCTTGCAGGCTGCACATCCCCCTGCCTCCCTGTGTGAATAAATGATCCCTGACGTCACCCCCCCTTGATGGCCTGGCTCTTCTAAACTCCAAGAGGACAGAAAGGAGGCCCCAAAAAGATATGAACAGGTTAAGGGAGTGGGTAAAAATGGAGTGTAACATGGAAAAAATGTGAAGTTGTCCATTTTAGCAGGAAATATTCAAAAAAAGCATGCTGTGAGCAATTGCAGAGCTCTGCTAGGCAGAGAGATCTGGGTCCCCTGGTGAATGAATCCCAGAATATTAGTATGTAGGTACAGCAAGTAATCGGGAAAGCTAGTAGAATGTTGTCATTTATCACAAGGATGGCAACCTCCCGGCTTGGGGTAGCAACCTCCTGGCCTGGTGTAGTGACCTCCTGGCCTAGTGTAGCGACCTCCTGGCCTGGTGTAGCGACCTCCTGGCCTAGTGTAGTGACCTTCTGGCTTGGGGTAGCAGACCCCCGGCCTTGGGTAGCGACCTCCCAGCCTGGTGTAGTTTAGATTAGATTACTTTTATATTGATTAGATTACTTACAGTGTGGAAACAGGCCCTTCGGCCCAACAAGCCCACACCGACCCGCAACCCACCTATACCCCTACATTTACCCCTTATCTAACACCACGGGCAATTTAGCATGGCCAATTCACCTGACCCACACATCTTTGGACTGTGGGAGGAAATCGGAGCACCCGGAGGAAACCCACGCAGACACGGGGAGAACGTGCAAACTCCACACAGTCAGTCGCCTGAGGCGGGAATTGCTAACCACTGTGCCACCGTGCCACCCACAAATAAACCTTCTGGCCTGAATGTAGTGACCTCCCAGCTTGGTGTAGCGACCTCCCAGCCTGGGGTAGTGACCGCTCCGCCTAGTGTAGCGACCTCTCAGCCTGGGGTAGCGACCTCCTGGCCTGGGGTAGCAACCTCCCAGCCTGGGGTATTGACCTCCCAGCCTGGTGTAGTGACCTCCCTGCCTGGGGTAGTGACCTCCCAGCCTGGTGTAGTGACCTCCCAGTCTGGGGTATTGACCTCCCAGCCTGGGTAGTGACCTCCCGGCCTGGGGTAGTGACCTCCAAGCCTGGGGTAGCGATCTCCCAGCCTGGTGTAGCAAACTCCCAGCCTGGGGTAGCGACCTCCCGGCCTGGTGTAGTGACCTCCTGGCCTGATGTAGCGACCTCCCAGCCTGGTGTAGCAACGTCCCAGCCTGGTGTAGCAACGTCCCAGCCTGGTGTAGTGACCTCCCGGCCTGATGTAGCGACCTCCCAGCCTGGTGTAGCAACGTCCCAGCCTGGTGTAGTGACCTCCCGGCCTGGTGTAGCGACCTCCCAGCCTGGTGTAGCAACGTCCCAGCCTGGTGTAGTGACCTCCAGGCCTGGTGTAGTGACCTCCTCCCATAGGAGCTTCCTAGCATGGTGTTTAGTGCAGTGAGGTCCTAGTACTGACTGGAAGCTAGGTTCAAGCATGGTCTGTTGTACTAAATTTTATTTTTGTAAAGCTGGACATCTTATTTCTCTATTGTCTAAGATCTTGTAACCAAAGAGGCAGTGTCTCGGTACATTTGTATCGAAGTTGGCATTGTAATTAGTGATGTGTAAACCGTTCACTATACTCATTGAGTATATGTGACAATGAAGACTGTTCCATTCTAATCTAATGTTATGCTTCAGTTATACAGGGCATTGGTGAACTACATCTGGAGCACCATGTATGGAGTTGGCTTCATTATTTAAGGAAGCAGTTCAGAGAGGGTTTATTTGGCTAATATCTCGCATTGGAGGTAAGGTTGAACAGGCTAGGCTTGTATCTGATGGAGTTTAGAAGAGTAGGAGGCAACTTGATTGAAACATCTAAGATCCTGAGAGGCCATGACAGATTGGGTGGAGATGATGTTTCCTGTCATGGGGGAGTTTAGAACCAGAATTGACTGTTGAAAGTAAGCAGTTGCTCATTTACAACAGAGATGAGGTGAAATATTTGTCTTCGAGAGGGCCATAAATCTTTGGAACTCGCTTTCTGAAAAAGTGGTGGATACAGAGTCCTCAACTATTTTTTGAGGCAGATTCTTGATAGATAAATTCTTGTTAGGCAAAAGGTGAAAGGTTATTGGGACAGGTGGGCATGTAGGTTGAAGGTTACAATCAGATCAGCCACAATCCTATTGAATGGCAGAGCAAGCTTAAGGAGTTGAATGGTCTGTTCCTGCTTCAAATTCATTTCTGCCTTTGTTCCACCCCTGTCAATCTCAAACTCTCGGAATCTCACTTCAGCACCCCACAACATTGCCCCTGTTGATTTCTCCCTTCCCCCTGTTCACAGGGCATGGGTGTCACTGGCTAATACAATACTTATTGCTCTTCCTAAATTGCTCTTGAGGACCCGCTGGTGAGCTGCCTTTTTGAGCAATTGCTGTCCTTAGGGTGCAGGATCACCCACAGTGCTGTTAGGAAGTTCTAGGATTTTGACCCAGTGACGTTGAAGGAATGGCAATATGTTTCCTAGTTGGCAGTGGCTCAGTGGTTGACACTGCTGCCCCACAGCGCCAAGGAACCAGGTGACTGTCTGTGTGGACTTTGTACATTCTCCCCGTGTCTACGTTGGGTGCTCCAGTCTAACCTCCTACAGGTTAGGTGGATTGGCCATGCTAAATGGCCCATATGTGTTCTGGGATGTGCCTGGTTTGGAGGGGTTAGCCATGGGAAATTTAGGGTTAGAGGAGTGGATATGATGGGAGTGAGGGGCATGGATCTGGGTGGGATACTCTTCAGATGGTCAATGTGGGCTTGATGTGTCAAATGCCCTGCTTCCAAACTGTAGGGATGCAATGATTCTATGAAGTCAGGATGGCAAGTGGCTCAGAGGGGAGTTTTCAGGTGGTGGTGTTCCGATATATACCTCATCTTTCTAGGCAGTAGAGGGTATTGATTTGGAACGTGCTATTGAGGGGGGTTTGTGAGATCCTCTTGGAGGTGGTTCACATTCCTGCCACTGTGTGTCGGTGGAGGAGGGAGAGAATATTGAAGGTAGTGATTAAGGTGGCAATCATAGAGACTGCTTTGTCCTGGATGGTGCTGCATGTCTCAAACATTATTGGAGCTGCATCCATCCAGGCAAGTGGAGAGTATTCCATCACACTCCTGAGTTGTGCCTTGTAAAGGGTGAACAGGCTTTGGGGAATACAGAGGTCAGTTATTCACTGCAGTATTCCGAGCCCTGACCTGCTTTTATAGCCATAGTCTTTGTATGGCTAGTCCACTTCAGTTTCTGGTTAATGGTAACCTCCAGGCTGTTGATAGTGAGGGTTTCAGTGATGGCAATGATGTTTAGTGTCAAGGGACGATGGTTAAATTCTGTCCATTGGGAGATAGTCATTGCCTGGGACTTGAATGACACAAATGTTACTTGCCGCTTATCAGCCCATACCTGGGTATTGTCCAGGTCTTGCTGAATATGAACATGCCAACACCAGTTAATACTGTCCCCTCTACAGTCTCAGGAACCTCACAATATCCTATCACCCTGTAATCCCTCTTTGTGGAACATTTCCCATGGCCGACATTGGTTAAAGGAGTTGAGGAACCAATCACCTAATTGGAAATAAATCTCATAAGGTGACATTTAATTTAGATTAGGGCTTGGTATGTGACAGCACATCGATGTAGCTGAAGCAAAAAACTCCAATTACAGAACATCTGTCATCAGCACTAAACTAAAACCAAAATTGATTGCTGGTTACATGAGCTTAATAGTGTGCTGAGCAAAATATGTTGTTAACATTGTAATTAGACACTCAGTTTGGAAAGAAATCCTTCCAAATTCAGGAATGCCAGAAATGTACTGCCAGTCAGTCAGTATCTGCTAAGAGGGATATTTTGGCTGAGAACACTTCTGGTTAAATTCAAAGGTCTTTATATCTTTGTTAAATTTTAGCAAGATAATGTTTCTGTTTCTGAGACAGACCCAAAACTAAGGCCCAACAATATAATGTGAAAAAAGAAAGTGCTGGAGAAACTCAGCAGGTCTGGCAGCATCTGTGGAGAGAGAATCAAGAGTTAATGTTTCGAACCCAGTGAGACTCTTCTTCAGCACAATAAAATGCAAGTCACTAATAAATCCAGTGGAGAAATCAAGAGAAATGTCTTTACTCAGAGAGTGGTTAGAAGGTGGACCTCACAACTTCATGGCGTAATTCGGATGAAAAGCACAGATTTATTTAATGGGAAAGTGGACAAGCAGAGAAAGGAGAAAAGAATAGAAGGATAGGTTAAAGCACGAGATGAAGTAAGATGGGAAGGATCTTGTGTGAAGCATAAACGCCTGTCTAGACTAGTTGGGCCGAATGGCCTGCACCTGCATTGTGCAATGTACAGGCCATTCTGCTCTAACATACATTTCGGCAAAGCAAATTCACGTTAACACGATTGATGAATACCGGATGTTGTTAAAGTGCAAACGTTTAAAATGTGTGTTGGCTACAGCACGATCACATCGCCAACGTTTTAAGTGTTATTTGTATTGCACAATTCTTGTACAGCCCAGGGTCACACAGGAATGCGACTACCATGCTATAGACAAAATGACTGTGCGTAATTTTGGTTTGTGTGTGTGAACCTGATTTTAAAAATGCTTGGAGGTAATTCCAATCCTTTGTGATGGTATGAAATGAATAAGATGAAATTGACAGATAGTGGAAAAAAATCATCAAGGGAGAAGTTAAACAGTTAGAATAAACATTCTGTGTCATTTTTAAAGAAGGTTAGCTTAAAGGGACACCATATTGTGTGCGTATACAATGTTGTGATTCTGCCTGGTATTTGGTTTGCAGTGGTCCCTCAAGCTTACAGAAGCCACTTGGTTTGCTTATTATCTACTTCATAACTTATATTGTGCTATAATGTTTTCAATAAACTAATGCATGGAGTTAATCAGACCCTGAGGAGCAACTGGGTACCAAAATATTATCATTAATCTGAAACTTTGCACCATCCCAAAAGGACAAAGTTATCTCTACTTTGTGAGTGCTGAGGCCTCCTCTGGAATGTTGCGTCCAGTTCTGGTTGCTGAGTGAAAGGAAGGAAGTTATTAAGCTGGAGAGAGTTTCAGAAGAGGTTTACCAGGATGTGGCCGGGTATGGAAGGTTTGAGTTATAAAGAAAGGCTGGATAGGCTGGTTCTTTTTTCACTGAAACTTAAGAGGTTGAGAGGTGACCTTGTTGAAGTTTATAAAATCATGAGGGGTATAGATAGGGTTAATGGTAGGTGTCTTTACTCAAGAATGGGGGATTTCAAGAGCATTTTTATGGTGAGAGGAGAAGGATTTAAAAAAGACAAGGGGGAAAGTTTTTACACAGAGAGCAGTTCGTGTGTGGAATGAATCTCCTGCGAAAGTGGTGGATGTGGGTACAATTATAAGACATTTGAATAAATACCTGAATAGGAAAGGTTTGGAGGGATATGGGCCAGGAGTAGGCAGGTGGGACTAGTTTAGTTTGGGATTATGTTCGGTATGGACTGGTTGGACTGAAGGGTCTGGTTTCATGCCCTATGATTCTGTAACTCTGTGACACAGATGTCATAATGTTGTACTCCACAATCAATCATTGTTCACTCCCTCAGTATAATGATTGCTTATTTAGTTCTGTGGGTAGTACAGAGGCAGAAACCGCAGGTTCAGGTCTGATTGCAGTGCATAAACATGAGCCTGATTAAGTATAAAAATAATGAAACATTGCTTTTATAGAAAATAGTATCTTTTAGACAACTGGCCAAAATTAACTGTAATCTGCTGGATGTTAGGCATCTGTCAAGGGATGTAAATTCTCCCAGTATCTAATATTCCTCCCTTTGTGAACAGAAAATTAGCCTGTCACAAATCTCATTAGCTGTTTGTAGAACTTGTCTTCTCTCGTAATGGCTGCTTTGTTTCACACATGAGGAGCTTGCTTGACCCATTGCATTAAGTTCCTAATGATTCATTTCATGGGGAGACTGTGGTGTCCATAAAAGGAAAAGACTTGCATTTATATAACACCATTCCCAAATCCCAAAGCACCTTTGCAGATAACTAAATAAGCTTGAAGTATGCCCCTGTTGTGTTATAGGAAAGGGAGCTACCAATTTACACACACAGTAACATGATAATGAACCAGATAATCATTTTTAATGATGTTGGTTCAGGCATTAATATCGATCAGGACACGAGGGAGAATTTGCCTGTCTCCAGAGGGTGCTTGAAGTGAATGTTGACCAGGATCTCACTCAATGCTGTATGAAGTGTTTATTTTTTTTTAATTAGGTGACAAGTAGGAGCTTTGCTTTGTCCTGAATATTTAATTGGAAATAGAAATTAAATTACTTCCCAATTCAATTCACAGCTTCTTGAAAAGCAGCCAATCCGAGATGTTGTGAGGTATAAACAGAATCGCTACAATAAATCTTCCCCGTCCTTACCCTCTGATAACATCAGTCAGTTTCTGTTATTCCTAAAAATAACTCAAGCTGTAGATTACACACAAACCAAAATTTTCCTTGCGGAACAGTAGCGTTTAAAGACATCACAACTACCTCAACTTAGACTAGACCTGAGATGTTGTCCACCATATACCAACAAGCCAAGTATTCACTCCTTACTGGAATATCAGTGGCATTGGTTAGACTGGCATTTATTGCCAACCTCTAATTGCCCTTGAATGTGCTGCCTTCTTGGACATTGGTCCCAGTCTCCCTGTCTCATCAGGAAAGAGAACTGGCTGATGGACATCAGGACCCTGTGGATATCCTGGCTCACAGACGTACATGTGCATTGCCGACAAAGTTGGAATTTTACAGTGGCCTGATTCCTTGCTGCCAGGGACATGGGACATGCAAAACCATCTCTGTCCACCCAATCATTCTGACTCCCCATGCCCTTTATTCCTGTCCATCTCATGATTGCTACGGAACCTTCACCTACCCACCTCCTCCATTGACTCTGCTCAGTTGTACACCTTTCCCTCTACACCCTCCCCCCCAGCCTACCATGCCACTCCCTGACTGTGGACGAGCTTCCAGCCTGGTCCTGAATGTTAAAACCTTTCAATCTGCAGCACCACCATAACCTTAAGGCTTCCCAGGGCTTTTGAGGAATCTGCCACCTTCCCACACCCTTCACAAATCTGACTTGGATTGAAGCCCAATGCTCAGGAAAGAACACAGTCATATTTCATCGTCTACCAAAGTCACCACAGCTTATTCGTTCTGACAGCTTTATTAGGAACTTCAAACGCACAGAAAAAAAATCATAGAAAAGTTCAAAGGGCGTACAATCTCTAATTAGCAAATGAGGCACTTGTGGTTGAGCCAGGAGCGGTGCTGACTCATCCAATATTAAGGTCGCATAGGTGTCACACAATCAATCTCACAGTACAGTACTGATGGTGTCAAACTCCTTGGTGATCTGTGTGCTTGGGAGCGACTTAAGGTACTCGAGGTGACGCCTGGCATCTTCCTGATTCTGGCGCACGTAGTACACGATGTAGGAGATGACCATGGTGAACCAGCCAAACATGGTGATGAACATGGCGACATCGGTCGTCTTCTGGTGGATGTTGCAGAAGTTGATACCTGAATCGAGGATCTGGATGAGTGGCTGGCCGGCGTACTCCTCCTGCACCGAGGAGTGGCAGATGAAGTCGTTGACCGTTTCCGGGTCAAGGGTCAGCTCCTCGATGATCTGCTGCAGCGAGCATTCACAGTGCCACGGGTTGTCTGAGAGTCGGATCTTTGCTTTAATTTTACTGAAGGCCTCCTTTGGCACACTCTGGATCCTGTTGCTCGACAGATCAAGCATCTTGAGGCCCTCAGGGATTCCTTTGAATGCTTCAATATCTATTGACTCAATGGCGTTTTTGGATAAATCCAGTTCCTTGAGTAGGTAGAGGTCTTTGAAGGCATTGCTGGGTATTTTGGTTATCCGGTTGGAGTTGAGATGTAAGGTCACGGTGTCAGCAGGGAGGTCCTTGGGGATTTCCTTCAGGTTCTTGCCAGTGCAGCGGACAAATTTCCCGTTCTTGTCGAAACACTGGCAGCTTCTTGGGCACGTGCTGGTGACCGCCTGAAGCAAAGAAAAGACCAGTAGGAGACTACCCAAGGCCATTGACTGCTCGACCTTGAACCGGAGCCATGTCAAGCTGCCCTCTGACATGGTGAGAAGAAGGTCTCAATGCCACCCATTAGAATAGCTCATCCATTCCGAGAGCAGCCAAGTCACTCGAGGGGCCAGCGCCAGCAGAGACTCTGTGGACTAAAGGAAAATAGGACAGTGAGAAGATTAGGCCAACAACCATTCCCTCTTTCCATTGAACGATCTAGGACTGAAACAGTTAAATTGATGATGTAGTAGACAGTGAAGAAGGCTATCTCAGATTACAAAGAGATCTCGATCAGTTGGGCTGAGGATTGTTAGAGTGAGTTTAATTTGGATACATGCGAGATATTGTGTTTTGGGCAGGACGTATACAATTACAAGGAGGGCCGTGGGTAATGCTTTAGAACAGGGAGACACGGAGATCAAGGCACATAATTCTTTGAACTTTGAGTCACATATAGATAGGGTGGTTAAGAAGATGTTCAGTACACTTGCCTTCATTGTTCAGACATATGAGTACAGGAGCTGGGATGTCATATTGAGGTTGTACAGGACTCTTTTGGAATACTGTATCCAATTCTGGTCATACAGCTGTATAGAGTCAAAGACATGTACAGCATGGAAACAGACCCTTCAGTCCAACTTGTCCATGTGGACCCCAGTTATCCCAAATTAATCTAGTCCCATTTGCCAGCATTTGGTCCATATCCCTCCAAACTCTTCCTATTCATATACACATCCAGATGCCTTTTAAATGCTGTAATTGTACCAGCCTCCACCTGGTACTTGCTCTGGCAGCTCATTCCATATACGCACCACCCTCTGCATGAAAAAGTTGCCCCTTAGGTCCCTTTTAAATCTTTCTCGTCTCACCTTAAACCTGTACCCTCTAGCTTTGGACATCCCTACCCTGTGAAAACGATCTTAGCTATTCACCCTATCCATGCCCCTCATGATTTTATAACTCTCTGTAAGGTCACTCCTCAACCTCCTATGCTCCAGGGAAAACAGTCCCAGCCCAATCAGCTTCTCCCTATAGTTCAAACCCTCCAACACCAGCAACATCCTTTTAAATCTTTTCTGAACCCTTTCAAGTTTAATAGCATCTTACCTATAGCAGGGAGACCAGTATTCCGCAAATGGCATCACCAATGTTCTGTTATAGGAAGATTATTGTTAAGCCGAACAGAATTCAAAAGAGATTTACTAGGATGTTGCCAGTGTTGGAGGGTTTGTGCCATAGGCAGAGGCTGAATAGGCTGAGACTTTTTGCATTGAAGCTTAGGAGGTTGAGGGGTGCACCTCACAGAGTTTTATAAAATCATGAGAGGCTTACGTAAGGGGAATGGCAGCTGTGTCTTTCCAAGGGTGGGAGATTTCAAGATTTGAGGGCATGTGTGAGGAGAAAGATATTAAAAAGAGATGAGGGGTAACTTCTTTATACCGAGAGTGGTTTGTGTGTGAAGTGAACTTGCAAAGGAAGTGGTGGATGCTGTTACAATTACAATATTCAACGGACATTTGGATAAGTCCATGAATAGGAAAGGTTTGGAGGGATATGGGCCAAGCACAGGCAGGTGGGACTAGTTTAGTTTGGGAACATGATCAGAATGAACTGGTTGGGCCAAAGGGTCTATTTCTGTGCTGTATGATTCTATAACTCTAAATGGGTCCTCAATACTTTTTCAATGTATCCAGGGCCACTGCCTTTAGTATTCTGGGATGCAGAAATATCAGATCCTGATGATTTGTCAGCCTTTAACCCTATTAATTCCCCAGCACTGTTTTTGTGCCAATACTGATTTCCTTCAATTCCACCCTTTCACTTGACCTTTGGTCTTAGGTTGGTGTTTATCCTCACGGCAAGATCACCCAATTTTATCTGCATATTCCCTCATCCAATTATCACGTTTCCATTAAATTGTATCTGTGCTATTCACCTCAAACACAAAACGACAGCCAGTTCCCCATTCGTAACTGCTCTCTGAGTGTAAACTACTCTTTTGAGTTCTTCGCTGAATTTATTAGCTAGGACCAGGTTATATTCATGGATGGTTCATTTGGAAGTCCCCTGCAAGTTGTCATCTCTGCGCTGATAATGCTCAGATTGCAATGGAGGCAGCAGGTACTGGAATCACTCAGAAAAATTCACTCATTGGGACTAATCAGAGGCAATTCACCCCTCCTAAATAAAACGGCGAGGGGTAATTGATTTTTAAATCTATTGTTGTTATTTTGGTTAGATTTTAGCCCCACGCTCCCGATCTTTGGGAATCAGAGGACCTCCGCTTGGGCCTGCTCCTGAGTCTGGTAAACGTTGGACAGCCAGTCGGTATGAGAGGCAAGATTCAAAGGTTCAGGGTCAGGAGAGGTGGACCCGAGTCTGGGGATGAGGGAGGGGGTGAGGGGGTTGTTGAGAGCCAAAGAGCCAGTTCCTGGGAATAGCTGACCGAAGCCTGTGGCTGGAAGCCAGCTGCCATGTTTTGGAGGCCAGGAGGGGAAGCCATGGCAGCCTGTACCAGCAGGGGCACTAGAAAGCCACCTGTTTGCCAAGATGGCAGTCTGCCCTCCAAATCCTAGAGGAGGGTGACAGGGAATACCAGTCTCTAGGGAACACCAATGTATATCTCCCTCTTACCTCAGGAACAGCCACGCGCTGTGGCTTTTCAACCTTTAGACAATTTTGTACCCACACCATCACTGTACCCTTGTAAAGCATGGGTTTTAATTTGCTGACAAATCTATACATAGCTCTCTGTCAGGTGCCTTTTAAAAGTCCATGGAAATAACGCCAACTGCTCTAACCCCATCAATCCTCTCCTGTTGTCATTGATTCTGTCTCGAAGCAGAAAATTAAAGGGAAAAGTCATGAAAGCCAGCAATGACTTGCACTCATACAGCACCTGTTATCACAGTAAAAACAACATGAAGCTGCTGCACAATTGAACAATAAAACATCATTTGACACCATGACACATAAGGAAATATTGGAACAGGTGACAAAATCTTGGTCAAAGGGATAGAATGTATCGGACATCTTGAACAAGGAGAAAGAGAGAGAGAGAGAGAGAGAAAGATCGAGAGGTTTAGGGATGGTAATTTCAGGAAAAACAACCCTTCTTTGAAACTGTCCAAGTTAAATTTGCAAAGGGAACAAAACACATAAACAGTCAGTTATACACTGATGATTCAATCTCAGAAACCAATTGTGTAAAATTGAAGACGCTTAGAAGTATCAGCAGAATTGAGATCAAATTTCCAACGAAAACTTACAAAATTTGCAGTCTTTATAGTGCTATGCCAGTACTTAAAATAAACTTTCTTATGGGAAAATTGCACTATTCCATGGAGGTTTCCTCTGCTCCTGTCTTATGTATGTGCAAATTCTGTGCTCTATCAAAGAAATAGTCTTCATCTCTAGGAAGAAGATTATCTTACTAGGAAAGCATTGTGCGTTTAGAAGAATGAAAGTTGATCTTATTGAGGTATCAAAAATCCTAAGTGGACTTGACAAAGTGGATACTGAGAGAGTCATGTAAGGGAAACTGGAACGGGGCGGGCATGGTTCCAAAATAAGGAGACAAGGAGGAATTGTGACACGCTGGCTCAGTGGCTAACACTGCTGCCTCACAGTGCCACGGACCTGGGTTCGACTCCCACCTCGGGCGACTGTCTGTGTGGAGTTTGCACATTCTCCCCGTTTCTGCGTGGGTTCTTCTCACAATCCAGAGATGTGCAGGTTGGATGAATTGGCCATGCTAAATTGCCCATAGTATTTAGGGATGTGTAGATTATGTGACGTTGTCAGGGTTAAATATAGAGTAGGGGAATGAGTCTGGGTGGGTTACTGTTCAGAGGGTCAGTGTGGATATGTTGGGCCAAATGACCTGTTTCCACACAGTAGGGATTCTATGAATCACAGGTGGCATGGAAGCTCAGTGGTTAGCACTGCTGCCTCACAGTGCTGAGGACCTGGGTTTGATTCCATCCTTGGGTGACTGTCTGTGTGGGTTCCTTCCTGATGCTCTGGTTTCCTCCCACTATCCAAAGATGTGCAGGTTAGGTGGACTGGCCATGCTACATTGCCCCATAACATCCAGGGATGTGCAGACTAGCTAGATTAGTGATAGGAAATGTGGGGATAGTGTAGCTCTGGGTGGAATGCTCTTCAGAGGGCCGTTAGCCCACTGAATCTGTGCTGACACTCCAAAGAGCATACCACCCAGACCCAGTCCCCCATCCCATCCCCATATTATTATAGCTAACCCACATCCCTGGACCCTATGAGCAATTCAGCATGGTCAATCCACCTCACCAATACACTGTGGAAAGAAACCAGAGCACCTAGAGGAGACCCACACAGACACAGGGAGAACATGCAAACTCCACAACTAGGGCTGCAATCGAACCCATCTCCCTAACGATCTGAGGCAGCAGTGCAAACTACTGAGCCACGGTGGTGCCCCTGATCTTGTTTCTCATCTTCCCATGTTTCCCAAGCTGATTTTATACCCAGAAGCAAAGGGATGGAGACTACCATCTACGGGGGGCAGAGAGCATTTATCAATTCTCCCATGATAAAAACATAAGAAATAGGAACAGGAGTAAGCCATTCATCCCTCAATCCTGCTCCACCATTCAATAGAACCATGGCTAATTCGACATTCCTCACGTCCTAGCCATGTCTCAGGAGAGTAAGGATATTAGACTTGATTCAGCTCCCAGAGTACAGCTACAGTTGATTGAGCCATGATCCCAGAATCAGGTGCAGGGACCCACTCCCAGAGGCACACTTTGTCATTTGCTGGGAACTGAGGATGGGAGAATTTAGTGATGGGTGCGGAGATGCTAATTACTGTGGACCTCCTGGTATTATCATGGGAGCTTCTCCAAGACTATACACATATGATTGTCTCAAAGGTGCTCCTTGTTAACTGTGGCTCAGAGGTTGGGAGGGTACGCTCATCACATTTCCCACACAACCTTAAGTTGACAAATGTGCTTCTTGCTGCTTAAAGCTCATTTTTTAGTGGGGGTGAAAGGACACATCTCACTCAAAGTATTGACTTATTTTATTTGATGCTGCCAAGCAGATCAAACGAACTGGGTTTTAATGTGTGAGAGCAACTAAAACCCATGATTGCAAGCTAGCCTTGTAGATGTGAAGCTTTCACTGACAGCATCTTTAAATTAACTTGTAATGTTGGTCTGTGAGACATAAATAAACCGAGCAAAGAGACTGAAGTCTCATTTCAGCAAAGTTCAGCTTAGTTAACATCTACATTGAGTCAAAACACTTCCATTGAGGTAATAGAGTCTTTTAGTTAAACACACAGAGACAAAGAAGACAAAAGGTTATGTATGGCCAATATTTTCTTTTGTTTGTGAAAATCCATTCTTACAATTTAATTCAACTCAGCATAGATGAGGGGGAAAAAAATCAGTCATTGTGGTTACATCCCACTTTGTTTAGTATTTGCAAAACCTAGACATAAGGCAATATTCCTGATGAAGGGCTTATGCTCGAAACGTCGAATTCTCTATTCCTGAGATGCTGCCTGGCCTGCTGTGCTTTGACCAGCAACACATTTGCAGCGATACGGCAATATTAGGCAAGTTGAACCAATTGGTCCAATTATCATAAGGCCATAAGAAATACAAATAGGAGTAGTTCTTCATTAAAATCATGGCTGATCACATCCATCTCACGTCTACTTTCCTGTCCTTTCCCCATATCCTTGATCCCCCTACTGAACAAGAATCTATCTAACAGCCTTAAATATAGACTCTGTTCCCACAGCTGTCTGTGGCAAGGAGTTCCAAAGACTCTGAACCCTCATGAAGAAGAAATTCCTCCTGAGATGATCTCAGTCTTTAATTAATGCTGCTTTATTCTGAGTTGGTGCCCTCTGTTCCTAGACCCGCCAATGAGGGGAAACATCCTCTCAGCATTTACCCTGTCATGTCCCTTAAGAATCCGATATATTTTAATAGGATCCCCTTTCAATCTTCTAAACTTCCATGAGTACAGTCCCAAACTGGTTAACCTTTGATTACATTTCATTAGATTAGATTAGATCTCCTATAGGACGGAAACAGACCCTTCATTACAACAAGTCCACAGCGACCCTCTGAAGAGTAACCCACCCAGACCCATTCCCCCTTCATTTACCCCTGACTAATGCAGCTAACACTATGGGCAGTTTGGCATGGCCAATTCACCTGACCAGCACATCTTTGGATTGTGGGAGGAAACCAGAGCACATAAGACAATCCCTCCATACCAGGGATCATCCTGGTGAACTTTCTCTGAACTGCATACAATGAAATGATATCTTTTCCTAAATAAAAGGACCAGAAGTGCTCACAGTGCTCCAGATGTGGTCTCACCAGCACCTTGTACAGTTGCAGTTAAGATTTCCCTCCTCTTACACTCTAACCCCTTTGGAATAAGGGCTAACATTTCATGAGCCCTCCTGATTACCTGCTGTACCGCTGTGCTAGCTACCTGTGTTTCACGCACAAGTATCCCCAAGTACCTTTGTGTCACAGCTTTCTGCAGTTTTTTGCAACTTAAAAATACTCTGTTCTTTTGTTCTCCCTTCCAAAATGAACAACATCACATTTGCCCACATTGTACTCCAGCCTATTGATGGGTTTTAAGATACATCTTAGAGAAGAGAGAGGTGGAGTGACAGAGAGGGTTAAGGAGGAATTCCAGAATTTCAGAAAAATAGATCCTATAATTTAGTTATAATGCTATGCAGTGACTGGAATTATTAGCTGCTTCTTGTAAGAGTGATGTCCTCAAATGGCCATCTAATCTGTCTCTGCAGCATTAGTTGGGGAATTGAATTGCCAAATGATTAGGCAGACAGTTTAAAACAGCTCAACAACGCAACAAGAAAGTAATAAAAGATATTGCAGTTTCTTTCATGTCCATAGGATATTCCAAAGCACTTTCCGGCCAGTAGAGTATTCCTTTTAAACTGTTGTACTGTTGAAATAAAGGAAACACAGCAATCAATATGCACGCAGGAAGCTTTAACAAACGGCATGGAGATCAATGACTAATTAATCCCTGTTGGAGATTTTGGTTGGTTGATAAACACTGGCCAGGGCACTGGGGAGAACAACTATATTCCTTACTAAAATAATGCCAAGGAGTCTTTTACATCCTCTAGGGTGGGCAGATCCTCTTGATTTAATAGTTCATCTGAAAGGTGTCATTGGAATATTGGCTAAGATTATGAGCCTTAGGAATGGGATTTAGTTTCTCAATGCTTCTGATTCAAAGGTAAGAGTGCTGCCACTGTTGGTATTGGGTCAGTTAGATCAGTTGGCTGGACAGCTGTCTGCATATGCAGCATGATGCCAACACCATGGGTTAGAGTCACAGATTCATGAAGTTATACAACCAGAAACAAACCCTTTAATCCAACTTGCCCATGCTGACCAGATATTCTAAATTATCTAGTCCCATTTGCCAGCAGTTGGCCCACATCCCTCTAAACTCTACCTATTCATGTCCCCATCCAGATGCCTTTTAAATGCTGTAATTGTACCAGCCTCCACCACTTCCTCTAGCAGCTCATTCCATACACACACCTCCCTCTGCATGAAAAAAATTACTCCTCGGGTCCCTTTTAAATCTTTCCCTTCTCACCTTAAATTTATGCCCTATAGTTTTGGATTCTCCCACCCTGGGAAAAAGATCAGTAGAGAATTCAGGGAAAATATCTTTACCCAGAGAACAGTTAGAATGTGGCACTCACTCCCAAAATGAGTAGTTGAAGCAAATAGAATATAGATTTATTTATAGGTGGGGATTTTTTTTTAGAAGTTGCTTGTTCTGAGTAATCAAAACAAAGCTTTGATGGAGATGCTGGCTATTAAATGTTGTTTTTCAGTGATGTTTTAAACATAAATTCACCTGCCTTTTTAATATGCCAGAATATAATAAATCTTCAAGCTGAACATTGCAGATGTGCTGAATACTTGAAGATTATTTAAACAACACATCCTGGAAATTTTAAATGGTAATGCATAGAATTTCTCCAAAGTAATAGTGGTCAAGATCTGGGCAGTGGGAGCAGCCTGAGAGTGTGATGGAGGCAGACTTCACCTAACATACAATTTGGTTACTATATTAGAGTGTTTATAAATGGGTAATTATAAACAAGATAAAAGAACTGCAGGGCTATAGGGAAAGAGCGATAAGACTTCAATAATCTTGCAGAATGCCAAGAGTGATACAATGATATGAATGATCTCCTCCTGTGCTCTAACCATTTTGTGTTTCATGATACATTTTTTGGGGAAACTGGATAAAGTTATGTTAAAGAGAAAGAAATAGGAGAATAGTTATAGAGATGTACAGTGCCAAAAAAAGGTCGTTTGGCCCACTGAGTCTGTGCCAATCAAAAACAGTCACCTAACTTATTCCAATCCCATTTTGCACCACTTGGCCCATGGCCTTGTATGCCTTGCCTTCGCAAATGTATATGTGAACAGGATGAGACAACATTGGCGAGGGGAGAGGGAGTGAAATGGAGTATCTGACAAACACTGGCATGAATGAGGAATTGTCCATTCCTGTACTGTAAAATACCACACAAACAAATGTCTGCAAACTGAAAATAACTCGCAAACAGGCTTTGCGAATTTGACCAGTGTGTGGAACCTGTACATGCCATAGCCGGAGAGGAAAATCAAGTCACTGGATAAGAGGCAGGTAGGAATGGAGGGATATAGATCACATAAGCCACCGTGTGGCCAGGGGTTAAGAAGGGCATGAAATTGCAGGTTTCCCAATTTGATCGTGTCTTTGATCCGGAATGGGACTTGTGAGCCCATATAGCATAGACTTACTTTGCAACAGTGGCCGAGTTTATAGGTTGAATTTTAATTCCTGCACCAGCTGTGGTTACCATGACGGACTCTCCTTCTCAACCCCTCCGCTCAGCTGAAGTTGGGTGACCCTCAGGTTAAACCACCATCAGTCATTTCTCTCTAATGAGACAGCAGCCCTATGGTCTAGGAGGACTGTGCCAGCTTTACAACTGTTGGCCAAAAACCTTTCCAGCTGACATTATACTCCCTTGGTAATACAGCATGAGAGGCTTATCTTCTAGTACTGGCCATGTGTTTGACCCCCATAGTTTTTCTGATTCAGAACTGATGGCACTACCAGGCTGACATGCAAAATCATTTTCACACTCTGCACAGGCTGCAACAAACTAAAAGCACAGAATCCGAATCATGTCCGCAAGACCTTCCAATATTCCTGACGCAGTTTTGTGCTGCCAACACTCATCTGCAAGGAATACAGGCTTCCCAATTTCATTAAAGGATAAAACTCACAGTCTACAGGGAAATAACACTTTCCACCCATCAGCCTGGGCTGCTGTTCAAATCTAATTCTCAAAGGCTTTGCAACCCAGTACTGTATTTTTTCCCAGAATTAGATAGAATTGCACAGCACAGAAACAGACCATTCAGCTTAAATAATCTATGCTAGTATTTATGCTCCACATGAGTCTTCTCCCATCTTATTTCAGTCAATTGTCATATCCTTCTATTTCTTTCTCTCTCTCTTTATTGCATCTATGTGATTAGCACCTCAACTGTTCCCTATCTACGAGATTCACAGTTTAACCATTTTCTGGTTAAAGAAGCTTCCCTGAATTTCCTGTCACATGTATTTTATTTTAATGGGCTGTAGATTTGGAATTTCAATCATTCAGGAACATGACCATTAAATTCAAGAGAAGTACATGCGCAAGCTTTGGATTGTGGAACGTGGGAACAGGCCATTCAGCCCATCTGATGGACTGTAATATTTTATTAACTTTGGCAGCTCCATCTAAATGTGCTTATCGAATCCACAAATAGTGCCCCATTTTGGCTTTTATTCTCTGGAGGTCTGGGGCAGTGCTCCAACCCTTTGTATAAAGAATTTTTTTTCTCTTGATTCACTTTTGTCACTACAATAATACAAATCAGATCAAACTAAATCAATAAGTAATGATAACAACAACTCACACTTTGACATAATCACACTGAACATACAAGCACAGCGAGAGTATTCAGTCTAACTAGTCAATGCCAGCCCTTTTTAAGCTCATTCTTTCATCAAAACCTCCTATTCCCTTTTCTCTCATATATTTACCAAACTTCCCATAATATGCACCTACGGTATTCACCTGAACAATGCTAACTGGTCATGAGTTCTCAGCATGATCTGGAGGAAGAGGTTTCTCCTGTGTTGGTTATGAGATTTAACAGTGACTTAAGGCTCCTCCTTTCGGATTACCTCACTAGTAGGAAATAACTTCCAAATTTCGACAAGCTATTTAATCCATCTCTTAAAACCCTCTATCAGGTGACCCCTCATAGAAAAAAGCCCCAGCCTCTTTATACAGCACCTTGAATGCAGGAAATGAACTGGTACTGCACTGTTAGAGGTGCTGACTTTCAGATGAGAATTTTAAACTAGGCTTTCCCTAGAGGGGGTAATGTCCAAGATTGTATTGCACTATTTCAAAGAGCCAGGGATATTTTGCCTGCTGTCATGGACAGTACTTATTCTTCAACTAAATCGAACAGATTACCTGATTTTCATTATGTTGCTGCTTGAGGGAGTTTGCTGTGAGCAATTGGTTGCCCTGTTACTTGCATTGGTGTGACTACACCTCAAAAAATTATCCTCTTGGCTGTAGGATGCTTTAACATTGCTTGAGGTTCTGAAAGGAAATGCAGATACTTTCCAAACATCCAAAGCTGTTCAGGATAGTGAAAAACAAATTGAGAGTGAGGAATGCATTATTCTGGTGCTCCATCATCAGAAACACCTCCTGTTTATTTCCAAAGTGCCAGGTTAAATCTGGATCATGCTCCCTCATGACATCATTTCACTGCCGTATAGCTGGTCATCCCCCACCTTGGCTAACACATGATAAGCAATGAGATGGATGAACAACCAGAGAAGCTGTCCAGACTGGGCTTCAACTAAAAATATTAAAAAGTGAGACAGATGGATCATAGAATCCCTACAGTGTGAGGCAGGCCATTCAGTCCACACCGACCCTCAGAAAAGCATTCCACCCAGAACCACCCTATCTCTGCATTTCCCATTGCTTGCCCACCATGGGCAATTTAGCACGGCCAATCCACCTAATCTGCAGACTGTGGGAGGAAACCCACACAGACACAGGGAGAATGTGCAAACTCCATACAGTCGCCTAAGGCTGGAATTAAACCCAGGTCCCTGGCACTATGAGGCAGCAGTGCTGACCACTGAGCCTCTGTGCCACACTGGAGCATTATTAGTTATAATGGATTAAGAAAAAGTGAACCTAGAAAGAATTGCTCCGCAATCAACCATTGGTAGACCAGATTCAAGAGCTAAAGAATCTCCTGACTATAACAGCCACACTCATAATGTGGCAAGAATCAGTACCTTCAAAGGAGGAGTGCAGAATTTGTTTTTAATTCAAGGATATTAACAAGTTTTAAGTATCATTTCTTTGGGCCATCAATTTACATTGTTTCTTTTGAAGGTATAGACATCTGAAATCCTCAAGAACTTATTTTAAAATGTGACAAACTGATGCTTGAAGTGATGCTATGAACGTTGGTGGCAGTATTACAGATCTGACCAAACCCTCTCAAATGTTATTAAGAAGATAGCCTAGACACTAACTTTTTCTTATTTTAAAGGCAAATGTGAGACATTGCATTCCGGATACAATTTGACTACAGATTTGAAGCAAAACACACTTAATTCATACCTTATACTTGAAATACAACAAAAGAAAAGAAATTGGAATAACTTAATTCTATTGGACAACTTAACAGAATAATAGATTATTAACTACTAAACAGTAATTGTTCCAAAACAGTAACATCCCATAAACAAAGGTAATTTCAGAAAAAATAGATTGTCTCACAGGCAATTCTCCAGTCCAGGAGGAAAAACATCAGTCGAAAACTCTGAGGGAGAGAGCAGCAGGGAGAGGTGAACTGTAGCTTCCACCCAGCTTCGAGACCCAGCAACAACTACTACGGAAAAACTAAATCTCCTGGCTCTGTCAGAGCTTGCCCCACCCATTCAGGCAGCTTTTATTGTTCCGACTTAAAAAGAACCCAAGGCCTCACAAAACTGTTTAATAGCTCTGAGCAGACTGTTCACTCCCTCTGTCTCAACCTTGCTTCACGAAAAAAAAGCCTAGGACAAAATACACCTCTTAAAGTCATAGTATGGTCACAGCAGGCACTAGCAAGAGGGTGCATTAACAGATTCCATGCCATTTTTAGTTTCCAGCAGGCTGTGGATAGTTGCTTAGCAATCTCATAATAGACCATTCCTTGACGTTAAGGTTGACAAGTTGAGGTTGCTTAATGGGCTAAGACTAGTTAGTAATGCAGGAATAAAAGTCATGGCTCACCATGCAGTCCGAACTGCATAACACATGTTTTAAAGTGACTCTCAACAGGATACCAGAGCTTTAAGTACAGAGCTCATTTTAACTCCCACTGTAACGTAATCTGGATCCCTGTATCACATCCAATTGCAAAACCTGAATTCTTTCCTTTGTTGGTGATTTTTTTCTCATTGCCTCACCAGTGGGATGAGTTTTGTGAGAGGAGATCAGAGCAAGCTATAATCCAATTAATACCTTTAGCAATTGCGATTTTGCAGTCGTGTGTGGAAACAGTCAACATTACTGCACAGAAAGAAAGACTTGCATTTATAAAGCACCGTTCACTGCTTCAGGTCCCTCAGGGCTTTCATACAGTTAATGACTTGCTTTTGAAGTGGACTCACTGCGGTAATGTAGGAAGCATGGAAATATTTGTGCATAGCAGGATCCCAATATAGTCATGAGCAGATCACCTGCTTTTCGGTGATTTTGTTGCTAAGTGCTGTCCAGGGCATTAGCAGTGATTCTAAGTGAGGGACTGAATGAATCAAAATTTACAGTAAGGCAGATACCATTGCTTAGCGACTTTACAGTCCCACATTTCTTGATGTTGAGGTTAATAGATTTGCGTGAAATTTCTTCTTTTATTGGAGGCGTTAGCCAGTTTACCCTGATTGGGGATGGCAACTGTGCCATTTCAAGGGATTGTGTAAAGTATTGAAAAAGCTACTATTGCAGTGATGGTAATCTCAACTTCAGATGCCAGATGAAAATTGAGCTATAGCTCCTTTCCACTTTGTCTGTGTTTCTTTTCCATCAGGGCTGCTTTCAACCTCATTTAATTTTGTTCTCGACATCTCCCATTGGGGAGAAATTTAAAAATCACACAACACACCAGGTGATAGTGGAGGAGCGTCGCTTCGAAAGCTAGCGTGCTTCCAATTAAACCTGTTGGACTATAACCTGGTGTTGTGTGATTTTTAACTTTGTACACCCCAGTCCAACACCGGCATCTCCAAATCATGGGGAGAAATTGTTCCTCTCCCTCTCTATCCAGCAATTACTCTTAATCTTAGAATCCCTACAGTGTGGAAGCAGACTATTCAGCCCTTCGAGTCCACAATGGTCCTCCAAAGATTCCCAAACCCATCCCACCACCCCTGTAATCCTGCATTTCTCATGGCTAACCCACCTAGCCTGCACAATTTAGCATGGCCAATCCATCTAACCTGCACATGTTTGGATTGTGGGGGGAAGCCCATGCAGACATAGGGAGAATATGCAAACTCCACACCGACAAGTCACCCAAAGGTGGAATTGAATCTGGGTCCCTGACGCTGTGAGGCAACAATGCTAACCACTGAGCCTCATTGGACTTGAGGAGTGATTGTAACCTTCATAACTTAACTCTTTTAGAAGCAGTGTTTAGCCTTGTTGAGATTTATAAGCTGAGCGTTGATGGTGTCAATCCATCACTGCTACCATTTTAAACCATTCCTTTTAAGGTCAACACTTAGTGTTGATGGCAGTTGGGTGAGGAGAGGGAGGGTATTGTGTACAGTTCCGACTGGCTCTCTGCCCCACTAGTAAGGACCTCCCAAGCTGAGCTTGGGGACAGCTGGCCTGGACGCTTCTCAACCAATCACAGGGCTCACCAGTGAAGTCTTGTCTAACCCACTCAGGGACTGGCAACTTCTGGGTCCGAGAGACTGTTGCATGAAGACCAGTCTTTAGGGAATCTAATGGGGAGGCAATGGTGTTATAGTTAAACTACAGCAGATGGTGAAATTTGAAGTCAATAAAAAATTTGGATCTGAATCTGATGAAGGCCACAAAAGCATTGTCAACTGTCATAAAAAAAACCCATTTGGCTCACTGATGTCCTTTATCAAAGGAAGTCTGCTGTCCTATCCACTCCAGCCTACATGTGACTCCAGACCCACTGAAATAGGGTTGAACTTTTAACTGCCCTCTGGGCGATAAGGAATGGGCAATAAATGCCTGCCAGGCTAATAATGCCCACATTCTAGAAATTAATTTTTAAAAAGGACAAGTGGATGTCTTTTGTTTTGAGTCTCATGGGGTGAGGGTCACAGGGAGCGAGATGCTGGAGTTGGTCGGCGATCCCATTGCTGCTGATTGGGGCAAATGGATCCCTTCACCTACCCAGTAGCTGATTGTCCCAGTTTCCCAGTCACCCACCCAGGGGCTTTTCTCACCTGCCAGGAAGCTTGGTCATCAAGCCAGTGTCAATTGTGGCCCTTTAGGTAGCTGTTAATTGACCACTTTAAGGGCCTTCATTGCTGGCAAGTCGAAAAAAATCACCCAATGAATTGATTACTAAGTTGGCAAGAAGGGACAACTATATCTGCATGGCCAAGTTACCCAAATAGCTGCCTTGTCATGTCCTACATCGCCACTTCCAGACAGGGAAAACTGCACCAAATAATGTGTCTGTTCATATCTGTGCGTGTAGGTCTTTGTGATTGTATGTATTTGCATGTGTGTTTGCATATTAGTCAGCATGTCTATATGTGGCTTTATGTATGTGTTTGTGCGTGTGTTTACATATAAGTCTGTATGTATATGTATGTGGTCATGTATGTGTGGCTGCGATTGTGTTTGTGTGTATATGTACAGCATGTGTGGTTGTGTTTATGAGTGTGTGTCTGTATTTATGTGTGTGTGGTCGTGTATGTACAGTATGTGTGGTTGTGTTTATGTGTGTGCAGTTGTGAATGTACAGTGTGTGTGGCTGTGTTTATGTGTGTGCAGTTGTGTATGTATAGTGTGTGTGATTGTGTTTATATGTGTGCAGTTGTGAATGTACAGTATGTGTGTCTGTATTTATGTGAGTGTGGTTGTGAATGTACAGTATGTGTGTCTGTATTTATGTGAGTGTGGTTGTGTATGTACAGTATGTGTGTCTGTATTTATGTGAGTGTGGTTGTGTATGTACAGTATGTGTGGTTGTGTTTATGTGTTGTAGAAACAACTGCAGAAAATTAAACTTCAATGCAGATTCAATCTTCCAAATCCCCAATGCTACAGAGGAACAAAACAGGAAGCAAGCCTGCACATAGTGATGTCAATGAGCTGAAGACCCTCGTTGCCTGGTTACCGGCTGCGTATTTCAAAGGGCTTATTGGATTCCCGTCTCCCACTCCATGCACCCCTCACCAATATTCAGTCTAATAGGGGAGAGTTCTACTTCCACCATGTATTGAACACTGAGCTGTTAATGCTGATGGACCTGCTCCCCTGTATTTGCTGCAGAGAAGATGCCAATGTACAGAGTCAGGAACTAGAATGGGGGAGCAGCAGCGACAACACAGCACTCCTTCCAGGAGTCTAGGAAGGGGGGCAAGTGAATTTCAACCGGCCTGTGAGCTCACAGTTTGGGGGCTTTTGGTATCTGTGTTTGTGTGTATGCATGTGTGTATGTGTGTGTTGGGGTGGGGGGACTATAGGGGGGGTGGTGTATGGGGATTTGGAATTTGAGTCACAGAACTGGGAGGGATATGTTCAGGACTCAGTTGGAGGAGCGCTGATAAAGACCAAAACTGTTAGCCAGTATCACACTCACATATGCTCCTCATTACAACAAATAAAAAGACCTGCATTTCTGTAGCGCCTATCACAACTCCAGGACATCTTGCAGCATACCAGTTACCACCAATGAGATACCTTTGAAGTGTAGTTACTGCTTGAATGAAGGACACTTACAGGTACTTGTGCATGGCAAGCTCCGACAGACAGGAGTATGGTGAACAGACTGTTGGTGTGTGACATAAATATTGTCCAGGACACCAACAATCCCTCCCACCCACCTTCCCCCTCCTGCCTACTCCCCTGCCCTACTGTGAAGGAGCACCTTAAGATCCTGTTGAGAGGACAGCTGGGGCATTTGTTTAACATCTCATCCACACCTCCAACACTGCAGCCCTCCCTCAGCACTGCACTGCCTACTTTTTGAGTTCAGCTCTCTGCAATGTCTTTTGAGCCCATTCCGTTCAAACTCAAATGCAGTAAAGCCACCATTGAGCCACAGTTGACACAACAATTGGCTGAGACCCCTATGGTGGAAAGAATGACTGTGTGTCTACATAGCACTTTGACTGGGGATTAGATGCAAGCACAATATTGAGCACAGGGTAGATGTGTGCACATACTTGCTGAGCTCAAACTCTCAAAAGTGTGCTTAACTTTATAGTTTCTAATCTCAACCTGTGATCTACAACAGAAGAGGTCAGAAATAGCCTGGCTCTGAAATAACAGGCTCATTGTTGCACCCACAGTTTTTCTCACTCTGATAAATTTTTTGAGGTTATAACAAGTTTTACTTTTTTTGAACTGTACTCTCTGAATGCCTGTATGCTTATTTCGATAGGATTAAGCGGCGTAAGGAGAGGTAAAGCTTTTGTTATTAACACTGCAATGGTTCTGTTTGATTGACAAGTTATAGGATTATCAGAACTGTCTTTTATTCAAAGTGGTTTTTGATTGAGTGTTTCTTTCAAAAGTACTTCAAGGTGTGCCATTGTTATTATATGGTTCATTGGTTCTCTAGTGCATGCTGGGAGAATGGGCATGAAGTATGCAGGGGGCCATGGAAGGAGCAGGGAGGTGGCATGGGAGTGAGTAAGGGTGCCCACTGCGAGGACTGAGAGTTGGAGACAATGATGTATGTACATGGCTATGTACATGAAGTTGGGAAATGTCCTCGCCTCATGCTTCCTGCCTTGATGGTGAAAATCAAGCCCTTAGAATCAACAAAATACAGATTTCATTAGAAAGCAGCCCTTTGTTAGAATATGGGCTTTGGTTCATTCAGTGACAACTTCATAGAATCCCTATAATGTGGAAGCAGGTCATTTTGCCCACACTGAGCCTTTGGAGAGCATCCAACCCATACCCATTCCATAATCCAGCGTTTCCCATGGTTAAGTCACCTAGCCTGCATATCCCTGAATACTACTGGCAATTTAACCTGGCCAATCCACCTAACCTGCACACCTTTGGACTCTGGAAGGAAACCCAAGCAGTAACGGGGAGAACGTACAAACTCCACACAGACAGTCACTTGAGGCTGGAATTAACCCAAGTCCCTGGCACTGTGAGGCAATAGTGCTAACCACAGAGCTGCCCTAACTTGTCTGATCTGAACCTTATTCAATGTGACTAAAAATGAACACTTCTGGAGTATATTCTAAATGATGGAGCTGTAGTTCCCTCAACAACATTTGATGTTGTCTCTCTCCAACAGAAGTTCCAAATCAGTATATAGGATGAGCTTGTATTTACTAATCACGACCATGTGGTTGGCTTTCGACTGTCTTCCAAAGTGGGATCTCCGTCTCATTTGTATCAAATCAGCTACAACCCTGTGGCTCAAAGATAAATTCACAACCGCCATCCCCCAGGGACACTTACAGAGGGGAACTCCCCAGGCGAATAACTTACCTCCCATCTCTCCAAACTCTGGCCACTGTCTACAAGGTAAAAGTCAAGAATGTGATGGAATGCTCCCCAGTTGCCTGGATGACTGCAACTCTGACAGCACTCAAAAAGCTCAATACCTTCCACGATAAATCAAACTACTTGACTGGCACCCGTCTAGCAGCTTAAATATTCACTCACTTCAGCACCAACACAATGTTTAGCATGTACAAGGTACACAACAGCAGTTTGCAAAGATGTCTTCAACAGCACCTTCCAAACCATGACCTCTACCACCTGGAAGAACAAAGGCAGCAGATCCATGGATACACCACCATCAGCGGATTTGCTTCCAAGCCACACACTAACCTGAACTTGTGCTATAGATTACATTCCCTACGATGTGGAAACAGGCCCTTCGGCCCAACAAGTCCACACTAACCCGCCCAGACTTACTTCCCTCTGACTAACACTAACAATTTAACATGGCCAATTCACCTGACCTGCACATCCTTGGACTGTGGGAGGAAACTGGAGCACCCGGAGGAAACCCATGCAGACACTGGGAGAATGTGCAAACTCCACACAGAAGTCACCCGAGGCTGGAATTGAACCTGGGACTCTGGTCCTGTGAGGCAGCAGTCCTAACCACTGAGCTACCATGCCACCCATCTATTGCATTCCTTCCTTGTCACTGGGTCAATATTCTACTACTCCCCTCTTAACAGCACTGTGAGCTTACTTAATGGACAGCGTAGCACAGAAAATTACAGCACGGGAACAGGCCCTCCAGCCCACCAAGCCTGCGCCGATCCAGATCCCCTATCTAAACCTGTCAAAGTTTAAGAAGGCACACATCATCACCTTCTCAAGGGCAATTAGCAATGGGGAATAAATGATGGCCTAGCCAGTGACACCCAAATCCCAATAAAGAACAAAAAAAATTGCTGGCCTTGCTGATGATCACACATGTTGAGAGTGAACGCTAAACAAAAATTTGGAAACAAGAGAATGATGGACAAGCAGAAGGAAAGAAAGAGAGTGGAAAGAGAGATGAGGGTTAAAAGAGAAAAAGAGAGGACAGTGAGAGCAAGAGTGATGAGATTAGAAAGAGAAAGAGAAAAATGTCAGTTGTATTATCACGTATATAATGGAGGGCTTTTTTCTCTGCCCTTTCCCATGCCAACATTTTTCAAACTGATTTTTCAATCAAACAGAATCCATTCCACAAAATGCACTCGGTCTCCTCTCAGCATGATCAGAGGAATCAAGCCTTTGTTCAGACCTTGTGCCATGGGTGTGTTCACACTTGTCCTTGTGTACCAATTCATCTTCCAATTAAAGTCTCTCAGATCCTGAGTTACTGATGATAAAGAAACCTTGGGTTCTATTTGGAGAAACAGGACAAATGAGTGAATCAGGAATCTAAGCACCAAAATGATAAGGTTGCCTGTGTTTCAAAACCCAGATTTCAGGGGCGTCATGTCACCCAGCAGAAATACTTGGTGGACACATTTTTCTCATAAACACCTTGCAATCCATGGTTTGCGTCAGTTTAAGGGGAGGTGATGGCCTAGACGTATTGTAACTAGTCTATTAGTGCAGAAAGTTAGCTCATGTTCCGGGGATCCGGGTTCAAACCCCACCATGGCAAATGGTAGAAATTGAATTAAATAAAGAATAATCTGGAATTAAGACCTTAATGATGACCATGAACAATTGTCAGGAAAATCCCATTTTTAAAAATAGAATCCATACAGTGTGGGAACAGGCCCAACAAGTCCACACCAACCCTCTGAAGAGTATCCCACCCAAACCCATTAGTCTACATTTACCCCTGACTAATGCACCTAATCTGCACATCATGGGCAATTTAGCATGGCCAAGCCACCTAGCCTGAACATCCTTGGATTGTGGGAGGAAACTGGGGCACCCAGAGGAAACCCACACAGACATGGGGAGAACGTGCAAACTCCACACAGATAGCCATCCGAGGCTGGATTCAAAACCAGGTCCCTGGCGCTATGAGGCAGCAGTGCTAACCACTGAGCCACCGTGCCATTGGTTCGCTAATGTCCTGTAGGGATGGAAATCTGCCATACTTACCTGATCTGGCCTACATGTGACTCAGACCCACAGCAATATGGTTGCATCTTTAATAAATGCTAGCCCAGACAGTGAAGAAGGTTTTCTAAGATTACAAAAGGATTTGGTCAAATGGATCAATGGACTGATAAGTGGCAGATGGAGTTCAATCTGGATAAGTGCAAGGTATTGCATTTTGGTACAACAAACAAGGCTAGTGCTTATATGACTAAAGGTAGGGCCTTGCAGAAGTGTTGTAGAACAGAGGGACCTAGGTGTGCAGGTACATCATTCTTTAAAGTTTGCGTCACATATAGACAGGGTGGTTGAAAAGGTGTTTGTCACACTTGCCTTCAATGCTCAGTCCTTTGAGTATAGGAGTTGGAACATTATGTTGAGATTGTACAGGACATTGGTGAGACCTCTTCTGGAATACTGTGTCCAGTTCTGGTCACTCAGTTTTGGGAAGGATATTATCAAGCTGTAGATAGTTCAGAGCTGATTTACCAGGATGTTGCTGGTATGGAAAGTTTGAGTTACAAAGAGAGGCTGGATAGGCTGGGAGTGTTTTCATTGGCGCATAGAAGGTTGAGACGTGACCTCATAGAAGTTTATAAAAATAATGAGAGGGCTAAATAGAGTTGATGGTAATTGTCTTTTCCCTAAGATGGGGAATTTCAAGACTAAGGGGCACATTTTTAAGATGAGGAGAGAGAGATTTAAAAGAGACTGAGGGGCAAAATGTTTACACGTAGGGTGGTTCACGTGTGGAATGGATTTGCTGAGGAAGTGGTGGATGTGGGTACAATGTTTAGACCATAAGATCATAAGACATAGGAGTGGAAGTAAGGCCATTTGGCCCATCGAGTCCACTCTGCCATTCAATCATGGTTGCTGGACATTTCAACTCCACTTAAAAGACATTTGGATGGATACATGAATGGAAAAGGTTTGGAGCAGACAGGTGGGACTAGTTTAGTTTGGGATTATGTTTGGCACGGACTGGTTGGACCGAAGGGTCTGAATTCCATGCTGTATGACACCCTCATCCTGTGAGTGCAAAAAAGTAAAAGATGTTACGTTCAATTTCTTGCTTGCTCCAGGTAAGCCATCTTCCACCTTGATCAGAAGAAATCAAAGCATTTCACGCATTGAAACTTCTCCGCCATTCAATAAGATGATGAGGTCTTAACTCCTGCCTACCCCCTCTGCTCCAGTGTAGACCAAAAAAAAATCTGCCTTATTCAGCCTTGAATATATTCAATGACGCATCCTCGATTCCTCTCTTGGAAGTGAATTCCAAAGACAAACAGCACTTAAGAGAAGAAATTCCTTTTCATCTTTGGGAAATACTTCATCTGAAACTGTGCACCGGGTTCTAGATTCCCCAACAAGGTGAAATATCCTTTTATTGTGGACCTGTTCAAGGCCCCTCTGAAGCTTTTACCTATTCGCCTACACACTGAAAGGTGAACACTGGGAAGCATGAGCAAAGGTTATTTTTTGATTACTGAATATTCTGCATAGTGTAGTGGTCATCACACCTTAGGCTTCTATGCTCATGGCTGAAAAATGTCTTGCTGGAAGAGCGCAGCAGGTCAGGCAACATCCAAGGAGCAGGAGAATTGACATTTCGGGCATAAGCCCTTCTTCAGGAATGACCTGCTGCGCTTTTCCAGCAACACATTTTTCAGCTCTGATCTCCAGCATCTGCAGTCCTCACTTTCTCCTTCTATGCTCATGGGAACGCAAACAAACAAACTCAGCCTTTGCAGGTCAACACTTATGAGTTACCCCCAAATCCGGACTCCCACCCCCCCCCCCCCCCCCACCTCACCTCACGTCACGTCACGTCACGTCACTCTGGCGAATCTGCAGGCAACAATTCCAAAACCGATATGTATATCTTTCCTGAGATGCAGTGCGCAGAAGTGAACCCAGTCCTCCAGAGGCAGTGTGAGCACTGTTTTATATAGCACTGGCAATAACTTGCCATCCCTCCAGCCTTTTGAGCTTGAGGCCATCTATCCATTAGGCATCTTAAGATTGTGAAGCACTGGTGAGTGGGGGCCATTAATGGTCGCTGCTGAAAGCTGAAGACCCAAACTCGCGACTGCTGATAGGTGTGAAAACAAGATTTCAAAATAACTACTGAAAATGGGAGAACTTTATCCATGCCTTCAATCTCCTGAAAGAAAATACTTGTGTGAATAATGCATGAGTGAAAGATGTTCAAAACTAATAGGAATGGAGATGGAAAGAAATGGTTTTCTCTGGCAGGAGAGCTGGCAATCAGATACTGGTTTATGCTAATTGACATAGGACCAGCAGGCAGATAGAGGGAGTTTTCTTCCTCTGAGCACAGAGACACAGTGTCTGGAAGAACAGTAGAAGCAATTTCAAATGTACCCTTCAAGAAGGGAGTGTGATGAATTATTGAAACAGAAAACTTTCCAGGGCTGTGAGGAAGGGTGAGACCTCCTGGATTGTTCTTTCAAAGAGCCAGGATAGGCTAGATGGATCGAATGACTACCTCCTATCCCACATCAGTGTACGAAGAAAGACCATCGAGAGGAGCTGACATGACCACTGCTGATATGAGCAGGTGAAAGCTTAGCACATGTTGAGGTTTCTCTATGTCTTTTCCAGAGAGAGAGGTGATACTCGTTCATTGAAATGTTGGGAAAGGGAATGTTAGGGCAAAGGTTAATAACCATCAACAATTAGTGGCAAACTTTAGTTACCATTCAATCAAAAAGGCATTACTAAATTATCTGGAGGAAATGTGGCAGACTCGCTGACTACTTATTGGAAAGGAACTAACGTGTAATTATTCTCATTAATCATTTGCGTGATCAGAATTATCCATTGCCAGAAGGCATGTCAATGCTCGGATGATTACTCATCCATGCTATCATACGTCCATAGGGACAGTCCGAGCTCGCGTCTCCACTCTGTGCCCCAGCTCCTTCCCAACCGGATTAAAGAACGGGAGTGTACAAATGTTGGAAACAGCATAGTAAGTTTGTGGGGGAAGCTGGACAAAACTGGAACTAACAGCGTGCGACTGGCGAGAGGATAACCTTCCCACCCTGGGACACACCTTCCCCACCTCCCACTGCACCTCACTCATATTTCTGAAGTGACAAGGTCATGCTGGTAACATCTGGATGGATGGATGGAATATCAGTCAGAACCGCATTCCCAGCCCCAAACACAGCATTTGTGCATATTAGATAGCAGTGCTTGCTTCTTGCTGGCAGTGAGCATTCCCAGGATGCAGGTACAGTGACAGGGACCAGCACAACACTAGCTGATACATTCTCTTCCCCCTTCGAGCAAGTCAAGGCTCACTCTGCTTTCAAATCAAAGCATCCCAATAAGCCCATTTAATTCTAACAATCTCCTCATCTGCAAATAAAATCCTAATCTCCAGATGCACAGACTAAATCGGATTCACTGCAAAGCGACACTGAATGTTTAAGAACTGCATTCATTCCAGATATAAATAAGCAGAACTATCCACAATTTACAGGGCAGAAATCCTGGCTCATAACAACTGCTAACTTGCTCAAATTATCAGCAAGGAGCCAAACCACCTCAGCAGTTACATTCAGCAGGAAAATTTCTCGTCGGCTCACACAAGCTGCACACTGGGTCACAGTACCTGTCCTCAGCAGACTGCAGTTGCTTTAACTGGTCTTCACTCCTACTTGTTGATGATATCTCAATCCCCCCTGTCTCTTTTGTCCCCTCGCGTCTCCATTCTCACGCTCCTTCTGTCACAGACCTTCTTCACCTGATTGTGCCTCCCCTTTGTTCCAGCCTCTCCAGCCTTGGACAGCCCCATTCCATTTTCCATCCAATAGCAGCAGGGCTAGCTCTCGATTGGCATCACTCTGTGCCACTGAGATCAAGGCAGAGCTGGGCAGAATGAATCGTGTTCATAAATACGTTCTATTTCAAGTGTCGCATAGGTTTCTGTCAGATGTATCTGCTTTCCACCCTCCCTTCTGAACCCTGCAATCTTTGTTCTTTTTTTGTGGGTGATACTAGAGGTTATTTCTTACAGAAGGACCCTGCCAAAAAAAAAGCTGCATCATTGCCAACTTGTTGGCAAGACTTCAAAGACTGGCATCACATCTCCGTTCCCTACAGCAAAGCTTGTTGCCGAGTTAGAAATCTTCAGAATAAGAAAGTGGACGGAAAATGAATCACCAAGGATCAATGAGCACAGAGCAAGACGATTCTGCCCATCCCAACTGTGCTGGCTCTTCGGAAGAGCTAACCAGGCAGCTTCACAACCAGTTCTCTAGAGTTACTTCATTTCCACACATTTCAGACAGCCAACAACGTTTATTCTGTTATCCACCAAATTAATGCTCACACTGTCATCACACAACTCCCAACTACCCAATATTCCATGTTTTTTTCTATAAATAAATCCCACAACCCCAATTACACAGAGCAGGTTTTTGTTCTTCACCAGCTGTGTTGACTCAAGGAACCCCTATCATTTTGAGGGAAGAGGCTCACTGTTGAAAAGATCAAGAATAATATTCACTTTTTTCTACAGATTCATGGGATGTGGATGTCGCTGGCTGGGCCAGCATTCATTGCCTGTCCCGAACAGGTCTTGAGAGGCTGGTGGTGAGTTGCCTTCTTAAACCTTTGCAGTCCTTGGAGTGTAGGAGTTTAGATCTTTGGTCTGCCTTTGGACTAAGGCTGTTATGAAGTGAGGAGCTGAGTGACCCTGGCAAAACCCTGACTGTCAGTGAGCAAGTACTGATTGAGAGCACTGACCCCCACCCCTTTCATCATTTTACTGATAATTAAGAGTAGATTTATGGGGCAGTAATTGATTGGTTTGGACTTATCTTGCTTCTTGTCACTGGAGACGCCTGGGTAAAGTTTGCATACCAGCTAAATATCAGTGTTATAGCTGTACTGGAACAGCTTCGCTATGTCTGTCGTTTGTTCTTCATTGCCTGAATGTTGTCAGGATGTTGTGAAACTTGAAAGGGTTAAGAAAAGGGCAGTCCAGAACTAGAGGGTATAGGTTTAGGGTGAGAGGGGAAAGATATAAAAGAGACCTAAGGGGGAATTTTTTCACGCAGAGGATGGTACGGGTATGGAATGAGCTGCCAGAGGAAGTGGTAGAGGCTGCTACAATTGCAACATTTAAAAGGCATCTGGATGGGTATATGAATAGGAAGGGTTTGGAGGGATATGGGCCAAGTGCTGGCAGGTGGGACTAGATTAGGTTGGGATATCTGGTCGGCATGGACGGGTTGGACTGTAGGGTCTGTTTCTGTGTGGTACATCGCTGTGCCTCTATGACCCATAGCCTTTACAGTATAAGTTATTTCTTGACATGGAAATATGCAATGATGATCACACAATGTTCAGCACCATTAGCTACCCCTCCAATGCTGAAGTAATCCGTGTCCAAATGCAGCAAGGCCAGGATAACATTCATCAGCACTCCCAATGCACAGTGGCAGCAGAGTGTGTAATGTACAAGATGCACTTCAATAACTCACCGTGGGTCATTTGACAGCATCTTTGACAGTACCCACCTACAAGAACAAGGGCATCAGATACATGGCAACACCACCACCTGATAGATCCTCTCCAAGCCACTCATCATTCAGACTTAGAAATATATTGCTACTCCTTCAGTGTTGCTGGGTCCAAATCCTGGAACTTCCTCTCCAATTCAATTCAAAGGGGTTATTAGGATAGGCGATAAATGTTAGCCTGGCTATAGAAACATACAATCCCTATAATGTGAAAGTAGGCCATTAGGCCCATCAGGTCCATGCTGCCCCCCCTCCCAATTCCTCCCCAAAGACCATCCCACTCAGATCCATTCCCCTACCCAATCACTGTAACTCTGCATTTCTAATGGCTATTCCACTAGCCTGCACATCCCTGTGGGCAATTTAACATGGTCAATCCACCCAACCTGTACATCTTTGGACTGTGGAAGGAAACCGGAGCATCCGGAGGAAACCCACGCAGTAACGGGGACAAGATGCAAATTCCACACAGACAGTCCGTGGGTCGAATTGAACCCGGGTCACTGGCACTGTGAGGCAGCGGTGCTAACCACCTATCAATGCCCAGAGTGTTGTGTGGCTTTGGAACTGCGTCAGGAGGCAGTAGAAGCAGGATCAGTGAATATTATTATGAGGTGGATAGATTCTTAGGAGGAAGAGAAATCAAGGGTTATCAGAGGGACAGGAATGTGAAATTTGACACACAACCAGGTCAGCAATGATCTTATTGAATGGCGGAGCAGGCCTGAGAAACTAATGACTGCTTCTGTTTTGTGTGTAACCAGTGTTGATCACAAAGCTCAACGGTAATGGTAGAGTGGGGTTCTGCTGCTGCTGGGCTTCAGCAGTCTCAGGATGACCCAAACCCTCTCCAGGAAGTGGAATACAGCAAACGTTTTAATTGGTTCCTTATGAACTGGCGCCCTGGATAAATCGGCAAAAATTATATACCTCAAATACCGTGATGTTTGCTGTATCGTTCTGTCCAGTTAATGTAGTTTATAAAATTATCCACCTCAATGTAAATATATGTGTTGTTCAATTGATTGGCTATGCAAAATATCAACAGTTGATTCAATTTGGAGTCAATTTCTCCTCATACGCCACGATGTCCAAATTGTCAGTTGAGTGTGCGAGCGAGAAGGCTCTCTACTGGTAAGTTATATTTCAGTTAAAGTTGCATTATTATTAAAATAATTTATGCTGTAAGTAAACAATAACTGTGATGTGTATACCCCTGCATTGTGTTTCTATTACTTAGTGTGTGGTTTTACATTAGTATGTGGACCTCTTGACTATCTGGAATATTTGATCAATTGGCACACTCCTGGTCCCATAACTGGCGGTTAGTAAAATATTTGCTGTACTTTTAAAGTGTAGTCACTCATACAGGAAACATTATAGCCAATTTGCATCAATGATATGAGAATTGCTGGGTAACTTGCTTTATTATGTTGGTTGAGGGAAAAACAGTCAACTGAGATGCTACCTTTTCAATTCTTTAACTAGTGCTGCAAGTTGTTTTATATTTTTAATAGAGGTCTTGATTTAACGTTTCATCAGAGAGATGGCACCTCTGACAGTGTAGCACTCCCATCACTACTACACTGCAGCTTCCGTCTAAAGATTGCATTTAAATCTTTGGAGTGAAACATGAATGGGGGGTCGTTGGTGTGTCTGCGGGAAATGGTGGGTGGGGTGTTGGTGTGGCTGCGGGAAGGGGTGGGTGGGGCGTAGGTGTGGCTGCTGGAAGTGGTGGCTGGGGCATTGGTGTGGCTGTGGGAACGGGTTGGTGGGGCGTAGGTGTGGCTACAGGGAAGGGTGGGTGGGGCGTTGGTGTGGCTGTGGGAAGGGATGGGTGGGGCGTTGGTGTGGCTGCAGGAAGTGGTGGGTGGGGCGTTGGTGTGGCTGGGGAATTGGGGGTCGTTGGTGTGTCTGCGGGAAATGGTGGGTGGGGTGTTGGTGTGGCTGCAGGAAGAGGTGGGTGGGGCATTGGTGTGGCTGTGGGAACGGGTTGGTGGGGCATAGGTGTGGCTGCAGGGAGGGGTGGGTGGGGCGTTGGTGTGACTGCAGGAACGGGTGGGTGAAGTGTTGGTTTGGCTGCAGCAAGGGGTGGGTGGGGCGTTGGTGTGGCTGCAGGAAGTGGTGGGTGGGGTGTTGGTGTGGCTGCGGGAAGGGGTGGGTGGGGCGTAGGTGTGGCTGCAGGAAGAGGTGGATGGGGCGTTGGTGTGGCTGCGGGAAGGGGGGTCGTTTGTGTGGCTGTGGGAAGGGGTGGGTGGGGCGTAGGTGTGGCTGCAGGAAAGGGTGGGTGGAGCGTTGGTGTGGCTGCAGGAATGGGGTGGGGCGTTGGTGTGGCTGCAGGAATGGGGTGGGTGGGCATTGGTGTGGCTGCAGGAATGGGGGCATTGGTGTGGCTGCGGGAAGGGGTTGGTGGAGCATTGGTGTGGCGGCGGGAATGCGGGGGGTGTTGGTGTTGCCGTAGGAAAGGGTGGTTGGGGCGTTGGTGTGGCTGTGGGAATGAGGGGGGTGTTGATGTGGCTGCGGGAAGGGGTGGGGTGTTGGTGAGGCTGCGGGAAGGGGTGGGCGGGGTGTTGGTGTGCTGCGGGAAGAGACGGGTGGGGCGTTGGTGTGGCTGCGGGAATGGGTCTTGGTGTGGCTGCAGGAATGGGTGGGTGGGGCATTGGTGTGGCTGCAGGAATGGGTGGGTGAGGCATTGGTGTGTCTGCAGGAAGTGGTGGGTGGGGCATTGGTGTGGCTGTGGGAAGGGGTGGGTAGGGCGTTGGCATGACAGTGGGAAGGGTTGGATGCTATGCTAGTGTGGCTGCGGGAAGGGTTGGGTGGGGGTATTCGTGAGGCTGCGGGAAGACGTGGGTGGGGCATTGGTGTGGCTGTGGGAAGGGGTGGGTGGGGTGATGGTGTGGCTGTGGGAAGGAGTGGGTGGGGCATTGGTGTGATTGCGGGAAAGAGTGCGTGGGGCATTGGTGTGGCTGCAGGAGGAGTCAGTGGGGCATTAGTGTGGCAGCGGGAAGGGGTGGGTGGGGTGTTGGTGTGGCTGCGGGAAGGGGTGTGTGGGACGTTGGTGTGGCTGCGGGAATGGGGTGTGGCGTTGGAGTGGCTGTGGGAAGGGGTGGGTGGGGCATTGGTGTGGCTGCGGGAAGGGTGGGTGGGGTGTTGGTGTGGCTGCGGGAAGGGATGGGTGGGGCGTTTTTGTGGCTGCAGGAAGGGGTGGGTGGGCCATTGGTGTGGCTGTGGGAAGGAGTGGGTAGGACGTTGGTGTGGCTGTGGGAAGGGGTGGGTGGGGCGTTGGTGTGACTGTGGGAAGGGGTGTGTGGGGCATTGGTGTGGCTGCGGGAAGGGGTGGGTGGGGCGTTGGTGTGACTTTGGGAAGGGGTGGGTGGGGCGTTGGTGTGACTGTGGGAAGGGATGGGTGGGGCGTTGGTGTGACTGTGGGAAGGGGTGGGTGGGGCGTTGGTGTGTCTGTGGGAAGGGGTGTGTGGGGCATTGGTGTGGCTGCGGGAAGGGGTGGGTGGGGCACTGGTGTGACTGTGGGAAGGGCTGTGTAGGGCGTTGGTGTGGCTGCGGGAAGGGGTGTTTGGGGCGTTGGTGTGACTGTGGGAAGGGGTGGGTGGGATGTTGGTGTGGCTGCGGGAATGGGGTGGGGCGTTGGTGTGGCTGCGGGAAGATGTGGGTGGGGTGTTGGTGTGGCTGTGGGAATGGGGTGGGGTGTTGGTGTGGATGTGGGAAGGGGTGGGTGGAGCGTTAGAGTGGCTGCGGGGAAGGGAGGGTGGGGCGTTGGTGTGGCTGTGGGAAGGGGTGGGTGGGGCGTTGGTGTGGCTGTTGGAAAGGGTGGGTGGGGTGTTGTGCCTGTGGGAAGGGGTGGGTGGGGCGTTGGTGTGGCTGCGGGAATGGCATGGGGCGTTGGTGTGCCTGTGGGAAGGGGTGGGTGGGGCGTTGGTGTGGCTGTGGGAAGGGGTGGGTGGGGCGTTGGTGTGGCTGTGGGAAGGGGTGGGTGGGGCGTTTATGTGGCTGTGTAAAACAATATTTTTCACTGTATCATGGTATATGTGACAACAATAAATCAATCAAACAAAGTGTGCAGGACATTGATGAGAATCTGAATGCACTTAATCGCCTGTGGTAATTGATGCTCCTTACAGCCAAGAACCCCATCTATGGACGTGGGTAATATATCATGGCCCTCATGTTAGGAGTAAATGAATCAATCAATGCATAGGACACACAGGAGACAGAAAGGCCATTCAGCCCAAAATTTCCAATCTGGCATTTATGCTCCTCCTATTTGTCCTCTTTATTCCTTTCTCCCTCTCTAATTTCCACTTCGATTTCCTCAACGCTATTTAACCAGTCCCTATGGTAGTGACTTTCACACTCTCACCACTCTGAGGGTGATGATGTTCCCTCAGAATTCCTTATGGATTGCTTGGTGACCCTCTTACATTGCTGGTATCTAGTATGCCTCTTCCTCAGGTGATAAAAAACATTCTCTGTGGATTCACTGTACATAATTTTCAATTATGTATGAATCAGCCCTTCATTGTTTTCAAGTGGGAGGAGACCCAGCATATTAATCCTACATACTTTATATATATTCCTGTTATTGTCTTTGTAACTATTCTCTGCAACCTGTACAATACCTTGATAAACTTTAGTGCTCAGAACTCTCCCCTAATTTCTCTCCAGTAGTGCGTACCCCCCGCCCCGGAAATGCTGACAGAATCGGCTGCTACTCTCGAACAGCGAAGTGATGGAAAATGTGATTAGAGTGACTGCTGGAAGGGAGAGGCAGACAGTGCAGGAGCCGCCTGTGGCTATTCCCCCTCTCTAACAAGTATGCTGTTTTGGATACTATTGGAGGGGATCGCCTGTCGGCGACAGCGCAGATAGGGTAAGTGGGGTCACAGCTAGCTCTGTTGTCCAGCAGAGAAGGTCAAAGTGCAGGACAGCAGTAGCAATTGGGGATTTGACAGTAAGGGACTCAGATAGGCATCTATGTGGTTGTGAGCAACGGTGAGCTGCCTTCCTGGGATGTCTCTGAGCAGCCACTGGATATGTTCAAAAGGGAGGGTGAGCAGCCAGAGGTTGGGGTACACCTTGATACTAATAACATGGGCAGGAAAAGAGATGAGGTCCTATAAAGGGAGCTCAAGGAGTTAGGTAGGAAGTTGAAAAGCAGGGCCTCTGGGGCGGTAATCTCAGGATTACTCCTTGTGCCATGTGCCAGTAAGGCTAGGAATAGGAAGATACTACAGGTAGTTCTTCTATAATGTGTGATGGTTGCGTTCTTGTGCAACCATCACATTATAGAAAGATTGTGCTTTAGAAACAGTGCTTAAAGGGTTGATGAGGTAATCGTGTTACAGCCAACACATGTTTCAAAAGTTTGCCATTAGAAACAGTTCTGGATGTAAGTCTGCTCGGTGAACTGGAAGATTTGTTTTCAGACGTTTCATCACCATACTAGGTAACATCATCAGTGAGCCTCCGGTGAAGCACTGGTGGTATGGGCCTACTTTTTATTTATGTGTTTAGCTTTCCCTGGGTTGGTGATAGTGAGGACTGCAGATGCTGGAGACCAGAGTTGAAAAGTGTGGTGCTGGAAAAACACAGCAGGCTAGGCAGCATCCGAGGAGCAGAAGAATCAACATTTCAGGCATAAGCCCTTCTTCAGGAAGGATTGGGTTGGTGGTGTCCATTCCTGTGGTGAAATCGTTTCCTGTTCTTTTTTTTGGGGGGGTGTGGTAAATAGGATCCAAGTCAATATGGTTGTTGATGGAGTTCTGGTCGGTGTGCCATGCTTCTAGGAATTCTTGTGCATGTTTCTATTTGGCTTGTCCTCGGATGGATGTGTTGTCCCACTCAAAATGGTATCCTTCCTCATTTGTATGTAAAGATACTAGTGAGAGTGGATCATGTCTTTTTGTGGCTAGTTGATGTTCATGTATCCTGGTGGCTAGTTCTCTGCCTGTTTATCCAATGTAATGTTTGTTAAGTTTGAAAAGTATTTTGTAAATGTCGTTAGCTTTGCTTGTTGTCTGTACAGGGTCTTTCGAGTTCATTAGTTGCTTTTTTAGTGTATTTGTGGGTTTGTGGGCTACCATGATGCCAAGAGGTATCATCATGCCATCATGATAACACAAAAACAGGAAATGACATCACCACAGGAAATGATATCACCAACCCAAGGAAACCTAAACATATAAATAAAATAAGTGGGCCATACCACCAGTGCTTCACCAGAGGCTCACTGATGATGTTACCTAGTATAATGACAAAACATCTGTAAACAAACCTTCCAGCGCAGTGAACAAGTTTACATCCAGAACCTCAACCTGAATACAAATCTTCTCAAAATGAGAAATAGTGTCCCCAATTTGTGAATCGTGTTATCGTGAATTCACGTTACTGAAACACACGTTATAGCAGAATGACCTGTATAGTTAAGTACATTGCTAAAGAGCTGGTGTAGGAGGGAAGGCTTCATTGGGCTGTCTTCCGCGGTAGGTGAGACCTATACAAGAAGGACAGGTTACACCTCAATTGGAGGGTCACCAATAACCTGACAGGTTTGCTAGTGGCACTCAAGAGAGTTTAAACTAGTGTGGCAGGGAGATGGGAACCAGAGCAATATGTCACAACATAAATAAAATGAGGAGCCGTCAGAGACTAAGGCCAGTAAAGACTACAAGGAAGAACAGACAAGGGAGTTTACTGAACACCGTGGGACTGGCTGTTTGAGGTGTATTTGTTTTAGTGCAAGTAGAATGACAGGTAAGGCAGATAAACTTAGAGTTCGGATTAATACATAAAACTATGATGCTATAGCTGTTATAGAGACCTGCTTGAGAGAGGGACAAGACTGGCAGCTTAACATTCCGGGATTTAGATGTTTCAGGAGAGAAACAGGAGGAGTGTAAAAACATAAGGGAGTTGTATTTCTGAATAGGGAGAATTTCACAGCTATACTGAGCGAGAGTACATTGGAAGGCTCATCCAGTGAGTCTTATGGGTAGAGCTCAGGATTAGGAAGGGTGCAATCACTTTGATGGCATTATACTACAGGCCTCCCAACAACCAGCAGATGATGGAGGAACAGGTGTGTAGACAGGTTATGGAAAATGTAAGAACAACAGGTTTGTTGTGGTGGGTCATTTTAACTTGCTGCAAATGTGTTGCTGGTCAAAGCACAGCAGGCCAGGCAGCATCTCAGGAATAGAGAATTCGACGTTTCGAGCATAAGCCCTTCATCAGGAATAAGAGCAAACTTGCCCTATATATCGACTGGGACTTGCTTCGTGCCAGAGGCTTGGATGAGGGCAATTTGATAGGTGTGTACAGGTTTTTTTTAAACAATATGCAAATAACCCAACTAGGAAAGAGGCCATACCAGACCTGGTATTGGGGAATGAGCCTGGCCAGGTGATCAAAGTCTCAGAGGAGAAGCGTTTTGGGAACAGTGACTAAATTTCTGTATTTTTGATTTGGAGATGCCATTGTTGGACTGGGGTAAAAGTTAACCGAAAGGCTCACTGGTCTGTAATTTCCCAGATTGTTCCTGGTTCCCTTCTTAAACAAAGCAACAACATTGACTATTCTCCTGTTCTTTGGGACCTCTCCTGTCTCCAAAGATGACGCAAAGATTTTGGACAAGGCTTCAACAATTGCCTCCCTCACCTCCCTCAGCATCCTGGGATAGATTCCGTCAAGCCCTCGGAACTTGTCTACCTTAATGGAAGATAAGAAATGGAAAATTATAGGCCAATTAGCCTAACCTCGGTTGTTGGTAAAATTCTAGAATCCGTCATTAAGGATGAGGTTTCTAAATTCTTGAAACAGCAGAGTCTGATTAGAACAAGTCAACATGGATTTAGTAAGGGGAGGTCATGCCTGACAAACCTGTTGAAATTCTTTGAAGAGGTGACAAGTAGGTTAGACCAGGGAAACCCAGTGGATGTGGTCTATCTAGACTTCCAAAAGGCCTTTGATAAGGTGCCACACAGGAGGCTGCTGAGCAAGGTGAGGGTCTATGGTGTTCGAGGTGAGCTACTGGGATGGATTGAGGATTGGATGTCTGACAGAAGGTAGAGAGTTGGAACAAAAGGTTATTTTTCTGAATGGCAGCCAGTGACAAGCCGGTGTCCCGCAGGGTTCAGTGTTGGGGCCACAGCTGTTCACATTATATATTAATGATCTGGATGAAGGGACTGAGGGCATTCTAGCGAAGTTTGCCGTTGATACGAGGTTAGGTGGACAGGCAGGTAGTACTGAGGAAGTGGGGAGGCTACAGAACGATCTAGACAGTTTGGGAGAGTGGTCCAGGAAATGGCTGATGGAATTCAACATGAGCAAATGCGAGGTCTTGCACTTTGGCAAAAAGAATAAAAGCATAGACTACTATCTAAACTGTGAGAAAATTCGTAAAGCCAAAGTACAAAGGGATCTGGGAGTGCTAGTCGAGGATTCTCTAAAGGTAAACATGCAGGTTGAGTCCGTGATTAAGAAAGCGAATGCAATGTTGTCACTTATCTCAAGAGGGTTGGAATATAAAAGCACCATTGTGCTACTGAGACTTTATAAAGCTCTGGTTAGGCCCCATTTGGAATACTGTGTCCAGCTTTGGTCCCCACACCTCAGGAAGGACATACTGGCACTGGAACGTGTCCAGCGGAGATTCACACGGATGATCCCTGGAAAGGTTGGTCTAACATATGAGGAATGGCTGAGGATCCTGGGATTGTATTCATTGGAGTTTAGAAGATTAAGGGGAGACTTAATAGAAACTTACAAGATAATACATGGCTTGGAAAGGGTGGACGCTAGGAAATTTTTTCCGTTAGGCGAGGAGACTAGGACCCGTGGACACAGCCTTAAAATTAGAGGGGGTCAATTCAGAACAGAAATGCGGAGACATTTCTTCAGCCAGAGAGTGGTGGGCCTGTGGAATTCATTGCTGCAGAGTGCAGTGGAGGCCGGGACGCTAAATGTCTTCAAGGCAGAGATTGATATATTCTTGATGTCTCGAGGAATTAAGGGCTACGGGGAGAATGCGGGTAAGTGGAGTTGAAATGCCCATCAGCCATGATTGAATGGTGGAGTGGACTCGATGGGCCGAATGACCTTACTTCCATTCCTATGTCTTATGGTCTTATGGTCTTAATACTTTTCAAAATACCTAACACCTTTTTTATTTTGACATGCCCTAGAATCTCAATAAATCCCTCTCAATTCACCACCCATCATATCCTTTGTGAATGCCAATGCAAAGTATATGTTAAGGATTTCGTCCACCTCCTCCGGCTCCACACATAAATTCCCTCCTTTGTCATGGAATATTAGGGAACTTATTGGTAAAGATTTTTAGGGACAGGATTTTCTCACATTTGGAAAAATATGGAACTTATTAGCAATAGTGAGCATGGTTTTGTGCTGGGAAGATCATGTCTCACAAACTTTATTGAGTTCTTTGAGGGAGCAACAAAGATGATTGATGAGGGCAGGGCAGTGGATATTGTTGCAACAGACTTTAATAAGGCCTTTGATAGGGTCCTTCATGGCAGGCAGATATAAATGTGAAGTTGCATGGAATAGGTACTGAACTGGCTTAGTCATTGAAGACAGAATAGTAGTGGAAGGGTGTTTTTCTGACTGGAGATCTGTGACCATTGGTGTTTCACAGGGATCAGTGCTTATATGTATATATAAATGATTTGGAAAAGAATGTGGATGGTCTGATTAGTAAGTTTGTGGACAACACAAATATTGGAGGAGCTGCAGATGGTGAGGAGGATTGTCAGAGGATACAGCAGGATATAGATAGGCTGGAGACATGAGTGGAGAAGTGGCGGATGGAATTTAATCCAGACAAATGCAAGGTGCTGCATTTTGGAAGATCCAATGCAAGAGCAACGTATGCAGCAAATGGCAGAATCCTTCTTGTGGCAGAACCATGAACATGCAGAGCAGCTGAGGCTTACAGATCCACAGTTCCCTGAAAGTGGCAACACAAGTCGATAAGGTGGTCAAGAAGGCATTTGGCATGATTTTCAACATTGGTCAGGAAATCAGCAACTCTTGATGCAGCTGTACAGAACTTTAGTTAGGCCACATTTGGAATATTGCGTGCTCTCTGGTCACAACTACCAGAAGGATGATGAGAGTTAGGAGAGTACAGGATGTTGCCTGGTTTAGATGGTGTTAGCTATGAGGAGAGATTGGACAAACATGGTTTGTTTTCATTTGAACATCAGAGGATAAGGGGCGACCTGATAGAAGTTTACAAAATTATGAGAGGCATGGATAGAATGGATAGTCAAGAGTCTTTTTCCCAGGGTAGAAATGTCAATGAACAGGGGACAGAGGTTTAAGGTAAAAGGAGGTAAGTTTAAATGAGATGTCAGAGGTAGGTTTTTTTTACACAGAGGGTGGTAAGTGCCTGGATGTGCTGCCAGAGATGGTGGTGGAGGCAGATACAGTAGTAATGAGAGGCATCATGACAGATATGTGAAAACACAGAGAATAGAGGAATAGATTCAGAACTGTATAGAGGCAAGAGGTGTTTAGTTAGAAATGCATCATGTGTCGGCGCAGTCTTGGTGGGCCATAGGGCCTGTTTCTGTGCTGTACTGTTCTTTGATCTTCTTTGCTCTTAATAGTTATGTGCTTGGTTGTTATGGACCAGGCCAGACCCCCTCAAAACATTTTAAGAAGATAGCCCAGACCCTAACTGTTCCAGTTGTTTCAGGTAGATGTAAGGTGGATATCCTCGGAGTGATGTGGATGATCAAACCATTTGGCTTCAAGTAAAACAACATTTATTTACACCCCACCGAATGAAATACAAACAAAAGAAAACAGAATTTAGAATAACAATGATTTGAAAACCTGACTGACATGATATCCCCCTGCAACTTAACAAAGACTTGTTCCGATTTCTTGCAATATCCTGTTAACTCGATGGCATAGTGGTTAGCACTGCTGCCTCATAGTGCCAAGGTTCCCAGGTTCAATGCTGGCCTCGGGCGGCTGTCTGTGTGGAGTTTGCATATTCTCCTAGTGTCTCTGTGGGTTTTCTCCCACAGTCCAAAGATGTGCAGGTCAGGTGAATTGGCCATGTTAAATTGCCCATAGTGTTAGGCATATCATTCAGAGGGAAATGGGTTTGGCTGGGTTACTCTTTGGAGGGTTGGTTTGAAGGGTCTGTTTCCATACTGTAGGGAATCGAATCTAAACTCACTCCTTGGCAAAAGGGTAAATTCAAACCCAGGTTCTTACTAGAGAGAGAGAGATGGCAGAGAGAATCAGCTAAGGATCATTTGCTGAATGGAACCTCTTCTTACTCCAGCAGCTTTTTCTCTAGGTCCCCAACTAAAATCTAAACCAAACTAGAAAAATTCCTGAACTGCGAGAACTAGCCACTCTCCTTTCATTGTACAACTGTTTCAAAATAAATCTAAAAGCCTTTTCCCTGATTGGGTTGCCTTTGGCAGTATCTAATTGCCATTAGCAAAGTGCCCTAATCCCAGACAAATCAGAACCTCTGCCTTTTACAACCCTTTCTGAAAAAAATTCAAGGACAACATAACCTAGTTGAAGGAGCAGTATTGTCACTGTTTTTGACCAGGGCAGACTCAGTAGGATGAAAGGTCATTCTCTGTGCTACAGACGTCTATGTTCATGGATCACCGGCCTCCTGGGGTACCAGCCCTGAGGCCCGACATTCATATTGAGCTGAGCAGAGCTTGGAGGTTCCTGTTCCCTCTGATGGTAACTCTTACCCACTGCAGACACAGCCTCCAACACCCAGCTCCTGCTCTCTTGTGAGATTTGAATCACCTTTTTAAATAAAGTGCATAAATACGTAAGAAACAATAGCTGAATGATTAAATGCTACAATGTCCTTACGAAAAGGATTGTGTCAGATTACCTGTAAAGGCATCAATTATTTTGAAGAAGATAATGGGTGGCTCAGTGGTTGGCATTGCTGCTTCACAGCACCTAGGTTCAATTCCAGCCTCGGGGAACTGTGTGTGGAGTTTGCATGTTCTCCCTGTGTCTGTGTGGGTTTCCTCTGGGTGCTCTGGTTTCCTCTCACAGTCCAAAGGTGTGCAGGTTAGGTGGATTCACCATGATAAACTACCCATAGTGTCCAGGGATGTGCAGATTAGGTGGGTTAGCCATAGGAAATGCAGGGCTACAGGGATAAGGTGGTGAGGTTGGGTCTGGGTGGGATGCTCTTTGGAGGATTGGTGTGTACTCGATAGGCTGATTGGCCTGCTTTGACACTGTTGGATTTCAATGTGGTTGATCCTGTGCCAATGTGGATATCAGTCTTAGACTTTTGTGTGATGGATCTGTCACCTGGAAGGAATGCATGTGTTAAACAAACATGCGTCCTTCAAATACCTGGCCTCTCCTTATGGATCCTCAGCCTCAGCTTGTGCATTTGTATAAAAGCCCTTTGGGAGATGAAAGGATCCAATTCAAACTGACAAGCAGAAAAAAAATTAATAGACGATATTCTGCAGATGATCATGTTTCAGTTTCTGCTGACGTAGCCTCAACATGGGTGTATGCTGTGTGCTCCGTGACTGGGATTTCTGATTCTGCCTCCAGGCTTGTCTGTCCATCTCCAATGGTCATACAATGCACCAGTCTCGAGAGTGTGGCGCTGGAAAAGCACAGCGGGTCAGGCAGTCTCCGAGGAGCAGGAGAATTGACGTTTCGGGCATAAGTCTTTCATCAGGAATGAGGCTCACCCAGACTCATTCCCCTACCTTATTACTCTACATTACCCCTGAGTAATGCACTTAATCTACACATCCCTGAACAACATGGGCAATTTAGCATGACCAATTCAACTAAGCTGCACATCTTTGGATTGTGGGAGGAAACCGGAGTACCCATAAGAATTCCGTACAGATATGGGGAGAATGTTCAAACTCCACACAGACAGTGCCCAAGGCTGTAATCAAACTTGGGTCCCTGGTGCTGTGAGGCAGCGGTGCCAACCACTGAGCCACTGGTGGCGAACCAAAGACAACATGTGTGGAGGGTGAGTGTTTGTGCAGGGCATGGCAGTCTGCTTAGGGGAAGGTGACTGTCAGTGGGTGACTGTTCAGATAGGGATGTAAGGAGGCATCTTGAGAAAGAAAGAGAGGAAGGAAGGTATGTTGCTCCGAGGAGTAATGTGTGGGAGAAGGATGTGAAAGCCAGAGTGTGAAAAGTGGGATGCAACTTATCTTTCATCCTTGATATAGCCATTGAATCTAACTGATACTCTCCCTGTGTGGAGTACCACACTCTCCTTCCTGACCTTCTGAGTCACTTGTGTGCTTGAGTGGTCTTCTCCTGTTGCTTGCTGGGAAGAATGTTTGTTTGTGTGTTCTTTCTGTCTACAGCATGGCCTTCTGGGATACCTTAGAACTGGGGGCAGGGGAGGATGGATTTCCTGCACTGATACTCTACTTGAACTTGATTTATTTATTGCCACGTGTATCTTGTTACTCAGCGTCATCTTAAAACATAGAAAAGTAAACCAAAGCATACAACATAAAGGCAGAAAAATGAAGAAGTAAAGAAAGTGTGCAACTTTACACTCCTATGCGTAAAGTGCTCCGTCATGGGTCATGGACCTGGTGGCCGGGCACAAGACCCCCTTCGCCATACCGCCATCGCTGGAACAAATGTCCTCACTCTTCAGTGCCACCTCACCTCCACCAACACCCTCACCACTATGAATCTCCACAGGACCGCACCAATGCAAACACCATCGAAGCGCTACCGGGTACCACACTGGCCAAACTTGACTCCTCCGGCATGAGTCTGCTTTGGGCACATCTCACCGATACAGCGGCGGCTGATGCCTCCAGATCTCGTAGTGGGCCCAAGTTCGCATCCTCCATGATTCTGCTTTGGAAGCAGAGCGCCACTGAGAACCCAAACTCGCTGACTCAACTCTGTGCTGCTAGGCCCACCCACCATCGCCGATGCTGTCACCGTGACCGAGCACTTCACCAAGAGGTAAGTAAAATAGAAAGAAAAAAATGAGAAGAGAGGAGAGAAAGGACAAGAAATTAAAAGAAAAGCAGACAAGCCCCGGGTCAAAAGCCCCACTCCACCACCGTGTTAACGGAAGCATTGTTCATCTGTCTTCACAGTTCTATAACAGATCCATTCCAACACCCACCCACCCTTCGGACAGCCTTTAACTATTCAGTGTGGATTTCTCAGGAAACTCAGAAGTTAAATACCAATATCTGCCTAAGCTGAAAAAGCTTTTGCAAAGCTCACTCGAGCAATGTCCAGGTTCCCGTCTGGGCTGCCAACCTCTCCACAGTGTAAGTGGATCAGTCTCCAGCCCAGAGGGTTGCGTACACAGTTGCTGTTGATATTAGTGCTAAAGTAAGCATTGTTAGAAATGTCACTTTCATATAATAGCTTGAACCAATGCCTTTTTGACTTTTGCAGGTTGTTGCAAAAGATCCAATGGCCCTGCTGAAACATAAGCAGCCAGTACAGAAACAACGTGAGGACCATCCAGAAAACATCACAAACATTTAGGTACTGCTGACATACACTCATTGCTATAACATAGAGAACATCAATTTGTGCAGAGCAATGCTCCAGAACAGTAAAGTGAAAATTACCAGATAAAATCATTTTCGTGACATTGTTTTAGGGACAAATACTAGCCAGGACACCAGGTAAGATTCCAATATTTATTATTGAATTGTGTTGTGGGGTGTTAAAGGATTAGACTTTGTCTCACCTTATAAAGATGGCACCTCTAACAATGTAGCACCCCCTCAGTACTGCACTGGAAGTTACAGCCGACATTTTGTGCTTACAACTTATATTGGGACTATGAACTTCAGCAGCTGACTCAGCGATGAGATTGCTACCACTAGATCCTTTGTATTCCATGGCATTAGCATTAATAAGCTCTTTCTGCGCTTGGTGCACAGCTACTCCTTAGAGTCTACATTACTTTCTACTGTCCAGACTTGAGGGATCAGTGTCACTATATCATTTGTGACTGATGATTTATTTTTAAGTGTCGACTAATGATCCAGAAATGATACTGGTGATGTTGCATACCCTCAAGCCATGCCCTTCTCCAACAGTACTCAGCTAAAGTTATTTAATGACTTGTCGAGCCCAATCCATTAATGAGCAAGCACATATCCTGCTGCTACAGTTACTTTCCATAATCCCATTGCAGCTTATTGTTCAATTTACTTTGAAAGTTGACGTTGTCATGTACTCTGTCTCAGAGCTTGGCAGTCAATAATAAAATATTAACATTTAAGAGAGGAAAAGGAGAGGGTTCTTTTTATACAGTAATGAGCTGTCTGCAAGGGGAGTGGGAGCAGATTCAAGAGTAACTTTCGAAAAGGCTGCAGATTTGAAAAAAGGAATTTGCAAGACTTGGTGGAAAGAACAGGATAGAGGGAATAATTGGTTCATTCTTTCATCCATAACCCTAACACTAACCCTACTGCAAGATTATAAAATATTACAAATCAGGAGCAGGAGTAGACCACTCAGCTCCTCCAGCCTGCATCACCATTCAATGCAATCATGGCTAATCTGATAACACCACATTCCCAACTACCCCAGATAACCTTTCACCTCCTTGCCTATCAAGAATCTATCTACCTCTGCCTTAAAAATATTCTCCTCCTGGTTTGCAATGCAGAATAACACCAACAGTGTGGGTTCAACTCTTGCACTGGTTGAAGTTACTGAAATAACCACAGAGAGGCCAGTATCCGCTCACCAAGTCACCCTTTAGTTATACATTACCAGTCCTTCACTTCAGAAACAGCTAACAGAATGGCAGTATCTCTGAAATGCCCCTTTTAAAATGTCAGCCAGGGCTCTCTGATTGGACCGTGTTAACAGCCCCAATCTGGGAACTCATATTCTATGAGAACCAGATGGATGACCTCATTACAATCATGACAGTTACATGAAGAACTCTCCTTAAACTGTCCCTTCACCTCAGGTTAAACCTCCACCAGTTGTCTCTCTGTAGTGAGACACCAGCCCTATGGTCTTGTAGGACAATGGTGGCTTTACCCTTTGATTAGGAGCCTTGCAGCTGGAGGATGTCCAATTCGAATTTCAATCCCACCCCTCAATTTCATCGCACACTACACTCAACTCCATTGTATGTCATCACTGCACTGACCAAAATATAATCAAATGGCCGCACTCACATTACTCAGCTGCTGTTAAATCAGGTTATGTACTGGGTGTTGTGAGCTGGGTGGGGAAGCTGAGGCATTGGGATGTCACAATTAAAGAGGGATGAAGAAAAATCGGCAAAGCAATAACAAAATTGACACTGAAATTTTTAAAATTACACTCAATAAATGCAATAGCTCAAAGCAATGTGTGTCCCTTAACAACTGATCACAGCTTGTGTCATCAATGTAAATGTGAATCATTACTTAGAGTCGGTATTTACATTTGGTGAAGAGATCAGCTTACCAGACATCCCAAAGGGATTGATTCACACAGCAATCATCAAGACTTGTATAAACAAACACAGTAATGAAGAAAACAATACACAAAGGAGTGACAAATCCTCAGGTCCAGACAGTTTCCATCCACGGTTTCCAAAAAAACATATATGAGAACATTCCAGATTCCCTAACTTTCAAGTTTCAAAAAAATAAAAGGCTGGCAAGTTATAAAACACTGTTGTCAAGAGACTGCTAGCATCTATAATTAAGGATAGAGAGACAATTGGATTTTCAGCTGAGTCGAGGGAGCAGGTTTGATTTGCAAAGGATGGATTCTACCTTACAAACCTGATTGCACTTGCTGAGGTGGTGCTGAGCTAGTGGAGAGAGAAATATCGATGAATAGTAGGAACATGTATATTCAAATTGCATTTAATAAGGTCCATCAGACTGTTACAGATGAATTAAAGGCAAATTGTTGAACTGATTGGGAAACTGGCTATGTTGAAGGAGACAGAGAATAGGATGATAAGCAGATACTCTATAATTGGCAGTAAGTGACAAGTGGTGTCTGCAGAGAATTTGTTCCAAATAGACAGCATTTTGGAATTAGATTTATTGTCACGTTATATAAAAATACAATGAAAAATGTTTTCTTTCATGTGTCAATGTGTCGCCATGCACTGGTGCCATCTTGAAACACTGAATACAATGCAAGATTTTACAGCAATAGAGCCCATCTTTCTCTCTTCTTCTCATTCTTCCTCAAGTGCTCCTCCAGTCACTGCTTGAAACCAGCTGGGGTGTCTGTAACGTGCTCTTGGCTTGGGGGTGCGCGAGTTCCGTACCTCGTGTTCCCCATCTGACACTCCTGCAGACACTGCCATTGGACATAAGGCTCCGCAATCCCTTCCACCAACCCGCTCGCTCCTTCAGACGCCTGGGCCTAGCCGGAGACCTGGAGCCTCAGCTTGGCCTGCAGGTCCGGGTCAGGGGTGTCTGCCCAGGAACTGCTGCTCCTCACTCACCGGGACACCCCGAGCTGGGGTGCAGCCGTGTCTGGCCTATCTTGGTGTTGCTGCAGCTGCAGCCGGAGGGCTCCTCCTACATCTGCCATCCTCCAGGTGTGATTTGTTGTTCCTCTGCAACTATTTCCTCTTGTTCCATGAGACTAATAATCTCATTGCTGGCAGTGTAAATTAAAGTATAGCATTTGTAGGAATATCGATTGGTGAAGCAAAATGAGTTTATTTCAATATGAACAAATGTAAACTTATTCTGAAAGAGTCTTTCTGACTAGTTAGAAACCATTAGTTAGTTTGAAACAGTGCAGTCCAAAAAAAAACCTGGAGGTGCAGTTACATATATAATTAAAATGTCATTCACAGAAGATAATCAAAAAAAAAGAACTCATGTCCTCTATGGGTGGCACAGTGGGTCAATGATTAGCAGTGCTGCCTCAGAGCACCAGGCACCTGAGTTTGATTCCATCCTGTCTGTGTGGAGTTTGCACATTCTCCCCATCTCTGCGTGGATTTCCTCTGGGTGCTTGAATTTCCTCCCATAGTTCAACGATGTGCAGGTTAGGTTCATCAGCCATGCTAAGTTGCCCATAGTGTCCAGGGATATGTAGGTTCGGTGGGCTAGCCACGGGCAATGCAGGGGTGTGGTCTGGGTGGGATCCCTTCAGTGGGTCAATGGGCTGAATGCCCTGCTTCCTCACTGTTGGGAATCCATGGTAACAAGAGATCTAGGGAAGAAGTCATACATAGCGCCCTGGTTAGGCCACACCTGAAACATGGTAAATAGTTTCAGGTTAGAGAGAAAAGAAACTGCAGATGCTGGAATCCAACGTAGAAAAGCAGGAGACTGGAAGAGCACAGCAAGCCAGGCAGCATCATGAGGTGGCGAAGTCAATGTGTCAGGTATTAGTTATACCCAAAACGTTGAGTTCTCCTTCTCCTGACGCTGCCTGGCTTGCTGTGCTCTTCCAGCCTCCTGCTTGTCTACAAACAGTTCCGGGTGCCATTTTGGATTTGGAGGGACAACAGCATAGATTTACTAGAAAAACACCTGGATCTCAAAGATTAAATTAAACATCATCTCGGGAATCTAGAAGGCTGATCAATGATTTTATCCAAGTTTTTAAGGAAGTAAGGGGAACAGATAATGTAGATAGAGAAAAAATATTTTCTCTGGTACAGGGATTTCGGACCAGCAGACAGCATCATGAAGATTAGAGGTATTTCAGGAGAAAAATTAGGAAACATGCATAGGCACAAAGATTGATAGGTTGGAGCTTTCTTCTACAAGTGGCTATTTAAATGGAAAAAAGCCTGAAATGGCTATTGAAATGAAAATCTTGATGGTTCACCTTAAAAGGTGGCATTCATGTCTCAAATAAAATAAGCCTCACTTTCTTCCTACTTGGGTGGGGAACTCCCAAATCTTTATCTTAGATTTCCCCAATGGCTCTGTTTCAGTGTTACTGTTAACCCCTCAGTTAAAAAGGAAAAAGAATGTCTACTCCTATTTGTTCAGAATGTTCCTAAACTTTTGTAAGGTATTTACTGAGGCAACATTAACCATATTATCTGGTGTTTATTCCACAGGGTGGAAACACATTCAATCTGCTGATCTTTTACAAACACTTGGGGCTCTTGAATCCAGAATCCCTGCCAAGCTTATCTGTTCCTTGGAGCCGGTAGGATTGAGTAAATATGTCAAAATTCTCTTGCGTGTAACTGCAGCATCAGAAGGACTTGGTTAAATCAGCTGTCTGCATAAATAAGAGATAGCAGAGCACTTTAGAGACACCTAACTACTTTAGATGAGTGTGACAGACCTTGAGGCAAGCTGCCCTCTCTCTCGCTAAGGGTCTACTCAGCCCGAGAGTGGTTTCCTTCTAAATGAGGATGATTGATCTGCTGATTGTGACAGCCCTCGTGTTTTGATCAACTGAGTGTGTGCAGATTGGTCACCACAGCAACATCGTCATCAGTGTCAACACACGTCAAGGCTCTTGTAGTAATGAGGACCCACTACCACTCCCATCAGCTCAGGTGACAGTGCAAGAGGCCTTCATTAGAACCAAGTGCTATCATTTCAGGGGTCTTTAAAATCTTAAAGATGGGTGTTCAGGTAAGAGTCGTGTTGAACTCATACACATACATAATTTCTTATTTTGAGAGGACAGACAATGCCTCAGTTTAACCTCGCACCCATTAGTAAAGTTAATCACATCGAATTCAGAGTGAGCTTGCCAATAGGGTGCAAAATTGGCTTCATGGCAGGAGACAGAGTATGATGGTGGAGGGTTGTTTTCGGATTTGAGGTCTGTTACCAGCAGTGTTCTACAGGGATCAGTGCTGGGTCCATTTTTGTTTATCACAAGGGGTATAGATAAGGTGAATGGCAAGTGTCTTTTCCCAAGAGGGGTGGATTTCAAGATTAGGGAACATATTTTGAAGGTGAAAGGAGAAAAATTTGAAAAAGACATAAATGGCAATTTATACAGAGAGTGGCTCATGTGTAGAATAAACTTTCAGAAGAAGTGGTGGATGATGGTATAGTTACAATTTTTAAAAGACATTTACAGAGGTACATGAATAAGAAGTGTTTGGAAGGATATGGGCCAAGCGCAGGCAGGTGGGACTGGCTTAGTTTGGGATTATGGTCGGCATGGACTAGTTTGGATTGAAGGGTCTATTTCTATGCTGTATGACTGAATGACTATATCTCTGTGATAATAGATGCATTTCCTCAGAACTACACTTTTTCTTTGTTTATTCTGAGGGTGTGATCATCTCTGGTTAGGCTGGCATTTATTGCCCATCCCTAATTGCCCAGAAGGCAGTTAAGAGTCAACCACATTGGTGTCGCTGTGGAGTCGTATGTAGGCTAGAAAGGGTAGATTTCCTTTCCTAAAGGACTTTCGCGAACCAGATGGGTTTTACCCCCAACAAAGCTTTCATGGTCATCATTCCACCCTTAATTCCAGATTTCTTTTTTATTGAATTCAAATTCCAACATCTGCCATGGCAGGATTCGTCGAATCTGGATCCCTTGGATAGTTACCTGAGTCTCTGGATTAGTTATTTGTCGATAATATTGCAGGCCATCACCTCCCCAGTCAGACTTCACTTTGTGTTCAGGTTTGTGAAGTGAGTCCTGAGGACACAGGCCGCCTGACTCACAGCACTTAATTATGCCGACACTGTTTGATTTATGATTTAAAGAAGGAATTGTTGCATACAAGTGAGAGAAAGGAATATAGGAACAGAGTGAGAATAGGCAATTGGACTGGACCTATTGCAATGTGGCTTGTTTACAGGAAAGAGAAACTTGCATTTACATAACGTCTTTCATGAACTTAGTATGTCTCAAATCACTTTGAAACCAGTGAATTACTTTTGAAGACTAGTCTACGTAACCAGCAGAGTATGCTATTGTGGAGACAATAATGACTATAGATCGCTTGAGGGATAAATGTTGGCCAGGGTTGGCCAATTAGCCTTCCTCTTCTGTATCTGCCAGGCAAGTCTCTGCTTGATAATCAGAGAGTTACATAGGGTGGACAGTGATAACCTTTTTCCTAGGATGGTGATGGCTAGCACAAAAGGTCATAGCTTTAAATTGAGGGGTGATAAATGTAGGACAGATGCCAGATGTAGTTTCTTTACACACAGGGTGATAGGGGCGCAGAATGCACTGACTGCAACAGTAATAGACTCACCAACTTTAAGGGCATTTAAATGGCCAGTGGATAGGCATATGGATGACAATGGAATAGCGTAGGTTAAATGGGCTTCAGATTGGTTCAACAGGTCGGTGCAACATCGAGGGCCGAAGGGCCTGTACTGTGCTGTAATGTTCTTTGCTCTATGCTTAAAAAAAGACATCTAGTCAAACTTCACTTTAATGTAAAAGGAGCTGGCTGTGATACGTTGACAAATCATTTTTCTTAAAAAAAGGACTTGAGAGGAGTTAAGACAGTCTGAGCCAGCACATTTGGACTTTGCGTAAGATGCATTATTTTCACATCATTATTAGAATTGACAATTTCACAAGGAGATTGAACAGTTCATCAACTTCATGAACACCTTGCACCCTGACCTCAAGTTCACCTGGATCATCTCAGACACTTCCCTCCCTTTCCTAGACCTCTCCGTCTCCATTTCCAGTGACCGATTCAATATGGACATCTACATTAAACCCACTGAGTCCCACAGCTACCTGGACTACATGTCTTCCCTTCCCCCCATAAAAATAGTATCCCTTACTCTGTTTTCCTCCACCTCTGCTGTATCTGCTCCGAAGAGGAGCAGTTTCACCATAGAACATCCCTCCTACTTCAAGGACACGATTTCCTCTCCAACATGGACAACAATTCCCTCCAGTGCATCTTCTCCACTTCCAGCATCTTCACCCTTGAACTCAACCCCTCTAAACACAACAAGGACAGAACACGCCTGGTCTTTGCCTTCCATCTCACCAACCTCTGGATACAGCGCATCATCCTCCATCATTTTTGCCACCCATAAACAGACCCCATCACCAGCGATATATTTCCCTCCCCATTCTTATCTGCAGAGACCATTCCCTCCACAACTACCTCGTTAGGTCCACCCCCCCCACCAAACCCACTCTCCACTCCAAGCACCTTCCCTTGCCACCGCAGCAAGTGTAAAACCTGCGCCCACACCTCCTCCGTCCAAGACCCCAAAGGATCCTTTCACATCCTTTCGGCAGAGATTTTCATGTACATCCAAACACTTCATCTACTGTGTCTGTTGTCTCGATGTGGTCTCCTCTACATTGGGGAGACAGGACACCAACTCATGGAACGTTTCAAGGAAATTTCTAGGACACAAACTAAACAACCGCACCGCCTTGTGACCGACCACTTCAACTCCCCCTGGGTATGGACATGTAAGTCCTGGGGCTCCTCTACCGCCAAGTCCAAGCCACACGATGCCTGGAGGAAGAACACTTCATCTTCTACCTTGGGACCCTCCAATCACATGGCATCAATGCCAATTTCACTGGGTACTCCAGTTTCCTCCCACAGTTCTCATCTTCCCTCCCCCACCTCATCCCAGATCCAACCCTCCAACTCGGCACCGCCCTCTTGAACTATCCTACCTGTCCATCTCCCTTCCACCTATCCGCTCCACCCTCCTCTCCGACCTATCACCATTACCCCCCTCACTTGCATCTACCTATCGCATTCCCAGCTATCTACCCCCAGCCCCACCCCCATCCTCCTATTTATCTCTCAACCCCCCCTTCCACATTCCCACATTCCTGATGAAGAGCTTATACCCAGAACCTTGATTCTCCTGCTCCTTGGATACTGCCTGACCGGCTGTGCTTTTCCAGCGCCACACCTTTCAACTCTGATCTCCAGCATCTGCAGTCCTCACCTTCTCCCAATTTCTGGGAACGAAACAGGGAGATGGTATGAAGAAGAGGCAGCAAGAGGGATCAGTGACAGAGATTACTCATTCTTAACAAACATTGCAACAGTGAGATTGGAAACAGAGAGGAAATTGTTTTAAATAAAAGGAGCATTTTTTACAAACAAATTGTACAGATGAGCTTCTAAACACACCGTGATTTAATAAAAACAAGGGCTAAACATACAAGGATAAACCCCCACTCCCTCCCCCCACCATGGGCAGCACAGTGGCTCACAACAACAGGGACCTGATTTTGATTCCAGCTTCGGGTGACTGTTTGTGTGGAGTTTGCACATTTTCCTCATGTCTGTATGGCTTTCCTCTCTGTGATCTAGTTTCTTCCCACAGTTCAAAGATGTGCAGCTTAGGTGGGTTAGATTTGGGAAAAACAGGGTTACAGGAGTAGAGTTGGAGGAGGCGCGGTGGGTCTGAATGGGATGTTCTTTAGAGGGTTAATGTGGACTTGACGGGTCAAATGGCCTGCTTCCACACTGTTGGGTTTCCATGGTCAGGGAGTTAAGTAAAGAAATTAACATTTCCAGCATGAGATGTTCTATTCTGTGCTTGCTGATGATAAGCTTACTTTACTGAAATTGCTCTTGCTAAATCGCTGTGCACTGACATTTGTATTAAAATTATAAAACACATGCTGGTTTGTACACTCACGCACTGCTGAGGTGAACAAAATGGAATATTTTATTGTGAACTGATGGTTGCCTTAGCCTCAGAAGGCTGTTAGGCGCACATATTTGGGTGAGCTGAGACAGACAGCCAGGGGATTGTCAGACTTACCAAGCTGTTTCTTTAATAATTTACACTCACCAAGCTGCAAGGTTTTGAGGTGTACACGCACCAAGCTCTGCCTCAGAAGGTGCTGACTTCAAGCTTTATTCCATTTAGCTTTGAGCACATACACAAGCTAGACACTTGGTACTTGGGGAATGCTGTGCAGTAAGAGGTGCTGACTCTCAAATCTAATGTTAATTTTAGGGTTTCTTTTGCCCCAACCAATAGCTTTTAAAGATCCCATGCCGCTAAGAACTGCAGGGGTTTTTTCCCTTTGTGTCCGAACCAGTATTTGACCATGCACAAGGAATTATGTGTTTATTTTTCCTTTCTTGACTTGTGTGGGTTTCCTTAATCATACCCACATCTTTTAAAGCAGGTCTCCTTATCATTATCAACACCCAAATTAGCTGCTGTGTTATCATGTGTGGAAGTAGGTCATTCGGCCCATCGAGCTTACATTGACATTTTGAAGTGCATTCCACCCAGACCCTCCCCTAAGCCTGTACTTCCTATGGATAACCCACCTAGATTGCACGTCCTTGGACACTATGGGCAATTCCAAGATCCAGGGATATGTGCTGAGGGACACAATTAAACTTGGGATTGCTGCTGCCAAGGTGCAGTGCGGAAAGGTCTGCTGAAGTACAATGGGCGGTCCGTTCAGTTAACAGACCCTTTTGAAGCCTCAAATATATGTAAATATAATCTTGTATAAATATTTGGTATGTTTGTTCTCCATTTACGAAGACTGTACAGCACTGAACACTTTATGTATATGAAGACTTTTTAATAATAAAGTAAATAGGGCTGACCTGGATACCTGGCTAGAGTACTAGCCCCTTCACCAGTTTGATGGATTAAAGAGACAATCCCATCCCACCTCCTGCCAATCCACCCCACTCCCACCAATTGGTTCGGACACTGACGGAAAATTCCAGTCAATCTCCTTTAGATGGGCTCAACAAGGCTCCAAACTGATGTGGCTGCCCATTACATGTGGGTGGGTAATTCCCAATCCACCTCAGCATAAATGAGTAGCACCAAATTCTGTGTCAGAAAATTGGTGCACTGTCCAATGCCAATGTTATTGGACTCCATCCACCTCTATTCCCACCCTCCGCAGGTCCTGGAATAGGAAATCCAATGTCTAATCACATAGAGTGATCCGTTATTAGGTCAGTGGGAAGTGTGATACTACTCACTTTCCACTCGAATTGACATTACAATGAAGTGAAGATCATTTGCATTACCATAAGACCATAAGAGGGATATGGACCAAGTGCTGGCAAGTGGGACTAATTTTGTTTGGGATTTTGGTTGGCATGGACTGATTGGACCGAAGGCTCTGTTTCTGTGCTGAATGATTTGATGACCGGATGAGGTATAGGAGCAGAATTGGGAAATTTGGCTGACCGAGTCAGCTCCGTCATTCGATCATGGCTAATATGTTTCTCAACTCCATTCTTCGGCCATTTCACCATAGTCCTTGATCCCCTTACCAATCAAGAACTTATCTATCTCGTTCTTAAGTACACTCAATGACTTGATCACCACAGTCTTTTGTGGCAATGAGTTCCGCAGACAAACCACCCTCTAGCTGAAGAAATTTCTCCTCATGTCAAAGAGCCCCTGTTCTCTGAGGCTGTGCCCCTGAGTATTAATTTCTCCTCCTAGTCAAAACAGCTTCTCCATGTCCACTTTATCCTGACCCCCCTCAGTATTCTGTGAACTTCAGTGAGGTTCCCCCTCATCCTTCTAAACTCCATTGAGTCCAGACCCAGAGTCCTCAACTGCTTCTCATACGAAAAACCCTTCATCCCTGAAGTCATTCTTGTAAGTGCCCTCTGGACACCTTCCAACGACAGTACCTCTTTCCTTAGAAAGGGGGTCCAAAACTGCTCACAATATTCCAAATGTGGTCTGACCAGTGCCTTATACAGCTTTAGCAGTGCATCCCCTGCTCTTGTGTTCTACTTCTCTTGAAATGAATGCTAACAATTCCATAAAATATATTTGTGTTCGAATGTTGGATCATAAACATGGAAATATCAAGGCCATCTCCATGGTTTCCTCAGCCACATGAGCAACTTAAAAATAGAAACCACAATGACTGTTTTGACAATAAAGGATTCCACTTCCGAATCAAAAAATTCCCGAAGACACCTCACTTCAAAAGCAAACAAAAGAAAGAATTTCTTCTGCTCATGAATTTTGATTGAAGCACAGACATTCCATTCAAAATGATTTCTTCCGTGTCTCACTGGATATTTGCAGCCTTGGAAAGAGTGCAGATGATGTTTTTTCAGTGGTGAGGGGTCTATTTGCATCCATTTGCACATGTTAGCGTGTAATTATAACTTAACCTCACCTCATTCACCTACAGTTTTCCTATGTTCTCCCACCTGCCAGACAGTAACTAGACAGTGACAACTCCTGCTATGAAAGTCAGAGCAGGAATCTAGTGTCTCTAGCTCTCCACTTGCTCCTCTGGGTTACTGTCTTAGACACCACAAAGTACACGACATGAACTGCCTTCAACCCATCCCCTCTCCTCCCCACCTAATTAGAAGACAGTTCTATACCTCCATGCCGCACCTTGGAGCACACCAGCACCTCTGAATGTAAGGCTGCTGCCTCAATACATGGATAGGTACCCAGCTCATGGATTCGACCAGGGTGTATGTCCTTGCTTGCTCTCCTAGTGCCCACTCCACTGTACGCCGACATAGACAATCACAGCATCTCTGCCAGGTCTTGCTCTCTTGGCCAGAGCTTAAAGGCTCACAGTACTTCTGTGTTGCCTTGCTGTTTAGTGCAGACACTAAGCCAAGCAGTGTGTCATTATTGTCAGGAGTCAGCAGATGAGGAGGTGGCCATTTAGCTGTCCAGGCCTGTTTTATGCCACTTTTACAGCTGCTCCATGTGACAGCAGTTTGTGCAGCAGCCACATTGCATGTGCTTCAACCAAACGGCCATGGCTCAAAATCTAAGGGGAATAATCCTCAGTCATTTCAAGGGAGGATTAGCTTTCAGTCAGGAAGACCCTGCAAACTAAATAAATGGCATAGTCCAAGATCAATCCAGGGGTGTGAGTATGGTCAGTCAACACTTCAAACTCCAGGGCCAGGGTTTCTGTGACATTACAGTCCAGGCAGTGGGCCTCAGTCAGTCCTGCAGGTCAAGTGCTACCAGTCAGGGGAGTAACAGGAAATTGGTCCAGGAGCTGCACCAAATCAATCAGGGGTCTGGTTACTCATCAATCTGGGCTGTCCATCCAGGTTGGTCAGAAAACTGGGGATGTCAATACAAGAAATTGGAGGTATCATGCAGAGGGACTAATAATTATGAAGGAGGAGGCAACTCAACATGTAAGAGTGCAAAAGAGTAGCATATTAGTAGGCATGGGTTACTAGAGGAGGCAGGTCAGCAATGGCCACTACCACCCTGGCTTTAACAGGGTGACAGTGTAGCACATGGTTTGGCATGTCTAAGAAGTACACCAGCTGCTGGAGTGGGATATCTGACATAAAAAAAAGGTGGCCATTCTATCCTACTGGTTGTCAAGATGACAGCTGCACTAAACTTTTATATGACTGGCTGCTTCCCAGAATCTGTGTGGGATCTCAGAAGCTTTGACCCACCAATGGATCAAGTCTGACACAGATGCAATTTGTGCTGGATCATACCACTTCATCTTGATGCCCTATGATGATGACAGTGCTGCAGCCTGGACAGGAGGCTTTGACAACATAGCTGGCTTTGTCCAGATGCAGAGCACTGTAGACTATACAAACATTGTGTTGAGAGCACTAGACCACAATGTGGCTGACCTAGAGTCATAGAGTCATAGAGATGTACAGCATGGAAACAGACCCTTCGGTCCAACCCATCCCCGCTGACCAGATATCCCAGCCCAATCTAGTCCCACCAGCCAGTACCTGGCCCATATCCCTCCAACTCTTCCTATTCATACACCCATCCAAATGCCTTTTAAATGTTGCAATTGTACCAGCCTCCATCACTTCCTCTGGCAGCTCATTCCATGCACGTACCACCCTCAGTGTGAAAAAGTTGCCTCTTTTCTTTTATATCCTTCCCCTCTCACCCTAAACCTATGCCCTCTAGTTCTGGATTCCCCCACCAGAGGGAAAGGACTTTGTCTATTTGTAATATCCATTCCCCTCATAATTTTGTAAACCTCTATAAGGTCATCCCTCAGCCTCTGACGCTCCAGGGAAAACAGCCCCAGCCTGTTCAGCGTCTCCCTATAGCTCAAAGCCTCCAACCCTGGCAACATCCTTGTAAATCTTTTCTGAACCCTTTCAAGTTTCACAAAATCGTTCTGATAGGAAGGAGAACAAAATTGCAGGCAATATTCCAACAGTGGCCTAACCAATGACCTGTACAGCTGCAACATGACCTCCCAACTCCTGTAGGAGAAAGTGAGGACTGCATTGCTGGAGATCAGAGCTGAAAAATGTGTTGTTGGAAAAGCGCAGCAGGTCAGGCAGCATCAAAGGGGCAGGAGAATCAATGTTTCGGGCATGAGCCCCTCTTCAGGAATGAGGAGGGTGTGCCAAGCAGGCTAAGATAAAAGGTAGAGAGGAGTGTCTTGGGGGAGGGGTGTTGGGAATGCGATAGGTGGAAGGAGGTTATGGTGAGGGTGATAGGCCAGAGAGGGGGTGGGGGCGGAGAGGTCAGGAAGAAGATTGCAGGTCAAGAAGGAGGTGCTGAGTCCGAGGATTGGGACTGAGAAAAGTTGGGGGGAGGGGAAATGAGGAAGCTGGAGAAATCTGCATTCATCCCTTGTGGTTGGAGGGTTCCTAGGCGGAAGATGGGGCACTCTTCCTCCAGGCGTCGTGTTGCCATGGTCCTGTGATGGAGGAGGCCAAGGACCTGCATGTCCTTGGTGGAGTGGGAGGGGGAGTTAAAGTGTTCCCAACTCCTGTACTCAATATTCTGACCAATAAAGGAAAGCATACCAACCAGCTTCTTCACAATCCTACCTACCTGCGACTCCACTTTCAAGGAGCTATGAACATGCACTCCAAGGTCTCTTTGTCCAGCAACACTCCCAAGGACTTCAGCAATAAGTGTATAAGTCCTGCTAAGATTTGCTTTCCCAGAATGCAGCACCTCGCATTATCTGAATTGAACTCCATCTGCCACTTCTCAGCCCATTGACCCATCTGGTCAAGATCCTGTCGTAATCTGAGGTAACCTTCGCTGTCCACTACACCTCCAACTTTGGTGTCATCTGCAAACTTACCAACTATACCTCTTATGCTCGCATCCAAATAATTTACATAAATGACAAAAAGTAATGGACCCAGCACCGATCCTTGTGGCACTCCACTGGTCACAAGCGTCCAGTCTGAAAAACAACCCTCCACCACCACCCTCTGTCTTCTACCTTTGAGCCAGTTCTGTATCCAAATGGTTAGTTCTCCCTGTATCCCATGAGATCTAACCTTGCTAACCAGTCTTCCATGGGGAACCTTGTCGAACGCCTTACAGAAGTCCATATAGATCACATCTACTGCTCTGCCCTCATCAATCCTCTTTGTTACTTCTTCAAAAAACTCAATCAAGTTTGTGAGACATGATTTCCCATGCACAAAGTCATGTTGACCATCCCTATTCAGTCCTAGCCTTTCCAAATGCATGTACATCCTGCCCCTCAGGATTCCCTCCAACAACTTGCCCACTTCTGACGTCAGGCTCACCAGTCTATAGTTCCCTGGCTTGTCCTTACCACCTTTCTTAAACAGTGGCATCACATTTGCCAACCTCCAGTCTTCCGGCACCTCACCTGTGACTATTGATGATACAAATATCTCAGCAAGAGGCCCAGCAATCACTTCTCTAGCTTCCCACAGAGTTCTTGGGTACACCTGATCAGGTCTTGGGGATTTATCCACCTTTATGCATTTCAAGACATCCAGCACTTCCTCCTCTGTAATATGGACATTTTGCAAGGTGTCACCATCTATTTCCCTACTTTCTATACCTTCCATATCCTTTTCCACAGTAAATACTGATGCAAAATACTCATTTAGTATCCCCCCCATTTTCTGCAGCTCCACACAAAGGCTGCCTTGCTGATCTTTGAGGGGCCCTATTCTCTCCCTAGTTATCCTTTTGTCCTTAATGTATTTATAAAAACCCTTTGGATTCTCCTTAATTCTATTTGCCAAAGCTATCTCATGTCCCCTTTTTGCCCTCCAGATTTCCCTCTTAAGTATACTCCTACTACCTTTATACTCTTTTAAGGATTCACTCGCTCTATCCTGTCTATACCTTACATAGGCTTCCTTCTTTTTCTTAACCAAACCCTCAATTTCCTAAGTCATCCAGCATTCCCTATACCTTTTTTGTCACCCTAACAGGAATATATTTTCTCTGGATTCTCGTTATCTCATTTTTGAAGACTTCCCATTTTCTAACTGTCCCTTTACCTGCGAACATCTGCCTCCAATCAGCTTTTGAAAGTTCTTGCTTAATACCGTCAAAATTGGCCTTTCTCCAATTTAGAATTTCAACTTTTAGATCTGGTCTGTCCTTTTCCATCACTATTTTAAAACTATTAGAATTATGGTCGCTGGCCCCAAAGTGCTCCCCCACTGACACCTCAGTCACCTGCCCTGCCTTATTTCCCAAGAGTAGGTCAAGTTTTGCACTTTCTCTAGTAGGTACATCCACATACTGAATCAGAAAATTGTCTTGTACACACTTAACAAATTCCTCTCCATCTAAAACTTTAACACTATGGCAGTCCCAGTCTATGCTTGGAAAGTTAAAATCCCCCACCATAACCAGCATATTATTCTTACAGATAGCTGAGATTTCCCTACAAGTTTGTTTCTCAATTTCCCTCTATTAGGAGGTCTATAATACAATCCCAATAAAATGATCATCCCTTTCTTATTTCTCAGTTCCACCCAAATAACTTCCCTGGATGTATTTCCGGGAATATCCTCCCTAAGTATAGCTGTAATACTATCCCTTATCAAAAATGCCACTCCCCCTCCTCTCTTGTCTCCTTTTCTGACCGTCCTGTAGCATTTCTATCCTGGAACATTAAGCTGCCAGTCCTGCCCATCCCCGAGCCATGTTTCTGTAATTGCTAGGATATCCCAGTCCCATGTTCCTAACCATGCCCTGAGTTCATCTGCCTTCCCTGTTAGGCCCCTTGAATTGAAATAAATGCAGTTTAATTTATTACCTCATGAACAGAAATGGATTCTATTCGTCTCTCATCTGTCATCAGCAATGCAACATGTTAGAAATCTGCATCAGGTACCCTAGGAGCAGTCGTGATGCCTAGATTCTTGAGAATTCTCAAAGACCTCCTCAGAAGACGCACACACAGAATTTGGCCGACAGAGTACCCACCTTTGTCCAGTATTTCCCCGGAGCAGAGAGACTACCACCATGTTCTTCGCAGCCTTCAACAAGTCATTGTTGACAATGAGCATCTCGCCAAGATTGTCCCTATGCCTCCACTTCTTGCCTTCAAACAACTGCCAAACCTTAAACAGGCCAACATTCGCAGCAAACTACCCAGCCTTCAGGACAACATTGACCACATCACCACACAACCCTGCCATGGCAACCTCTGTAAGACATGCCAGATCATCGACATGCATACTGCCATCAGACGTGGGAACATCACCCACTACGTACATGACAGATACACATGTGACTCGGCCAGTGTTTTCTATCTCAGACACTGCAGGCAAAGATGCCTCGAGGTATGGAATATTAGTGAGACCATGCAGCCACCACGACAATGGATGAATGGACACCGTGTAACAGTCATCAATCAGGAATGTTCCCTTCCAGTTGGGGGATTCTCCAGGAATCAAGGATATTTAGCCTCTGATCTTCGGGTAAGCATCCTCCAAGGTGGCCTTTGAGATACACGACAACGTAGAATCGCCGAGCAGAAACTGATAGCCAAAGTCTGTATCCATGAAGAAGGCCTCAACTGTGATCTTGGGTTTATGTCGTGCTACATCAGACCCCACCACACTGTTCTGCATCTGTAAAATCTTCCTTACTGGCCTGTTTTGATAACATGACCTTGATAAATTGTTATGATCTCTCTACCTTAATTAGTTTGTACATTTTTGGCATCCTTATTGCTTTGGTTAGACCCTCGGCATGTGACTCTTATAACTATCATACTATTTCAGTGATTTGGTTTGTCTCCAGCACCATCTTATTCTTAAGTTTTTGCAGTTATCTTCCTGTCTCATTTAATCGGATTATAGGTCATCCCTTCGCTGATTATTTAGCTGTTGACATTTTACTCACACTGTCTGACACTCTTGATCATCTGCAGAGACTTATTAGTTGACATTCCACTCACACTATTTGTCTGATCCTTTAATTTCTCTGCCCTTGATCTCTTGGCCTACAAATTTTGTGCCTCCATGCTTCTCTCTCACTTTATCTGATGAAGGCACTGTGCTCCCAAAAGCTGGTGATTTCAAATAAACCTATGGGACTATAAACTAGTGAGGTGTGACTTTTGATTAGGTTTAAGGTCCAGTGCTTTGCCAGGACAGTTACTGGGGGACAAAGGCTACTCTTTGCAACAATAGCTAATGACTCCATTATACTACCTCCTGACTGAGGCAGAGCGTAAATACAATGCTGCTCATTCTTCAACCACAGTTATAGAGTTATAGAATTGTACAGCAGGGAAACAGACCCTTCAGTCCCGTTCACCCATGCTGACCAGATATTCTAAATTGTCCCATTTGTCAGCATTTGTCTACATCCCTCTAAAGCTTTCCTATTCATATACCCATCCAGATGCCTTTTATATGTTGTAATCATACAAGCCTCCACCACTTCCTCTGGCAGCTCATTCCATTAACCCACCCTCTGCATGAAAATGTTGCCATTTAGGTCCCTTTTAAATCTTTCCCCCCTTACCTTAAACCTATGCCACCTAGTTTTGGACTCCCCAACCCTGGAAAAAAGACCTTGAATATTCACCCTAACCATGCCCCTCATAATTTTATAAAACATTTATAAAGTCACCCATCAGCCTCCAACACTCCAGGAAAAATAGCCCCAGCCTATTCAGTCTACAGCTGAAACTCTCCAACCTCAGTAACATCCTTATAAATCTTTTCTTCACCCTTTCAAGTTTCACAACATCCTTCTTATAGCAGGGAGAACAGAATTGAATGCTGTATTCCAAAAGTGGCTTAAGCAATGTCCTGCACAGCTGCAACAGGACATCCTAACTCCTAAACTCAATGCGCTGACCAATAAAAGCCAGTGTACCAAATGCCTTTTTCACTACTCTATCTACCTGCGACTCCAATTTCCAGGGACTGTGAACGTACACCCCAAGGTCTCTTTGTTCAGCAACAGTCCTCTGGACCCTATCATTATCTTAGTTATCACAGAACAAATAATAGGTCTCCTGAAGATGAGGTTCTGCTGCTTAGACTGATCTGGGGGTTTCTGGGCAGGGGGACCTTGCAGTGTGCTCCAGAGTGCTGTATAATCCTAGCACGTTGTGCTGTGTGTAAGTGGAGCAGACAAAGAGGGGAGGTGAGTGAAAACTGTCTTCCGAGAAGGAAGATGAGGACAATGAGCAAGAGAACTGTCACCATCTGCATGACAGAGTGCTGCAGTTCCAGACACAACAAGCCAGCCAGAACTTAATTGACCCCGGGTTCCAGTAGATGTGAGCTGGGTGCAGTGATCACTCATTGACTGTAAATTTGTTGCCACTCAAAAGGCAAGCTGTCTTTGTCTGTTCCTGGAGGAAAACACATTTTTTTTGGCTCCCCTGCCACTAATCTACATGGGCAACGGGCAACTCCTGACTGACCATTCTTGACTTGGAGCAACGGTTAGGCTTTAACAATGGTGACACTGGCAGGAGTATTGACTTGTCCCAGCAACAGCTAGTACGCCTCTGGCAAGGAGGGCTACAAAAAGGATGGGCTGGGCACTGTACGTAATGAAGTGAACTCCAGGGAATGGCGTAAAAAATCTCACTGGGGCTCCTGGAGAAAAATCCTCCAACCTGCCAAAGTTGACACTTCTGTGAGAAATCTCTTGGGCTGTGCAGTGAACAGGCCAGGAGAAACGTTGAACAGAACCATGCATTTGGTTTTAATTTCTTCCAAGCCTTATGTTTTTTGATTAGAAAAGAAAATTGGAAAACTGAGCTCCATAGAACATTCGCTATTTGTACCTCCTTGGATAGTGAAGGAATAAAGGTAGGGGCATGGTGATGGAAGGTAATGTTCAGAGAGATGCTTAGCCACAATTATATTGAATGTCAGGTGGGACAAGATTTAATCCTCTTCTTTCTTACGTTCTCCCTCAACAGTACATTCATTAACCCTGGCCACTCATGAGGTACTTGGGTTTTTGCTGTACTGCAGTCAGGTCATAGACTCATACAGCACAGACCCTTTGGTCCAACCAGTCCATGCCAACCATAATTCCAAACCAAACTAGTCCCATCTGCTTGTGCTTGGCCCATATCTCTCCAAACCCATCTTATTCATGTACTTATCCAAATGTCTTTTAACATTGCAATTGTGCCCACATCCACCACTTCCTCAGGAATTTCATACCACACATGAACAACGCTGTGTAAAGCAAAATGCCCCTTGTGTCTTTTTAAAATTTTTCGCCTTTCACCTTAAAAATGTGCCCCCTCGTCTTGAAATCAATTTACACATAAAGTGCCCCAAAAAATGGCTGACCTTCCATGAAGCCTCAGGATTACAGTCCTTGGATTGACTTTCATGGTTCACATTCCATTCACAGAGGGCCTACTGAAACTTCCCTGTAAGGTCTGTTCCCCCTGTCCATACAGAAGAAAATCATTGGTAGGTCAAAAATAGGAAAGGCAGACATAAATGTATTCATCAATCTAGGCGATCTTCAACCACCAGTGAAACAAGAGAAAATCGCTTGGTGTTAATATGAAGCTGAATTCATCAAAGTCCCCCGAACCATTGCCATGGCGATAGGTAGCCAGGGAATCGGGCCTAGTCTATTCTCAGCTGTCCATGAATTATTCAGCAAATCCCCATGAGTATTTATTATGGGCACCTTTCTCGGAAAGCAGAGCTTGGAGCATGGTTAGAGCAGCAGTGCAAACTCCCGAGGCCACACATCATGAACTGGATGGTGGATCGGGCAAAGCTGTGCCCGCAGGCAGGGGACCCAATTAAACTCTGATGATCAGCTAGCTTCCCCTAGGATTTGCCTGTGTCCATTATTTCACATGGCAATGCCACACTGTCATCTGTTAATGACCCTTACATAGTGCAGGTTCTCAGTGGAACAATGTAAATATAGTCTTATCCTCTTACTTTGTCATTGTTAAAGATTAGTACAAATTCACTGAACAATAAAAAGAGCAGCCTTTGTTTGCTCTGTCTGTTGCATGTGTCAAATTCACACCTTGGTTTTATTTAAACATGGCTATCAATTAAAGCAGCTCTTGTTAACTGAATTACATGTCGTGAAAGTAGGGGTGTTTTTGTGCTGTAGGGGAGTGGGACTAACAGGATTTCTTTTTCAGAGCTTGCACAGCCATGATGGATCTACTGGCCTCCATCTGTGCTGTAACACTCTCTGAACAAAATGGTTAAAAACTCAGGCATATTCTTAACAGAAACATGTTTAATCAAGGATTTGAAAGCAATACATAAAGCCAACTAAATCGCAGCAATTATTTCAATAATGATCCAGATTTGGGGTACGTAACTGAAAAGGACTAAAAAAAATCATGTAATTTGGATGCACGATTTGCCATGAGCAATTTAGCGCACTCCTCTCTACAGGATGTCAAGGGCAGCAATCATATCAAAAGCTCATCAGTATGGAAAATTATGCACTAGTTTCAGAGTACTTCATCCTTGTTTAGGTTCACTTGCCAGTCAATGTAAGGCAGAAAATGCATCTGCCTTTCTTTCTTTCCCATAGGTTATGTTAGTCTTCAGCTTGACATTTCTACATTTGCCCTCTGTTTCTACCCTTGTCGCCTTTCCCAGCGTAGTTAGCCACCAAGGCAGAGCAGGTAGAAATTAGCACCTGCTTTAAGACTGGCAAATCTTACAACAACAACCACATGCATTCATACAGCACCCTTTAACATAGCAAAAAGCCACGAGCTGCTTCACCGGGTCAGAGGAAATTTGATGTTGAGGTTATAAGGAGGATACTAGGACATGGTAGCCAAAAGGTTGGTCAAACATCCAGGTTGTGATTGAAGGGCGTCTTCAAAAGGCAAAAAGAGGCAGAAAGGTTGAAGGAGGAAATTTTAGAGCTTTCGGGCCAAGATAGCTGACCATTTAAGATTTTGGGTCCAGTGGCTGTAGGTACAAATATGTGACTGCCTACTCTGGGTAAGTAATTGTAAGGTTGGCTACTAAGATTATTTAAGAAACAGGCAGGGACAATAAAGTGACAATTGAGACCAGTTCACTGATTTCAGAGGACAAATGGCGCACAGTGAGTCAACGTCCATAATATGTGATGATATTCTGCTCTCATTGAAATGTGAGGGAACTCTTCCCTGTCTTCCTCTAGCTTCCTGATCCGTCTTCCATATTTGAAGATGGCAACTACCTGATGAGCACTGACACTTGTCCCTGAGTACTTGTTACTATTGTTCATTTCAAGGGGGCTGATAGTTTGCCCTATGTAAATCACTTGTTTGAACCTTTCTAACAATAAAGACAGGCTAGGTATGTTTAAAAGACATTTGGATAAGTGCATGATTAGGAAAGATTTGGAGAGATAGGGGCCAGGAGCAGGGAGGTAGGACTAGTTTAGTTTGGGATTATGTTCGGCATGGACTGGTTGGACCAAAGGGTCTATTTCCACACTGAATGACTCTGACTCTATGTCGCATTGACAGCTACTCCACACCTCTTCCATTCACCATCTAGTTTAACATCAGCTTTTGGCTTGTCCTAATGCTGGAAGTTATTTACCAGCTTTTCCCGAAACTTGCATAGATTAGGAGGTAGAAGGTGCTAGTAGACTTTTTGATGTATGTTCGGGAATGGCTGGAGAGTCACATGACCTCAGTGCGGAAGGTCCAATGTTTATGAACGCGATCTTGTCTGAGTCACAGACTGCTGAGAATTGTTTACCTTTTTCGGGAGAGAGGGAAAATTTCTGCTGTGTCAACTAATTCCATAAGAGTGCTACATTATCCCAAAACATATTATTTATTAAGAGTCCTTATTTCTTCCAAAGATGTAATGTGAAAGATGACCCACCTGAATTCTTCATGTGACCTATTTGAGATTATTTCAGAGTTATTCCCTCTGGTCCTGTTCTCGCCCACACACACATAGATACTTCTGTCTATCTACTGTCAATTTATTGGGAGTTTTCTATAGACCTCCCCCCCCCCCCCCCCCCCCCCCCAATACCGACAGAAACAGAGAAATCATGAGCTGCATGGATGGGACAAATAGAGAAAGTCTTCTCCCTGTGGTGGGCGAGCCCAGAACCAAAGGGCATAGGGTGAGAGGGGAATGATATTAAAGCGACCTATGGGGCAACTTTTACACACAGAAGGTTGTGCATGCGTGGAATGAGCTGCCAGAAGTAGAGGAGGCTGGTACAGTTGCATCTGGATGGATATATGAATATGAAGGGTTTCGAGGGATACAGGCCAAGTGTTGGCAAATGGGACTAGATTAGAATCCATGGTCCATATCTGGTCGGCATGGTCAAGTTAGACTGAAAGGCCTGTTTCTGTGCTGTACATCCCTATGACTTTATGACTACAACACAAAGGAGCAGATGGGGATGCAGATTTTGGAAAGGTGCAGAAATAACAGAGCTGTTGTCATGGCTTCATGACTTCAACTTCTCTAATATTGATTGGAACTTCGTGCAAATGGTTTGGATAGAGCAGACTTTGTCAGGCGTGTCCAGGAAGGATTCCTAACTCAATGTGTAGATAGGCCGACTAGAGGGGAGGCTAAATTGGATTTGGTGCTTGGCAATGGACCAGGTCAGGTGTGAGATCTCTCGGCAGGAAAGCATTTCGTTGATAGTGATCACAACTCCCTGACCTTTACTGTAGTCATGGAGAGGGATAGGAGGAGATGGAATGGGAAAATATTTAATTGGGGGAGGGGGTATTACAATGCTATTAGGCAGGAACTGTAGAGCATAAATTAGGAACAGATATTTTCAGGGAAATGTACGACAGAAATGTGGAGGTTGTTTAGGGAGCACTTGCTGCAAGTGCTGAATAGGTTTGTCCCAATGAGGCAAGGAAGGGATGGTAGGGTGAAGGAACCTTGGATGATAAGAGAAAAGATTTACAAGGATGTTGCTAGGGTTGGAGGATTTGAGTTATTGGGAGAGGTTGAATAGGCTAGGGCTGTTTTCCCTAGCACGTCAGAGGCTGAGGGGTGATCTTATAGCAGTTTATAAAATCATGAGAGGCATGGATAGGATAAATAGACAAGGTATTTTTCCTGGGGAGAGGGAATATAGAACTAGCATAGGTTTGGGGTGAGAGGGGAAAGATGTAAAAGAAATCTAAGGAGCAACTTTTTCACAGAGAGTTGTACGTGTATGGAATGAGCTGCCAGAGGAATTAGTGGAGGCTAGTATAATTGCAACATTTAAAAGGCATCTGGGTGGGTATATGAATAGGAAGGTTTGGAGGGATATGGGCCACATGCTGGCAGGTGGGACTAGGTTGAGTTGGGATATCCGTTTGGGTTGGACCGAAGGGTTTGTTTCCATGCTGTATATTTCTATGGCCCCATGTGGAATGTCTAGTCAAGAGGAAGAAGGAAATTTACTTAAGGTGGAGGAAGCAAGGATCAGACAGGGCTCTAAAGGGTTACTAGGTAGCCAGGAAGGAAGTGAAGAATGAACTTAGGAGAGCTAGAAGGGGGCATGAAAAAATCTTGGCGGGTAGGATTAGGGAAAACCTAATACTTATGTGAGGAACAAAAGGATGGCCAGAGTGAGGGTAGGACCATTCAGGGAGAGTGGAGGGAAATTGTCCCTGGAGTTAGAGGAGGTAGGGGAGGTCCTTAATGAATACTTTGCTTCAGTATTCACTAGTGATAGGGACCTTGTTGTTTGAGAGGACAGCATGAAACAGGCTGATTCACTCGAACTGGTTGGTGTTAAGAAGGAGGATGTGCTGGAAACTTTGAAAAACGTGAAGTTAGATAAGTTCCCTTGGCCAGATGGGTTATACCCAAGGTTAGTATGGGAAGCGAGGGAAGGGATTGCTGTGCCTTTGGCGATGATCTTTCCGTCCTCACTGTCCACTGGAGTAGTAATGGATGATTGAAGGGTGGCAAGTGCTATTCCCTTGAGAAATAGTCTTACGTCTGTGGTGGGCAAATTATTGGAGAGGATTCTGAGAGACAGGATATATGATTATTTTGAAATGTGTAGTTTGATTAGAGATAGTCAGCATGGCTTTGAGAAGGGCAGGTCATGCCTCACAAGCCTTATTGAATTATATGAGGATGTGACAAAACACATTGATGAATGTAGAGCAGTGGATGTGGTGTACATGGAATTTAGCAAGGTGTTTGATAAGATACCCTATGGTAGGCTCATTCAGAAAGTAAGGAGGCATAGGATACAGGGAAATTTCGCTGTCTGGATACAGAATTGGCCATAAAAAACAGAGGGTAGTAGCTGATGGAAAGTATTCAGCCTGGAGCTCAATGACCACTGGTGTTCCACAGGGATCTGTTCTGGGACCTCTGTTCTTTGTAATTTTTATAAATGACTTGGATGACGGAGTGGAAGGATGGGTTAGTAAGTTTGCCGATGATACAAAGGTTGATGAAGTTGTGGATAGTGTGGAGGGCTGTTGTAGGTTGTAACAGGCCAACGACAAAATGCAGAACTGGGCTGAGAAGTGGCAGATGGAGTTCAACCTGGAAAAGTGTGAAGTGATTCATTTTGGAAGGTCGAATTTGAATGCAGATTACACGGTTAAAGGCAGTATACTTGACAGTGTGGAGGAACAGAGCGAGTTTGGGTCCACATCCACAGATCCCTCAAAGTTGCCACCCAAGTTGATAAGCGTTGTTAAGTTGGCGTATGGTGAATTGACTTTCATTAGAAGGGCATTGAGTTTAAGAGCAACGAGGTTATGCTGCAGATCTATAAAGTCCTAATTAGACCACATTTGGAATATTGCATTCAATTCTGGTCACCTCATTATAGGAAGGATGTGGAAGCTCTCGAGAGGGTGCAGAGGAAATTTACCAGGATGCTGCCTGAACTGGAGGGCATGTCTTATGAAGAAAGATTGAGGGAGCTAGAGCTTTTCTCATTGGAGCAAAGAGGGTGAGAGGTGATAGAGACGTACAAGATGGTGAGAGGCAATAGATAGATTGGACAGCCAGAGACTTTTCCCCAGGGCAGAAATGGCTGTCACAATGGGGCATAGTTTTAAGGTGATTGGTAGAAGGCTTAGGGAGATGTTAGAGGCTGATTCTTTACACACAGTGTGGTGGGTGCGTAGAATGCACTATCAGCAGTGGTAGTAGAGTCAGATACATTAGAGACATTTAAGCGACACTTGGATAGGCACATAGATGAAAGTAAAATGAAGGGTATGTGTCGGAGAATTGAGTCTAATTAATCAGATACAACCAACACACAGATTGGACTGAGAACTGACAAGGATTTATTTAACAAACAGCGATATCACAGAAGAGACTTGACCCCCACTGAAACAGTCACTGACAGGCTGTTCAGAAGGAACCCTAGCTTCTTCCTGAACAGAGAATACAGTGGAGGTTTATACCCTTACAATAGTGAAGTATGAGTTATGGGATAATGGTGTGAGTTGCACAACAAAGAGAAATAAAGTTCATTCATTGAAATGATTCAAGTGAAGGTGTCTGACAATGATTTTCTTAATTGACTCAGGAGATTCCAATCCTGGGCTGGAGTAGGAGTTAGTGGGTTTCATCCTGGTATCAATGTGTTCGTGTTATTGAGGGGACAAGTACCTTTAGCGCATCCTTGTCTGTGTACACTTGCGAAGACTTGCCTCCCAGTAGGAGCAGCCATGCCCTAAGGACATCAGAGGTGCTGGGCTATTATGGAGTGCGAGGCTCATTACCAGTTAAGCTGAAGAATAATATTCTCTTGGTCTGGGGATGGATGTCCTGAGGTATGTGTGATGTCTGGGGCGGCTAGTTTGACCAATTTGAGGCATTGTGGGTAGACTCAGTGGCTAAGTGCAGACATTTTGTGTTGTCTGTTTTGTGGCCATGTCATGGGGAGGCCAGAACCTGTACTTTCTCCCACAATATGTATGTATGTTAGTTTGAACTTAAAGTAGGATAAAAGGTTGGCCCAACATTGAGGGCCAAAGGGCCTGTACTATGCTGTACTGTTCTATGTTTTATGTTATTGAGAAAAAGGACCGCAATCTGTTCAGGCTTTTGAATTGGATGCACTCTCTCAGTCCTCTGTCATTCTTGCACTCTTGCTAGATGGTATGTGGTCTGGAGAAGTTTTTTTTAAATATATTTTTATTGAGAAGTAGTTTTTTTCATATTACAAAAAGTACAAAACCATACAATTCAAAATAGTACAGTAAAAGAGCAAAAATGAACAAAAAAACAAACCTCATTCATGTACAAATACATATCTCTGTATAGAAAAAGAACAACTAAATACATAAACAAATAATAATTACTAACTAACACATAACTAATAAATAATGATAATACAGCTCAGCGAAACAAAACACTAGCTCTCAACCACCGAGAGCAATAATTTACACATATTCACACATTTGTAGTTCCTCCTCCCTGGATATTAGATTCATAAAAGACAATCATTACGGCTATATAAAAGCTCTTATTAGTGTGTGGCAGACAAATCTGTGTCCAGGTAGTCCATAAAGGGCTGCCATGTCTTTTAGAAATTCTCAGTTTTATAATGCACTATATTTGTAAGAAAATCCAAAACTATCTTATGCCAGCCCGACAAACCCGGGGGATTCTCAGACACCCAATCTCGCAGAGTATTCTTTCTTGTGCAAAACATAAGAATATTAAAAAGATTTTTCTTATGCAGATCCAAGGACAGTACACTGGGCAGGCCAAGAAGAAGAGAAACTGGGTCCATCTCCCTAAAATCCTCTCTATTGCACCTACCACAGTGCTCCAGTATGACCGCAGCCTGTGGCAGGACCAGAGACAATGAGTGAGAGTGCCCATACTCGCTTTGTACTCGGGACATGTTGAAGATACTCCTGCTTTAAATTTTGATCAGCGACCTGGAGCCAAGTGGACCCTGTGGAGAATCTTTAACCGGGTCCTATTGCAAATCAAGATCCTTCTTGCATTTTCTCAAACATCCTCTCATGTCTCTGAGCAGATCTCAACGCCCAACTCTCTCTCCCACACCCTACAAAGCCTTTCAGTCTCCTCCAAAGAACCATCCCTCAACAGGTGCTAAAGAGAGCTGACAGAAAGTGTATTCTTAACACTGATCACCCTCGACTCTATGTCGGATCTGTAGGGGGTCGGTTAAAAGGGTCGTCCTTTTTTGAATGAAATCTCTGCTAGGTAACTCGCATTTCCAAGCTAACTGGTCGAAAGGTATCATCATGTCCCCCTCAAATACCCAGGCAACACATACCCTAGCCGCCCAGAGTTTAAACCCAGAGTCTATCATCCCCGGTTGAAAACCTGACATGCCAATTATTGGTGTAAGAAATAATGTTTTGGCAATATTGCCTTCACTCTGTCACATTGCCCTCCATGCTTTAACAGCATTACTAACTATTGGGTTGTAGCAATTTCTTTAACTGTCCTCATTTTGCCAAGAACAGCAAGCTAGTAAGGGGCCACCCTGCCTAAGATGTTTCAATATTGAAACCATATTGAAAGAGAGTGCCCAGTCACTCACATAGGATAGAAGTGAACTTAGTTGATAGTTTTTTAATATCCTGGAGATCCACTCCCCCCAGTACGTGGGGCTGTTGCAATTTAGTTAGCTTAATAAGGGACAGTTTACAATGCCAGATTAATGAGCTGAACCAGCCGTTCAAACTCCTGTACGTTTGCTGAGTGAAAATCAAAGGGAGATACAGTGGACGGGGAGAATATTCATTTAAATGAGGGTTATCGAACGAACCAAGAAATTGGAAGAGCCTCCCATTTTTGAAGATCTTTTTTGATTTTGGCAAACAAATGAACAAAATTAGCTTTAAACAGCGGGTCAAAACCGGGAGTAGTGAATATACCTAAATAAAGAACCCTCCATCCACCCGTGACCACTTAAAAGGGAAACAAGACTCACCCTCCAAACCTGGCATTTTCACAAGGCCACCCATCGGTCTAGCCTCCGATTTTGCAAAGTTGATCTTGTAACCCGAAAAGGCGCTAAATGAATTGATGCATTGTCTCAAACGAGACACCAAATCTGCTGGGCTTGACAAAACGATGAGGACACCATCCACGTACAATGAAATCATATATGATTTTGACCCCACTTCTGGGGCTGGTATATTAGGATCCCTACAAATGGCCTCTGCCAGTGGCTCAATCACCAACGTAAAAAGCAATGGTGAGAGGGGACAGCCCTGTCGACTGCCCCTAAAGATATTAAAGTTGCCTGATTGTACATTATTGGTGAGAAACGGGGCAAGGGGGTCACTGTAAAGAACCTTTACCCATCTTATAAAGACTTCGCCCAAGCCAAACTGCTCTCAAGTATAAAAATGGAAAAAAAAAGCTTTTGCCCGAAACGTCGATTTCCCTGCTCCTCGGATGCTGCCTGACCTGCTGTGCTTTTCCAGCACCACTCTAATCTAGACTCTGGTTTCCAGCATCTGCATTCCTTGTTTTTACCCTATAAAAAAGGTATGGCCACTCGACCCGGCCAAATGCCTTCTCTGCACCTAGAGAGATCACTAATCCCTGTACAGACTATTGTTGACATGCTTGAATCACATTAAGTAACCGCCAAACATTATTGGGAGATCTGTGGCCTTTTATAAAGCCTGCCTGGTCCTTTTTAATAATAGAAGGCAGCACAGTTTTCAGCCTTAACGCAGCAGTCTTCAAAAGGATTTTAAAATCAACATTTAAAAGTGAAAAGGGTCTATAGGAAGCACAGTCCTCTGGGGCTTCCCCTTTTTTAAGAATAAGAGAGATATTGGGCTCTCTTAAAGATGGCGGGAGGCGATCATGACTGTACGAGTCATTGAAGATGTTGAGCATCGGACCTGACTGCATGCGTATAAATTCCTTATAAAATTCACTGGGAAGTCCATTAGGACCAGGCGCCTTTCCACCCTGAAGCTGCTTCACAGCTTCCTGCACCTCTTGCTCTGGGGCATTAAGAAAAGACTGTTGTTCAGGGGTTACACCGGGAGATTCAGATTTTTGAAGAATAACTCCATGCTAAACTGCCCATCCTCACAGCTTTGAGACTGATATAATTCGGAGTAAAATCTCACATTAATCTTTTTGGAATCACAAGTTACGTTTCCAGCACCTTCCCTGATCAAGATAATGGCTTGAGGCCTACTCTTTTTCCTGGCAAGATACACTAAATACTTGCATGGTTTGTCACCATGCTCAATCAACCTTTGTTTTGCAAAAGTGAGCTCCTTCTTTGTAGTCTGCATGAGCATGGAGTTCAATGTAGACCAAAGTGCTGTGATCCTCTGTAGCTTAGCCAACGAGGGCCTGTCAAAGGGTGCCTTCTCGGCTGCCTTCAACTGTGTTTTGAGCAGACACTGCTGCTCACCCTTCTGCTGCTTCCTACTGCCAGAGTAGGAAATAAATGACCCTCTGACGTAAGCTTTAGCAGTTTCCCAGAGAACGGACGGGCTAGTAGCCGAACCTGAGATAATGTCTAGGAACGCCCTGAGTTCCTTAGAGAAATACTCCACAAATTTAGCATCCTTAAGGATAGTCATAGAGATGTTCAGCATGGAAACAGACTCTTCGGTCCAACCCGTCCATGCCGACCAGATATCCCAACCCAATCTAGTCCTACTTGCCAGCACCTGGCCCATATCCCTCCAAACCCTTCCTATCCATATACCCATCCGAATGCCTCTTAAATGTTGCAATTGTCCCAGCCTCCACCACTTCCTCTGGCAGCTCATTCCATACCTGTACCACCCTCTGCATGAAAAGGTTGCCACTTAGGTCCCTTTTATATCTTTCCCCTCTCACATTAAACCTATGCCCTCTAGTTCTGGACTCCCCCACCCCAGGGAAAAGCCTTTGTCTATTTATCCTATCCATGCCCCTCATAATTTTGTAAACCTCTATAAGACCACCTCTCAGCCTCCGACGCTCCAGAGAAAACAGCCCCAGCCTGTCCAGCCTCTCCCTATAGCTCAAATCCCCCAACCCTGGCAACAACCTTGTAAATCTTTTCACAACATCTTTCCAATAGGAAGACCAGAATTGCACGCAATATTCCAACAGTGGCCTAGCCAATGACCTGTACAGCCACAACATGACCTCCCAACTCCTGTACTCAAAACTCTGACCAATAAAAGAACGCATACCAAATGCCTTCTTCACTATCCTACCTACCTGCGACTCCACTTTCAAGGAACTATGAACCTGCACTCCAAGGTCTCTTTGTTTAGCAACCCTCCCGAGCACCTTACCATTAAGCGTATAACTCCTGCTAAGATTTGCTTTACCAAAACGCAACACCTCACATTTATCTGAATTAAACTTCATCTGCCACTTCTCGCCCCATTGGCCCATCTGATCAAGATCCTGTTGTAATCTGAGGTAACCTTCTTCGCTGTCCACTACACCTCCAATTTTGGTGTCATAAAGGGATCCATTTGCGAGTGTCTCAGACCTGCTACAGTATCCTTAATCTTAACCACTAAGGAAGCCGGAGCATGATTGGAGATGGTAATATTACCAATCATACAGGACACCACCAAATCCAGGGTGCGACAGGAGTCCAAAAGAAATCAATCCTAGTGTGGATTGGAAAAAAACATAAAATCCCTGCCTGTAGGGTGGAGACGCCTCCATATGTCCACCAACCTTAACACACAAATCTGCTAATTGCTTAGTTTGTAAAGAGGGTATCAGGGGGCCTTTGAGCAACCTGTCTACCGCAGGATCCATAAACCAATTAAAATCTCCCCCTATGATAATATGCTGACTGAGATACGAGGCTAATCAGTTTAGAGAATGCATCAACCAGAAATTTAAGGGAATGGATTGGGGAAAGTAAACATTTAAAATACCATATTCCCCTCCACACACACACTCACCTACAGACCTGTACACTCACGCAGACCCTCTCTCATACACTTACACACACACTCCCACACGCACCCTCTCTCAGTCTTATATCCCTTTACACTCACTCGCACATACGCTCTCTCACAGACATTCATACCTTCACACACACACACACGTTTCTGCAGTGAATTTGTACTTGCAGAATTACATTTTCCTTGCTCAAAAACTGCATGAATCCATGTAAGATTGTGTAAAGTCGTTTTTTAGATTAGAATCAGTCTGACCATTGTGGCATAGACAGTCGCACACAGGGCAGCCCACACCTTCAATGCATTATCTCGACCGACTTGACACCAATTGTTAAAGTTCACTTGAGAGTGTAACTTTTAAAAAGGTTTTGCGATTTACATATGAAAGAACTGAAACTAACTTCATATTTCTAAAAGATGAGAGACTTAACAAACAATCCTGGTCTTTTTCAATATATAATTTCAGTTACATCACACTGTAAACTTTTGCTATAAATTCTGTGCCTTACGACCTTATACTCCACAACCACCTGATGAAGGAGCAGTGCTTCGAAAGCTAGTGCTTCCAAATAAAACTGTTGGACTATAACCTGGCGTTGTGTGATTTTTAACTTTATACACCCCAGTCCAACACCGGCATCTCCAAATCATCTTCCCCATTTATCATTCTTTGTATTGTGCTAATTTCATCATTAACTAAGAGAGCCGCCCCTTCACCCTTTAGTAGTTACCTGTTCTTCCTAAATGACACGCACCCTTCAAGGTTTAGATCATCCTGTGATTGTGTCGCTGTAGAGACTAAATTATACTTATTCACTTCTATTTGTCTGTCAGTTCCTCTGTTTACTTTCAAAGCCTTTGTGTTCAGATTCAAAGCCTTTTTGTTTAATCCTTTTAATCTTCTTGTAAGTTATTGATGGAGTTGTAGACAGGTTCAAAGGGGAGACATGGCATGACCATTTGCAAAACAATAATGGAGAAAGTGAGGACTGCAAATGCTGGAGGTCAGAGTTGAGAGTGTGGCGCAGGAAAAGCATAGCAGGTCAGGCATCATCCGAGGAGCAGAGCCTGATGAAGGGCTCTTGCTCGAAATGTCGATTCTCCTGCATCTCGGATGCTGCCTGACCTGCTGTGTTTTTCCAGAGCCACACTCTCGATTCATCTCGTTCAGTGTCAAATGTGTGGGGCTGGAAAATCACAGCAGGTCAGGCAGCATCTGAGGAGCAGGAGAGTCGACGTTTTGAGCAAGAGCCCTTCATCAGGCTCTTGCCTGAAATGTTGACTCTCCTGCTCCTCGGATGCTGCCTGACCTGCTGCGCTTTTGCTGCGCCACACTTTTGACTCTGATCTTCAGCATCTGCAATCCTCACTTTCTCCCTCATCCAGTTCAGTTCCTGTCAATGGTAATGTCCCCAGTATAAGAGTGAATAGTGAGTGGATTCAGTGATGGTAATGCAATTGAATGTTAAAGGGAGATAGATAGTCTTTTATTGGAGATAGTCATTGTGTAGCGCTTACGTGTTACTATTCATCAGCCCAAGCCTGGATATTACTTATGTTGTGTTACATGGACTGCTTTAGTACCTGAGGTGTCGCAAATGGTGTTGAGCACTGTGCAATCATCAGTGAACCTTCCCACAACTTACCTTGTGATGGAGAGAAGATTATTGATGAAGCTGTTGAAGTTGGTTGGTCCTCGGGCATTACCCTGAGGAATTTCTGCAAAAATGTCCCAGGGTTGAGTTGAATGGTCTCCAACAAACACAATCATCTTCTTATGTGCCAGGTATGATTCTAAACAATGAAAAATTTTTCCTGGGTTGAATGATCCTTCGTCAAAACTGGACCCGAAACGTTAACTCTGCTTTTTCTCCACAGATGCTGCCAGACCTGCTGAGTTTTTTCAGCAATTTCTGATTTTGTTTCTCATTGATTTTAGTTTTGCTAGGGCTCCTTGATACCACACCTGGTTAAATGCTTCTTTGATGTCCACAGGAATTCAGCTCTTTCGTCCATGTTTTGATCAAGGCTATAAGAAGGTCAGGAGCTGATTGGTCCTGGCAGAACCCAAACTGAACATCAATGAACAGGTTATTGTTGAGGATGTGTTCTTATTGGCACTTATTGACAACCCCTTCCCACATGTTGCTGATGATCAAGAGTAGATTGATATGATGGTAATTGTTGCAGTTGCAACTGGGAACTCGACAGATTGGGAGCTCATTTTATGTCCTTAGGTGTCAGTCTTGGCTCAGACCTTTGCTTCTGAGTTAGAAGGGTGAGGGTTTCAACACCTCTGCAGACATCTGAGCACGCAGTCTGGGTTGAGACTTCATGAAATGCTGTGTTAACAGAGCTGCCACTCTACTATGCATTTACTTCTCTATCATTCGGGTCCTTCTCAATTGTGACTTGCGGTTCTGATATCTGCCCCTGTTGATTTTTAATAATCCATCAAATAACACAGCTCAGAATGAGGCCTTTTGGCCCATAATAGCAGTGGGCTATAACATGACTTCCAAAGAGTCATTTAGGATATAGATTGACTTGTCAAATGTGTCGATCAGTGGCAATTGGAATTCAGTCCAGATAAGTGCGAGATAATGCACTTCAGCAGGCCATGCAAGGGCAAGGGAATACATGATGAACAGTAAGACCCTGGAAAGCACTAAGGATCACCAAGGATGCTTGCACACTGGTGCCTTAAGATAGTGGGAGTGATAGATAAAGCGATGAAGAAGTCATCTAGGATGTTTGCTTTTATTAGCTGCTGTATCTAGTTTAAGAGCAGAGAAGTTATGCTGGAACTGCATAAAATGTTGGTTATGCCACAGTAGAATATTGTGCACAATTCTGGACTGTGCATTGTATGCAATTGCACTGGAAGAGGTGCAAAGGAGATTTACTAGGATGTTGCCTGGAATGAAGAGTTTAGTTATGAAGAGATGTTGGACAAACTAGACTTGTTTTCCTTGGACCACAGTTGACTGAGGGGGGAATATGACTGAGATATTTAAAATCCTGAAGGACAGATGAAGGATAGAAGGGAAGAAACATTTGCCTTTGGTGGAGGAATCAATGACCAAGGGGCATAGATTTAAGGTAAAGGTCAGGAGGTTTAGAGGGGATGTGAGGGAAATCTTTTTGTCCAGAGGAATCTGAGACTCACAGTAAGATTGGTAGAGGTAAAAACCCTCATAACATTTAAGAAGTATTTAGATGTTTACTTGTATTTCCGAGGCATACAAGGCTTTGGGGCAATTGCTGGAAAATGGGATTAGAATAGTTATTTTTGACTGGCATAAACTTGATGGGCCAAAGGGTCTTTTCTGTAGACCTCTACAACGTCATGACTAGTTAGCCCCATTACTCTTTCCCAATTGGCCTGCAATTTTCCTGTTCAAGTATCTGTGCAATTTCCTTTCGTGAGTTATTGAATCTGGCTCCTCTTTCATGCAATGTTTTCTAGACCACAGCAACTCAGTGTTTAAAACAACTTCACTTCATATCCCACATAGTTATTTTGCCAATTTCTAAGTTGTCTGTTTACTAATTTATATGAGAAAAAACTCTTTTTTTCACTCCATTTGACCTCTTTTGTGTGGAGGCAGAATGCTGACAAGCATCCAGCTTATCTTTGAATAGGGATCTTCAATGTCCACTTGAACCAGTATGGTCAAGTGAAGACTCAGGAACTTAAAGACTCTTCAAGTCTCAGTCCAGGGCCTGAGGATAAATATCAAAGATGAGACTCCACTGCATTACGAAGAGAGAGCTGCACTGTTGGAAGTGCTATCTTTCAGATGAGACATTAAACAAGGACCCATCTGCCTGCTTGTATTTACCATTACTATAGCATTATTATCACTCTGGGATTTAAAATAGAGGTAAAATCAATGTGTAGTTTCAGTTTTGTAAAGGTAATTTTTAAAGAGGTTAGAACATTCAACAATCAACTAAAGATACAATTTCCAAGAAGCCATTTGAATTAAATGTCTAGCACGCTATCTGTAATGTTAATCGATGCAGTATATATAAAGTTAATTTTTTATGAACTGGGGAAAAAATAAAGCAGAGGCCACTAAGTTTTTGAGTTCAGTTCAGTATCAGGTTTCAGCTCAAGAGAATACTTTCACCCTGGCAAAAGAATCTAGGTTTATGAAGTCTCGAGTTTGTGAGAGCTTGTGTAGACACTTCTAAGCTGAGGACAGAAAAAAACGTTTCTGAGCTGGAGGGGCATGGATAGGGTAAATGGACAAGGTCTTTCTCCTGGGGTGGGGGAGTCCAGGACTAAGGGGCTAAGGTTTAGGGTGAGAGGGGAAAGATTTAAAATGGACCTAAGGGGCAACATTTTCATGCAAGGGGTGGTGTGTGTATGGAATGAGCAGCCAGAGGAAGTGTTAAGAGACTGGTACAATTAAAACATTTTAAAGGCATCTGGATGTGTACCTGAATAGGAAGGATTTAGAGGGGTATGGGCCAAGTGCTGGCAAATGGGACTAGATTGATTTATGATATCTGATCGTTATGGATGAGTTGGACCAAAGGGTCTGTTTCCGTTCTGTATTTCTCCATGACTCTAACTGGACAAAGTCAGTTAAGTAACAAATTAAAGAATTAAGATAGAGTGACACTTCACTTGATTTGAATATCTGTAAAGAATATCACGAGGAGAAAACCTGAATTTTGTTTTGCTGTTTTTGTTAAGACCTTGCTAAACCTCTTGGCTTATTTTTCTATTATGTAATAAACTTGTGCTCATTTGATAAAGAATGTTGACAACTTCAGATCAATATGTTCAGTGCTTAAACGCTAAAGTAACAAAGTGTAAAAGTAAGTTTATGATCTATCAAGCCAGGTATATGATTTGTCCAGTTTTACCATCAGCTGGAATCAATACAGCATGTAAAAGATTCTATGGAGATGTTTCATATGAGATCAGAGCGATATCCCTGGTGTCCTGAATCATATTTATCCAATAATCATCAATACCAAAATGGATTAACTGGTTATTATCATATTGCTGCTTGCAGGAGTTTGCTCAGTGCAAATTGGCTCTGTGTTTCCCATATTAAAACAGTGACAACTCTTCAAATAAGAATTCTTTATTGGCTGCAAAGTGCTTTGAGACATCCACCGGTCATAAAAAATCCCACCATATGAATGCATTTATTTCCTATTTTTCCAGATTTCAAATGTTACAGCCAAGGTGCAATTGAAAAATGTGCTTTGTCAGCAATCGGAGTTTGTTTCAAACCAGTCTGAATTATATAAACTGGTTATCTGAATCTGACAAATGGAACTCATTGCTGTGAGAATGCATTGCCAATTAATCTCTGTTCCATTCTATTGATCTTAGGGGTTATGTTCGCAGTTACCTAATGTAGCTGATAATTTGTAATAGTTTTCTAATAGTTTATTGAGTTCAAGAAGCAGCAGTTTAGATATGATACATCAGTTAATTAGATAAAGACTCGGTTGGCCAGAGATCAGGACCAGCATATTCTTATGAGGGTGAAAATTAAAGATGGCAAAATTCAGGAACTTTGGATGACAAGAGATATTGAAAATTTAGTCAGAAAGAAAGCATACGCAAGGTTTAGGAAACTAAAATCAGATAAGGTCCTTGTGAAATATAAAGGAAATAGGAAATTACTTAAACAAACAATGAGGAGGGCTTAAAGGGACCATAAATGTATTGATGTTGAATAATAGGTCCAGACGTCAGCAGTGTTGGAATATGGTTGACTAAGATACATTGTGAAAGCCAAAAGATACGTAATAAGGATGTCTGGTAAACATCATACAATCATGTGAAGAATTAGAGTTGTCCATATGTGTGGTCACATGATTGGATGCGTATGTCAGAAGAGAGATGGCAAGCACTGATGTTAAATTTGCGTATAACCATTGTAATGTGGAATATATAAATATAGTGTACCTAACTGGGAGAGTCAGAGTGTCTTGGACACTACCTCCAGAAACCTCTCCCATGCTGCATTGGTAAGGAGCTCCAAATAAAGTTCAACCGTGCTGCTGAACACAGAACTCAAAACTCCTCTTTCAAAACTCTCCCCAACAAAACGTCCTTGCCAAGTAGGATTAAGGAGAATCCCTCAAGGCATTTTATATGTATATTAAAGTGTAGCTAAGGAAAGGGTAGGTCCACTGAAAAACAAAGGAAGGAATTTATGCGTAGTGCCAGGGAAGTGGGTGAGCTCCTTAATGAATACTTCACTTTGGTATTCACCAAGGAGAAAAATACGGATGATGGTAAGATTAGGCAGGCTATGTTGATATTCTAGGGAATGTTGACATTCTAGGGAATGTTGACATTAAGAAGGAGGTGGTGCGAGACGTCTTGAAAAGCATTAAAGGTAGATAAGTCCGCAGGACCTGATGGGATCTATCCCAGAATACGAAGCAAGGCAAGGGAAGAAACTGCTGAGGCCTTGACAGAGAGCTTTGTATCCTCTTTAGCCACAGTTGAGATCCCAGAATACTGGAGATTTGCCAAAGTTGTTCCTTTGTTTAAGAAGGTCAACAGGGATAATCCAGAAAATAATATGCCAATGAGCCTTACGTTAATGGAAGGGAGATTACTGGAGAAGTTTCTTAGGTACAGGATTTACTTGCATTTGGAAAAGAATGGACTTATTAGGAATAGTATTTATTAGGGATAGTCAGCATGGCTTTGTGTGGAGAAGATCTTGTTTCACAAAATTGTTTGAGTAAGTGATGATGATTGATAGCAGTATAGCAGTAGATATCTGCATGGACTTTACTAAACCATTTGACAAGGTACCTCATAGTAGGCTGTTTCAATGGATTAGGTTACATGAAATCCATAATGAGCTGGGAAACTAGATATAAAATTCTCCTGATGATAGAAGACAAAGGATAGTTGTGGGGGAGTGTTGTTTTGACTGGAGGCCTGTGACCTGTGGTGTTCTGCAAAGATCAGTGCTGAGACCTCCTTTGCTTGTAATATATATAAATGATCTGGATGAAAATATAAGTGGCCTGATTAGTAAGTTTGCAGGTGACACTAAAATTGGTGGAGTTGTGGATACTGAGGAAGGATATCAAAGGATACACAACAGTTAGAAAGTTGGGCAGAGAAGAGGTAGTTGGAGTTTAATCTGGTCAAATGTGAGGTGATGCATTTTGGGAGGTCAAATGCAAGATGAAAGTATACAGTAAGTGGCAGGGGCCTTAGAAGCATTGATATAGAGAGGGATTTTGGGTGATGGGGCAAATCCATAACTCCCTGCAAGTGGCCACATAAGTGGATAAGATGGTAAAGAATGTAAAGAAGGTGCTTACTTTCATCAGTTGGGGAGTTGAGTGCAAAAATTGGTGAGTCACATTGCAGCTGTATGAAACTCTAGTTTGGCCACATTTGGAATATTGTGTGTAGCTCTGGTCCCCACACTATGAAGATGACGAGGAGGCTTTGGAGAAGGTCCACAAGAGGTATACCAGCGTGTTGCCTGGATTGCAGTGTATTAGCTATATGGAAAGGTTGGACAAACCTGGAAACATGTTCTGAGGAAGGGTCACTCGACCCGAAACGCTAGCTGTGATTTCACTCCACAGATGCTGCCAGACCTGCTGAGCTTTTCCAACATTTTTGTTTTTGTTTCTGATTTACAGCATCCATAGTTCTTTCAGCTTTTTTTGGACAAACTTGGTTTGTTTTTACTAGCAAGTCAGAGGTCGAGGGGCAACCTGACAGAAGTATATAAAACTAGGACAGGCATGGATAATGTGAATAGTCGGAATCTTTTTCCCAGGGTGAAAATGTCAAATACGAGGGGGCATAAGTTTTAGGTGAAAGAAGAAAGGAGACATGACAGGCAACTTTTTTTTTACGTGGCAGATGGTAGGTGCCTTGAATGTGCTACTGGGGGGATGGTTGAAGCAGATACTTTGAGGCAATTAGACAGACCCGTGAACAGGCAGGGAATAGAGGGATACAGATCATGTGGAGGCAGGTGGGATTAGTTTGGAATGGCATCACGGATGGCACAGACACAGTGTGCTGAAGGGCCTGTTCCTGTGTGGTTCCATTTTCTAAAAATATGAAGTTGTGACAATGGAAGAAGACAAACAGACTGATGCTACATTATGTGTTGGTCTAGTTAAAGTTATGAAGGTAGCATTCTGTTCCACGGGCAAGATGTTAATGTACTGTTCCCTGGATCTTCCTCCCCTTCTTCTGATCCACCTTCCATCTGGAGGAGACAGCTCTCTGAAGATTACCTGATGAGAACCACCATCAGTCCCTGAACACTTGCTGATGTCCCTATTTGTAGAGACCAGCCATCTATGCTTTGTTAATCACATGTCAAAATCCTTTTGGGCTAATGAACATGGAACAGTTACACATGTAAGATTAAATGTTGTCATTTTTCCAATAGACTAATTAGATTAGATTAGACTTACAGTGTGGAAACAGGCCCTTCGGGCCAACAAGTCCACACCAACCCGCCGAAGCACAACCCACCCATACCCCTACATTTACCCCTTACCTAACACTACGGGCAATTTAGCATGGCCAATTCACCTCACCCGCACATCTTTGGACTGTGGGAGGAAACCGGAGCACCCGGAGGAAACCCACGCAGACACGGGGAGAACGTGCAAACTTCACACAGTCAGTCGCCTGAGTCGGGAATTGAACCTGGGTCTCAGGTGCTGTGAGGCAGCAGTGCTAACCACTGTGCCACCGTGCCGCCCACAAATATAATAGGATACATTTGCTACCAGATAAATCATTGACGCTATTCAATGGGCATTGTGACCTCAGTGCTTCTTGAAATTCTTACCTTTTGTGTTCATTTGCTAGAAGTTTGGCAAGTTAATTACTGTGAAATGAAATATCATGCTACATAGTAAATACGAAGAAAATTCTGTCTTTAAGGGATCTCAATTTCTAGGTAACAATATCAGGTAGCAATAGTTCCTTTTCAATTGTCACCTCTTGATGTTGCTCAGCCCTCTCAAAAATATCCTAAATGCCACGTCTTTGCAATGAAAATTGCTGAATTGTCACATTTAAATTTTATTGCTGAAAAGATGACATGGAATTGCCTACAGAGGTAATTAATCCCTTGCACAGTACAGAAGTGCTTTAAGTGATCTATAAATCAAGGTGACTGTCTCACTTTGCATGTACCAACGTTCATTGCCAGAGACCTGCCAGCAACCTTGAAGTGTTAGCTTGATGTGACCTCATATTTTCCATATTATTACATGCAAAGCAGGCTATATTTTGGACAATTAAGATTGTGAATCCGAATTGTTGTGCAATTACAAATTGTGACAGAATCCAAGCATATCATGCTAAGCCTTTCCAACAGAACTTAAGTTATGCACCATTATTTCCCCCTCAACAATATCACATCATAAAATGACTCTTTCCCTTAGCTCTGTGGGTAAAATAATGCTTAATGTAATGTTAAAGCACATAACCTTCGAATGTGCCAGGCTCCCTCAGTTTTGGCTCAACCTTCCCCTCTGAGTCTGAACGTTTTGGATCTCAGGCCTGCTTCAGAGATCCGAGGACATAATCCTGGTGACATCCCGTACAGTAATGAGGGGCTGCATTTCTGGAGGTGCTGTTTACAAGACGAGGTGTTAAACCAAGGCTGTTTCTGCTGACTCAAAGTTGTGAAAGGGAAAAAAAAGTACTGCAGATGCTGGAAACCAGAGTCTAGATTAAAGTGGTGCTGGAAAAGCACAGCAGGTCAGGCAGCACCCGAGGAACAGGAAAAGATTACATGGGACTACTTCGAAGAAGAACCGTGAAGTTCTCCCTAACGTAACTCTCAACCAACATCATGGAAACGGAATGTCTCATCATTTTCTCTTTCCTGTTTACAGGACATTTGTGCAAATCGTTTATCATGCTTCGTGCAACAATGACTACACATCAAAAAGCCTTTGGACATTTTAAAGCCTTATGAACACTATTTAAAAGTAAGTCTTCCTTAAGTTCCCTAGAAGATGATTAATTACTCTGTGGAAAAATATTACTGAAGTATGGTTTCATGAGTTTTTCAGGCCATCAAACTACCATTCCTCATAAGCTCACATGAACAACTCTAGCAGTATCGCAACCTGGACACATGACAAAATTCAATTCGATCCTGAGCTGATTTGGTCTGTCACTAAAACCAGATAATTACAACAAAGCCCAGCCCATCAATACATGATAACATTCATATTCCATACAAACACCTTGATGTACTTATGTAAGGTATGATTTATCTGGATAGCATGAAAACAATACTTTTCACTGTATCTGGACACATGTGACCATAGTAAATTAAATCAAAATCTCTGTCCATTCCTATCAGCATAACATATTATTTCTTCCCATTGCGTGCGTTTATCTATATTTCCATAATAAGAAAATTATGCGGGGGGATCCAAGATGGCGGCGACCCAGCAAGTCTGAGTCTACAGTGCTCTTCCCAAGACTTGGGCAAAGTGGGTCACCCACCCCCACCACACTCACCAAATCATTTAAAATAGTTTTTCTTAATGCAATTAGTTGTTTAGTACTGAATTCAAACAACTTAATCTCCAGTAAAAATGACTAAAGGGGAGGGAGCCCACAGCTCTCAGCAGGCAGCAACCCCTCCCCCACCCCCACCCTCTCCAGCTGCAGCAGAGGCATCCGCAGCCCCCCAGGGGACTTACCTACGGTGGCGAGCCTTGTGGAAATCATCTCCAAACTCGAAACGAAGAATCGCGAAGCTAATGGGACTCACTCTCAGCCGCACTGCAAAAGCACGGCCGAGACATTAAGGAAATCGAGCGCCGAGTCGGAGGGCCAGAGCTAAAGGTCGTGACCTCTGGAACTACAGCACAATCGGCCGTGGATTGGGTCTGGACTCTCGAACAGCGAGTCTGTTCTTCCGTCAGTACTATTTATCATTTATTACATGATGAAGTATCGGGAGATATGGACAATCTGCTTAAAACATGGGATCAGGATTTGGGACTAGAAATCTCTATAGAAACGTGGAATGACATTTGGGAAAACGCAAGAATTACCATCTGCAACAGAACTCAGGCTATTCAGTTGAAGATACTTCATAGGGCCCATAGAGCACTGGATCGATTGGCAAAATTTAAGGCAGGAGCATCTCCAATGTGTCCCAAATGTAAAATAGAGGTGGGCACTCTTGTACATTGTCTATGGACTTGTCATAAGATCTGTAGATATTTGACTAAAGTAGCAGGTGCTCTGACAGAAATCTTAGGAACGGGAGTTAGAGTGGACCTTGTATCTCTCCTTTTGGGCTTTTCGAACTTACCCTCCCTGGATATGCACGGGAACAGATTATTTTCTATTCTCTCTTTCTGTGCAAGGAAAAATATTTTGGTGAACTGGGTGGCTGAAGGCCCCCCGGACTTTCAAATTGGCACAGATTAATTCTGGAATATATTCCCCTTGACTTCCTTACAAATATGGTGCACCAAAGGACCGAATTATTCTATAAAATATGGCAGCCCTTCTTGAATTATATAAATAGATATTTCGGCTATCCTAACAAGAGCTTTTATTTAATTGAGATGGCGAACCTGGCTGGTCCGGGGCCCCTTGGGCAAGGAATCCCGCACGAATATGGGTTTTGTTATATTTGATGTTAATACATTCCAAGCATGTATCTCACTACCCAATTTCTGTGTTATCTGTCAAGTTTTTTTTCTTCTTTGAATAATATAAGAGACTTAATTATACACTCGGATTAGTTGTAGGTTAGATTAGTAGTTAGTTGAGTTTTGTTTTTTTCTCTCAGTATTTTTCTTTTGTTAAATTTTGGTTATTATTTATGTAAGATTTAATTGCATATCAATGTTTATACTTGGGTTTTTTTTTATTTTATAAACTTGTAAAAATGTTAAATTTTCAATAAAAATATCTATTCAAACTTGGTACCAGATTTTTTTCATATTGAAACCACTTGCCAAACGAGTGCTATTAGGCAGGATTTAAACTAAATCAGCATGGGATGGGAACCATTCAGGGAGATGGATGATAAGGAAATAAGAATTAAACAACACAGAATGGTAAATAAGAAAGGTGACAGGCAGAGAATTCAAGGGCTAGAATCAAGTAAGGCCACGGCGAATAAGTTTAAGAATATTAACATGACAAGTCTAAAGGCTTTGTGTCTTAATGCATACAGCATTTGCAAAATAAATTATGAATTAATCACGTAATTAAACCAAAACAGATACGATATATTGGGGATTATAGATTATAGAGATACCATCTGCTGTCTGACTGCAGGGTAACCAGGAATGAGAACTGAATATCCAGGGGTTTTCAGGTTTTACAAAGGACAGACAAGAAGTGAAAGGAGGTAGGGTAGCTCTTGTAATTAGAAAGGAAATTAATGCAATTGTGAGGAAGGATATTAGCTCAGGTGAAGTAGAATCTGTATGCTGCTTAGAAATTCCAAGGGGCAGCAAACAAACTGTAGAAGTTAACATTGGGAAGGCATTAAAAAAGATATTAAAGATGCAAGTAATAAAGGTCCAACTGTAATAATGGGGAACTTCAGTCTGCATATAGGTTGGGCAAATCAAATCATTAGTGATATCGTTGAAGATGAATTCTTGGAGCATATGTGGGATAGTTTTATGAATCAATACATCGAGAAACCGATTAAAGAAAAATGGTGGGTATTGTGTAACAAAGAAGGAATAACTTACAATCTAGTTGTGTGTGGGTTCTGAGGGTACAGTGACCTCAATAGCATAGAATTGTTCATTAAGATGGAGAATGATGTAGTTGTTTCTGAGTCTAGGGTCCTGAATTTAAATAAAGGAAATTACGATGGTAAGAGGTGTGCGTAAGCTATGATAGTGGGATGATGGTAGATAGGCAATGGCAAATATTTAAAGAACTGCTAAAGTTATTCATCCTCATCTCGCATAAAACATTCATGCTCCTCCGAACAATGCTCTCACAAATTGCTGAAACTCTCATTTCCACCTCCAACTTAAGGATTGACTGCCCAGACACCTGGCTTACTAGTCTTCAGTCTTTACCTGGTCACAATCTTGCACACTTCTATCAACCCCACTGCTCCGTATTTGGCTCAATTTTAATTTTCCTGTGAGCTAAAATTGCAAACAGATTTTGAGAACTTTGTTTTTTGTTTCAAAACTGTCACAACCTCCATTCTGTTTGGGAAATATCAAGCCATCCATTCCAGCCGAAACCAACAGTCCCTCTAAACCTAATTTACAGCATATTGTCTGCAAGCTGTGCTAGAACATTGCAGACCATTCTTTCAGCTATTAGACTTCCACGAGCAGGAGATTATTTCCAAAACCATTCCATTAACTGCTTTCTACTTTCAAAACCTTTTTTCTTGAGTGCTCCTTGCATGAAAATGGTATATTCAACCCCTCTAACTCATTATATCATTGAATTTGATCAAGGCTAATTTTTACCTTAACTCCATTTGCCCACCTTGTTTCTTTATATCTTAATGGCCTAACCTAACCAAAGTAACTAACAATTAAAAGCATAATACTGCGAGTCCTGGAAATGTGGAATAAAAAAAAGAGAGAAAACTGGAGAAACTTGGTAGGTCCGGTAGCATCTGTGTAGAGAGAAACAGAGACAATATTCTGAGTCTTATCTGACTCTTCGTTCGAGGAAAAGTTTTTAATGGACTCAAAATGTTAACTGTTTCTTTTTCCACAGATGCGTCCAGGATTAAAAAAAATCTGTCAACCACAGTTCTGCAATTTTCAATTAAGCCCTAGCTACAACAGCGTTGTAGGATCCAGATTTTGTTCTTTTTTTTGCAAATAAATGCTTTAGGGCAGCACCTTCCATGAGCTGTAACTTTAAGACCTAACCACATGCTCCTATTGTCGGGCTCTCTGGGATTCATCTCCTACATGAAAAAAACAACAGTATTTAGATGTAACAGAAACAAAAAAATTCTGGAAAAACTCAGCTAGTCTCACAATTGCTGAGGAGAGGAAGCAGGGTTAACATTTTGGGTTCAGTGAACCTTCTTCAGAACTGATTGTAGCTAGGAAAAGGTTGGTGTTATGTGCTAAGAATAGGGGGTGGGAGAAAATGATGGATAGAGATGGAGTCTGGAGAGAGAGAGAGAACAACAGTTGGGCAAACAATAGAATGGGTAAAGGTCAGCCTGGGACAATCAATAGCTGCTAATGGGGACCATTACATATAGATGAAGGATATAGATGTAACTTACTACTGCCAAGAGTATTTCTGAGTGCATTTGCTAGAATCAACCAGCATTGACTGACCAAAGTAGGTGAAAAGCAGTAAGAATGACAAATGAAAGTTACTTCAATCAAGCTGTTGAACAAATGCTCTTCATTTATCACAGAAAACAGTCTATATGACTTCAGAGGCTCGGCGGAGAATCGTTGAGCATCGATAAACTGTCTGAAAGTACAAGGATGTTACAATGCTGATTGTGGATTCAAGGAACGGTTACAAGAGACATTTGTACAAGGTCAATCAGGCAAGTTTGGAATATAGACTGAAAATAAATGCCAAATCAATTGTAATCACAAGGAAGTCAACCTGAGAATGGATAAAATAGAAATGACGCAAACAGTAAGTAGACAAACCCAAGTTTTCTATAGAAGTGCGAACCACTTTGGGTTTTGATGTATGTATGTTTTGATCGCATAGAGCTCTGACCAAGTGAACAGCATTAGGTTAAAATCTTTTTTTCAAACTTTGTCTGTGGCCTAAGTTACTGTGACTAAATGCTTACGCAGCAATCTGAACTGTCATGAAGAATCACTGGACGCAAAATGTTAGCTCTGCTTTCTCCCCAGAGATGCTGCCAGATCTGCTGAATTTCACCAGCAATTTCTGTTTTTGTTTCAAAGTTTGCACATCCCTTTTTTACATTTATGAACCTTTATTGGACACGAATGAATACTGGGCAAATTATGAATTGATTCAAGTATAATGGCTTTCAAGATTAAATAAAACAGCAACATACTTTTATTTGAGGTCACATGATGAATAGCCCCTTGAGTATTGCATCTCATCAGCATTTTGCAAAATTGCTTCAATACAAATATTGTTTCAATAATGTTTCCTCTGGGTCTTTCTCAACCTGTCTGCAGCCTTGACAGGGTATGATCACAAAAGCCATCTCAACATGACAACACTTAAAAGGCATCTGGATGGGTACATGAATAGGAAGGGTTGAGCGGGTTATGGGCCAAATGGGACTAGATTAATTTAGGATATCTGGTCAGCATGGTCAGGTTGGAACTGAAGGGTCTATTTCCATGCTGTACAACTCTAGGGCTTTATATTGAGACAATCACTTGTAATGGCTCCTCTTCCTGCTGCTGCACCATTACTTCTGGTGTGCACTCCTATTTCTCATCCCCATGTATCCTCTTGGAAATAATATCCAATGGTACGGTGATGCTTTTCACATATACAGTGACAACATCCAGCTCCACCTTACTACCACCTCCCTTGGCTCCTCTATTATTGCTAAATTATCAGCCTGCTTATCTAATATCCAGAACTGAACAAGCTGAGCTTTCCTCCAATGAAACATTGGAATCATTATTTTCAGTCCCTCAAAGTCAAACTTCACGCCCTGGCTATTAATTCCATTGTATGGTAAACCTAAGAGTAATTTAGTGTGTTCACAAAATGATAAGCTGCAGATTGCATAGTTGTTATATCACGAAAACCATCTACTTGCATATCAGTCATTCCTGATTTAACCTCTGACTTAGCTTTTCTGCTGCTGCAACCCTCCTTCATGCCTTTGTTGTAAATAAGCTGCAAATGTGTTGCTGGTCAAAGCACAGCAGGTTAGGCAGCATCTCAGGAATAGAGAATTCGACGTTTCGAGCATAAGCCCTTCATCAGGAAAATAAGACTATCTAAAAGACTCATAGCTAGTCTTCTACATCCTACCCTCTATAAACTTGAGATCATTTAAAATATGAACGGCCAAATCTTAATTCATATTAAGTCCCACTTTTCTACTAACCCTGTGTTGAGTTTCATTGGTTCATGAACAAGCAACATTTTAATATTCTTATGCATGTTTTTGAAATTCCTCCATGGACTCATCCTGTCCTGACTCTATACAAAAGAACCTTGATTATCCGGCATTCGATTATCCGAATTTCAGATTATCTGGCAAGATCGCAAGGTCCTGATGCTTGGCTAAACTGTGTTATCCAGCATTTGATTATCTAAACAAGTTATTCCCCGCTCATGTTGTTCAGATAATTGAGGTTCCTCTGTAATCCCTAAGCCTTATAGCCCCACAATATTTCTGTCCTCTTTAATTCAGGACTGTTGAACATCAGCAATTTTAATTGATCCACCATGTATGATATCGTTGCCTAGGTCTCAAGCTCCACAACTCTCTGAACTAAACCTCTCTACCTCATTTACTGTCTTTGAAACACCCTTTAAAAACCACCTCTTTTGATCAAGCTTGTAGTCACCTCGCCTCATATCACTTTATGTAGCTTCTGGGATGGTTTAGGGCATGAAACAAATGTAAACTGTTATTTGGAAAAATGCAAGGTTAGTAAGCATTGCATTTTCAAGAATCCCACCCTCCCAAAATATTTAGATTCAGTATAGATTTGATGATAAAAATAGTTTTTCTTACTCTGCCCTACATTCCCAGGCAGTGCTTGTCATGGGTTAAAATGCAGGATAAAGCTCCCTGTGCTCTTCTCTAAAGGATACTGGGGACACATTAAATCTCTTGTGTATTTCCAAATGTAATAGTCTGAAATTCCCTGCATCAACATGTAGTTCAGTGAAATTGCTTGCTAATTAATACTGAGCTGTATCATTTTTTGAATTCTATGACGAGATTAAAAAAATGGGGGGAAAAAAGCTTGAGACTAAGTTTCTGAGCTTCTTTTAATTCAGTTTCTGACATGTGTTTCCTCTCTGGGTACATGTGAAGTGAGAGAAACTATGTTCAAAACATAAACAGATCATGCAAATATATGGATAAAAGGTAATAAACTTGGTTAACTGAATAGGTCAACAGGCACATTAACTTATGGTTTGGCAAGTCATCAAGCAAAGAAATAAAATAGTTGTTATACATATTATGTTATGTTGTCCTTTATAAGCATAGTAAACATAGAAAATTAAAATGAATGATGTGCTTTCACAGGGTATTTCATAGCACAGAAAAAGAGATCTTTCAGGTCTGTACCAATCATCAAACATTCTATTCCCATCTTCCAGAACTTGGCCTTAGCCTTGTATGCTACGATGTTTCAAGTGTCCATCTAAATACTTCTTAAATGACTTGAGAGCTCTTGCCTCTACCACCTTTTTAGGCAATTTCAGATACCCACCACATTCTGATTTTTTTCTCCTTAAATACAGTATATACTTCCTGATCCTTACCTGTAAACTGTGTCCCCTAGTTACTGACTCCTCTACTACGAGGAAATATTCTTCCTACGTACACCCCAATCAAGACCCCTTCAACCTTCCTCGCTTGAAGGAAAACAATTCCTGCCTATCTAAGGGGAGAAAGTACACAATGTTGTGGCTTCTGTGACCCTTTTACAGCAATTTCTGTTTTTGTTTCAGATTTCCAGTAGCTGTAGTTATTTTCTGCCTAGGCTCTTTTCATAGCGGAATCACTCTAACCCGGTCAATATCCTGGCAAATCTCCTCTGTATTCTCCCTCGGGCAATCACAGCCTTCTTTTAGTGCGGTGACCAAAACTGCACACAGCATCCCAACTATGGCCTGTCATCGTGGTCCCAATGGATTGTACTGCTGCTCTCTCATTAGACAATTGCATTAGAGAGAAAGATGGCTGATGGTGGTTTAACCATGTTTCAGGCATGAGGAGAGATTGAGGAGGAGATTGCTTCGAAAGTAACCTCAGCCAGTTTGGGATTTCAACTGGCATTACTCTCCATTGCAAACCAGCCATCCTGTCAACTGCACTAATAAATCCCCTAGCTAAATATTTCCTGACATTTTACATCAGAAAACAATTTGCAGCTTATTAAATATTTTTGTTGCAAAACAAGACTACAGGACCATAAGACATAGGAGTGGAAGTAAGGCCATTCGGCCCATCGAGTCCACTCCACCATTCAATCATGGCTGATGGGCATTTCAACTCCACTTACCAGCATTCTCCCCATAGCCCTTAAATCCTCGAGACATCAAGAATCTGTCAATCTCTGCCTTGAAGACATTTAGCGTCCCGGCCTCCACTGCACTCTGCGGCAATGAATTCCAGAGGCCCACCACTCTCTGGCTGAAGAAATGTCTCTGTTCTGAATTGACCCCCTTTAATTCTAAGGTTGTGTCCATGGGACTAAAGGCAACCAAACTCACAAACTGCAAGCTCATGTAAAAAACTATGTGATGATAACCAGATATTGTGATCTTGTTTACATTTGTCAGGTCAGGAACAAACATTGACCAGAAAACACAAAAGAAAGACTTGCATTTATATTGATGTGGAGGAGCCGGTATTGGATTGGGGTGGACAAAGTAAAAAATCACACAACACCAGGTTATAGACCAACAGGTTTATTTCGGAGTGCTGCTCCTTCATCAGGCAGCTGTGGAGCAGGATCACAAGACATAGAATTTATAGCAAAAGATCATAGTGTCATGCAACTGAAATGATATATTGGACAAATCTAGATTGCTGTTAAGTCATTCACCTTTTAGAATGGGTTGCAGGTTTCGGTTCATTGATATGTAAACCCAGAACTTCTTTTAAGTCACATTCTTGAGATAACTTAAGGTTTTATAAGTAAAGATGACAAATTAGCTCAGACATTAAAGATGTGAGGTTAGAGTCTATGTGTTTCTGAATCTTGAATCAGACTGGTTCTATTTCCAAAGTAGAAATTGATAAAATATTACATGGATTGACTACCTGCAGATTGAGCACTTCCTGAGCAAAATAGAACATACCTGCAAATATAATTCTGCAAATGCAAATGCATCCGACAGACTTATATATATGTGTGTGTGTGCGTGAGAGAGAAAGCAAGTGGTAACACTCCTCGTCACAATAGATGTTTCAGCACTCAACCAGCATCCCCCACGATGATGGAACCGCTGCAACAGCCTCAGTACTCAATACCAACAACTGCCAATCTCCGAGCACCATCCTGCAACTCATCTGCTTCATCCTCAACCACAACGTTTTCACCTTTGACAACCTGTTCTTCATCCAGACACACGGAACAGCCACAGGGATAAAATTTGCACTCTAATATGCCAACATTTTCATGCACAAGTTCAAAAAGACTTCTTTGCTGCACAGGACTTCCAACCAGCACTATACACCAAACGTATTGACGACAGATTCATCCTCTGGACCCATGATGAGGAGTCACTGAAACAACTACACAGTGATATCAACAAGTTTCATCCCACCATCAGACTTACCATGAATTACTCTTTAGTATCTATCTCATTCTTGGACACGTGCATCTCCATCAATGAGGGGCACCCCAGGACCTCACTCTACCACAAACCCACAGATAACCTCATGATGCTGCACTTCTCTAGCTTAACATACTAAAACAGCTATCCCTTACGGACAAGCCCTACACATACACCTGAACGTGCTCAAGGATGCCCTCATTAGAACAAGATACGATGCTCATCGATTGCCAGTTCCAATATGCCACAGCGTGAAACTGTAACAACTTCCTCTGGAGAGACATGGGATGCAACTGATAGGGTACCGTTCATTGTCCAGTACTTCCCAGGTGTGGAGAAACTATGCCAAGTTCTTCACAGTCTGCAACACATTATTAATGAGGATGAGCACCTCACCATGACCTTCCATCCGCCTCCACTTCTCCCGTTCAAACAACTGCCAAACCTTAACAGACCACTGTTTGCAGCAAACTCCCCAGCCTTCAGGACAACATGGAGAACAACACCATAGAACCCTGTCATGTCAACCACTGCAAGATTGGTCAGGGTATCAACATGGATATCACCATATGGGGTCACCATCCACCATGTACATGGCAGGTACTCATGTGACTTGGCCAATGTTGTCTGCCTCATACGCTGCAGGCAAGGATGCCCCAAGGCATGGTACATTGGCGAGACCAAGCAGCTGCTACGACAACGGATGAATGGACAACAATCACTAGACAGGGGTGTTCCATCCCAGTTGGGGAACACTTCAGCGTTCAGGGGCATTCAGCCTCAGATCTTTGGGAGACCATCCTCCAAGGCGGACTTTGGAATACGGAACAACGCAGAGTGGCTGAGCAGAGGCAGATAGCCAAGTTTGGAACTCATGAGGATGGCCTCAACCAGGACCTTGGGTTCATGTCATACTGCAGGTGACCCCACTACATTATACATTCTCTCTCTCACACACACAAACACACATACACAGATGGTTTCTCATACACATGCTCTCTTTCACACATGTGCACATACATCCACCACACTTACACCCTCTCAGAGGCTTATACTCCATCACTCACACACACTTTACCAAGCAGGCACACACATTCTCTCAAATGTGCGCGTGCACACACACACACGTCTATGGGTGAATTTGCAGAATTATATTAGCAGATACATTCTATTTTGCTCAAAAAACACTCAGTCTGCAGGGAGTCAAAATCCATGTAATACTCTATAAATTCCTACTTTGGATACAGAATCAGTCTGACTCAAGATTGGGATACAGACAGACTCTAACCTCACACCTTTAATGCATTGTCTGAACTGAGATGTCACCTTTTGTTTACAAAACTTTAAAATATCTCGAGAATGTGACTTAAACAAAGTTCTGGGATTTACATGTTAATGAACCGAAACCTGCAACCCATTCTAAAAGATGAAAGACTTAACAGCAGTCTACGTTTGTTCAGTATATCATTTCAGTTGCAAGACACTGTAATCTTTTGCTATAAATTGTGTCTTATGATCCTGCTCCACCTGATGAAGGGGAACCGCTCCGAAAGCTAGTGCTTCCAAATAAACCTGTTGGGCTATAACTTGGTGTTGTGTGATTTTTAATTGCATTTGTGTTGTGATTTTCATGAGCATGGGAGATCTCAAGCCCCCTTTCAAATAATTAAATATTTTTGAATTTTAGTTACCGTTGTATCAGAGGGAACTACGGAGGTATACATATTCTTCGAATTATTACCACAGGGATTTTTTTTGACATACAAGTCCAGCAGCAACTGGGCCTTGGCTTAATGTTTCATCCAAAAGAGGGCACCTCTGGAAGTACTCCTTCAGTCCAGAACCAGCAATGTCAGGCCAGGAGTGAGACATTGACCCATATTCTTCACAGTAAGGGTCCACGAACCGTACACTAACAAAACACGTAGACACATCTTTAGATGTTAAATCTATTTGACTTTACAGTGAAAAGGAATTGACGAATTGCTTCAAGTCGCTCCAGCCTTTTAAAGTTCGCCTCCCTCCTCGCCTCTGCCGAACAGGCAGCTGGGCATTGTAGTTCGTCACCCCTACCGTCCCCGTACTAAACCTCGCGCTGGAAACTACAGATCCCAGAATGCGGCGCGGAGACGCAGGCGCAATCAACCGGCCGCGAGCAGCAATGGCCGTCTGGGGGGGTTCCCGGGGAGACGCAGTTGCTGCGAGTTAAATCTATGCCAGACACTCACTCTGAATTCAAACCCTTCCTTCACTACTGTTAGACAAAAATCGGGATAGAAATCAAATCAGAATAAAATAGCCTCAGTTCCGAGTTGAAGTGCGTGCTGCTGGGCCCGAAGTTGGCCTTTTTCCCCCCCCTTAAATGTGCTTCTTTTCTGTTCTGGAAGGTTCTACAATCTGTCGATACAAGTTACAGACTGGTGGAACTGTAGGAATGGTAAGAGTTTTCCTTAATAATGTCTTTATGCATAGCTTTACCGTTGCAGCTATTAACAGGGAGACACAAAAGAACCTTTTGGGCATCAGTTCCTTCTCGTGTGCCTTAAGCTCCACTACATCTTTAATTTCAGACTCTGGAGTTCAAAGGTGTAATCTGCTTTGATTTATCTCCAGTGGTTAGAAAACTTTTCTAAATAGCCCCACAACTTCCCAAAGGTGTGGTTCAGGGTCCCATGTGGTGTCTCAAGCTGCTATTATAGCTCTGTGATATCTGTGGAAAACTCGAGTTTTAGTAACTCCATCCTGCACTAACGGACAGGTCTGCACTCGCAGAGGAAGAGGTCCTTTCTTTTCACTCCCAGTTCTTAGGATGCTCTGTTAAGTTTCAAGCTGCAAAATGGGGTTCCTGTACTATTGGAAGCATGGGAAGTACTGCATTCTGTTTCTGAGTGCCACACTGAAGGGGACAATGTTTTATGGGAATGGTTCTAGAGATGAGGAACTGCAATTAGACTGGAGAAGTTAGAACCGCTTTCCTTGGAGAGAAACTCAAAATGACAGTTTGACAGATATTCTAAAACATGAATGGCCTGATCAGGGAGAAGCTATTCCCATTTGTGAAAGGATTGTGAACAAGATGGCACATATTTAAAGTAATTGGCAAAAGAAGCAAAATTGATTTGAGAATAGCTTTTTCACATAGCGAGGGTCTGGAATACAGTATTTGAGAGACAGGCTTATTTGATGCATTTGAAAGGGAGTTAGATTGTTCTTTGAAAAGAAATAACACAGGATTTCAGAAAGAAGGCAGAGAACATACTTCATGTGGAAATGCTCATTCAGAGAGATGGTGCAGACGTGTTGAATGGCCACCTTTTGGACTACGATAATTGTATTCAATCCCACTCACCCATTCTACTTATTCAGAAGCAAAATAGTGTGAATGTTGAATGTCTTTAATGCATAAAATGGTGGGAAAACTCAAGACAGGCAGCATCTGTAGAAAGGGAGATGAAGAATTAATGCATAATTCTTCAGAACTGAGATAACTTATAAATGTTATAGGTTTTCTGCAAATAAAAGGAGAGGGAAGAAAAACACAAGAGAAGGTCTGTGATAGGGCAAACGGTTGCTTCTTGTAGCTACTCTCACCAAGACATCTGTCATTGTATGCCACGCACATCTGGTTTAGTGCCATCCTTTCATTCAGTGTAGTTCATCTACGAACATTCTGTGACATCTACCTTCCAACTAAGCCGAAGTCCACTTATTGTCTTGGTTTCTGACGCATACAGGAAAGTAGAAACTAGAATCTAATGAGTTTTGTCCTTGTTCCAAATTTCTTGTTAAAACCATCCATAATCATAAATTTATATCATTTTTTTAGATTAGAGTGCTGCAGGAAAAGCACAGCAAGTCAGGCAGCGTCCGAGGATCAGGAAAATCGACGTTTCGGGCAAAAGTCCTTCATCAGCAAATCAGCCCATAAATTTATATCTAGCTATCACTATCCTTATAACTCTTGCAACCATATATTATCTGCCACTTTCTATTATCATTTGTACTTAATAGACAACTCACTTGTTTCAGCTAAATTCAGTCTTCACTCCAGTTTATTCTGGTGTGTTCTTTTGCACCATCAAAATTGAAATGAATCGAGTGGGAATTTGAATTACAGTAATAGTATTCTTGAAGATGGGAGGGATGGTGCCAGAGAAAAGGGAGCCATTTAGATTAGATTAGATTACTTACAGTGTGGAAGCAGGCCCTTCGGCCCAACAAGTCCACACCGACCCACCGAAGCGCAACCCACCCATACCCTACATTTACCCCTTACCTAACACTACGGGCAATTTAGCATGGCCAATTCGCCTGACCCGCACATCTTTGGACTGTGGGAGGAAACCGGAGCACCCGGAGGTAACCCACGCAGACACGGGAAGAACGTGCAAACTCCACACAGTCAGTCGCCTGAGTCGGGAATTGAACCCGGGTCTCAGGCGCTGTGAGACAGCAGTGCTAACCACTGTGTCACCGTGCCACCCACAAAGTTAGTGTAAGCTAACATAGTAGCTAGAAGGGATCGATATATGCGGAACAGTGGAGAGAAAATTATAAGAAGTAATCTTTATTGTTTCGTGCTCAGTGCTACTAGATTTTAGGAATTCCTTAGTTCTTGTCAGTTTAGGTTGTAATGCAATCTTCAACCTCCGGCCTTGCTTGTTTAGGTACACTCCAACTTGGTTCACGATGATGATAACATTTTGGGTACATACACAGCTTTCCTGTAACTAATACAGTTAATGCTTCTGTAAGCTTTAAAGTATAATTTCGTAGAGCTTTAATATGTTTGTTTAAAGATTATATTGGATTGGAATCTGTTTTTAAGCTTACTCTATGAAATAAAAACACATTTTATGGAAGTGGTGATTGGGGTGACTGCTTAAAATTTGATTGAAGGATCTGAAGTAATAGCATTTCAGCAAATTGATGTTTCTCAAATTGCTGTAGACTCATGGTACACCTCAATGTTGAGGTGAAAGGCACTTTTATTGATCTACACTTCTAAGCAACTTTAAAAAATCCATATAATATATCTGTTGTTTTATTTAATGCGGATTGTTTGTTAATATAATAGTGAATAAAGCCATGTCACTATATTACAATGTGTTCTATTGACCCAAAAATATAAATCACATGACACCAGGTTATAGTCCACCAGGTTTACTTGAAATCACAAGCTTTCAGAGCACTACTCCTTTGTGACTTCTGACCTTGTCCAGCCCAGTCCAGTACTGGTGCCTCCACATTCTGGATTAGTGGTGCTGGAAGAGCACAGCAGTTCAGGCAGCATCCAAGGTGTAGCGAAATCAATGTTTCGGGCAAAAGCCCTTCATCAGGAATAAAAGCATTGAGCCTGAAGTGTGGAGAGATATGCTAGAGGAGTTATCTCTCCACGCTTCAGGCTCACTGCCTTTATTTCTGATGAAGAGCTTTTTGCCCGAAAAGTCGATTTCGCTACACCTTGGATGCTGCCTGAACTGCTGTGCTTTTCCAGCACCACTAATCCAGAATCTGGTTTCCAGCATCTGCAGTCATTGTTTTTACCTCCACATTGACAACATAAATATCATTAAATGCTCTTATGGTCTGGTTCAAGTTCCACTTGTCCCAGACATGTCATAACATATCTGTACATGTTGATTAAAAATGGCTCTAAGCATCATTATGTTGAGAGGTGCTCAGGGTCAATGTGGCAACTCTCTACCGGTCATTGTCAAATCTACATAATTTCCTTACTTTTGAGACATTGAGGCACTTGCTGAAATTAATAACATACACCAATTAATAAATTAAATCTGTCCAAATACCAAACAAATGAAGTATTTAATACATGAAGTTAAACCTCATTAAGTGTAAACTGCAGAAACTTTATTATTGCTGTTCCTGGTATATTGAACCTTATGATCAGGTTATATTGTAGTAAGGTTTTAAGACTGTTGGATCTCCATGAATGAGTACCTGAAGAGGATGATCAAATCTTGGTTGTAATATAAGTGACCATAAAGCTTTAAACAGAAATAGACAAATTTGCAATGATTTGCAAGAATTGACTGGTTTTATTCTTTTTTTTATAGGTATTTTATTGAAAAAAGAAAATTTTAAAGATTTTTTAACAAAATTACAAAAATAATACAAACAAGTGTATTCCACTTTACAATATAATAACAACACCAATATAAAATAAAAAAAACACAACTAACTACTAATCTATTCTACAAACAACCAAAACATAAAATAGGATATCATACATTACTAGCAATAAACAACAAAGTAATTAAGGAACTAGATACATGCTCAAAATAGATTTACATCAGGTCATAATAGAATCCACATTTATACAGGCTTCCTCCTCTCGGGGCCCCCGAACCAGCCAGAACCATTAGATTCTAGGTTAGAGTGGTGCTGGAAAAGCATAGCAGTTCAGGCAGCATCCAAGGAGCAGGAAAATTAACATTTCGGGCAAAACCTGTTCATCAGGAATTGCGCTGTAGGGAGAGGAGGAAAACTTCTTCAAGGCAGGTATCCTTGCAAGAGGATTCGCAGTGGGTTAAAATCAACTAGGTAAAAACAAGGGCTGCAGATGCTGGAAACCAGATTCTAGATTAGAATGGTGCTGGAAAAGCACAGCAGTTCAGGCAGCATCTAAGGAGCAGGAAAATCGTCGTTTCAGGCAAAAGCCCTTCATCAGGAATAGAACCAGCCAGAACCATTACCACAGCTAAACAAAGGCCCTGGACAATATGGCCAAAATATCTGTGTCGATGTAGTTCAAAAAAGGCTGCCATGTTTTGTGAAATAATTCCGTTTTTTGGTGCACCATATTTGTGATGCAGTCAATGGGGAATCTATTCCATGACCAGTTTTATTCTTAATGATCAATTACTCATTACAGTAAGTTCAAACGGCCAGAATATAAATGTACATGCACCTAGTGTTATATATGGATTCCTTCGATTATGAAAGTGTCTCATGAAGATTAGGCTATCTAATGATCTGGTCTAATTAGAAAAGTCTTGTTGAGTAAACAGTATGAACTTCATAGTATTTACAGACATTATTTTCAGATTGCATGAATATGAGCTACACCATTACAGAGACTATTGGGATCATATTAACCACAGGTTTCTCTCTTACAAGCTGTACCTCTGACCAAGTCCCAATGATATCATCATAGGAGATGGTACTTGTTGCACTCAATCCAGGAGTAACCCTTTCAGACCCCTAAGCAACACTTGAGATCATGAGAATTCAGAACCCAGTGAAAGTTGGTTTCTCCAAATCCCAGAAACCCCTCAGTCTGGCAGTAGTTGAGTTATGTGTTCCTGAAACATAAACTTGTCTGTGCTGTCTGCAAATTCTGTCTGATTTTTCTGACTGTTGCCAGCGCCTTTTTTTTTTGTTTTATAGTATATTTGTGGCTGTTGCTTTCCTAGTTTATACTTTGTGTAAATCTTGTTAATTGGGAATCTTCATTTACTTAATATTTCACCCTCAGTGGCTTGATACTCTGGTCATCTAATTGTTCTTATCTCCCAATTTCAGTATAACAATCTTAAACTGCTGGATATGAGCAACTCAGGAATATAAGTCAAGAATTATATTATGATAGCTAATTTAAAAAGAACTATTAGTTAGAAATTCCTGATGTATATTTTGTGATCACGGAATATATATTGGTTAACCCTTAATGCTGTTACTTATTTTTAATGCACTCTGATAGATTAAGGAAGGCGAATGATCAGTTACCAGAGGACACAGTTAAGGTGAGTAGCAAAAGAACCAGAGATGACATGAAGGGACATTTAATACTCAGTGAGTTGTATTCTAGAAAGGACTGCCTGAAAGAATGGTGGAAAGAGTACAATAAACATTTGAGAAAAGATCAGATCAGTGGAGAAAAAGATGGGGAATGGGCTAGTTCAACCAACAGCAGGCACTACTGGTTAAAGGCCCTCAGTCTGTACTGTATCATTCTTTGATTTTATAACTTGCAAATATTTTCTTTGTTTCAGGGGAAATACACCATCTGAACTTCAAATCTACAGCTATCCACAAATCAAAACGACTGATGTTGCTAAAAATGAGATAGCAGTAAACTTTAGAGCTGCAAGTTTGGTTTGTTTGGCCAAAACAACCATATGAGAGGTTGTGTGCCTCGAATTCTGCAGGATGTTTGGGGACATGTTTGAAGAAGAGGAAGATGTTGGATTTGTGTCTGAGAACAAAAGTATGAACGGGTGGAAATCCAGGAAAAAAGACACTGACCCGCCACCACACCGGGCAGCCAGTAACCTCAGTGGAATCAAAAACCAGGGGGGCACATGCTACCTCAACTCACTGCTTCAAACCTTGCTGTACACACCTGAATTCCGAGGTAAATTATTTGGAAGTGAAATGGGGGAAAAACTTAGGGGTGATCAGAATATAATAATTATTTGTACACAGGTTTTTTTTCTTGCAAATGCAAGTCATTTCACTATTGCCTGTCTTTGTTTCAGTGATTGATGTTGATAATGTTCAAATAAAACAAAAGAAAAGTATTACAATAGGTTGGTGCACACAAGACTTTTTATAGGAGGGATCAGTCTAGACTGATTGTATGAAAGTATCTTCTATCCAACAATCTAGTATCGAATGAGCAGAACTTTCCTTCACTTTTAATTGGAAAGGCCCAAATCATTAACTTCAGGCATCTCTGTAAACTCCATTTTTATAACTATCATCTCATTCTATCTCTGTGGCCATTGAGGCTTAACCAGATTGTTCCTAACTTTAGAGTTCTGGTACTGTTTGGAATTAAGTTCTAGTTCTATAAGCTGTTCAACAGCAATGCCATTACTTCAACTTCTAACATCACCAAACTTCAAACTATAGAGTCATAGAGTTGTGCAGCACGGAAACAGACCCTTCGGTCCAATCCGTCCATGCCGACCAGATATCCCAACCCAGTCTAATCCCACCTGCCAGCACCTGGCCCATATCCCTCCAAACCCATCCAAATGCCTCTTAAATGTTGCAATTGGACCAGCCTCCACCACTTCCTCTGGCAGCTCATTCCATACATGTACCACCTTCTGCGTGAAAAAGTTGCCCCTTAGGTCTCTTTTATATCTTTCCCCTCTCACCCTAAACCTATGCCCTCTAGTTCTCCTATTGAGCGGCACGGAGGCACAGTGGTTAGCACTGCTGCCTCACAGCGCCTGAGACCCGGGTTCAATTCCTGACTCAGGCGACAGACTGTGTGGAGTTTGCACATTCTCCCCGTGTCTGCGTGGGTTTCTTCCGGGTGCTCCGGTTTCCTCCCACAGTCCAAAGATGTGCGGGTCAGGTGAATTGGCCATGCTCAATTGCCCGTAGTGTTAGGTAAGGGGTAAATGTATGGATATGGGTGGGTTGCGCTTCGGCGGGTCGGTGTGGACTTGTTGGGCCGAAGGGCCTGTTTCCACACTGTAAGTAATCTAATGTAATCTAATCTAATCTTAAAAAAAAAGCCCCTCAATTTTGTAAACCTCTATAAGGTCACCCTTCAGCCTCCGACACTCCAGGGAAAATAGCCTCAGCCTGTTCAGCCTCTCTCTTGCTGTTTTGAATTTAGTCTCCACTGATCCAAAGCTCTTCTGACTGGCTTCCCATCTTGGATCTGCTGTAAATTTGAGGTTATCCAAAACATTAATGTTTGTATCCTAACGTGCATTAAGTCTAGTTCACCCATCACCCTTGTGCCAACTGACCTACCTTAATTTACCAATGTCTCAATTCTCACTCAAGTCTTTTCTGACTTTTCTCCTCATCCTTTGTAATCTCCTTGCAAGACCACTGCACTTTTCCAGTGCTGGCCCAGTGAGCAGTGCTTAATGTGTATTAGTTTCAGAAGTTTACAGACATAAATTTAGAAATTTGATGAGAAGAGGGAAAATCAAACTTTTGTGGAATTTGCAAAAGGTGAAGAAATGGATTTTGATAATTGGTTTTTGTTTGATGGTATATCTCAATGAAGCTTGACCTGGATTTTGAAAACCTTACGTAAAACAGAATCGCAGATCCTGGCATTCTGAAATAAGAGAGGAAATGTCTCTTGAAACTCAGCAGGTCTGGCAGCATCTGTGAGAAGAAAGCAGTGCTAACATTTCGAGTCCAGTGACTCTTCATCAGAACCTGTCTGGGTGGTTTCAAATTACAAGGGATGAAACTTCAGTTGGAATCCACGTAGGGTGAGTCTGAGCCAGAGGCAGTCGCTGAGAAATAAGATGTGGATTGAAAGTTCTGATGAAGAGTCACCAGATTTGAAATGTTAACTCTGCTTTCTTTTCACAGATGCTGCCTGACCTGTTGAATTTCACCAGCAATTTATGTTTTTGTTTTGGAAATCTTAGACAAGTATTCTTAATGAATAATTGAATACCATATTCTTTTAGGAATCAGATCCATTGAGAAGATTATAATGTTAATAAAATAAGGGAAGTGGTTGTTTTGGCTGATCATTACAGATTATCCCACAACATATAGGTTTACAAACCCAAGAGAGAAGCTTGGACAGAAGAGATAATAGTGAACAGAACATTTATTAGAATCAGAAATGAAAATATGGCTCTTCTCAGAGTAGTCAAAGAGACAATGCTAGCCAATAAATCTGATGCAAGGAGAACAAAGTATTACTTTTGTTATAAAGTGGGGCAAGCAAAGACAAGAAGTTGAAAGCTCAGCTGATATCTTTTGTGGGAATGTGTTGCTCCAGAAAACTCTGTACCAGTGAGTGAAGTTTATGACAAACCAGTACCATTAAATGTATTTAACCTGACTGTAAAGTGTAACTTTAAAGATGTATTTGAAGGTGAATTAGTTTTGCTTTTCACAGAGGAGAAAAAAGACTTTTATTCTCTGAAATACAGTATTGGTTTAGCCCTGAATGCTTGCAAAAGATGCAAGTTTCTCTATAGATTCTCTAGAAAACATTTCAATATAAGGTATTGATGGAAGTTGTTTTACTGTTCCATCGTATGGAATTACTTTGAACTATGCTTTAATCAGTGGGCTTCTTATTGTTGGAATATTGTCAAAGTTGTCTATTAATTATGTCAATCTCAAACTTAGGAAATGCCTTAGCTTGAGGTAAAGTACTGCATTCTCCAGGTATGGTAGTGAAATACATTCAAACTGAGTATACTAATGAAATCAGAAACTATTTGTAATCTGCTGCAGAAATTATCATTTTGACTAAAGCTATGTCCAGAGAATCAAAAACTAAGACTTTGAAAGTAAATAAACAGTAATCTTAGATTGACAGAAAAGAGTTGAAATGCTTTAAACATAAATTTTATATGTCTTAGTTGAACTTCATTGGAGATTCTAAGCTGTGGGTGTCAAAACAGAATACAGCAGCAGAATTCCAGGCTATTGAGAAAACAGATACAGTGTTTGAAACTAAAATTACTTGTCTCCAACTTATATGAAATTATGAGGATGGATTTGAGTCCCAGAGTGGAGAAAAACACTTAAAAGTGAAGAAGCTGTGACACATCCTTGCAAGAAATTGGGTCAAGATTGTGCTAAATGGAAAGATGATAACAATGTAAAATAATGAGAGAAAATTGCAAAAAAAGTCAGGATTTAAAAATTACCATTGAGGTTATGAAATTGTCAAGGTTTGACACTGTCTCTCTAATTCAAATTAATTGGGGAAGGTCATATGATCTGTTTTGAAGTCTACTTGACAACAGGCCAGGGGTGGTTAAAGACCAACCGAAATCAGACAGTGTCATTGAAGCTATGGTGTGTGGTGTTCGCTGTTGGAGACCACAGCAGAAGCAGCATTTTGTTAAAGTCCCAGAAAGATGTTGAAAATTTCAGGTTGCAAGCAGGTAAGATCCTCCTGTTGCAAATGTGTTGCTGGTCAAAGCACAGCAGGCCAGGCAGCATCTCAGGAATAGAGAATTCGACGTTTCGAGCATAAGCCCTTCATCAGGAATAAGAGAGAGAGAGAGCCAAGCAGGCTAAGATAAAGGGTAGGGAGGAGGGACTGGGGGGAGGGGCGATGGAGGTGGGATAGGTGGAAGGAGGTCAAGGTGAGGGTGATAGGCCGGAGTGGGGTGGGGGTGGTCAAAGCACAGCAGGCCAGGCAGCATCTCAGGATGGTCAAAGCACAGCAGGCCAGGCAGCATCTCAGGATGGTCAAAGCACAGCTGCCTGACCTGCTGCGCTTTTCCAGCAACACAATTTTCAAGCTGTTAACTGTCCATTTACTTCAAAGACTAAAAAAATCAAGAGCTGCATATAAAGTATCTAACTAGCATTTCTACCTAGATACAAATTCCATGTGATTCATTTTGCTTTGGGGAAGTGATTTTTAAAGTCATGTTACAGGCATCTCTACAAATCAATGAATGTTACAGACAGACAGCAATTTTAGTGTGTGGTCAACAGAGAGAAGAAACTGCTTGGCATATGTGCTACCACACCTCAGCCTGTAGTCAGAGACATGATTCCACAGCTAGCTAAGGATTCCAGGAAATGAGTGCTGGTTTGGCAAAGGAAAAAAATAATTGAAACAACAGGTATTTAGGAAACTGTACAAAAACTAAGGAAAATTTCTTGGAGGTGGTCACTTGAAATTACTCAGTGAACAGGGGAATGGAAATCCATTGAAAGCAGCAACAACAGTTTGACTGATGTAAGGTCTGTAATTCATTGGAGAGTGCAATGAGAGAAATCGTTTTCTGTAATTTTTTTAATAGATATATTTTTATTTAAAAAATTTTAAATTTTTTTTACAAAATTACAAAAATAATACAAACTAGTGTATTCCACTTTACAATATGATAACAATATCAATATATAATTAAAGAAGAAAAAAGAACTAATTACTAATCTATTCTACGAACAACCAAAACATAAAATAGAATGTCACACATTACTAACAGTAAACAACAAGGTAAATAAATAACTCGATACATGCTCAAAATAGATTTATATCAAGTCATAAAAGAACCTGTATTTATACAGGATTCTTCCTCCCGGGGGCCCCTGAACCAGCCAGAACCATTACCACGGCTAAACAAAAGCCCTGGACAATATGGCCGAAATATCTGTGTCGATGTTCTTCAACAATGGTTGCCATGTTTAATAAAATAATTCCGTTTTTTTGGTGCACCATATTCGTAAGGAGTCAAGGAGGATATATTCCATGACTATCCTGTGCCAGTTTGAAAGTCCTGGGGGACCTTCGGATACCCAATTTACTAAAATATTTTTCCTCGGACTAAAGGAAAGGATAGTAAATAATTTCCTCCCATGTACATCCAGAGACGGAAAATTTGGAGAGCCCAAAAGTAGGACCATTGGATCCAATCCAATCTCCGTACTGAAAATCTCTGTCAAGGCATTTGCTGCTCTTATGGCATGTCCACAGACAGTGCGTGAGAGTGCTAACTTCGATTTTGCATTTAGAACACATTGGGGATGCTCTTGCATTGAACTTTGCAAGTTGTTCAGATGCCACATGAGCCCTGTGAAGTATCTTTAATTGAGTAGCCTGGGTTCTGTTACAAATAGAGATCTTCCTGGCATTCTTCCTGACGTCCTCCCACATTTCTAAAGAGATTTCCGACCCTAATTCTTGATTCCAGGTTTTTTATAACCATTCCATGTCCTTCATTACTTTATTGCATAGTGAGTGACAAAGAGTACTGACCGAGGGCAGCCCCATTGGCCAAAGCACTCTCCTTTCCCTATCCGATTTGTAAGGATTGACTGTCAGTGTGGTCTTCTTTTGTATAAAGTCTTGTATTTGAAACTACCGAAAGGGGTTCTTGCTAGGCGGTCCAAGCTTTTGGTGCAGCTGCTCAAAGGACATCATGACCTCCCCATCGAACAAGTCCCCCAAACAGGAGATACCTCTGGATTTCCAAGTTTTGAATGTAGTATCGGTCAGCCCTGGCTGAAATCCCAATGTTCCCACTATGGGGGTATAAGGGGAGGCTTTTTTTTGCAGGTTACCCTCATCTTGTCGCATTATCCTCCAGGCTTTGATTGCATTTAGTACAATGGGGTTTTTACAATCATAGAATCATAGAGACAGCATGGAAACAGACCCGTTGGTCCAACTTGTCTATGCTGACCACATATCCGATATAAATCTAGTCCCATTTGCCAGTATTTGGCCCATATCCCTCTAAACCCTCCCTATTCATATACCCATCCAGATGCCTTTTAAATGTTGTAATTGTACCAGCCTCCACCACTTTCTCTAGCAGCTCATTCCATGCACACACCACTCCCTGTGTGAAAACTTTGCCCCTTAGATCCCTTTTTATATCTTTCTCCTCTCACCTTAAACCTATGCCCTCTTGTTTTGGACTCCCATCCCAGGGAAAAGACCTTTTCCATTTACCCTACCCATAATTCTCATGATTTCATAAACTTCTATAAGGTCACCCCTCAGCCTTCAATGCTCCAGGGAAAGTAGCCCCAGCCTATTCAGACCCTTCCTATAGCTCAGTAGTCCGTAATAACTCTCAACTTGGCCATAAATAATAGATTGATGAAGAGACATTTTACTTGGGAGATCTCAATATCCAGCCAGATTGATTGTGGGTCACCAGTCAGTTATGTAAGATAATGGGGAGCTCAATTGGTACCTCCTGAAGTTTGGAAAGTCCAGTCCTCCCCTTATTTGTGGAAGCTGCAGCTTTTCTAATTTGATAAGGGGCCGTCTATGATTCCAAATAAAGGAGCTGAGCTGACCGTAAAGCTTATGCAACGCCTGTCTCGGCAACATCAAGAGGAGCATTCTCATAGGATATAGAAAACGAGGTAGAATATTCATCTGAACTGAAGCTACTCTGCCTAGCCAGGATATTGGGAGATCTTCCCAGTGTTGAAGGCCCTGCCTTATTTTCTCTAATACGTGTGCGTAATTGGCTTTATATAGCTGACCAAATACTGGAGTAATAAAAATACCTAAATACAGAAAATCTTCTAGTGACCACTGAAAGGGTAAACAAGATCCGTCCGGTAAATTGGATATATTGACAAGACCTCCCAATGGCATGGCCTCCGACTTCATAAAATTGATTTTGTAACCTGAAAACATACCAAATAGATTGACCACTTGAATTAAGCGGGGCACGGAAATCAAGGGATCACTTAAGAAAAGGAGGACGTCATCCGCATAGAGTAATTTTGTGCTTGTCTGATCCAACCCTCGGAGCCGTTATATTAGGGTCAGTTCGTGTAGCCTCCGCAAGTGGTTCAGTCACTAGTGTAAATAATAATGGTGAGTGAGGACATCCCTGGCGACAGTCTCTGCCAACTGTAAAGCTGGTTGACCTTAAACTGTTGGTGATCACCGCTGCTTTGGGATCATTATATAATACTGAAACCCATTTTGTAAAGACCTCTCCGACACCGAACCGTCTCAGCATATGAAAAAGATATGGCCATTCTACTCGATCAAATGCCTTCTCTGCATCTAGGGAGACAACTAAACCCGGTATTGCTCCCTGCTGGCAGGTTTGTATCATATTTAAGACCCTTTTAATGTTATTAGTTGACCTGAGACCCTTTATAAACCCAGCCTGGTCCTCTTTTATAATGAATGGTAAAACTCTCTCCATCTTAGTGCTAACATTTTTGAGAGAATTTTAAAATGCAAATTTAACAAGGATACGGATCTATATGAAGATCAATCTTCTGGGGGCTTTCCCTTCTTGAGAATGAGAGAGAAATTTGCTTCTCTCAAGGCAGCCCTAACTGTGTGAGTAGTTGTACATATTTACAAATGGCGCAAACAGTTCCCCAATAAATTCTTCATAGAACTCAGCCTGGAATCTGTCTGGCCCAGGCACTTTGCCACTCTGAAGCTGCCTAACTGCATCCTGTACTTCCTGAATTGTCATGGGGGCAAGAGCGACACCTGCTCTAAGGTTAGGCCCAGAAGGGCCAAATATTTAAAGAAAGACTTCATCTTTCTAGTTCTATCCTCACAGTCCTGTGACTTATACAATTCAAAATAGAACTTTCTAAAGGCTTGGGGAGCCTTTTTCTTTCTGGCAAGGTATGCTCGATACCTACCAGGCTTGTCACCATATTCAAATAATCTCTGCTTCGTACATAGTATTTCCCTCTTTGCTGTACAGTATTCCAGGCTTCCCTAAGTCGTGGGCGGCACGGTGGCACAGTGGTTAGCACTGCTGCCTCACAGCGCCTGAAGACCCGGGTTCAATTCCCGACTCAGGCGACTGACTGTGTGGAGTTTGCACGTTCTCCCCATGTCTGCGTGGGTTTCCTCCGGGTGCTCCGGTTTCCTCCCACAGTCCAAAGATGTGCGGGTCAGGTGAATTGGCCAAGCTAAATTGCCCGTAGTGTTAGGTAAGGGGTAATGTAGGGGTATGGGTGGGTTTCGCTTCGGCGGGTCGGTGTGGACTTGTTGGGCCGAAGGGCCTGTTTCCACACTGTAAGTCTAATCTAATCTAATCTTATGATCCTCTGTAACTTGGTAATAGAAGGCCTAGCAACATACGCGGTTTCAGCCGCCTTCGGGCGAGCCTCGAGCAGATGCTGTTGCCCTTCATTTTGTCTTTTCCGGGTTGCAGGATATGAGATGACCAAGCCTCGTGCATATGTCTTAGTGGTCTTGCACATCATCGAAGGGTTACTGGCTATACCTGAGTTGATATCCCAGAAGGTTTTAAATTCCTGCGAGAAGATCTTTATAAACTTGCTATCCTTCAATAAGAAGGGATTCAGACGGCAATGTCATGGACCTATTCCATCATCACTAGTCTTCACTTCCATATATACTGCGGCATGATCAGAAATAGTTATATTATCTATTTTACAAGACAGTATCGAATTCAAAAGGGTTGAGGGGACAAAGAACATATCAATTCTGGTATGGCACTTGTGTGGGTTAGAATAGAATGTAAAGTCTCTACCCTGGGGATGGAGACACCTCCACACATTTACCAGTCCCAGCTCCTTGTTCAGATCCGCCACTTGGCTCAAAGATATGCCCGCAGTCCTTTTAGATATCCTGTCCATCTTTCGGTTGGTAATACAATTAAAATCTTCCCCTATAATTGTATGGCGGACCCCGAAAGCCATCAACTTAGAGAACGCTTCCATTACAAATTTAAAAGGGTGTGCAGGGGGACAATAAAGATTCAAAATCCTCGTATTCCCTTCCGTATATTAGGGCTTTGATCAATATATGCTGTCGAGACTTCTCTTTTATCTGGCTTAACATTTGGAAAGGAAGATTCTTCCAAATAAGAACGGCTACTCCCCTACTTTTTGAGCTGAAAGATGAAAAGAACACCTAGCCAAACCCACCCTGTTGCAGCTTCAAGTGTTCCTTATCAAGTAGATGTGTCTCCTGTAAAAGAGCTACATCAACCCTTTTTTTTAAGACTTGATAATATCTTTTTCCTTTTGATTGGTGAATTACTTCCCTTGACATTCCAGGTACACCACCTAAGTGAATGGCTAGCCATGATCTTCCAGGCAGGCCCGAGGCCCCCCTAGGAGGAAGAACCCCACCCAAAAGACATTGACTAAAGGCTGAAAAAAATTCATATATAAAAGAACTCTTTAAAACAGTTAACTCAACACAATTTAAAAACAACTCCTAAGTAAAAATAACACAAAGCATATTTGAAAGGAGACTTTCCCCTTGCTCCCGGGGGGCACTAGAACCTTCCCATAGTCCTGCAATTAACCGATAAAAATATATATAATTATGGAATCACAATCCCAGCAAGTATTAGGTAACTAAATAAGAAAAAAAACCCCACTCAAACACCTCCCTCAAAAATCAAATAAGCCGCAGGAGCTATAGATAGGAGACCAAAGAAAGAATAAAGAATCCCGCCCCCCCAGGAAAGATGGGCAAAAGAGAGATGGAAAAAGAAAATAGGATGACAAAGTTGGGTGGGGGACAAAATAAAGTTGTTATCTGTACAGTTCAAGTCCTGTGGTCTATTTGAGAGCATCCAGGAATTCTTTTACTTTCTCCAGTGATCCAAAGTTATAAATAGATCCTCCATGACTGAAGCGCAGCATTGCCGGATATCCCATAGAGTATTGAATATTTAAGTCTCTCAGACGCTTCTTCACCTCGTCAAATAACCTCCTCTTGCTAACCACAACCGGAAAAAAATCCTCAAACAGCATTATCTTGGAGCCCTTTTGCATCATGGCATGGGGATCCTTCTCCAAGACTCTGGAGGCCTCTAGCAGCATTTGTTTTTCCATGTGGTATTGAAGTCAGACTAGAACCGGGCAGGGGCGCTGGTCAGACCGGGACCTGCGCACAGCAACCCAGGGGGCCCACTCCACCCGCACCTGGCCCACCTCTGACTCTAACTTCAATAGTTGTGGGAGCCATTGCTCCAAGAAATCCACAAGCTGGCCTTCCTCTTCCTGTTCGGGAAGACCCAGCAATCTGATGTTCGATTTTCGAGGTCGTCGATGTGCTCCCCGAGGTCTGGACATGCTGCTCCAGAGCCTGAACCTGACCCACGGATGACTCAGCAGCAGTCTCCAAGGCTGCGGCTCATTGCTCCATCTCTCCGACACGCTGCCCAAGTTTCTTGATTTCTCAGTCATAGCATGACCGAGAACGACTCCCATCTGGACCGGGCCTTCTCGATAGACGTGTTGATCTTCTACTGGAGTTTGACGATCTCCGAGATCAGGCTCGCCTCTGCAGGTAAGTCCCCCGAGACGGCTGTGGATGTCCCTGCTGCTGCGGGAGGGGGTGGGGAAGGGGTCCCTGCCTGTTGCGAACTGCAAAAGTTTTTGCCCTTAGTCATTTTAAAAAAGCACCAAACTGTTAAAGTTTGATGCAAAATGGCTAAGAGTGCTGGGCAAAAGCTATATTGAGTGATTTAACAGGTGAGGTGAAGGTGGGTAGCCCACTTTGCCCGAGTCCTAGGCAGAGCTTTGCAGAATCGGACCCACTGGGTCGCCGCCATTTTGAAACCCAGCTTTCTGTAATTTAAATGTAAGTTCCCTACAAAAAGAAAATAAGATCGTCAACTGATTTTATTTTGTTATTTATTACAGTAAAAGATTTAAAGTGTGATTTTTTTTCATGTCATTCATTCACCTATTAACTGTAAGTTTGAATTTTTATTTTATCATTGACTAGAAATTGAACGAACTGATCCAGTCATGCGATAACTATGGCTGCAAGAGTAGATCACAAACTAGGAATCTTGCAGCGAGTAACTCAATTCTTCACTCCCCAAAGCCTGTTCACTATCTGCAATGCACAAGTCAGCAGAGTATTCCAGTGATGGAATACTCACCACTTCCCTGGATGAGTACAACTCAAAAGACCCTTGAGAAGCAAATTGCTTGATTGGTATTGCGTCCACAAACAGCCAATCCCGTCACCACTGGTGCTCGGTAGTGGCAGTGTGTATAATTAACTGTTGAAATTCACTAATACACTTTTAGACCGCACCATCCATACCCCTGGTGATCACGACTATCAAGAAAGGCAAAGGCGTGGGAACACCACCACCTACAAGCTCCGCCTCCAGCCACTCGCCATCAAGACTTCAAACTGCCACTTCATTAGACTTGCTGGATTAAATTACTAGAACTTTCTCCTTAATGACATTGTCACCACAATTGATCTTCAGGGCAATCAGCGATGGCTTGTAAATGCTAGCCCCGTCAGCAAAACAGGCATCCCTGAATGAGTTTTAAAATAACAACCTGAAGTACTTACTAGCTAGGAAGAAGTCACTTTGAATGCAAGTATGCTGGTATGTTTTCTAGAAGTGGAAAATTGTTCTAATTGGTCTTTTGATTATGGTTCGTGTCTATTTCAACCTGTTAGCATTTAGTGTATAATTTAGATTGAACAAACAAGTGGTGATGGTGGTTAAATACAGCAAATTGTATTCAGTTTCAGGGTTTTATTTGTTCCTGAGCTGAATTCCAACCACACGTACACTGCCATCACAAAAACTGTCTGCATTCACCTTCATCACATCATCTCTTTCCATCTCTGACTCAGCCCACCTGTGGCTGAAACTTTCACTGCAGAATGTTGTTTCTTCCAGACGTAGGTGATCACGAGTGTTGGAATAATCTTCCATCACTTCCCCTCATGAATTTTCACTTATCCAAAGATCAGCTGGCATTTCAAATTTTGTTCACCTATCATCCCTGTCTTCACTAGCCTACGTTTGTCCTGAGGTCCACCCACACATCCAATTGCAAGTTTTCAGCCTTGCATTCAGATCGTTTCACAGCCTTAACCCCCTCTGTGAACTGCTTTTGCTTTATAGGAACTTTGTGCTTCTCATACTCTAGTGCCATATTTATCACACTCTTTCTTCCCATCTGCCACTACGAATGACTGTTCAGCTCTCTTGGCCCTAAAATCTGCAATTCCTTTCTTAGTCCTCTACTTCTTGACAACTCTTACCCTCCTCTAAATTCTACTTTTGATAAAGCTTTTGATAACTCCTCATAATATCGCCTCCTTTTGTTTTAACCTGTCTAATTAAACTCCCAGGAAGTACCTCATGTTTGTTTTTACCTTTAATGGCACGGTATAAATGCAAGTTTAGCTGTCTGATTAACATTTCTCTTCTTTGGAATTAGAATCATTGTTTGCCCTGGGGCCTGAGGAACTGGGAAATTTATCAGACAAAGACAAGCCAGAGTCGAAGGTGAGAATGTTCGCATTTATCTATTTTTTAAAATTGTTACTTCAGTTTTTTGATTTGTAGTTCATTATTAAGTGTAGACATTACAATAATTGGACTAAATCTACACAAAAGGCTTATGTTAAATCCTGAGCAGGTTTTATTGGTCCTCTTTTTAAAGGCTACTCATGGGCTACTAACGACTTTGAATAATTTTTATTTCTTTTTCACTTTGATTGTGTATTAACACAAACATTTTATTTAATGTGATCTACATGGACCAAAGCAGATGCTGGAAATATGAAATAAAAACATAGTACTGAAGCAATTCAGCAGGTCTTGCAGCCTTTGTGGAGAGAGAAAAACCAACTTGATGTTTCGAGAAAGATACGACTCCTCTTTAGAACTCCAGAGGTGGTGTAGTGACACATTTTATATTGTACGACTTCTAACCCTCACCTGACCTTCCCTTCTTTTACACTTGCCTCTCCCCATCTTTTTCTATAGTATAACAGCCATCAGTTTTCCCTCTCACATTAGCTCTGCAAAGAACCATATTGGACTGAAAGCAATGGCTCAGATATTTCAATGGTCAGAAAATCATCGGAGCCGTGTCAACTGGAGTTGTGCATCAAGACTTTTTTTAAAAAAAGTTAATTCGCGGGTTGAAGGCGTCGCTGGCTAGGCTGTCATTTATTGCCCATCCCTAATTGCCCAGAAGCTAGTTAAGAATCAACCACATTGCTGTGGATCTGGAGTGACATGTCGACCAGAGTAGGTAAGGACAATAGTTTCCTTATTAGCATTAGTGAACCAGATTGGTTTTTCTGTCAATCCACAATGGATTCATGATTATTAGTAGACTCTTAATTCCAGATTTTGATTGAATTCACAATCCACCATCTGCTATGGCGGGATTCAAACCTAACTCCCCAGAACCTCATGTGTATGTTTGGATTAACAGTCCAGAGGTAATACCACAACGCCATCTCCTCCCCTTAGACATTTACAGAACCCCTGATGCAGCTGACTCTGTGAGAACTGTCTGCGAAATTGAAACTTGTGACAAACTTTCTTCCTTCATGTCTGAAACCCTTAGAAAGATTCATAGAGATGTACAGCATGGAAACACTTCAGTCCAACTTGTCCATCCCTAAACCTATGCCCTTTAGCTCTGGGCTCCCCCATTCCAGGAAAAAGACTTTCTCTATTTACACTATCCATGCCCGTCAAGATTTTATAAAGCTTTATAAAGTCCATTAATGTTGGAGGGTTCCAAATCTCAGAAGTGTAATAGTTATCGAAGAAACATTGAGGATAGAATAACTTTTTAGTCTGCTACTCACTGTGATCCATTGCATTCCTTCCTTCTGCCCTTGCTGTCAGACCCAAAACTCACTCATCCTAAGCACTTATATACTTACCTGACACACTTCCAAACCTAAGCAAGTGTCATCCTACCCACTTAGCACCCAACTCAGTGTTTGCCTTACATACTGGTGCTTTCACAAGAGATATCAAAGTGTCTGGCTGTGTTACTGTGTGATTAAATGATTTAAATTAACATTAATGGAATATCCCAACTGCTGCAGAAGGGGGTATGCTTTGCGCACTGTTTTTCTAAACTGTTAAACTTGTGGATTCCTGGAGTGGTTCATTTTAAGCGACTCTGATCCAGAAATCTCTGGTGCAGAGGACATCTAAAAGCAAATTGGTAATTTTTGTGAAAAAAAGTAGGGTTAAGGTTACGGATAGGGTTTCTGACCCTTGGTGGAATATCTGGGCCATTAGCTTTGTTTCTCTTTCCACCGTTGCTGCCAAACCTGCTGAATTTCAAAAGGGTTATTCCTTCTGATTTTGCTTTTGCTTTGTGACTTTTGAGATCCTATAAACAAATGTGTTCATTTTATGATCAATTAAACTTTAGAACCATATTTCAAATAAATAACTAATTTGAGTAATGGCACTTAATTTGTAGTCCCTCAACCCCACCCCTATATGGAGTTTTCTTGTGACAGATTTTATAGCATAAAACTGCACAGATGGTTACTTCGACTGAAATTTACAGTACGGCTGTCATCCTGCTTTACCTATTCGTAATTATGTTGACCCTTTCTGATATTGCTGGATGTAACCTAGAGCATGGCATATTTAATACTTGGGTATACAATTAGTTACAAGCTCAACAGAGTGGGAGTTTCTGAACCTGACTTCACTGTTCTGATACCATGAGCAGATCATGAAATATTCTTTGATCCTTGATGACATTTCAGAACAAAAATAGCTCACTAATCTTAGAATGTTTTAGAAGTAAACTCCTGAAGCTGTACACATTTCACAGTCTGATACATATTAGACACCTGCGATTAATGGACCCTCTCATATTACAACACTTCAAAAGCACTTCATTAGTTGTGAAGTGCTTTGATGTTAGGTTCTTTTCCCGAGGTTTTTCACACAAGATGCAATTCACGCACGTCAATTTATGCAAATAATTAAAGTTTATTAAGGCTTGTACAAGCTAGGTGACCCCCTTTGACACCCCCACAGGCGTGCAAGGTTGAGTCAAAAGAGGCACTGAACTAAGAAAACACATCCCCTTTATACAGTTTAGTTGACCATACTTACGGATACTCTGGCCACTTCCCCATAGTCACATGCCTTGACTCACGACAAGCCCCAGTCACTCTCAGTCATATGTAACAATGGTAGGATGAGAATGTCTCCAAAAATGTTGCCTTTACTAATGCCCTAATCCTGGGGAATCGTTATGCAGACGATTTCCTGACTCAGTGATTCCCCAAGACACTGCTGGTGCGACATACCTAGCTTCAGGGAATGGTTTATGAAAGCATTTCTGAATGGAAGAGATTGAATGATAGTTTAATCTGATAATAGAAGGGGAATAGTAGCAAATGACTGTGCAAATGAAGTGTGAATTACAATGGATAGTCATCACATTCCTGCATGTCTGTGAGACAGAATGTTGTTCCACCCACTTCCAGAATGTTCAGCTTTGCAGTCTTACACTTTAATGTTACATTAATGTCCACAGTGATATTCCCGTTTAATCTTTTACATTGGGATATAGCCAATATTTATTAAAGTCAAAATGTAAGTGCAGTTATTTATTTCTTCCACTGATTATATCATTGATTGGGTTTCATGTATTGCGTGAAAGAGTTTCTTCTGTGATTTCTAATCTTTTTAAGCTCCTTGTTGAATATTTATCAAAATGTAAGATTGTGCCATTCCGGGGGTTTCCATTAATCCCACAGAGCCACCACTTGGCTTGTCAAGCCTCGCTCTTTTGGAATGTTAAGTTATTAATTATTGTGCTAAAATGTGACATTTTGAGTACCTTTTAAAAAGAAAAATACTTCGTAGGTATTAATGAGTCTGCAATTGTCCTTTGACATCAGTAGTTCTTATTCAAATTGATCGGTGTGTCTTGGGACACATTAGTGTCTCTTGATATTTCCTTCAAAACTGTCTATGTCTCTGTGTTGTCATCTCTTATCACATATATCTCATGAATGCTCAGAAAAGTAAATCTGGCTGGGGCATTGAGATTGGCGAGGTTCACTACAGAACCTGCCAGTATTATCAGATAGTTGTTCTGTAGTTAAGTGTTTGCATATGTAGTATATAGATAAAAAAAAGTTTTATAACACAGGAGACAATTTGACCTATTTGCTGTGCCAGCCAAAAAGATTGCTTTTATCTATTCTGCCTTCCACATTTGGTGCATTATCTCTTGAGCCCCTTTGAGTATATATGTAAACATGTTTTAAATGATTAGATTTCCTACAGTGTGGAAACAGGCCCTTTGGCCCAACAAGTCCCCGCCCACCCTCCAAAGAATAACCCACCCAGACATTTCCGTACATTTACCCCTGACTAATGAATCTAATACTGTTGGCAATTTAACATGGCCAATTCACTTGACCTGCACATCTTTGGATTGTGGAGGAAACCGAAGCACCAGGAGGAAACCCATGCAGACACAAGGAGAATGTGCAAACTCTGCATAGACAGTCGCCTAAGGTTGGAATCAAACCCAGGTCCCTGGCGCTGTGAGGCAGCAGTGCTAACCACTGAACCACCGTGCCACCCAAATATAATGATGTTTTCTGCCTCTACCATCCACTTTGGTAGTTCCAGTCTTCTGTTGACCTTTGGGTGAAGAAAATTACTTCTCTAATCCTTTTACTAATTAAATCCATACCCAACCTCTATGCTAGCAAAATAGATTCTTCCATTTCCACCCTGTTTTTTACCCCTCGATATTTTATGCACCTCAATTAAATCTCTCATCCTGCACCTTTCCAGTGAAAGCAATACCAGCCTACCAATCTTTCCTCATAGCTTAAATGCTACTTTCCTGCTAATAACCTCATAAATCTCACCTTTACCTTTTCTAGTGTGATTGCATACCTCCTGTATTTTGGTGAATGGAACTGTATACAGTACATAACTGGTGTTAGTTTGAGCATGCTCATCTGCTCATGACCTTAACCTATAAACAAAAGTTTCCCTAAAGCCGCCTTGACCATTTTATCTACTTGCTCTGCTGATATCAGAGATCTGTAGATTTGCATTAAAATATCCCTCACTCCTCTAAGCTTCCCAGAATCCTACCATTTATTGTATAATCCTTTTCCTTGTTTGACTTCTTCAAATGCATTACCTCATTCTCGAATGAATTAAATTCCATTTGCTACTTCTTTACTTACCAGTCTTTGATAGCTTCCTGAAGTCTGTAGTTCTCTCCCAAGTGTCAATTACCCTGCCAATCTTTCAATTGATTGGAAGCATCTTAATTATGTTTCCTGTCTTAGTATATGGAGGCATGAGTTCAAGTCCCATTTGCTCTAGAGATATGTAATAACATCTCTCAATAGGTTCATTAGAAAATATCTATGCCATGTACATCTAAGGACACTGAGCCCTGAAACTGTCAATTGGGAAAACCACTTCAAAGCACAGATACTCGTCAGTCATAACTCTGCATCCTGCCACGTAGCCAATTTTGGATGTAACGTGCCATTGTCCTTTAGATGCAAAGACATTAATTTTCTGACTAGCCTGCTTTGTGGGCATTGGCAAAAACTTTGATAAAGCATAAGCAGACATAAAATGTACTTCCCTCAAAAATCCTCTGAAAAACAACAGAGGAAGAGAAAGATATGAGGTTCTAAAGAGAGAATATAGGAAATTAGGCGGGAGGTTAGAAAGTAGGTCCTCAACGATACTGGTATCTGAATTACTCCCAGTGCCACGTCCTAGTGAGCGTAGGTACTGGTACTGCTGGTACTGTTGAGAAGCAGAGCAAGTAAAATAGTCCAGGGAGGCAAGAGCAAGGCCGAAAACAAGGTAAGACTGATAAATTAAACTGTGTTTATTTCAATGCAGGAGGCCTGACAGGTAGGCAGGTGAACTCAGGGCGTGGTTGGGAACATGGGACTGGGATATTATAACAATTACAGAGACATGACTCAAGGAAGGGCAGGACTGGCAGTTTAATGTTCCAAGCTATAGATGCTATAGGAAGGATAGGAAGTGGGGGGGAAAGGGAGTGGCATTTTGGTTAAGGAAAACATGACAGCTGTACTTCGGGAGGACATTTCGAGGAGTACATTCAGTTAAGTTATTTGTGTGGAACTGAGTAATAAGAAAGGGTTGATCACCACCTTGGGATTGTACAATAGCCCCCCCCCCCCCCCCCATTAGTCAGTGGAAAATTGAGAAGTAATTTTGTAAGGAGATCTCAGATATTTATAAGAATGAGAGGGTTGTAATGGTAAGGGATTTTAACTTTCCAACTATAGAATAGGACTGTCATAGTGTAAAAAAAAGGTGCAAAACTTGACCTTCTGTTGGGAAATAAGGCAGGGCAGGTAATTGAGGAGAAGCAATTTGGGGCAAATGATTATAATTCTATTAGTTTTAAAGTAGTTATGGAAAAGGAAAGACCTGATTCAAAAGTTCAAGTTCTAAATTGGAAGAAGGCTAATTTTGATGGTATTCAGCAAGAACTTTCAAAAGTTGATTGGGAGAAGCTAGTTGCAGGTAAAGGGATAATTGGAAAGTGGGAGGTCTTCAAAAATGAGATAATGAGAGTCCAGAGACAGTATGTTCCTATTAGTGCGAAGGGCAAGGCTTGTCTGTATAAGGAATGCTGAATGGTTAAAAAAATTTGAGGCTCTGGTCAAGAAACAGAAGAAAGCATATGGCAGGTATAGACAACTGGGATCAAATGAATCCCTTGAAGAGTATAAAAGCAGTAGGAATATACCTGATGGAAATCAGGAGGGCAAAAAGGGGATATGAGATTTCTTTGGCAAACAGGGTTAAGGAGAATCTAAAGAGATTCAGCAAATACATTAAGAGCAAAAGGGTAGCTAGGGAGAGAATAGGGTCCCTTAAGGATCAACAGGGCTGCCCATGTGTGGAACTGCAGGAGATGGGTGACATACGAAATGAGTATTTTGCATCAATATTTGCTGTGGAGAAGGATGTGGAAGCTAAAGAACTTAGAGAAATAAACAGGCTTATCTTGAAAAGTGTCCAGATTACAGAGGTGGTGAAGCCGGCCATCTTAAAATGCATAAAGGTGGGTAAATCCCCAGGATCTGATCAAGTGTATCTCAGTTTGTGGGAAGCCATTGCTGAGATATTTATATCATTGATAGCCATGGGTGAGGTGCTGAAAGACTGGAAAGTGGCTAATGTGGTGTCATTATTTAAGAAAGGTAGTAAGGAAAAGCCAGGGAACTATAGACCAATGAGTCTGACATCAGTAATGGGTAAGTTGTTGGAGAGGATTCTGACAGACAGAATCTGTTTGGAAATGCAAGGACTGATTAGGGATAGTCAACATAGTTTTGTGCTTGGAAAATCGTTTCTCACTAACTTGATTGTGTTTTTTGAAAAAGGGCCAAAGAGAATAGATGAAGGCAGAGCAGTGGAAGTTGTCTTTCTAGACTTCAGCAAGACGTTTGACCAAGTTCCTCACAGTAGCCTGGTTAACAAGGTTAGACCATATGGGATCCATGGACAGTTAGCCATTTGGACACAAAACTGGCTTGAAAGGAGGAGGAGAGAGTGGTGGTGGAGGGTTGCTTTTCAGACTGGAGATCCATGACCAGTGGTGTGCCACAAGGATCGGTGCTGGGTCCATTGCTTCTCATCATTTATACAAATGATTTGAATGTGACTATATGAGGAATAGCAAGTTTGCAGATGACACCAAAATTGTTGGTGTAGTGGACGGTGAAGAAGATTATCTCAGTAGGTGGGACCTTGATCAGAAGGGCTGATGTGCTGAGGAGTGGCAGTTGGAGTTTATTTAGATAAATGTAAGGTATTGCATTTTGGGAAGGCAAAGCAGGGCAGGACTTACACACTTAATGGTACAGTGCTGGGAGTATTACTGAACAAAGAGACCATGGGGTGCAGGTTCTTAGTTCCTTGAAAGTGGAGTCACAGATAGACAGGGTAGTGAAGATGGTGTTTGAGACATGTATCTTTATTAGTCAGTGCATTGAGTATAGGAGTTGGGAGTCATATTGCAGCTGTACAGGACATTGGTTAGGCCACTTCTGGAATACTGTGTTTAATTCTGGAATCCCTGCAATAGAAAAGATGTTGCTAAACTTGAGAGGATTCAGAAAAAAAAATACAAAGTAGAAATATAATATGGCTTTAAGTCACAATTACTTGTTACATCTAAATTAAACCAAATACAAAACTTTGGGAATTGTACCGTCTCGGATTGTAAGACCCTACAACGGATATTGAGGATAGCTGAGAAGATCATCAGGTCACTCTTCCCTCCACTACAGACATTTACACCACATGCTGCATGAAAGGCTTAGAGCATTGTGGAAGACCCCCACACGCTCCTCACTCAAACTCTTCTCCCAGCTGCCATCTGGAAGAAGATGCTGGAGCATTCGATCTCTCACGGCCACAGTTTCTTCCCCCTAAGCCATCCGGCTTCTTAACATAGTATAATTGGACTTTTTTTCATCTGAAATTCTTTGCATGACTTCGAGTTGCTGTTGGAAAAATGACTATTTCTCATTCTTCTATTACACTGTACCTTGCATGTTTTGCACTTCTGATGCACTTTTTGTCATGTATGATTGTGTAGTTCGTGCTGTCCACGTTGCACCTTTGGTCATCCTGGAAGAATGCTGTCTCGTTGTTACTGTATCAGTTGTATTTGGTAGAAATAACAAATAAAAAGCTACTCTATTTAACTAAATTCTGGCTAAATCACATTGTTCAACATCTTTAGCACCAACATATTTGCAAGGAAGTTGCTAGGGTTGGAGGATTTGAATTATAGGAAGAGGCTGAATAGGCTGGGGCTATTTTCCCTGGAATGTTGGAGGCTGAGGGGTGACCTTATGGAGGTTTATGAAATCATATGGGGCATGGATAGGGTAAATAGGCAAGGTCTTTTCTCCAGGGTCGGAGAATTCAAAACTGGAATGCATATGTTTAAAGTGACAGGGGAAAGATGTAAAAGGGACCGAAGGGACAACTACTTCACTCAGCGAAAAGTGTGTGTTTGGAATGAGCTGCCAGAGGAAGTGGTGGAGACAGCTACAATTACAGCATTTAAAAGTCATCTGGATGGGTACATGACTAGGAAGAGTTGAGAGGGATATGGGCCAAATGCTGGCAAATTGGACTAGATTAATTTAAGATAACTGGTTGGCATGGACAAGTTGGACCAAAGGGTCTGTTTCAGTGCAGCACCATTCTATGACTCTATAATTCAGTAAGTTAGTCAAATATGACCTCCTTTTAACAAAACTGACCATCCTTGATTAATCTGTGCCTCTCTAAATGACAATTTTATCTCCTTTCAGACTTTTTAAATAATTTACCCCAATCAAGGTTAAGCTGACTGGCCTCTATTTAGACAGGTTATTTCTTCCTTGTTTTCTGAATAATGCAAGTGTTAGCAGTATTGTAAAATGATAGTCAGAGCCTCTGCTGTTTCTTCCCTTGCTTCTGTTACCATCCTGGGCTAAGTGATTTGTCACTCTCAAGAATGCTAAACCTTGATATTTTGCCTTTTGTATTGTCCCTTATACCATATTGCATTCGTAACGACTGTAAAGATCAGTATGATGATGACTGTTATTGCTCCAAAGAATCTGCATGATTTCAGCAGAGTTGGTGCTGTGTGTCATTTTTATATTGGGTCTATACATGTCATTATTTGCACCGTGGAAGGGGTGAAATGTAATTTTGATTATTAAGTATGACAGTATGTTAAGATTGAAAAAGATAACTGCATTTGTTTTTAGGTTCGAGTTATCCCTTTGGAGCTGCAGAGGCTTTTTGCCCAGCTGTTGCTTGCTGATCAGTTGGCTGCATCTACATCTGACCTAACTGATAGCTTTGGCTGGACAAGTAATGAGGTGTGTTGTGTAACACTGATTATTTATTTCTTGATTTGTTGGATTTCTGTAGGGATTTGGGAAAGCAAAGCCAAATCTCCTCTTTGTTTTATGCTGCTTAAGTGGAGACAAATTGCCAGGTGACATATTATTCCCATCTCCCCTTCTTCACACAAAGGATATAGCAAATTGGAATTGAAAGCTGCTGAGCCTGAAGGTCGCTTGAAAATATCTGAATTCACATTAATGGGTTTTGTGAGGCTATTTAAAGAGTGCAAATCAAAAAAGATAATTGGGTTAAAGTTTATCATGATCTACCGTACATAATTGTGTAAAAGTCTGATTTTTTTTTAGACTACAGGGTGACCCCCACATCCGCGGGTCCGGTTACTGCAGTTTCAGTTACCTGCGGTTTACCGTGGCCCAAACGTATAAAAGGGAATGTTCCAGAAGCAGGGACAGGAGGTTGCTGGAAAGATATGTTTCCCATTTAAATGAATGGGTTCACACTTATCTGCAGTTTTGGACTTCTGCGATAGGTCTTGAAACGTATGCCCCGCGGGTATGGGCGCCTTTAAGGTTTGAACCTTTTAAGGTTTAAATTCATAGGGTCAATGATCATACGGCTATTGCTTTTGACATTCATGTTACAGTCCATATCATTAGCTGAAGCCCATTTGATCTCTGAATGAATAAAGAAAAAAATACAGCAAATTATGTTAATTACTGGATAAAGACAATGAAACAAAATTATTTAGTAAGCTTATATTTATACATAGGAAAAAGTGAAGTTGAAGTATAATATGGCTTTGAATCACAAATACGTGTTACATCTAAATTAAACATGCCAGATACAAAAGTTCTGTAAAATCCTGCAAAATGATACTATTCAACATCTTCAGCACCGAATAAAGCTTCATAATCATCAGGATGACTATATCATCATATGCATCTTTTTCATCTTCGCTGTCCATAGTTAGCGATAGCACATCATCCACTTCTTCTGCTTCATCTGTGCTATCCCATAAATAATCAGCCACTGTACCATCCAATGTATTCGAAGCTTCACATTTCTTGAATGATTTGAAAATAGTGTCAGCTTTTATTTTCTTACGTGTATCAATGAACCATTCACAGATCAGTGACAGTGGTGGAGACCGCATCTGCCTCCTTTCATGTGTATTTTTTCTATGTCATTCAACATTCCACTTTTTTCTCCTCATGTCCTTAAATGGCTAATTGATACTAACATCTATCGGTTGCAAAATACTTGTAAGATCGCCAGGAATTACAGCTACGTTAGTGTTATGTGATTGAATATTATCAACGCTTTTCTTCACTAGATGTGATCTAAACTGGTCCCAGACGAGCAAACTCTTTTCCTTGCTTAGTCCAAAAGGCTGAAATTTTCCTTTATCCACTTTCATCCATCCAGCCTTGTGGTTACATATGGATGTCAATTCCTTTTGGAAATCTCCCTTTTGGCAAAGATTTTCTCTTATTAACAGGCATTGGCTTTAACTTAATGTCATCAGTCATACAAGAAAGAACTTACACCTCTGCCGTATGCGCTCCCAGGAGGAGCAATTCCACTCCTAGATGTGCCAGATGGCCTTCTATTTCAAGGACCACAATTTCCCCTCCCACATGATTAACAATGTCCTCCAGTACATTTCCATTTTCTGCACCTCCGCCCTTGAACTCCACCCTCCAATCATAAAAGCGATAGAACCCCCCCTGGTTCTTACCTTACACCCCACTAAACTCTGGATACAGCTCATTATCTTCTGCCATTTCTACCACCTACAATTAGACCCCACCACCAAAGACTTTTTCTCTCCCCATCCCTATTTGTGTTCCACAGAAATCGCTACCTCCACCCATTACACCCCGCCCACCATCTCCATCCAAGGCCCCAGAAGATCTTTTCACATCCGGCAAAGATTTTCCTGCAGGTTCACCCACGTCCTTTACTGTATCTGTTGCTCTTGATGTGATCTCCTCTACATCAGGGAGACAGGACTCCGACTCACAGTATTTCAGGGAATATCTCTGGGAGACACGCACCAAACAACCCCATCGCACTTTGGCCAAACACTTCGACTACCCCTCCCACTTCCTCAAGAACATGCTAGTCCTGGGCCGCCTCCACCGCCATATCGAAGCCATCCAACAACTGGAGGAAGAAAGCCTCATCTTCTCCTTGGGACCTTTCAACCACAAAACATCAACATCAACTTCATCAGTTTTCAAATCTCCCCTGTCTCCACTTCATCCCAGATCCAACCCTCCAACTTGGCACCACCTTCTTTATCTATCCTACCTGTCCATCTTCCCACCTATCTGCTCCACCCTCCCACTGACCTATCACTATTACACCCCCACCTGCATCAACCTATCGCCTTCTAGCTACATTCCACCCCCAGTTGATTTGTGATTACAAACTGGTGAAACTGTAGAATCTCATCTTCTAGTTCGGCAGGCAGCTTTTGTGTAATCTTAGTTCTCTGCTGATCTATTAAGTCATACCTTCTCATGAATCTGGTGTACGATCCAGCAATTGCCTTAACATCCGAAATTCCATCCTCCTTTGATACGTTCGTGCTTGGATTTGGATGGCTTCACTATGAACACGTTTTTCATTTAGATAAATTCAAGTACCTACTCAGCCACTTGCTAGGTTTAGCTCTGTTGGTACACTTTCATTTTAGCATTTTCTGAAGTTGGTTCAATACCTTTTTCCGGTCTCTCTCAAGTTTCTCCAAAACCCACAATTTTCTTGCTGCTATGCAGTTATTTGTCTTCTCTGCCACTTCAATAAATTTCAGTTTAAATGCTGCTGAATTTTTTTTGTTTTTCCCCTGGAGTGCGATTTTACACAAAATGATGAAACTTCAAAATCCCAGCTAGATATATGACTGTATTCCACATGGTTGGTTGTCACTGGTGTGAATTGTACATCAAATCACAGAATAGCACAAAAAAATCCTGCATTTCCTCATTGTAACATTTACATACAGGATACTACCTTGACTCTCAAATGTTGATCAGTTATCTGTGAAGAATGAGGGTCAACTTTAACATGAGATATATGGAAAATTCCAGATGTTTTGGTCAAAAATAGGGGATTGACTTTTACATGAGATCAACTCGAATATATACTATAATTACTATGGAGAACCGACTTTCTGGGTATCGCATGACCTATTCCTATATTTCCCCTATCTCGGTATTTAACTACTGGTAAGCGACCATTGTGCACTGTGATATCCAGCTTCTCTAGGAAACAGTACAGTTTCTGTTCAGCACCAATTCCTGTTCCAGTAGATCCTCAACCTTTCACCAACGTTTTCTCTTAACATGCATCCTCTTGCTCCTCATTGTGCCCCATTTTATTGATACAGTCTAGGTTTAGATAGAATTCCTCCAGGCAGCTTTATTATCTGCTAAATTAGTTTTATTTTCACTATTTTTTACCTATCTGACCAAGAAGATGGAGGTGACCTGATCTCCTCTCTCTCATGCTTTTCAGCCAGCTACCTCATTACACTTGACATTGGCTTTAAAAATATTTTGCATCACTAAGATGATCAATTGTGGAGACGAGAGTCCTTACCTGTCCCCTTAAACTCAATGCCCACGTACTTGCTAAGGAAATAATCAAGTCTCTAGGAACAGTGAGATTTAATTATACTTGGGTGAGGGATGTTTATACAACAACTGATGCTTGTGCATTTTCTGGCTCTCCCGTTCAGACAAAAGTTGGATGCCTTTTTCTTTCCAAAGCATTGTATGTTCCTGGAGTGCAGCAGATGTTCTGAGCAAATTTATATAACATTTTATTGGTATTTAGATTAGATTAGATTACTTACAGTGTGGAAACAGGCCCTTTGGCCCAACAAGTCCACACCGACCCACCGAAGCGCAACCCACCCAGACCCATTCCCCTACATTTACCCCTTCACCTAACACTACAGGCAAGTTAGCATGGCCAATTCACCTAACCTGCACATTTTTGGACTGTGGGAGGAAACCGGAGCACCCGGAGGAAACCCACGCAGACAAGGGGAGAATGTGCAAACTCCACACAGTCAGTCGCCTGGTATTGTCGAGGATTTCCCAGCCAAGGCCTGACTGGGAAGTTTATTGAGCATTTTTGACATTATGAAGCCCCTTTGGCAGGAGCTGAACAGTAATACAGGTTGGAAGAAATGACTAAATTCTTGGCTGAATAACTAGGTCTTCAGGTCACATGCCATGTTGGGAGAATTTCAGGGGTGCTCAAGTAATTTGATGTGAAAGTGTAGAGCAGAGAAGGTGGGAAGACTAAAATTGCATGATTCCGGTTGAAATGTAGGACCAAAACCTTTGAGGAATTTGTGAGCTATAATTTATGGAATTGGTGGATGAAATGTGTAATTTTGTTTTATTGCTTTCCTGTTCGTATCATCATTTGATACGTAATTTGTATATGTAATTTGTTGATAGACTTTGAGGATTGATTGAATGTGTAATTAAATAAGTAAAAATTATTTTGCAGGAGACTAGTCAGCATGACGTACAAGAATTAAATCGAATTCTCTTCAGTGCATTGGAGAGCTCTTTAGTTGGAACCTCTGGGCATGACCTCATTAACAGACTATACCATGGAATAGTCGTTAACAAGATCGTTTGTAAGGAGTGTGGCAACATTAGCGAAAGACAGGTATAAGGCTGTTTGATTTTTGGATACTTGTCTTGTATCACCTCTTAATCCTGTCAACTCTAAGAGAACACCCCAGCTTCTCCATTCTTTCCATCTACTGAAGCATCTCATCATCTTAATAAATCTCTTCTGCATCCTCTCTTAGATCCTTACGTCGTCCTCAAAGTGCTGCAGATTGAACACAATACTCCAGTTAAGGTTGAGCCTTTTTTTTTAAAAAAGGACTAACATTTCCTCCATGATAAATCCCATCTGCTTTCTCAATTGTTCTGCCATCTTTAAAGATTTGTGTACGAAGACCCTCCGGTTTCAGCCATGCCTGTGTTGGTAACGCGATCAAGTTTGAAACACCCAATTAGAGGTTCAGTCCAAAGCTTAAGCATACAACCAAGCACTGATACTCTACTGCAGGACTAGGCGAGGTTGTTTGAACTGCCTAATTTGGATGAAATGTTAAATTAAATGCTCATCTGCCTATCTAGAGGGATGTAAGAGTCTCCATGACTCAATTACACCAATTCAAAAACCCATTAGCTAGAGAGGAAGTTAGATTATGGTAGGGTATGTGAATGAACTGATCATCCAGAGGCAGAAAAACGGAAATTGCTGGGAAGTATCAGCAAGTCTGGCAGCATCAGTGAAGAGAAATCAGTGTTAATGTTTTGGATTCAGTGACCCTTCCTCAGGACTGATGGTAGCCATGAAAATGTTGGTTTTTATGCAGAAGATGTGGTGGGTGGCGATACAGCCCAAAGGGAGAGAAAAGCAGTTGGACAAACAAAGGATTGGATAACGGTCAACCTAGGAGAATGAATAACTACTAATTGGGAGCATTAGTTGTTAATGTGGGTGATGTATAATAGCAGACTGTATGCTAACAAGGCCTGGTGTTTTGGGGTTGGGATAAGGACATGGAAGAAGGTGCTTCTAGCCCTAAAATTGTTGAATTTGATATTGAGTCCAGGAGGCTGTAGAGTTTCCCAAGCTGAGAACTAGGTGCTGTTCTTCCAGCTTGTTCTGAGCTTTGCTGGACAACTGTAGCAAGATTGAGACAGATGTTGGCCAGGCAACAGGGGTGTGTGTTGAGTTGAAGTGATCATCCAAAAGCCCAGGCTAATGTTCTGAGGCTAAGAGTTCAGACCCCTTTAGGGTGGCTGATGGAATTTTAAATTTGAATTTAATTTAGAAATCTGAAATTGAAAACTTATCTCAGAAGCTATTATTGGTTTTCACCAAAACCCACAAGGTTCACTGGTCTTTAGAAAAAGAAATTCTCGATTCCAGACCCACAGCAAAGTGGTTGACTCTTAATTAACTTCAAGGCCAGTTAGGTTTGGGGAACAAATGCTGGATTTGCCAGTGATGCGCATGTCTTATGAACTTTTTTTAAAAAAAGATGTAGGCCCTGTGTCCGAGGCAATATTTATCTCTCAATTAAAAATAGCAAGAACAATAAAGCAGTCATTATCACAATGCTGTTTGTTGGACCTTGCTGTATATACCTTGGCTGCTATATTTTCAACAGTGAATACATTGGCTCTAAAGCACTTTGAAAATGAAGTACAATGGGAAAATGTGAAATTGCCCATTTTGGCAGGAAGAATAAATGGAAGCATATTATCCAACTGGTCCCTGATTACTCACCTAGGAGATGCAGGAAGGTTCTTGGTTAGATCCGGTGCATAAATTGCAAAAGGTTAGCCTGCAGTGATACAAATGATTTGGAAAGCTAGTAGAACTGTATTGTTTATTATGACTAGAAGCAAGTACTAAAGGAGGAGTTTTATGCTTCGGTTATACATGTTAGTGAGATCCATTTGGAGTATGGTGTACAGTATTGGTCACCTTGTGTAAGGAAGGATTTTAGTGCTTTGTTTTGGAAACATTTGACTGAAGTTCTAGTCAAATACCTAAAATGTTAAGTTGCCTTAAGAAAATAGGCTTGTATTTGTTGGAGTTCAGAAGACTGAGATGCAACTTGATTAAAGTGTAAAATCCCAAGGAGTCTTGACTGGGTGGATGTGGAGCAGATGCGTAGATGAGGAGTTTGCCCTGTGAAGGGAGATTGAGCAGTTTAGCCCTACACAGTCCAGACTTTAGAAGACTGAGGGGATATCTAATTGAAGTAAATAAGATACGAAAGGGATTGACAAGGTGGACATATGGCAGATGTCTCCTCGTGCTGCAATCTCAAACAAGAGGTCGTAATTTTAGGATGATGGGTAGCAGATTTAAAACAGATGAAGTGAAATTACTTTGCTCAAAAGATCATGAATCTGTGGCATTCACTATCCCAGAGTGTGGTGGATGTCAGGACATTGAGTAAAATTTAGGGAAGAGATAGTGTGACAATGCTGTGGCTTCAAGAGGTTAGTTTGTCTTCAATCTATGAGAAGATAAGCAACTTGTGCAGCTTGGCGTTTTATTTTAAAAGCTGGAGCATAGCACTTGATATTTATCTTTAAAATAAGAAAATGTTAGGGTCTAGGCTGCCTTCTTAATATATGCTGAGGGTGTCTGGCCTGGTCCATAACAATAAGACAGATTTTTAAGTAATAGTGGGATGAATGCCTATGGAGAACTGGAAGGGTAGTGGAGTTGAGGCCCGATGAGATCAACCATGATCATGTTAAATGGCGGAGCAGGCTTGAGGATCTGAATTGCTGACTCCTACCCCTGGTTTCTATGTTCTGTGTTTTTTTGTTTCCTGTAATGGGAGTATATGGAAATAGAAGTTATTATTGAAAATAAAGAGACTTTTTTTTCTGAGGCCATGGGTCTTTGGATTGCTCTTTCAAAAGGTAATTAAGGCAGAGCCTGGAACCTTTTTAAGATAGATCCTTGATAAGTAAGGGCATGAAAGGTTATTGAGTTGTGGGTAGTGATGTGAAGTATTTAGCTCATATTCATACAGCATGGAAACACACCCTTGGATCCAACTCATCCATTGCAAACTAAACTAGTCCCACCTGCCTGTTCCTGACCCATATCCCTCCAAACCTTTCCTATTCATGTCTCCATCTAAATGTCTTTTAAACGTTGTAATTGTACTCGAATCCACCACTTCCTCAGGAAGTTCATTTCACACATGAACCACCCTCAGTGAAAAAAATCTCTCTCCTCTCATCTTAAAAAGTGCCTCGTCTTAAAATTCCCCATCTTGGGGAAAAGTCCACTCCCATAAGTTCTATCTATACCTCTCATTGTATGAAGTTCTATCATGTCGCTTCTCAACCTTCTACACAGATACCTTATACAGTGAAAAAGGTCCCAGCCCAACCAGCCTTTCTTTATAACCCAAGCAGTCCATCCCTTACAACATCCTGGTAAATCTCTTTTGAACCAACTCCAGCTTGGTAATATCCTTCCTATAACTGGGTGACCAGAACTGGACACAGTATTCCAACAGAGGCCTCACCAATGTGCAACCTTAACATAATGTCCCAGCGCCTATACTTAAAAGGACTGAGCAATGAAGGCAAGTGTATCAAATGCCTTTTTAACCATCTTGCCTATATGTGATGCCAACTTTAAAGAATTATGTTCCTGCACCCCTAGGTCCAGGACTCTGTTTTACAACACTGCCCAAGTCTCATTGAATGACAGGTCAGACTTGAGGTGCAGTGGCCCACTCCTTTTCCTAAACTGTGTGTATTTCAGCATTGAGCCATGTGTGCAATATTGTCATAATTGAAATAAAGTTGCTGCAGTCATTTAATCTTGTGACTGACTGAACAAAAAGTAAATATATCACAGCAAATATTGAAATGAAAATTTGCCATGTGAGGTTGGCTATTTTGGTAGGAGGACTTGTACAATGGAGGATTATTTAAATAGAGTGAAACTGTAGAATGCTGCAATATAGGAGTTCTGAGTGTCCTCATCCATGAAAAAGTGAGCTTTCAGAAATAGCAAATAATTAGAAGAATGAGAAGTTTCTGCACTTGTATTTGAAATTTTCTGACCTCCACTTCTCAGCTCCCATCACTGCATCTAAAGTGACAAGGGAGAGAATCTCAGTCTGGAAAATATCCACTGATATAAAGCTGGGAGCAGGCTAATGGCAGCCCATTCAGCCTTGCCTCTGCTCAGAATTGATTACTGTCATTCATCCCACTGGGAGGTTGTAGACTGCTATTAGGCACCTGATGATGTCATTGAGGTCAATGAGCAGAGATTTGGAGATAGAAGCAATGGTGGCCAGTTGTATTGAATTGATGACAATTTTCTGAATGTCACCATTTTGTTCAATGCCTGCTGAATTGAAGCACACAATAAATAGCCATTGGAAAGGAATGCAGAAGCATCACATACATCAGTTGTGCTAGAATCGAAAGCCTGTGGATTTCCAGCAATATTTATTAGGAGAAAGTGAGGACTGCAGATGCTGGTGATCAGAGCTGAAAAATGTGTTGCTGGAAAAGCGCAGCAGGTCAGGCAGCATCAAAGGAGCAGGAGAATTGACGTTTCGGGCATAAGCACTTCTTCAGGAATATTTATTGTCAACTTTAAATCATATTACCTGGCCATTTTGGGACAGTGGGATGCCAAGCAGACTCTGTGTTACGAGATGGCTGTTGGAAAATCCAGGGCTGTGGGTGATTGGAGGGTGAGCTGCTGTATGAGTGAACAGAAATTAGGTGGTTGGAAAGAGGGATTGAATGAGTATGTGTTGGGGGGTGCGTGGTTTGGGAAGTGGGGCTGCTGCATATTGCATGAAAGGATTTGGGAAGAGGAGTTTTGGAATGAATGAATGTGAGGGAAGGGTTTTGGGAAGCAGTATGCACACTTACATGTGGGGCTGTGGAAGAGTGGCTTTATAGGATCTTCTGTCAGTAGGGAATAAGGGATGGTTGGCTGAAAGCTATATACATTATATAAAATATTTTTACTAAGTAATTTGGAAATAATCAGACTTTATTTGTCAATCTATAATATCTGAACTTTAATTATACAAGGAATGTTATTCTACTTAATGTGGCTGTGCTCTTGCTGGCAACTGGGTTCATATTAATTTTCAAGTTTTTACAAAATATATATTTGTTCAAGAGATGCACATGTCACAAGCAAGACCAGCATTTGATGCCTATTCTTAATTGCTGTTGAGGAGGTAGTGATGAGTTAAAATGAAGTCAAGTTGGAAAATGGTTTCTGCAGCAGCATTGCTATAGTCCTATACTTTGCTGTACACAATACATGAAGATCATGTTCTGTTGTTGGTCTTTCCACTGACACACTCCTTCGACTGACTGAACTGGTCCTCACTCTGAACAACTTCTCTTTCCAATCCTTCCACTTCCTCCAAAGCAAAGGACTAGCCATGGGCACCCACATGGGCCCCAGCTATGCCTGCCTCTTCGTTGGATATGTGAAACATTCCATCTTCTGCAGCTACACTGGCACCACCCCCTACCTTTTCCTCCGCTACATCGATGACTGTATCGGCACTACCTCGTGCTCCCACGAGGATGTTGAACAGTTCATTCACTTTACCAACATCTTCCATCCCGACCTCAAATTTACCCAGACCGTCTCAGACTCCTCCCTCCCCTTCCTAGACCTCTTCGTTTCTATCTCGGACAACCGACTCAACGCGGACGTTTACTATAAACCGACTGACTCCCACAGCTACCTAGATTAGACCTCCTCCCACCCTGCCCCCTGTAAAAACGCCATCCCATATTCTCAATTCCTTCGCCTTCGCCATATCTGCTCCCAGGAGGACCAATTCCAATACCGAACAACCCAGATGGCCTCCTCCTTCAAAGACCGCAATTTCCCCTCAGACGTGGTTGACGATGCTCTCCACCGCATCTCCTCCACTTCCCGCTCCTCCGCCCTTGAACTCCACCCCTCCAATCGCCACCAGGACAGAACCCCACTGGTCCTCACCTACCACCCTACCAACCTCCAGATACATCGTATCATCCTTAGTCATCCTCCAAACAGACCCCACCACCAAGGATATATTTCCGTCTCCACTCCTATCAGCGTTCCGGAAGGACCACTCCCTCCGTGACTCCATCATCAGATCCACACCCCCCACCAACCCAACCTCCACTCCCGCCACCTTCCCCTGCAACAGCAAGAAATGCAAAACTTGTGCCCACACCTCCCCCCTCACTTCCCTCCAAGGCCCCAAGGGATCTTTCCATATCCGTCACAAATTCACCTGCATCTCTACACACATCATTTACTGCATCTGCTGCACCCAATGTGGCCTCCTATACATTAGGGAGACAGGCCGCCTACTTGTGGAACGTTTCAGAGAACACCTCTGGGACACCCACACCAACCAACCCAACCGCCCCGTGGCTGAACACTTTAACTTCCCCTCCCACCCTGCCAAAGGCATGCAGGTCCTTGGCCGCCTCCATCGTCAGTCCATGGCAACACGACGCCTGGGGGAAGAGCGCCTCATCTTCCGCCTAGGGACCCTCCAACCACAAGGGATGAGTGCAGATTTCTCCAGCTTTCTCATTTCCCCTCCCCCCACCTTTTCTCAGTTCCAACCCTCAGACTCAGCACCACCTTCTTGACCGGCAATCTTCTTCCCGACCTCTCCATCCCCACCCCCTCTCCGGCCGATCACCCTCACCTTAACCTCCTTCCACGTATCGTATTCCCAACGCCCCTCCCCCAAGTCCTTCCTCCCTACCTTTTTTCTTAGCCTGCTTGGCACACTCTCCTCATTCCTGAAGAAGGGCTTATGCCCGAAAGGTCGATTCTCCTCTTCCTTTGATGCTGCCTGACCTGCGCTTTTCCAGCAACAAATTTTTAAGTTCTGTTGTTAGTATAGCCTTGTAATGCCCTCTGACCTTAGCTGAGTTCTTGCAACGAGACAAATAGGCAAGGAGCAATGATTCAGAGCAGTAAGTTAAGAGTTCATTAATTAAGTGATTGAGTAAAAATATTCACTGACAGGGGACAAGCCACTTCTGCGTTTGCTTCTCAAAGCTGCCTGAACATGGCTGACGTTGTCCTCAGTTCTCCTTGATATCTTTTTTTGTCTGTTCCTTGTCTGTACCAAGGTCCTCAAGACCTTTGTTTTTGTAGCCTCCTGTTTATGGAATCGCATTTAATGTTGGACACGTTGTAAGCTTTGCAGGTGTGGGCTTGGTTGGGTGCAGTTGATACCTTGCTTTCTATGTGTAACCAGAGGATGTGCCGCTTGATTTGATCCATCAGTTTATGGATTGTATGACCTACATACCAAGCATCATACTGGCACTCAAATGCATATACTACATCTGCCATGCCAACATCTAAATCAACCATCTACTTCCTCCACCTTCAAATAATGATCCACCAACTCCTCTGAAAAGCCCATGCATTTTACCAAAGAGCCTTGTAATATGGGCCAGAGTGGTAAATTTTATATTCCTTATTTTGTTAAATGCTTTCTCCAGTAGATCAGCTTTTTATATTTTAATGTTATTGGATTTTATCTTTTACAATGTACTGAATGTATTGAAATTTTGGATATTTAGAACCTATTTCTGCAAAGGGCAGGACCTGCTGTATTGTCTACATTGCATAACTGTCCTGATTCGTTTAGAAAGCAGGCAATTCTTTTGATTCTGTGCAATGCTACAGGAGATCTAATACATAATGTCAATGCTCGAATTGTGAATGTCATGCACATCCTGCTAACAAAGTGCATTTTCTGAGTCATAATTATGAGTCAAGTTTTTATGTCAATATATGTCTTATTTGTAGCACTGTCACTTCTGAGCCAGAGCATAACCAGTTCAAGTTCGATTTGGGACTTCACAAAATTATAACTGTTACGGTATAGATCCATCGTGTCTATGCTGGCCCTGAACAATTTCCCTAATGCTTTTCTCCCTACATTACCTACTTTTCAGATATTAATCAATTCCTTCTCGAATGCCCGTGATTGAAACTGAGTTCACACTATCAGGCAGTGCATTCTAGATTTTCAACACCCACTGCAATTGTTTCTTGTCACAATTTTTCTCTTACTAGTTACTTTAAATACATGCCTTAGTTCTTGATCTTGCACCAGTGGGCGCAGTTTTTTTTCCCTATCTAATCTGTTCAGACCATGGTAAATTCAGATACCATGATCAATCCCCTCAACTTCCTCCTCTTGAAAGAAGGTATTCCCAACTTCTCCAATCTAAGTAACTGAAGTTTCTCAACCTTGGAACCATTCTCATTAATCTCTTTAATATGATTCTTCCTATAGTATGATGGCCAGAACTATATGCAGTACTCCAGTTGGTCCATAGAAAGATGAAGCCAAATCAGTTTTTTATATAAGTTCGACATAACTTCCTTTCCTTTTAATACTCTATTAATAAAGCTTAGAATGCTGGACACTTTATTAGGTGTTCTCAATCTGTTCTATACCTTCAATGAGTTTTGTGCATATACACCCATATCTTACTGTGTTGATACCTTTTAGTTTATCGAAATGAATCACACTCACTTTTTGAATTTCATTTGCCCCTTGTTTGCACATTCCATTAACTTGTCAGTGTCCTTCTAAGGTTCTGCACTACATAACAATAATTCCTCATGAAAATTCTAATGTCTAATGTGAATCTATATGTAAGCACTTGTGGACTCTTATATTATCGGTTGTCTGCCAACGGTACTTAGTCTGCTGTCTAGTTGATGCTGTAATGTGAAAAGCATAGTTTAACTGTTGCTCGCAACCAATCATATGCTTCTATACTTCTTCCAGAGTTGAGTTCCAGCTTGTTTCTGAGGGAAAAGATATCAGTTTTTTGAGATTTAGCTTTCCCATTCCTAAACATGAACTCTATGGCTTTCTGAGCTCAACCCACTTTCTCCATTCAAACTACAACCCCGCTATTAACTTTTGTCAGACTGGAACCTATGTGCAATTCCTGGTCTCCTCTGTCCTCCTCGCTCCTCAGTTCATGCCCAGTCCATTCCCACAGGATAATAAGACATTAAACAGCCAAGCTCAATTTTCTGCTCCTGGATAGTTTGACTGTACCTCATATTTCTCATTATTTTGCTTCATTGTATTTGTAATTTGTTCCCTTTGTTCTTTTACTCCTGGCTGCACCTTTTTGATTTTTTAAAAAAAAAAACATGTTCTCCCTTTAGTAACTTGTTCTCTTTGCCTCTGTTGTGGGTGCCTTCCATGGCAGGAGGATTTCCTGGACTTGACTGTAGCTGTGAAAGGTGTCAGTGGATTGGAAGAAGCTTTGTGTACCTTCTATGTTGAAGAAGAATATTTTGATGATAATAATCTCTACCATTGTGGAAGGTGTGAGAAATTGGTTAAGGCAACTAAGGTAAGTTTGCCACAGCATCTTAAAAATATCTTTGATCTTGAGATCCTGTAGAGTGATAGATCATAGGCTGCAACTCCCAAATGTAAATACGTTCACAATATAAAAATGTCATCAGGAATGCTGAAACATTACTAGGACAATTTTAACCTAACTTCCTGGGTGGAGAACCTGTGGGATCAGGTTAAATGATTTAATGTCTACCTAATATAACTTTTTGACTTCAATAGAAATTACAGTTGGGCATAGTTTAAGACCACTACTGCATCCATTCCTGTCAATGTCCTGTGTGGTGGAATAATTTAGAATTGATGTCATTGGCAGTGTGCATCATTATCCCGATCTTATGGTTTCCTCATGCAATGAGTTAAACTTCCAACAACTTTGGACTTGTTAACCAGAATAAATTATGCTGTATACAGCAAACTTTGTTTTAACTGGCACTCTCGATAAATCGGCAAAAATTGTATACCTCTCATACCATGTTTACTGTATTATTCTCTGGAATTATTATAGTTTTTAAAATTTATTTACCTCAATTAAAATATACTTGTTCAATGGAATGGTTAAATGAGATCTCAACAGTTGATTCAATTTCTCCTCAAATACAGCGAGTAGTCAGTGAGTAGGGTGAGTGAGAACATAGAACATAGAACAATACAGCACAGAACAGGCCCTTCGGCCCACGATGTTGTGCCGAACATCTATCCTAGATTAAGCACCCATCCATGTACCTATCCAATTGCCGCTTAAAGGTCGTCAATGATTCTGACTCTACCACTGCCACGGGCAGCGCATTCCATGCCCCCACCACTCTCTGGGTAAAGAACCCACCCCTGACATCTCCCCTATACCTTCCACCCTTCACCTTAAATTTATGTCCCCTTGTAATACTCTGTTGTACCCGGGGAAAAAGTTTCTGACTGTCTACTCTATCTATTCCTCTGATCATCTTATAAACCTCTATCAAGTCACCCCTCATCCTTCGCCGTTCCAACGAGAAAAGGCCGAGAACTCTCAACCTGTCCTCGTACGACCTATTCTCCATTCCAGGCAACATCCTGGTAAATCTTCTCTGCACCCTCTCCAAAGCTTCCACATCTTTCCTAAAGTGAGGCGACCAGAACTGCACACAGTACTCCAAATGTGGCCTAACCAAAGTCCTGTACAGCTGCAACATCACCTCACGACTCTTGAATTCAATCCCTCTGCTAATGAACGCTAATACACCATAGGCCTTCTTACAAACTCTATCCAACAGAAGGCTCTCTGTTGTTAAGTTGCATTATTATTTAAGTAATTTATGCTACAAATGAAGTATAACAGTGATGTGTACACCCCATGCATTAAGTTTGTATTATTTGATGTGTGTTTTCACATTGATTATGTGGACCTCTTGATTTTCTGAATTATTAGATCAGCTGGCACACTCCTGGTGCAATCAGTGCCGTCTAATAAAAGTTACTCTATTTTAATATGTGCTATTTTGATGCACAAATTAACCACCAATTTCAAATGAAGGAGAGTTATGTCAGAAGTTCTGAATTTGCCATAACTTGCTGGTCCTCTTTAGTTTGTCTTTTGCCCCCTTTTCTGTTAAAGAGTTACTGGATATGTACATCAAACTCGACAGGGGAAACTGGTACTCAACAGTGTCAATACAGTTTTAATAATGTGATATTGCAATATCGGTTATCCACCAGGATCATAATAGAAAATATGTAAACTGTTGAGTTTGTTCCTTGCATATAGTAAATTTATCATGAAATATTTATAAAATATCTCTGCTCTTTTTATTAATCCCAGACTTCATTTTCTTTGCTGTTTTTCTGCACCTGTTTTAACAGTTTCATTCTGATGCAGCTTCCATTATTTTTCCTGTTTCTTTCTCGATCCTTAAATTTAATTGGTTAAGGAAATATGACCGCCATTAGCCACATTGTTTGCTCAGGTTCTCAAAGCCCTGTTTGGGCTGAGGGTTGGGGGGGAAAAGTACGAATAATTCCAGATTTCATGAGGTTCTTTGCTCCAGCAAGATTTTGACCCTGTATATTTGTTCTTTTTGAATTGCATTTGTCTCCTGTTATAGATTTTTGATTTCATTTATTTTTAACTATAAATAAATTGCACCAAAGTGGTTAGCTTGCATGTAAAGGCATGCATGATTTCATTTTCTGAAGTAAATGCAGGTGAATGGTGTGCATATTCTTGCCAAGTGTTTGAAGTTGACAATTGAATTTGAGTTTCGTTAATCCATGTGAACCAGACAATGATGAACAATTTCGGTTCTGAGAGATTTTGTCTACTCTAGGAATTAAACAGTGGGGAACACACAAAGATTGAGGAGAAAGCTTGAGTTGTAGCACTACAAAGCTTTGCCAGGTCTGACTACATTGCAAATACAAGTTTTCAATGGAATTCTGTGCTTTTTTAAAATAGTTCATTCATTGGATGTAGGTGTCACTGGTTATTGCCTGTCCCTAGTTGCCTTGGTGGTGGTGAGCTGCCTTCTTGAATTGCTACAGTCCACATATTGTAGGTTGACCCACAATGCTGTTAAGGAGGAAATTTCAGGATTTGGACTTAGCGACAGTGAAGGAACAATGCTATGTTTTCACGTGGCTCAAAGGGGAACTTGAAGTTGGTGGTTTTTCCCATGTATCTGCTGCTCTTGTCCTTCTGGATGGGAGTGGTCATAGATTCGGAAGGTGTGTCTAAGGATCTTTGGTGAATTCCTGCAGTGCATCCTGTAGATACTACGCACTGCTGCAACTGCGTATTGGTAGTGAAGGGAGTGGATGTTTGCAGATGTGGTACCAATTCTTTCATTGGCTAAGGCCTCTTCTGTTGTAACAGAAGAGGGGATGCAATAGCTTCATGGCATTATTGCTAGATTATTAATCGAGAAACACAATTAACGTTCTGGGGACAAGGTTCAAATCCAACCATGGCAGATTGCTAGCAGGCTCACTCATCTTCTTCAAGGAAGAAAATCTGCCATCCTCACATGGTTTAGTCCACATGCGACTCCAGGCCGACAGCAATGTAGTTGATTCTAAGCTGCCCTCTGAAATAAGGGCTTATGCCTGAAACGTTGATTCTCCTGCACCTCAGATGCTGCCTGGCCTGCTGTGTTTTTCCAGCACCACATTTTTCAACCCTGCCCTTTCAAATAGCCTAGCAAGCCATTCAATTGTATCAATTGCTAGGATGTCTCAACAAAGAAATGAAACTGGATGGACACCTAGCATTAACCTCGGTGCTGAAAACGGCAACAGCAAACAGCCCTGTTGATCCTACAAAGTTCTCCTTCCTAATATCTGGGGCGAGTGCCAAATTGGGAGAGTCTCTCAGACTGGTCAAGCAACAGCCTAACACAGTCTTTTGGTATGACTCCACGAGTATGACTATGTCCTAAATACTACCATCCTCTTCCCGGAATATATGCCCGATCTCATCTTTTGGACAGGCCCAGCAGAGGTGGCGGCACAGTTGTATACTATCAAGATGGAGTGGCCCTTGGAGTCCTTAACATTGACTATGGATCTCATGAAGTCTCATAGTTGCAGGTTCAGCATGGGCAAGGCAATCTCCTGCTGATTTTCATGTACCATCCTCCCTCAGCTAATGAATCAGTACTCTGTGTTGAACAACATTGGAGGAAGCACTGAGGGTGCCAGCAGTGCACAATGCATTCTTGTTGCGGGATCTCAATAACTAGCACCAAAAGTGGCTCGACCACAGCACTACTGATTTAGGACCTGACCAGCTCAATAACATAGCTGCAAGACTGCATCTGCAGCAGGTGGTGAGAGAACCAACAAGAGGGAAAGATGATTGTTCACCTCATCCTTACCACTCTACTAGCTGCAGATGCATCTGTAAGAGTGACCATTCCACAGCCATTGCAGAGATGAATTCCTCCTTCACACTGAGAATATCTTTGATCATGTTGAATGGCACTATTACTGTACCACATGGAACAAACTTTGAACATATATGGCAACTCCAGATTGGGCATTTGTGAGGCATATTCCCACTCCACCATTTCCATGAAGCTGAGCAATCAACCCTGGCTCAATGGAGAGGGCAGGAGGGTATACCAGGAGCACCACCAGGCATATCAAGAAATAAGGGGTCAACCTGCAGAAGCTACCAAACAGGACTATTTGCATGTCAAACAGCATAAACTGCAAGTGATAGATCATAGCCAAGCTATAAGTTTCAAAGTTAAGGTCTCCCTTTTAATGTGGAGATGAGAAGACTTCCTTCTCTGAAGACCACAAATCTTTACAATTCTCTATCTCCAGAGAGCACTGGAGGTTGGATCATTAACTACATTCAAGGCTGAATTAGGTAGATGATTGATCTATAGAGGAATAAAAAGTTATGCAAACTGAGTTCAGCGGAAGAATCATACTGGATAGATAGAAAACATGAACTTTGTCTCTCTCTTTTTCTCTCTCTCTCTTTTTCTCTTTCTTTCCTTCCTTCCTGTCTTCCTCTCTCTTTTCTTCCTCTCTCTCTCTTTTTCTTTCCTTTCTCCCTTTCTCTCTCTCTTTTTCTTTTCTTTCTCCCTTTCTCTCTCTCTCTCTTTTCTTTCTCCCTTTCTCTCTCTCTTTCTTTTCTTTCTTCCTTCCTCTCTCCCTCCCTCCCTCCCTCCCTCTCTCTTTCCCCCCCTTATCTTTCTTTCTCTCTTTTTCTCTTTTTTGCTCTCTGTCTCGCACGTGTAGGCACTCATTCATTCTCTCACACTCTCCACAGATGCTGTCAGACCATCTGAGTTTCTCCAACATTCTCTGTCTGTGTTTCACATTTCCCGCATCAGCAGCATTTTGACTTTATACCAGACCAAGCCATGTTCTTTGAGTAGTGGAATGGTCTTCTCTTGGTTCTATTTTATCTGTTCTTATTTTAAAGGTAAGATGAAAGTGCATCCTCATTTTATCAATCCTTTGGTGAGAAAGCAAATTCAGAATTTGGAACAATTGAGCCAAGTGCATTTTCTGCTTTCTGCCCTTGAACAGCGAAACAACACAGTAAACAGCCTGTATACTTTGTTTGTACTCAGTGGAGTCAAGATGAAGCCTTGCTTGATGAGATTTTATTTTTGCAGCTGAATGGTATTGGCTCTTACATTGGATATAGTTCTGAAAAGCAGATTTGGTTGGTGGTATGAGTTCAGTTTAACAGTGCAATCTGTCCCATGCTTTTGTTTTGCAGTCAGCGAAGATACGGCACCTCCCCACATTCCTCACCATTTCTTTACTGCGCTTCAATTTTGATTTTACCAAGTGCGAACGTTACAAGGAAACAGGATGTTACTCCTTTCCAGTCAGGCTGGACATGCGGCCTTTCTGTGAGCAGGTGGGTCACCGTTTCTGCTTCACTTTTAACAGGTTCAAGGTCATCTTGAATGCAGTTGACTCTGTTGATTGCTGCAGTGTTTTCTCCATGGATGGTTTAAAAAAAAATCTATTTTTTGCCTAGATAAGTTGAAAGGAAGCATGTATTTCAGACAAAAGGATATCATAACCCAAATGCCAATATTGCCTGTGAGGCTCAGTGAATTTATGTAGTGAGTACTGATTAAGTACCTCCCGACCACACCACCTCCTGTTCTAGGAGGTTTCCGGTTTGCTTGCTGGTCTGTGTTGTTAGCTGATTGTAGTTGGAACAGCAATAGAATCTCGACAGCTGGCCTCACTGCGTGTGGGCATCAGAACCTGGTCCTTTGAGGCTGACAACCAGCTGGGTAACTTGCATGAATAAATAAGCAATTGGATTTGTTGCTATGATATGAAGACAATCACCATATCTTGACTTTATTCTCCCTTTTGGAGTTGGTCACGTGTATCTGCCTTTAATCATCCACAAGGCAGAATGTTGAGATTAGGTATTGTGAACATGTAGAAAGATGCAGCTATGTCCTTAGACTGTGATGTGGGTGCAGACTTGTGTTCTGAGGTTTCACTGAGGTTGGTGCAGCCACAGCCTCAGATCAGATTGAAAAACAGAAATTGCTAGAGAAAAGGTTGTTTGACTGAAGAATGGCAGTTGCGTGTAGATTATAGAATTAAAAATTTTTATAAAGGTAAAACATACTGACTATCTTCAATGGAAGTGTTATTGGTGTAATTATTAACAGTGACAGCGGCATCCTGTGCTACAGCTGTGTTCGCATTTTTGAAGTGGCATGATTACACCACATCCAAGGTTAATTATGGTTCCTATTTATGTTAATCCTGTAATAGAGTTTTCAATACTCAGTGTTAAATTGTTTAAAAATAGAGTGGGAAACCAAGACCAGAAGGATGTTAAAGCTGTTTTTTTTCCTTAATGCATATTGACTGATGAGACTTTCACACTGAACAGCAGGTTAATGGTGCTACATATCAACTTTGCAGTTAACATAGAAACATCAAAGATAGGAGCAGGCGTAGGTCATTCATTGAGCTCGGTTGGCTGGTTTGCAATACAGAGTGGTGGCAACAGTGCTGGTTCAATTTCCACTCTGGTTGAGGTTATCATGAAGGACTGCCCTTCCCAATCTCTTCCCCCTACCTAAGGCATGATGATCCTGGGGTTAAACCACAAGAAGTTGTCTTATGAAAAAGCAGCCCAGTGGTTCTGTAGGACCACAGCATCTTCACCTTTTACTTTTGGTAGGACTTCTACCTTAAATAGTATGTGATGTGCTATTTAAATAAATAGGGGCAAGGTAGCTTATAAACTTTGTTGTTATGCACAGCCAGTTTTGTTTTTTTCAAAGGAACTGATATCTTAACTTCTTTTGTAGTAAGTCAGGCTATTCAACATGGAGCGAGGCCTGCACAGTACTTTCCACGCTGTAGCCTTCTCTTCTACATGTGCAACTTTGACTCGAATATCTGTGACTCCGTTCCCCAGTATTCCATCTGCCTTGGGGCTCCGCGCTATCCTGGTCGGAAGTGAAGTTGCAAAAGCTTTTCTAAACTGAAAAAACAAGAAAACTTCTGGAGCAAATGGAATCTCTGAATACAGAGAATGTGTTTGCCTAGTACAACTATCCAACCTAATTTTGCTCATCTATGACGAAGCGCACTTACTGTGAGAATCTGAGGGACTGTACCTGGGAATGGAGGCAGGCCAAATTTTAGTAACTAATGAAAAATATTTCTGCTGTTTGTCAGAGGGAAAATTACTGCTAGGATCTTCCTCACCTGCCTCCAGGCAGTGGTTAAGGCACTCCTTCCAGAGTTGCACTGTAATTTTTCGCAATCAAAAAATACCTCAAAAAGATATAATCTTTGCTTCATGGCAAATTTGAGAAATGCAAAGAACAGCACCTATTGCTGTACATACCCACTTCTTTCAATTCTGTGAAGCCTTTGACTGTCCACCGTGAAAACCAATAGAGTACACACCTTAAAATTGGCTGTTTTTACAAAGTCGCCGCCAGCTTCTACCTACTCCATGATGACATGCAATCTATCAGTCTTAACACTGAACCAGTGGCAGTCCCTCCTTCAGTGACATGAACAATGCAAATCGAACTATTTCAGGCGAGAAACTGTTCAAACAGTGCTGCCTTCAATTATGAAGTCAAAATCATTCCAATCTTGATCATAGAGTTTCAGTATGCAGATGATGCACATGTGGACACTCAGAAACTGTGCTCATGTCATCGTTGACTCTTTTTGAAAGCAAATGAAGATCCTCATCCAATCAACTCCCATAGGAAAACATCTCACTCATTTGATTAAGATAATGTGTGATGCCCTACAAAATTAGTCAGTTTTCTTTATTATGAAAGCCTCCTCTCAGCATGGGCAGATGTAGACAAGAAAATTCATCATTGTCTCCAATTTTCCAGCTTGCCCTTCAGCCAGTCGGGGAAAAGAATACTTGAAGACCAGGCTTTCAAACCCAAGACTGAATTATATGGTTGGATTGGTGTGTGATTTCTGAGCTGCTTTATGCTTTGGAAACTTGGATAATCTGCAACAGGAATTTTAAAGCAGTGAAGAAGTATCCCCATCTTTGCATGATCCTCTAAATTAGTTGTCAAGAAAGGGAACAGTATATTCTCACAAGCCATCATGCCTAGTATTATTTATTCATTTTTAATGGGATGTGGGCATCGCTGGTTGGCCAGCATTTATTGCCCGTTCCTAGTTGCCCTTGAGAAGGTGAGTGGTGAGCTTCCTTCTTGATGCTGCAGTCCACCTGCTGTGAGTTAATCCACAATGCCCTTAGGGAGGGAATTCCAGGATTTTGATTCTTATTGAGGCAACTAATCACAAAACCAATTCTTCTGGACCAGACATGACATTCCACGCTTGACCCCAGACTTCTGAAGCAATTATTCTATTCAAGACTCTGTTGTGGTAAGAGATTCTTAAAACAGCAGAAACACTTCAAAGATGCTTTGAGGGCATCGCTAAAGAGGTCAAGCATAATTGCTGATCATGAAAGTCCTCACAAGTGACCTGCTAAAATGAGGAAATCTAATTTAGGCTCTGACGTTGGATTTTGTCAGGAATTTATGGAGACAAAATTGAGGCACTGGAGGGAGCACAGAAACCTCCTAAAACCCATCTACCCTATTCTTCACGGATCACTTGCTCCAAGTGTGGTAGAGTGCAAAACTGAATTACCATTATCAACCACCTCCAGAAACCATAGATCTGGTGTGGGTTACCCTTAATCCAAGCTACTGCCTAAGAGAGTTTGAACAAAAGAATATAATTCTAACTCCATATAACTGCTATGTTGACTGAGTCACTTTGAAACATCCTGAGGGATGTGAAAGGCACTACATTAATGCAAGTTCTTAATTTCTCAGGAAGATTTTGACCACAATGATTTGATATGCCATTCATTCACAATGGAAGGAGAAAACTATGGGTTTTGTTTCAAATTAAGGCATAAAATGGTTTGAAGTGTTTGATACAAAGAAAATTTTAATCTATGAACTCTTAAATTCCTTCCCTAATCTCTGCCTCTGCACATTTCTCACCTTTAAAATATTCCTCAAGATCTGCTCCTTTAACTTAAGCAATTAGTCACCTGTTTTAATGTTGCCTGGTGGCATGATTTCTCTGAATTCTTAAGATATGTTAGGGCATGTTACAGCATTAAAAATACTTAATTAATCACATTGCTATAATAAATAATTTCTACTGTTGAAAATCTCTTCACCTTCCTTGTTTTGCTTTATAGGATAATCTCCCAGATTCTGAATATGAGTATGATCTTTTTTCTGTAATCATCCACAAAGGAGGCTGTTATGGAGGGCATTACCATGCATACATCAAAGATATTGATCAACTGGGCACCTGGTTCTCTCTAGTGAGTCAATTATATATTAAAAAAAACTTCTTGCTGCACTTCAGGTATTTCTTAGTGTTAATAAATGTCTCTAACCTTTTGGCTTAAAATAGATATTTATCCCAAGAAACATGTGTCTTTGTTTTAGTTGTTTTGACTAAGATTTTAAAAAATAACTTTGATTATTTTACTTGTGACTCATGACATCTCTTGAGTGTGTAGCCATAGTGTCATTGTTCTGCCAACCATCAGTATGGTCTATCCAGCAGTTTGTCTGTAATATTCCAGATTATTGTCTCCTAGACATCTGCGATAGTGTTTTACTTCTAGTTGGATGGAACTTTTAAATAAAAATAGTTCCTGTAGAAAGGGCGATTTTGGAAATAAGTGAGCCCATGCCCTCAGATTGGTTGTTAAATGTGGTCAAAGTTTTAGTCCCTTTTTGTAAGAATAGTCATAAATTGAACCCTTCTTGCCAACCATTTAGATGATTGTTGGTCTGAACCTCTGCCATTGACCCAGCTTTTTCTCCCTACTTTTTGACAACCTTATGTGACAAAAATCAATTGATCTTAGCCTTGATAATTTCAGTTGACACAGGACACACTGTATTTAGTGAGCACTGTATTTTGAGAATTGCACTGCCTTTTCTATGAAAAAGGGCTTCCTGATTTGACTCCTTGAGTACCTAACTCAAATATAAAGATAATGCACTTATTCATGACTTCCCTGTCAGAATAATAATTTCTTCATCCCATTATCATTTGAAAATCCCATTATCATTTTAAATTGAATCACCTGTCAACCTTGTAAGCTTAGCTTAATGTAACGCAAGTTTTGGGGGTCTTGTGGTGCGGTGGATTCAAGTGCCTACCTCCTCCAAAGGTACGTCATTACAACTCTGAACACATCGATTACAAATATCTGCAAATAGATTTCAGCAACAGATCCTCATACATGTACACATTACGCATGGTGCCATTTTGATGATTCAGTATTGTATCTTCTCCAAGACCAGTATTTATTTTCGTAAGGTGCTGTGCACAAAACCCAACTCAGTGCTTCAGGTGGGGCTTGACCAAGACTCTGAATAACTGAAGCATTAATTCCTCATTTTTGTATCTAATCCTTTTGAAATAGAGGTCTTCATTAGCCATTTAAATTATTGTTGTATTTGTGAACAACAGGGGCATTTAAATTATTTTGCTTTGCTGTAGTTCCTAATCTTTCACCATTCAGAAAATGTTTTAGTCTGATTTCTCAACTTCAAAGAAGGTTACTGTATTACGCTCCCATGTTAAACTCCATCTGTCATCATTTCATCTACACACAAACTGTTTGTGGTCCTTTGCAAACTTCTTGCTCCAATCTATACAATTTGCTGTACCTGCTGACTTTGTGTCACCTACAAACAGATTTGCAGCTCCCTATTTCTTCATCTTGTCTTTTTCATTTATATGATGAAAAGCTGAGGCTCTAATGCCATAGTGCCTCCATGGGTACACCATGTCTCGCATATTGACAATCATAAGCTATTTCCATTTATCCTTAACTCTCTGTTTCCTACCTTCCAATCAGTTACTGACTCACATGACAAGGTTACTGTCAATTTCATGAATTACCTCTTTTTGTTCATTTAAGGCAAAGCCTTTTCAAATGTCTTCTCGATGTTGAAATTGGCAGAATGCTTAATTGCTCCCCTATCTACCTTGCTCATAATTACCCTCAAAAGAAATTTCGGATAAATCGGTTGGATGTGACGTAGACTTTACCCATCTATGACGTGTTTTCATTGGTTATTATTTGTTTAATTGGTGAGGAACCCTAGACCTCAACTTTAGTCTGTAAATGAGTGAGCCAAAGTCTTGCACTCTATCTTGCATAACTTCAATTAATTTTCCCATAACTGATGCGAAACTTACAGGTCCATTTTTCTCTGTTTCCTCCTTTCTATACTGTTCTAAGTTAAAGCCTGCTATTTTGAATGTTTTAATCCAAAGGCATAACTTCTGAACCTAGAGAGCTTTGAGTAAGTCATCCGCAATTTCCTTATGTGTTTCTTTTTATACCCTCATTTCAGTATTTTCCCAGTAATTCATATCATGTCCAGTTAAAGAGCCAGTGACCGCTTGTAGCTAGAATGTGCTTTTCTTTATAGGATGAGCAGATGACGGTAGTCAACTTACCAAAAGATTCAACAAATCAAGACCACTTGCTGGAATTGGGGGATCCTGTAGAAATCCTGAAAGCTATTTTAGTGCAGGTATTGTATTCAACAAGGATATCCTTGTGGTTTATATCATAACTATTCATAGCCTATTGCACTGTGAGACACTCAATTTGTTGATCTATTACCGTAATGATCCAAGATGTGAAAACATGAATACACATCAGCTCCAAAGTAAGATGTCAAATCTTATTTGATAACACTCATGTTAACTATTTTAAAGGTACTATATAAAAGTAAGTTGTTGTACAAAACTCCTCTAGGCTCCAACATCTAAGTCAGGCTAAATTGATTAGATAAATTACTAACGATGCTGGAATCTGAACTACAAACAAAAAGTGCTGGAGATCACAGCAGATCAGGCAGTATCCGTGGAGAGAAAGCAAGCTAATGTTTCGAATGTAGATGATTCTTGATCAGAGATTCATCACCTTTCACTTCAGCTCTGTTGAAGAGTCACCTAGACTCCAAATGTTAGATTTTGTGATTGTGTGGAGTTGGTTGAAGCAGCCAGTCGATTGGCTGAATGCCTTTTTTCAGTGTTTTGACTGGGTAATCTCCTGAGATTTTTTTGGCATAAATTTCATGTTGTGTAATAGTTCACTCTCATAGTCTGTATTAGGTGCTTCACAAATGTCTTTGTCTTGGAGTTAACTGGTAACTTGAGAAATTAAACTGTCATTGATGCTTCCTGCTCTGTACCTCAGCTGAGTGACTTGCAGCAGCTAAATAACTACCTTTCCAACTGGAGTTTTAGTAACTAAGATAGCGAGGACTATTTTGCTGATGCTGTCCTGATGGACTTAACAATATGCTGGAACTATTAGTACTTTTAAGATACCTTGCTCTATCGTATTCCTGTCTCTGTTCGCATTTAGGTGGGTGCTGATGGCGTACTGGTAGATCAATTGGGCCAAAAATTGCTGGAGAAAGTTGGTGTTGCATGGAACAAAAGATACCGCAAGCAACATGGACCTTTAAGGAAGGTAGGGGACTACACAATGCGATTTATTTTACTTCATTCAGGAAATGTGGCCTTCAATAGCTGGGCCAGTATTAATTGCCCATCCCTACTTGAGAAGGTAGAGGTTAACTGTCATTTTAAACACATGGAGTTCAATTGGGATAGGTACACACACACACTGCTGTTAGGGATGGAGTTCCAAAATTTTGACCCAATAACAATGAAGAAGCCGTGATATATTTTCAAATCAGAATGGAAAGTGTGTAGGGGAGGATCTTGCTGGCAGTAGTAATGTCATAAATCTACTACCCCGACATTCAAAATGATGGTGGCTGTGAGTTTGAAAGGTGCTGTCTGAAGAGTTTTGGTGAATTTTTGTGCATCTTGTGTATGGTACACACTGGTGCTAATCAAGGTCACTTATGGAGGGAGTGAACATTTGTGGATATAGACTTATCAAACAGGCTGCTTTGTGTCAGTTGTGTTGCGTTTCTTCCGTGTTACTGGATCTGCATGTATGCAGGCAGGCAGGGAGTATTCCATCACACTCGTGACTTGTGTCTTGCAGAAAGTGTGCAGGCTGTGGGGAGTCAGCAGCTGAGTTACTTGCTGTGTGGGATTCCTAGCCCATGACCCCCTCTTGTAACCACTGTATTTATATGGCTAGTCCAGTTCAGTTTCTGGTCAATGACAACTATCAGGTTGCTATTAATGGGTGATTTGGTCATGGTAATGCTATTAAATAACAAAGGTTAGATTCTCACTTGTCTTGCTAGACCTGTTTTTGTGGCCATGGACTATTTCAGTATTTGAGGACTTGTGCATAGTGTTGAACATTGTAGAATTAGCAACACACATCTTCTTGATATCAAGGTTAGTCATTGTCTCTTCACCTTTGGAGTTCACCTTTTTAATGCATGTTTGGACCATTGGCTGTAACGAGGCTAGGAACTGGGTGGACCTGGCAGAATCCAACTTGAGCATGAATGAAATGTTATTATTGAGGTAACACTGCCGATGACACTTGCATCGTTTGCTGATGATTTGTGAATAGACTGATGCAATAATGTTTGGTCAGAGTGGATTTATTCTTTTTGTGGACAGGGCAAGCATGGGCAGTTTACCATCTTGCTGGGTAGATGCCACTGTTTGGGCTGCAATTCAATTTGCTGTGGTGGGACTAGTCTTCGAAACATTAGCCTGGATCTTTGGATTACTGTTCCAGAGATAATACCACTAAAACACAGCCTTTCCCAGATAAGCTGTTACCTCAGCTGGCCTGCCTGCTCAATTTTAATGCTGCTCTGTGATTGTTCTAAAGTTCTATTATACTCTTCTCCCTTTTCTTTCAGTTTCTGGAGAGTCATCCTGATGTGTTTCTGCTCAAAGCAGATGGAACACGAGTTGCTGTAAAACAGGTTGGCCATGACTGTTTGGGGCAACAGCCCAACAAATCCAAAATCAGGAAAGCACAGACAGAAAATTGCAAAGCCAGCACCTCGCATGCTGACAAGACGGAAACACACTCCAAGATACCAGCTTCTGAAGTACATTGGTTTGATTTTGATGATACCCAAGTACGGCCTATCCAAGAGAAAGACATTGAGAAGCAATTTGAGGGCAAGGAGTGCGCCTACATGCTGTTTTATAGAAAATCTCAACTACAGCGACCAGCAGAGGGTACGGTAAATCAAATGTTCAATTAAACTGCAGTAGGATTTGGGGATGATGTGAGATAATAATGGGTGTCAGCCAGTTTCTTCGGGAACTGAGCAATTTTTAATTCTTGTTGATTCTCTGAAACTGCATACCGCTCCTACCAAATACTGTGTTCCTTGGCTATCAACTCCATCTCTTTCTTTGACAACTGCCTCAGGCTGGATGGACTGTTGAAATCCTATCATATTTGACCCTGATACAAACCCTCCAAGCATCCATCTGTATCATCACCAAGTGCGTTTATTTCCATCACAGTAATATTGCCTAACTCCATTCTTGCCTCAGCTCATCTACTGATGATTTCTTGTTCTTTCATGTCTTTGTTATCTCAATTCTTGATTACTTGATTGTACTCCTGACCAGCCTCCTACTTTCCACTCTGCAGAAACTTGAACCCATCCATCTGCTGCCCATGTCCAAACTCGCACTAAATCCTGTTAACTCATCAACCTAAATGGATCTCTGCACTTCTCTAATCTTCAGTGATATCTTGCTGTATTTATTTTTGACTAACAATATGCAGTTGACTTCCACTCATTAATGTGCTTATACATGATTGATCACAATCCTGCTGTCTGTTGATAGAGAATGTGATCTTTATGGGGCTAATTATTCATGTAGTGATAGCGCATTTAATGCCTCAATTACTAAAACTAAAATGATCACTTTGCACTGCAGCATGCCTGTGGGATTTTCATGAGCCTCCAAAATACTAGCAGAACATTGCCAAGTTCACCATTAATTGAGCAAAACTGCAACATTGTCAAAACTTGTTTTTTAACCCCTTCTGTGTGTTAAAATAAAAATGGGTTCAGGTGCATCCTAATAATCATGCAAGGTTTAGTTAGAATTGATGCAGAGAGAGAATGTTTCCTCATATGTGGAATTCCATAACTAGGCTCCATTGATAGAGGTTAGTCACTAAGAAATCCAAAAGGGATTTAGCAGAGTTGACCCAGATTGGTAGTTTCTGTCATCTCGTGATAATGTAATGTGAGTCATTAATTTTTTTTGTCCCCCAAGTAAAACATTAAGTTTGTTCCGTTTTTACATGTTCCTATAGCTCGAGGAAACTCGAGGTACAAAGTACCTCCTGACTTGCTGGAAGAGATAGCCAACCTGGATGCCAGTCTTCAAAAACAAAGGTACTCTCTGCAGAAATGTGAAGTAGAGTTGTGTTCTAAGAGATGCCTGCTTGGAATCAAACTGTAAGCTTTTTACTAATAATTTTATATTGGACATTACAACCAAACAAATGACAAAAATTGCAAACCAAATTCAGCAATGTGGAGTTGTACAGTAAGGGAGAATACTAAAGAACAGCGTAAGGAAATAAACAGTGAGGAAGCAATCCATGGTCTTACTTGTTGATCAGCACTATTATATTCATTGAATGATTACCCACCAAGTATAGGTTTGAATAAGCCTAAATTTCACAGGCACAAGAGAATAATTCTGAAATATAGATCATATTCAAGTCCAAGTTTGAGAAGTAAGTGAACATCTTGCTAATTCATTTCATTACCAGTCCCTTCCACTGACGTTTAAAAATTATTATGGAGAAAAGTTAAAATAAATGGATGCCAATTGACTTCAAGTGGCCATTAATCATTTGATCTAATTATGATTGAAAAATTAAGGAAGACATTTACAGCTTTATCCAGAGATACAGACCACTGTTGTTTTTCCTTTTACTATAAGCTTAGTAAATATAACAGTTCATTTAACTGCAAAACCAATCTTTCTAGCAGTGAGTGTTGTTACAAAAACATTGATCATGTCCTAAAACAGATGGCTTGTAATTGTGCTATGTTTAAATTTATTTTTTGTTTCAATTTCCATGTAAGAATGCAGTTGCAGCCTTCAAAAATTTTAACAAATTGTAGTGATTCTGAGTCATTCTGTCATTTGGCTGAGTTCCTAGTAATACACAATGTTTAATCATTTCCATTGAAATCGACTTCGCTCTTTATTTTTATCTTCAAGGTGAGTTTTATAATATTCAGACTGCAGTGTTGAGCTGAATAGTCACATGGCAGCAGGAGATTAACTGAGTGCCATTTTATTGGTCCTGAGTCCAAGCACCTTGTCAGACTACTGTCTCTGCATTTGCAATGGTGGGCAGAACAGGATGTCTGCGGGCCAAAGAAAAAAATGTGAAAGAATAGCTGACTGGTATCTCCACTGAGAGAAGTAGGCAGCGCTGAAATAAAAGGTGTTCGAAATAGATGGTGTCATGGAAAGGTTCACAGGGTGGAACACACCAAAAAAAAGACCAGAACAGCAATGGTCCCTTCTCCACGAGAATAAATCCTACCTTGAATGAACCCCTTTTGCCTTGCAACTCCCTAATATAGACCTTTACTGCAACCTTTGGTGGCATTTGACCTTCCACTGAGGTGCAGTCTCTGAAGCATTCCCTGGACTCCCAACATGAGGACTGTGTGCAATGCTGTTAAAATTCCAGCACTCAAAAAATACCCATAATAAATGCCCTGCTTGTTTGCTGAACTGTGTGGGAGAGGGTTGCTGATTTAAATGTATCTCACCTGAAGGCACATGCTTGAACGTGGGACTATGTCAGAGAACCATGTAGAAAGTGTGTACTGCTTTCTTAGCCATTCACACCTCTAACTATGCTGTTACAAGATTAGGAAAATCTTCTGGTGCATTTATTCCTCCTCCCCTTGAACAGCATGATTATATTGACACCACAGTTTAATTTTGTTAAATTTTCAGGCTCACCAGAAAATTCTCCCAAAATCTAAGGTCAAATCGTTATCTTTTAATGAAGTGAAAATTTAAAAAGTCAACTTTTTGATCTCTAGGGCAATCTGAATATGGAGATACATTCACCGCAAAGAAATATTATAATTCAGCATTACTTTACAAAATTGGAAATTTATGGTGATAATCATCAAATGCAATTGCTGCTGTCTCCTAGATGCTCAGCACCCTGACTCCAATCTGCCAGCAATGGCTGAACCTTGCTCTCCTCTTCACCTCACTGGCTGTTTTGAAGTGAAGCCAGTGCACCATTGTTGGACGTGTTTTGAGGACACCACTCAGGTATAGGAGCGTATTCTGTGCCCTGTGTGCCCAAATATCTGGCCTTTCCATTCACTGATCTCTGATTTTGGGTTTAGCCAATTGAAGTCTGCAAGTTGTGTCCTGAGGGATGAATTCCAAATTTGGGTTGAACACACAAAAGTATATAAAACATGACTTTTCTTCAACACAAAAGCAATCATTAGTACTTAGCATGTGCCATATTTCTGCAAATTTTGATTGCCTCAGCCTAAGCAAAGTATAACATTTCCTTCAAAAATGTGTTCATTTCTCAATTAAACTTAAGTTTTCCTGACTGGAAGCAGCATCTACTGACAGGATGTTAATGTTTCATTTTAAGTACTGGGAAATGTTAGAAATGTTAGGAAGTTAGAAGTTTTAAGCAAGTCAGAAGAGGGTGGGAAGGGGTTTAAGAAAAGAACAAGCGGTAATGTTTGTGCTGGCTGGATGCAGAAGAGATTGCGTGACAGAAGAGTTAGTAGTGCGATGTCAGAGGAAGTGGTAGTGGCAGAATGGTAAACAGCCATTGTTCAGAAATAAGCGTAAAAATAAAATCTGAAGCAGACCAAGTGAAATTATAAATTCATTGTAGAGTCTGGAAGGCTGTAATGTCAGTCATCAAAGGACAAAAGGGTAACTAGGGTAACTAGGGAGAGAATAGGACCCCTTAAAGATCAGCAAGGACACTTATGTGTGGAACTGCAGGAGATGGGGGAGACAGGAGATATTAAATGAGTATTTTGCATCAGTGTTTACTGTTGGAGAAGGATAAGGAAGATATTGAATGTTGGAAAATAAATATTGACATTTTGAAAAAAAAGTTCATACCACAGAGGAGACGGCCCTGGATGTCTTAAATTGCAAAAAGATGGATAAATCCCCAGGACCTGATCAGGTATACCCTAGAACTCTGTGGGGAGCTAGGGAAGTGATTGCTGGGCCCCTTGCTGAGATATTTAGACTTAGACTTAGACTTAGACTTACAGTGTGGAAACAGGCCCTTCAGCCCAACAAGTCCACACCGACCCGCCGAAGCGCAACCCACCCATACCCCTACATTTACCTCTTACCTAACACTACGGGCAATTTAGCTTGGCCAATTCACCTGACCCGCACATCTTTGTGACTGTGGGAGGAAACCGGAGCACCCGGAGGAAACCCACGCAGACACGGGGAGAACGTGCAAACTCCACACAGTCAGTTGCCTGAGTCGGGAATTGAACCCAGGTCTACAGGCGCTGTGAGGCAGCAGTGCTAACCACTGTGCCACCGTGTCGCCCCTTATTTGTATCATCGATATCCACAGTGAGGTGCCAGTGACTGGAGGTTGGCTAATATGCCACTATTTAAGAAAAGTGTTGAGGAAAGGTCAGGGAACTAAAGACTGGTGAGCCTGACATTGGTGGTGGGCAGATTGTTGGATGGAATCGTGAAGGACAGGACTTGCGTGTATTTGGAAAGACACGGATAGATATGGATAGTCAACATGGCTTTGTGTATGGGAAATTGTCTCAGTAACTTAAGTGTTTTGAACAAGTAACAAAGGACTAATGAAGGCAAAGCAGTGGATGTGATCTATATGGACTTCAGTAAGATGGGCGACAAGGTTCCTCACAGCAGACTGTTTGGCGAGATTAGATCAAATGGAATACAGGGAGAACTAGCCATTTGGATGAAAAGCTGGCTTTAAGGTAGAAGACAGAGGGTGGTGGTGGAGGTTTGTTTTTCGGACTGAAGGCCTATGACTAGTGGAGTGCCACAAAGGTCAGTGCTGGGTCCATTGCTTTTTGTCATTTATATAAATGATTTGGATGTGAACATAGGAGGTATAGTTAGTAAGTTTGCAGATTACACCAAAATTGGAGGTGTAGTGGACAGCGAAGAAGGGATCTTGATCAAATGGCTCAATGGGCCAAGGAGTGGCAGATGGAGTTTAATTTAAATAAATGCAAGGTGTTACATTTTGGCAAGGCAGATCAGGGCAGACTTAATGGTAAGGTCCTGGGGAGTGTTGTTGAGCAAAGAGACCTTGGAGTGCAAGTTCATAGTTCCTTGACAATGGAATCACAGGTTAATAGGATAGTGACAAAGATGTTTGGTATGCTTTCCTTTATTGGTCAGTGCATTGAGTATAGGAGTTGAGAGGTCATATTGGAATATTGGTTAGACCACTGTTCGAATACTGCATGCAATTGTGGTCTCCCTCCTATAGGAAATATGTTGTGACACTTGAAAGCATTCAGAAAAGATGTACAAGGATGCTGCCTGGTGTGGAGGGTTTGACAGTAGGGAGAAGCTGAATAGACTGGGCTGTTTTCCCTGGAAAGCAGAGGCTGAGGGGTGACCTTAGAGGTTTTCAAAATCTTGATGGATAGGGTAAATAGACAAGATCGTTTCTCTGTCATGGGGGAGTCAAAGCCTAGAAGGCTTATATTTAAGGTGGCGGGGGCAACTTTCTTACACAGAGGGTGGTGCATGTGTGGAATGAGCTGTCACAGGAAGTGGTGGCAGCTGGTACAATTACAACATTTAAAAGGCATCTGGATGGGTACATGAATAGGAAGAGTTTAAAGCGATATGTGCCAAATGCTGGCAAATGGGACTACATTTATTTAGGATGTCTGGTTGGCATGGATGAGTTGGATGTGTTTCTATGCTGTATATCTCTATGACTCTAAAGGTTGAGGTGCAATTCCTCATACTTGTGTTGGGCATCATTGGCGTGCAACAGGAGACTGAGGAAGGAAGGTCAATGTGAAACTAGGTGGAGAATTTTAATCATAGGAACTAAAAATTTGTAGCCATGTTTGTGGACTGAACAGAGATGTTCCATTGTGTTCATCCAGTCTACATTTGATTTTTCCAATGTACTGAATGACTGAGCTGTTCTCCATATAAATTTGTCTAGTCATTGAGCAAGCTATCATTTTTTTTCTCCAAAAAAGTCTTTACATTCAATATTTGCCAAATATTATTCAAGAGGCTTTGTAAAACACTGATTTTTAAAAACATCTTTTAAATTGCCAACTGATTCAATGCACTGAAGTTTGTAATTTGCTCAAATGGTTACAGATAATTAAACTTCCAACAAATTTTTAAGCAGTAGACTTCTAGTTTAAATTTATATTTACAATTCCTGAATGCAGCCTTACCATTATGATTTAAAAAACTGGTACTTCATTTTGACAATGCAAAATTGCTGGGCAAGATAAATTATATTTCTTGTTCTAGCTACTGTCTTAACTTCAGTGATGTGATCAACATTTCCTTAGTAACGTGAGTTGGAAATAAGCTGCCATTGCCGTGACTTGGAATTTACAGCACAGAAGCAATCATTGGAGCAAACCTTCTGTGCTGGTGTTTATGCTCTACGAATGCCTCCTCCCTCCTCTGCATATATTCCTGTTGGTGTTTTTTTTCCTCCCTCATGTTTATCGAGCTTCTCATTAAACACATCGATGCTATTCTCCTCCGCTGCTAATATGACAGGTTCCACATTCTGACCATTGTCTGGGTAAAGACAATGAATTCATTGTTGGATTTATTAGTGACATCCTTATATTCAATTTCCTCTAATTTTGGACTTCACCATGCATGAAAACAAATAGATTTCACTGTCTCAGTGTACTCTTGGCTGGTCTCCAAAATCCACTCTCCATAAATTTGAGGATGTCTGAAATGCTGCTGACCGTGTCCTCAAATACTAAGTCCTATTCATCTACCAATCCTCTGCGTGCTCCGTTGGATACTGGTCAAGCAATTACCTGATTTTGCAATTCTGATCCTTGTTTTGAAATGTCTCCATAGTGTTTCTGCTCCGTGTTGCTGTAATCTTTTCCAGTCTTGCAATGTCTATTGACATCTAAATTACCCAATTTTAATTGCTCCAGTTTTTGTGCTATGTCTTTCATTGTCTAGTGCCCAAGCTCTTGAATTCTATCCCCATACCTCTCTGTTTTGCTTTCTCCTTTAAGGTACTCCTTGAATTATTCCTTTTGTATAGAACTTATTGATCATCTGACCTACTATCTCTTTACATGGCTTGTGCTGTTTTCATTTGATAATATAACTCCGAGATGCATTTGATCAATTTGTTTATAAGTACAAGTTATTCCCTAAGTCAATCCCACCAAGTTGCCACATTAATTTTTAAGACATCTATTATCAACTATTACTTGAAGGAAAAGGGTGACGTGTCTTACATAAATTTAGTCCTCTTCTAAGGTGCAGACGCAGTCAAATTGGAATGCAGGTTTTCAGTTTAATATAGTCAATCTTAGTAAATTACAAAACCATTTTTCCTACACAATTTTGCTAATTGACTCCAGAAGTGCGAAAGTGACCATATGATTTTGCTTGAGGAAGCTTGTACCTTGTGACTGTTCGTGCCTGCTTCTTGCCTTGCGCTTTTAAATACATCGTGCTGTTTTAGAGTGCGAGAAATACTTGAATGAGAAAATAAATGTCTTTTTACTAAATTAAAACTGGGAAACATGGAAATATACAAGGGTTTGATTAAGGCAAAATAATATCGCGTATACTGGCAAAACTGGTACTGTTTGAAGATTTACAGAAAGACTTTTAAATGCAACTTTAAGTCTTTACAAATTTGCTGGCAATAACACGCATGTTATAAGGCGTACAATGATGTGAATTTGATTTCTGGCAACTGCTACTTTGTTCCTATTTGCTGCATTCCAGGCTCAAATGGTTGAATTGAATTCTCTACTAACCAAGTATGCTTCTCATTCTGTAATACAACACAATGTGAGTCATAGCCACAGTGTTTGTGAATACTTGTGCTTTAATGCTACAAGACCATAATCAAAGGAGCAGAAGTAGACTGTTCAACTTGTTGAATCTGTTCCACCATTCAAAGAGATCATGGCTGCTCTGATGTCCCTCAACTCTATTTTCCTGCTGATTAACCCTTGATTCCTCAAAGATTAAAAATCTGTCTGTCTCAGCCTTTAATATACTTAATGACCCAACCTCCATAACCATCTGCAGTAAATAGTTCCACAAGTTCACTGCCTTTTAGGAGAAGGGAATTCCTCCTTATTGCTGTCTTAATTGGGTGACCCCTTATTCTGAGTTTGTGCCCTCTGGTCGTAGACTTTCCCAGACTACTGAACTTTTCCTCGTAAGAAAATCCTTTTGTGCCCAGGGTCATCCTAGTGAACCTTCTTTGGACTGTGTCCAATCCCAGAATATTTGTCCTTAGATAAAGCTGTTTGTGTTATTTCCAGCTGTGGTCTCACCAATGCCTTAACTAATCTTAACAAGTCCTTGCAATTTTTACGCTCCTGTTCCCTTTGAAATAAAGGCCAACATTCCATTTGCTTTTCCTATTACCTCCTGAACTTGTATACTAGTGATTTTTTGCACTTAATGCATGAAGACTCGTAAATTCTTGTGTGCTGTAGCTTTATATAGCCTTTCTCCGTTTCATTAATGTTAGTCTCACTATTCTTCCAGGCAAGTGCATCACCTCATAATCCCACATTATGTTCCACATGCTAACTTTTTGCCCACCTTCTTAACCTGTTTACACACCTTCTGCAGACTGTATTATCTACTGGCCTTCTGACCCATTTTAGTGTCCTCTATAAATGTGATAGTAGTACATGAACTTGCATATTAATGACCTGAATGATATGTTGTAAATAATTGTGACCCCAACACTGATCCTTTTTGCACACCTCCAGAGGCAGGTTGTCACTCTGAAAATGCTCCTCTTATCCCAAATGTATTTCATTAGTTAGTGAATTCTCCATCTATGCTAATATACTATCCCCAACACTAAAGTAGCTTATATGTGTTACTTTATCAACACCCTCTGAAACTGATATTGCATCCACAGTTTCCCTGTACCTATCCTGCTTGTTACTTTCTCAAGTAAGTCTTCTAAATTTGTTCAGCATGATTTTCCCTTTGGAAGCCATGCTGACTATACTTGATCATACTATATATTTCTAAATGCTGTGCTATTACATCTTATGAAACAGACTTTAACATTTTCCCTATATCAGATGTTAGTTAACTATGGACCAGTTAGCTATTTTTGTCGTCAGTTAACTATGGACCAGTTAGCTATTTTTGTCGTCTTCCCTTCTTAAATAAAGGTGTTACATTAGTATTTCTCCAATCCTCTGGGACTTTTCTGAGGACTCTTGGAAGATTACTATCTGATTACTACGTGCACCATCTCCATAAAGAATTGCAAACAGTACTAAACCACAAATTTTACCATTGAATAAAAGCTTTAGAAAGTGACCTGGCACAATTGACAATGAACAGATAGAGTTTAGACTGTTGTAGATTTAAATACATACAGATATTCTGAAGTTATCTTGGAGATTATGAATAATGCAGTTGGAAGCACCTTTGAATTCTGTTTATCATATCATTGCTTATTATCTCCTTTTAACATCTACTAGTGAACTGGCATACTGCAATTCTAAACTATGCTTTAGTTTCATGCACAATTGATAACAAATCATGTCAGCTTAATAGACATTTTATATTTGCCAAATAATGTACAATTTAAACACAATGCAATCAAAGAAAAAGCTGTGACATTTGGATGATGGTTACACAGCATCATACCGCAAATTTTAACACTTGAACAAGAACATTTGTTTCTTAACAATTGTATTCATCCTAAACAGACGATTTGAAAGACTCTTTTTGCAGGATTGTAGACTCATATATATCACAGAAGGAGGCAATTTGGGCCATTGTGCATTTGTCAGTTTATTGGTAGAGCTATTTAAATTAATTCTACTCCCCTGAATTTTACTTGTAGCTCTGTATTTTTTCTCTGTCCGGTAACTATCCAATTCTGTTTTATACATTACTCTTGACTCTGCTTTCGTCAACCTTCCAGACTGAGCATTCTCTATCATTGTGTAAGGAAGGTTGACCTAGATTGCCTCAAATTCTTTTCTCAGTCACCATTAATCCGTGTCCTCTGATTACCAGTCTTTTTTGCCACTGCAAACACTTTCTGATCATTTGCTCTGTCCAAATGATTCATAATTTTGAACATATCATTCCAATTTCTTAATTGGTTTTCTGTAAGAACTTTTTGTAATCCCCCTACACGATTGAAGTTAAAAATCACACAACACCAGGTTATAGTCCAACAGGTTTAATTGGAAGCACACTAGCTTTCAGAGCGATGCTCCTTCACCTGATGAAGAAGCGTTGCTCCGAAAGCTAGTGTGCTTCCAATTAGACCTGTTGGACTATAACCTGGTGTTGTGTGATTTTTAACTTTGTACATCCCAGTCCAACACTGGCATCTCCAAATCATGACCACACGATTGAAGGCCTTCATCTATGATACAGCTTTTCTAAAGTATTGTTGCCCAGAATTGAAAAGTCTGTTCTAGCTGATCCCTCACCTGCGTTTAACAAAAAAATCGTTCTTGATTTTGTATTCTGTCCCTATTAATAGTATTTATGATTTACTTTTAAAGTGTTTTCCTGTCATCCTCAAACAATTGTGTAGCAGATTTCTATTTCCTTACACCCATTTAAGATTGTATGATTTAGTTCATATAATCTATCTTCATACTGCCTTCTGCAGTTATATTTCTGAAATATCTATTTTTCAAATCTGTTACTGTCCTCCCAATTTTTTTTTCCTTGTGTTTTGGAATTTCACATTATCTGTAAATCATGCCCTTTATTTCCAAGTCCAGGTCATTCAAATGATGTAGAGAGAGCCATAGTCCTAAAACTGATCCCTCATATGTCCTTCCAGTATGAAAAGGAGCTCTTCATGACTGATTTCTACTTTCTGTTCCTTACCCATTTCTTCTATGAGGCTTTGCTGCTACTGTCTGCTTCATCCCAAGGCCATTTTTGCTACGTGTTGAAGTTTGATTGTTTAATTCTGGAACCCTCATTCTGATGCAGGTCACATGAGATGCAATGATCTCATTTTCCGTGTGGCATTCAAATCCTTGCATCAAATGAATTCAGTCTGCTCTCAAGCATCAAGCAAGTCTTAAGGGATGGTGTTTCCAGTGCAAAATTTGCCTTCTTATCGCAACCACTTCAAAACAAAAAGACCGATACATGTTTTCATTGTGGCATTTCAAATCCAGGGCAGAGTTTGATTCTGCAACCAATAACATTGAAGTCCACCTTCATCTGGGTCCTGAGTATAAATTTGGAAATGGCGCCCTATACCCAGCTTCTTCCCAGAAAGACAGCGTGCTGACAATAACCATTGATAGGAGGAAAACAATTGGTGATCTCAGACAGACTATTTTCCAGGTAAGTGCAGAATATTGCTTAATGCCAATGACGTTCTCAATCATTTTGCTAAATTCACATGGAACAATAAAGCAGAGTGAGGTTATCCTGATGTTGTTGCTTGTGCTGATTCTTTAGAAGGGCCATTCAGATAATCATTGTTCTCTGACACTTTCCACATCACTCTTCAAATTTCTCCTTTACATGTTAATATGGGAAAGTTAGATTGAATCTGGCTTCCAGCACTCATTAGGTAGCCAACAATTAGTTGTATAAAAGAAAGCTGCCCTTCTGGATTGTTTTAATAATGATCTTAAATCCTCTGGTTACTAATCTTAATGGGTACGCTTGTTTTTAAATTTGAAAGAGGCAAATGGGTATTGAAATCTGTTGAGGTACATTTTTGAGTCACTATTTACCATGTTTGTGTACTTAAGGAGCTACAGGAGCAAAAGGATCTGGATATGTATGTGTTGATGATTGAAGGTGGCTGGTCGGTAGAGAGCAGTTAATAAAGCATACAATTTCCTACTCTTTTATTAATAGAGTACTAGAGGCAGGGTTGTGATAGTGAACTTGTATAAAACACTTGTTGGACTTCAGTTGGAATATTGTGTACAGTTCTGGATGAGCTGAAAGTGTGTTGCTGGAAAAGCGCAGCAGGTCAGGCAGCATCCAAGGAGCAGGAGATTCAACGTTTCGGGCATAAGCCCTTCATCAGGAATCAGTTCTGGATGCCAAACTATTGGAAAAATGCAAACACGCTGGAGAGAATGCAGAAATAACTTGCAAAAATAGTTTCCAGGGATCAAAAAATTTCAGTTGTGAGGTGAGATTAGAGAAGTTAGAACTGTTCTTGGGGAGAAGAGGCTATAAGGAAATCCAAATAAAAGTTTTCAAAATTGTGAGTTGAATAGAGTGAATAGGAACAAATTGTTCCTTTGTTAAAGGATAGAGAACAAGAGATTTAGCATGATTTACAAATGTAGTAAATATGATGAGAAAAATCTTGTACACACAATGAGTAGAATCTCATGATCTGGAATCCAAGGTGGAGGTAGGTTCAGTTGAGGCACTTAAGGGGGAATTGGATCATTATTGAATAGAAACAACGTTGACACAACGTCAGATTATGCTGTGTTTTGAAATAATGCTGTGTTTTGAATAATGCTTTATTAATAACCATTTAAATGCTGATAAAATAAAGACCTGCTATTGTTGGAAATCTAAAACAAAAACAGGAAATGCTAGAGAAGCTTAGGTCCAGCAGTAGCTGTGAAGAAAAAGCAGAAGTTTTGAGTCCAGTGTTCTGAAAAAGGATCACTAGACCCAAAATATTAACTGTGCTTTTTCTCGACAGGTTACATTTGTAGCTGTTCAGACAATGGGATCTTTCATCCTGACCCATATTTATCTCTTAACCAACATTTACGTAAAATAGATTATTTAGGCATTATCAGTACTGCTTATTGAATTTTCCTTTTGCTCCAAAGTGTTTAATTTGGCTCCCCCATCCTCCCCCTCCTCCACTCCCCCCTCCACCTTCTTCTCCTCCTTCACCCCCTCCTTCTCCCTCTCCACCACCTTTTCCCGCTCGACCTTCTCCCCCTCCAGCACCTCCACTTCCTCCAGCACCACCTCCCCCAATACTCTTGTCCACCTCTTCCCTATAGTTTAGACTAGAACCTGAGGTTGGACATTTATTCCATTCATTAAGTCATAAGATGTAGTCAATGAATTTTTAATTAATATATTTATACACAATATGACCACCAATGTCTCATTGCAGCTGCTGGAATTCTGGAAAGGTGATATGGTGATCAGTGTTGCCAAGCAGTTGCCTGTTGGTCTTCACCTTTATGAGACCTTCCATGGTAAGGAAAAAAACAAATGTAAAAGCAATTTATGGGAATTGGAAAACATGTCTCACCAACAGCAGATGCAAAGCAGCTGTCTTCGATATTGCTAGAAGTCACATGACACCAGGTTATAGTCCAACAGGTTTATTTGAAATTACAAGCTTTTGGAGTGCCTATGTCTTTTGTTCAACAGCACTCTAAAAGCTTGTAATTTCAAATAAACCTGTTGGACTATTACCTGATGTCATGTAACTTTTTACTTGTCCACCCTAGTACAACAATGGGACTTCTATATTGTTAGTCAGAAAACGTAGGCTCAGAATTATTTTCTTTCTGTCTCATACAATGTGGGAGACTGTGTGTAATTCATCTTGCCATAATCCTGCTGAATTTTTTAAATACCCTTCGGGAGCTTCTGCAAAATAGAATGCTTCCTATTTTAAGCAAAAAGGATTAAAACACCAGAATGTTTGCCTAATCCTGTAAATCTAAATTTAATCATTCTTGGTTGCTTTCTATTGCATGTCGTTTCCCAGGTTCTTTCATTGCAGTATCAAACATTTGACCATTTCTAGCCAAATTTACTGTTAAATCTTCAAACCATTCCTTGCTAGACTTTAGTTAGTGCTTTTTAGTTTTAATAGCATGGGTCTTAATTTCTTCATTTGAGACGTTATCATTTCCAACCTCTCTGTGAGACAACATTATCCTTCCTAACTATCAATAATTTTTAGTGAAGTGTGGCAGTGATAGCAATATACAAATAACAAACCAGCAGGACTTGTTAGTGGAAAGATTTGTGAATTTGTGTGGTACCTCAGTGAACTTCTAACCATTTTTTTTGATAATAGTGTAGTTTGGTACAATTAAAACTACATTCATTATAAACTTCTCAACTTCTGTAACAATCTAGACAACTATGCTGGCTGACCACTGCTGGCTATAATTGTGTGGCAAAGCCTGTGATTTTAATGTTTGCTGTTGCAATATAATTAATGAATGTAATGCAGCAATGCTAGGAATTATTCACCAACACTATGAAGTGAATAATAGGATGTGATTGCATTCCAAGTTAAGTACTGACTGCAGTTTCCTCCCTTCTCAACCCAGAGGACCATACCTCTTTGCACAGTCTGGGCATCACCGATGGAACCATTCTCTTTGTATGGAACGGTAGCCAGGTAATGAATAACTAATTTGCTTGTGATTGCTACAAGCTTTTGATTTTTTTGTGTTTTTTTTTGTATTGTGCTTATCAAGGTATAAGGGTTAATAGTACTAGGAAGACTTAACATTTTCTATTTTGGGTACTCTGTCCTGGCATTAAACAGTGCTGAATCAAGAACAGCACAGCTAGGTGCTGACTAAAGATTTTTTTTGCCACACTGACCTAACAACATGCCTCACTGAATTACTTGGTGGTTCACTTTTTCTTTCCCAAACCATGTATGCAATGACATCTACATGTGATATTCAGTTTATTTCTGAACTCTGGCAAATTTTGTCCTTTAAACTGAAACTACTCTTAACTCATTTCCAAGGGAGTCTTTAAGATTGACAGAACCTTCGTCTCATCATTCTGAACTGAAAATGGGGTTGGGGAAGGAGGGGAAGGGAAGATAAATTTTTAGAAGCCAAACATCAATATATTTCAGTGTTTATGTGCATGAAAGTCAATATTCCTGTTTTCACTCCAGCATATTCATGATCAGATGATAAGAAGGTGCAAATATCTATATAGCTATTCTGCATTGGGAACGTAGGATATTGGAAATACGCCATTCAGATGATCCAGCATCCCCTTCGTCATTTTTTTCTGCCTTTTTAAAAAATTGACTTCGAGTTGGACCAGCTTTTTGGGGAGAGCCTTCCAGGTTTATTCCACTTTTCATGTGAAAAAGAGCTTTTTGACATCACCTCTAAGATCTAGTTCTGATTTTAAGATGAGAGCCACTTGTTCCATTCCCTGTCACTGGAAGAAATAAATTCTCCCCACCCTATCAATTCTTATAATTGTCTTATGTATCTCCATTCGATTTTTAGATCAGAATCTGTATTATAGTGTTTATTCTTGAAGATGATTGTGATCTTTCACTGTTCCTGTTTTACTTTAATTTTCCATAATTATTTTATATTTACCTTGTACACATTCATCACATCTTTTGTTTTCTTTATACATGCTCATTACTCATTCTGCACTTGTTCCTTTTTCTTTTCTTTCCTTTTCTTCTCTTTTTCTTTGACTGTCTGCCTGTTTTTGGGATGTGTGCATGACTGGCAAGACCAATGTGTATTTCCCACCTTTTATTGTCCTTGATAAAGTGGTGGTGAGCTGCCTTTTCGAGGCATAGCAATTCATATGTTTTAAATATGATCTCAGTACAGTTAGGAAGAGTCTTTTGAGTTCGTAAACCCAATTACAGTGAAGGAACTGTGGTGTATGTACAAAGCAGGATTATATATAATTTGGAGTGGAACTTGCAGAAGGTTGTATTCTTGTGTGTCTGTTGGTTTTGACCTTCTAGAGGTAGAGATTGTGTGTTTGGAAGCAATACTCCATCTGATTTAATTATCAATGAGTGTGTGTACCTCTGAAGTCTGTGTTTGGCATTACCTTCCAAAACCAGAAGCATGGCACCTCAGAGTGGCTGTGTGTCTATGCAGCTTAGAAGAAATATAGTTTGGAAGATTTTGTTATTGATGCCTTGGTGAATTTGCTGCTATGCACCTTGTAAATGATGCACATTATTGCACAATGTGGTGGTGGTGGAGGGAGTGAATATTTAAGGTTATAGGAATATTATAGGACGCTAATCAAGTGGGATGTTTGTTGAGTTGTTGGAGCTGCACTCAACCAGCAAGTGAAGGATATTTTATCACATTCCTGTATTTGGGAATTGGCCAAGCAGGATTTGGCAAATCAGAGGTGAGTTACTCACCAGAAAATTCCAAGCCTTTGACCAGTTCTTGTAGCTACTGGTTTTATATTGTTGGTCCACATGGTCACAACCTTGACAAATTCCTACAGCAGTATCCTCCAGCAAAGTGATTGGCCTCCAATAACTACAACTATTTTCATTTAGGATGAGTGTGACTTCAACCACTTAGGGATCTTTCTCCTGATTTCCATTGACTTCAATTTTGCTAGGGCTCTTTGATACCAAATGTAGTCAAATGTTGCCTTGATGTCTTATGTGGACATTCTTACCTCACCTGTTGAATTTGGCTCTTTTGTTTATATTTGCACAAAGGCTGTAATGAAGTATGGAGTTAAATTGACCTGGGAAAACCCAAACTGAGCATTGATCAGCAGGTACAAACATAGCAAATACTGGCGAAACTCTGCAGACCTGGCAGCATCTGTGGAGAGAGAAACCAAGTCAGTGTTTCATGTTCGAGATGACTCTTCTTATAGTTATAGAGTCATTCAACATAATAACAAGCCATTTGGCCCACCATGTCTACGCTGACCAAGAAACACCAAATTGCACTAATCCCATAGCCTACTATGCCTCAGAATTTTAAGTATTTATCCATTTGCTTTTCAAATATTCTGTGAATAACTGCCTCCACCACCCTGTTGGACAGCATATTCCATATATCTCCAACCTTCTGGGTGAAAAAAACATGTTTTCTCAGTTCTCCCCTAAGGCATTTGCTCCTTATCTTAAACTTGTGCCCTTAAGTGCTTGCTATGGTGCAGAGATTCTTATGATCCATTCTATCCCACTCATAATTCAGTCAGAATCCCACCCGCCTCTCAGTGTCTCCACATATTGGAGACTCTTCCTCTGAAGAACATTCTGGTGAATCTCCTCTGCGCCCTGTCCAGTGCAATTATGTCCTTCTGATAGTATGATGACCAGAACTGCACATACTGTTCCATCTGTGCTTAACCAATGTTTTATGAAGTTGTAACAAGACTTCCTTGCTCCTATAATCTATGCCCCAATTAAAAAAGGTAATCATCCTGTAAGCTGCCTTTGCCACCCTGTCTATCTGTGCTACCAGGGATCTATGGACTTGTACACCAAGGTCCCTTTGTTCCAACATTGCTCCTGATGTACCGATCATTCATTGTACGCATCCTTCCCTTGTTAGACTTCCCAAAATACATCTGCACTCCTCAAGGTTAAACTCCATCTGCCGTTGTTCTATCCAATTTACCAGCTGATCAGTATCAGATTGTAGCCTGAGCTAGGATGCATAATGTTTCAATCTGTGAAATAATATTGTGGATATCTGGCTTCAGAGTCTGGCAGTGTCAACATCCATTCTATCTGCCAGTGTATATATGTGACAATAGATAAATCAAGTCAATTTAAAATATTTGTCTCCTTCATGGACTTGTCCCACCCTTTCCCTGCAATGTGCTCCAACTTTCATTCTTTTCCATGTGCAATACTCACCTGTTCCTATATTATTCCTCTGATTTTGTCATTTCATACACATTCACTCCTTTACCCCAGCATTTGTGGTGCTGCTGTTCACCCCTACCGATTTCTCTCTCCATAAATGTCTTTCTTAAGTTTTTGCACATTCACTTCATTTGCCCTATTTTTGCATCTGTTTCTTGTCTTTATTGGAAAAGCACTAAATACGTCATAATCAGAAGTCACATGACACCAGTCCATCACTTTTATTTAAAATCTCAAGCTGACAAAGGAGCAGCACTCCGAAAGCTTGTGATTATAAATAAGCCAGTCGGACTATAATCTAGTGTGGTGTGACTTCTGACTTGGTCCACACCAGTCCAACACCAGCATCTCTACTTCACAGGTATATTTCATGTTAAAGATGCTGCATGAATACAAGTTGTATGCACATGCTCCATTTCTCTGACTTTCACCCTGTATAACTCACCAACGCATACACATGCACACACAAACCACCAATTTGTATTTGCGTCCCTTTTATCATGATGAAACAAAATTACAGGTGCTTCACAAGAACTTTATGAAGTGAAATTGCACACGTTATATAAGACAATATTAAACCAGACAGTTAAATGTGTAGGTTTTAGCACCTTCACAATCCTCTCCACATATGCATGATATGGATTCTGTTGGGAAGGTGAATGACTTGATAGAAAATGTGCTCCTTATGCTGAAGAAACTGCAATCACAACAAAAGAAATTTGGGTAGAATCTCATTTGTGATGACTGGGGGCATGGACAGCATGGTGGCTCGTTGATTAGCTCTTCTCACAGTGTCGGAGATCCGTGTTCAATTCCAGCCTTGGGCAATTGCCTATGTGGTGTTTGTATGTTCTCCCCGTGCTCGCGTGGGTTTCCTCTGGGTCCTCCAGTTTTGCCCACAGGCCAAAGATGTGCATGTTAGGTGGATTGGCCATACTAAATTGCCCATAGTGTCCAGGAATGGGCAAACTAGGTGGATTAGCAATGGGAAATGCAGGGTTATGGGAATAGGATAGGGATGCTCTTCGGACGGTTGGTATGAACATGATGGGCTGAACAGCCTGCTTCCACATTATAGGGATTATTTGATTGTGATGTGCATGGATTTTTCCTCTTCAGATTATTATTACGATTATTCCTTTTACTAATTTCAGAGTTATTAGTAACAGTAGTGAGGAAGAGAACAAAAACAACTTTGCCTTTCATGTCTGAATATGGAGTAGAATAACAGGTCATGTAGAAGCCAAAAAGAATATAATGAATACCTTCCAGGTGCAGTGTTAGATAAATGCAGAATATAATTTCTTGTGATAGTATCCTGTTACTGTGTGATAGTGATAATTCTTAATCTTTCATTCCAAATAGAAAATATATTCCCATAATGTTTTTCACAAATTGGAAATGAAAAACTTAACATTTAGCACTTATTCAAATCCCATAACATGCCCAAGTGCTGCACTTCCACTGAAGTATTTTTGAAGTGTGATGTGGAGGTGCTGGTGTTGAATCCGGGTGGACAAAGTTAAAAATCTCACAACACCAGGTTACAGTCCAACAGGTTTATTTGTAAGCACTAGCTTTCGGAGTGTTACCTGATGGAGAAGCCCTCCAAAAGCTAGTACTTCCAAACAAACCTGTTGGACTATAACCTGGTGTTGTGTGATTTTTAATTGTGTACAACAGAATCCTGTAAATTGCAATGTGATAATTTTTGTTGGGAATATTTGAGGCCTCTCTGTCAGTCCTGACATTGAATTAACTCCTGACTCTGCTTCTGTTGGGTCCAAGTGGCCATTTTCATCCAGATTAGGGGCAATCCAGATTAGTCTTGGTTTAAAGTCTCATCCAAAAGAGAGTCCAGATGGCAATGCAGTATTTCATCAGATTTTGTATATAAATCTCTGATGAGGGCTTGAATCCACAATCTTTAGTGGAGAGATCATGTTCTGCAGAGTCATGTCTGACACCTAGAGGACACTTACTATAATATGGCCCGTGTCTTCAAACCTACTTCTGGGTAAATTTATATATTTGTAGCTCCTCCTGAACCAAACAGCAGATGCAACAGTTTGTAAACTTCAGAATGTATTGTCTGGAGTGTGCCAACTGCATAATAGGTGTTAGATTTGTGCCAGTATGTATATTTATGTAGTTGTGTGTAGTATCTTAGATTAGATTAGATTTCCGACAGTGTGGAAACAGGCCACTTGACCCAACAAGTCCACCGTCTGAAGAGTAACTCGCCCAGACATATTTCCCTCTGACTACTGCACCTAACACTATGGACAATTTAGCATGGCCAATTCACCTGACCTGCACATCTTTGGACTGTGGGAGGAAACTGGAGCCCCCAGAGGAAAACAGTGCAGACGCAGGGAGAGCGTACAAACTCCGCACAGTCACCCGAGGGCGGAATCAAACCTGTGTCCCCAGTGCTGTGAGGCAGCAGTGCTGAACACAGAGCCACTGTGTTGCCCCATCTTGCACATGAATGTGTCAGGACTAAGTAACACTTGCTGCAGTGTGTTTCTACCATGCATATTTCCATTGTTACTTTCTGTTGCACTTTGTTGCTCACCTTTTTGTTTCATTTCACCTTGTTTAAGTTCCCCAACTCAAGTGGTTCTGTTGCTTGTTTATTTCTTACCTGATGATGCTTTTTTACATTTAGAGAGATTATAGATACATAATTAAGTTAGGCAATGAAGACTGAGCAGCTTGTTACATCTGTTCTATTGTCAGGTTTGTGGAGTGACGATACATGTTGGCGAGGAGTTCGAACCCATGATGCTTAAAATATTGTGTCCTGCACTGAAGAGCAAATCGGAAACCGAGATGGTGCAGTTCATAGAGATGCAAAAGGTGTTCACACGGAACACATTGCTGGCTTCTGCACGAAACAGTCTAGCTCTGTCGACAGGGATTTCTCCAGAGGAGCTGACAGTTTATTACAAGTCAAATTTGGAGAATAAAGGGTCCACAAACTGGGTTGCATATGATGCTGAGGATGGCCACAAGACCCTTGCGGATCTAAGGTTGAAAGATGGTGATACTATATTAGTATCAGACCAGAAGTGTTACAACCTGAGGTGAGTGATTGCTGAATTGCTGATCTGCTGTAAAGCTTCATTATTGTCAGTTTTTTTTTCACTCTGTAGTATTGCCTGGCTCTTTATGGGAAACCAAAAATGATTAACTCCTAATAATGTTCTCTTTAATTTCCCTTATGCTTGCCTTGTATGTTGATTAGGCAGTATGTTCCTAATTGCTGCACATTCTGAAAACTTAGACAGAACATTAATTACCATTTGGTGTGAATCCACTGTCAAGAGCTTATACAGCATATTTCAGTTGATGTCATTTTCCCTTTTGACAGAAGTTGAGGATTCAATCCTGAAGACTCTGTTTGATGAGATCAAAAGCAAGGTCCTGTCTTGTTGAAAATTATAATCAGGAAATAATTGAGTTGGTAGTTGGGATAAAATAGTTGAAGGGAGAAATTTGCAGGGTTGTGGGGAAAGAAAGGTCTAAAAGATATCAGATAGCTGTTACAGATATGATAGACCAAACAGCCCCCTTCAGAGCACCATGATTCTGTATCAGGCTAGACAGTGTGTTGTAACTGAATTATTTGGGAGCCTGTGGATCCCATTATGGTTCGTATTGATCACATCTGTAGCAAATGTTGGTTGCTTGAGGAACTGCAGCTCAGAGTTGATGAGCTGGAGTCTGATCTTTGCACACTGTGACACATCAGGCAGAGGGAGAGTCACCTGAATGCTGTGCTTCAGGACGCAGTCACACCTCCTCGATTGATTACCTCACATTTGACCAGTGGCCAGGGACAGGAGGGTGTGACTACCAGTGAGGCAGGTAGAGGGATACAGGAGGTAGTGCTGAAGAAACCTTAGTCCTTGAGTTGGTCTGGCAGGTTTACGATTCTTAGTCCCTGTGTGGATGAGAATGAGGGCTGTAGAGAAGATGAGCAAACTGACCATAGCACCATGGTACAGGGGGGGTGAAAAGAGAAATGTAGTTGTAATCAGGATAATATAGTTAGGGGAGTTAACACTGTTCTCTTTGGTCAGGATCGAGAGACCCGTTGGCTGTGTTGCCCATCTGGTGCCATAGTCAGGTTATCTCATGTCGGATGCTGAAGAACATGGAGTGGGAATAGGAGAGAAGATCCAGTTGTCATGATCCATATCCACACCAATGATATGGGTATAAAGATGAAAAGGAATCTGTTGAGGGAGTATGAGCAACTAGGGGCAAAACTATAAAAAAAAGCAGAACCCAGAAGGTAATTCTGGATTGCTACCTGAGCCATGAAGAAATTGGCACTGGGTCAACAAGATTAAAGAGATAAATGTGTAGCTCAAAGATTGTTGTGGGAGCAATGGGGTTGAATTTGTGGGGCATTTGACGCAATACTGGGGAAGGAAGGAATTGCGCTGACACAATAGAACCTGAATCAAGCTGGGATCAGAGTCCTGGCGGATTGCACAATGTGGGTTGTGTGGAAGTGAGAGTTGGGGTTGGTTCAGTTGCATGGAAAATTTATGGAGAACAGTAAAGGTGATTGGAGGTGTGGGAGAGCGAAGAGAAGGCTCAGCAGAGCTTTATGAAAGTTTCCAGAACAAGTAATAGGGCAGAGTATGGAAAGGATCAGGAATCTAAACCACCACAGCAGATGAGGGGCAAACTATGAGAAGAGGAGGCAGTCAGTGCTGGACTATGGGTTTTTGTTTAAATGCATGTTTTATTGGAAACATGGTAAATGAGCTTTGGTGCAGATTGAGATTGTCAGGTACGATCTTGTGGGAATCACAGACAAATGGTCGCAAGGCGAATAGGGCTGGAAGCTAAATCAAGGTTACACATTCTATCAAAAGAACAGTTAGTAAAAATGAAATTAAATGATAGCAGGAATTGGTATGGAGTTAGAAGGTGTAGAATCTGTGTGGGTAATCGCGAGGAACCACAAAGGAAAAAAGACCTGATAGGAATTGTCTAGATGTGGATGTGGGGAAGAAAGTAAATCAGGAGATAGGAAAGGAATGTAAGAAAGGCACAATTACAATGATCATGGGGTTCTTCAAATGTGGGTGGACTGGGAAAATCAAGCTCTCAAGAAAAGGAATAAGTGGAATATCAATGCGATAGTTTTTTTTTATAGCAGCTTGTGCTGAACCCCATGAGGGAACAGGAAATTCTGGATTTGGTGATGTGTAATGAGGCAGGAGTTTCTGGGGGCAGTTGGGATGCACAGCAGAAGTTCATCCAAAGGAGGATGATGGTACTAAGGGAAGACGAGGCAAGTTAGGGACGGCAGAAAAGCAAAGGAAAAAGCATACAATGTCATGATGATTAGCAGGAAACCAGAGAATTGGGAAGCCTTTGCTGGGGATAAATAAAAAAGCAATAAGTGAGGGAAGGAATAGTAGGTAATATAAAAGAAGATTGCAAAAGTTTTTTAAAAAATATATCCATAAGGTAAGTGACAGGCAAGAGATATTGAACTACTGGAAAATGAGGCTGGTGAAGTTGTAATGGGGAACAAAGAAATGGCAGGGAAACTGAACTTTGCATCAGTTTTCACAGTGGAATATATCTGCTGCAAAATAGAACTTCAGGAGAGCTGGGGGCAGAGGTGAGTACAGTAGCCATCACTAAGGAGAAGATTGTGAGAGAAGCTGAAGGTCAGAAGGTGGATAAATCATCTGCAGCAGATGGACTACACCCCGGAGTCCTGAAGGAGATAGCTGAGGAGATTGTAGAGGCATTGGTAGTGATCTTTCAGGAATCACTGGAGTCAGGGAGGGCCCTAGAGGGCTGGAAAATGGCCTGCATAGTGTGCATGTGGAGAAGTAGTTCCACTAGGAGCTCTGAGAGAGGGGACACGAGGAGCAATTTTTTCAGCCAGAGGGTGGTGAATCTGTGGAACCCATTGCCACAGGGGGTGTAATGGCCAAGTCATTGAGTGTGTTTAAGACAGAAGTAGATAGGTTCTTGGTTGGTAACAGGATCAAGAATTACAGGGAGATGACGGGAATAGGGTTGAGAAACGAAGCAGCCGTGATCGAATGGCAGAGCAGAACTGATGAGCTGAATTCTACTCCTACATCTTATTGTGTTACGTAGACCAGATCATGCAACGATGACAGATTTCTTTCACTAAATGTGAAATTTTATTTGAGGTTATTAATGGGCTTTAATGAAGTTTTCATGATGATTGACAGTCGGACTAGCTTTTTATTCCAAACTTTGAATTTAGATTTCAACATCTGCTATGGTAAGATTTAAACCCCTGTCCCCAGCACATTGGCCTAATTCTGCTGCTGTGTTTTATGATCTTATGCATGATCCAACTGTTTTCAACTAATAACTAGTTGTCCCACCCAGATAGATCATTCAAGTATCACGTGTATTACTGGTGCTGTGAATAGGCAGAGAACCCTGTAATGATATAGTATTAAATGGCACCAAATAGGTGGAGATAGATCATAATACACTTGCTGGGAATTTAGCAGTTTGCATTGGAAGTCTCATGTCCATGTTGACATGAGCACATGAAGAAGGTGACATTGTCCTTGCCTAATGCAACTATGAGTTTGGACTTAGTACGTCTGTGATAAGCATGCATAGCAGTATTTGGTATTAATATGTAATGAAGAGCGTTACTTTGAAGTCTAAGCCAGAAGACAGTTCCAGCCTCCCTTCCTCTATCCAGATCTCTTGTGACCTTCCTGTCTCCTCTAACCCATTGCACTTACTTCCTCATCATTAATCCCTCTTGAACCCAGTGGATCATTTCAGGGGAAAAAGCCCTCCACTTCCTTCTCCTAATGTCAACAAATGGCTGTTCCTGGTCCTGGTCCTGGCTCTTGGCAACAGTCCTCAGCCCCTGGCTCTTAGCACCTAACTCCCAGCTCCTGGGTCTTGCTTTCATACTCCCTGGTGGTGTCTTCACTGCCAGCACTTAGCCAGTTCTCTGCTCCTTTAATCGTAAGTTCTCTGTCTGCTTCACTTGTTGTTGGTGAGCATATTATCAGCCTCAATTTGAAAGAGCATTTCACATTATTTTATTCCATTATTCATGTGGGCAATTTTTCTCTGACTTGATTGTTCGTGTAAGTGACCTATGGGGTGATGTGGGAATTTCGAGTAGTTTTGCAGCCTCTCTTGTATAACAGGATACACTGGATACAGATGGTAGTCAGACTTGAAAGGAGTAAAATATTCAGCGCAATTCAGAAGTGTTGCTGAAGATATTTCGGAAGTTGGATAACTAACGGTGGTGTTTTCATAAAATTGTAATTGGTACACAAGAAAATAACAACAATAACTGATTCCTTTGTGTATGAATGTCTATAAAATAAACCTGAATGAGTTTTAATGGTCTCTATTTTTACCACTCTTATAGTGTTCTTTCATCGAATGGTATGCCAATAACTGTAGCTGACCGCAGCTGGCTGCAGGTCAAGAATTACTGTGGTGAGAAATTCTCGCAGATTGCAGGAAAAACAGTGACCATTCCCGTCACCATGGAGACTGTAAGTAGCATTCTGTGTACTGATCCACGCTGCTTCCATTTAGCAGCATTTTGATAATGAGAACTTTCTAAAAAAAAAATTTCCTCAAATGTGTGTGGCACATCAAATTAACAATCAAGCAATTAGAGTAGGGAAAAGAAATGGTACCCTTGGCTCCATAGTGGGTGAGTCAGTTTGGATTGCTGCCTTGAGGATCATATATTTTTAAAAAAGCATTATTTTTTGGTGTTTGGCCAGCGAAACCGGGATCAGCATTTATTCCCCACTCCTAGTCACATTTGAAGAAGTGGAAGTGGACTGTCTTATTGAGCCACTGCAGTCCCTATGGCGAAGGTACTCTCACATCCCGGGTAGGTAAAGAGGTCCAGAATTTTGACCTGTTGCTAGTGAAGGAATTGAGATTTTTGGCTCAGGCAGGTGTACCTATTGTTCTTGCCCTCTGAGGCTGACAAGATGAAAAGGCAAAACAGACTGAAACATTCAAATTATTTCTCAGAGATCTAGAAAGCCCTCAAGCCTGTATAAATTCTATTCCAGTCCTAATGTGGCCCCACCCCCAACTTCTCCAGTATATTGATGATATCATTGGTGCTGCCTCTTTGCTCTCGTCCAGAATTGAAAACATTTATTGATTTCACTTCCAATTTCCACCCTGCTCTTGCCTTCACCTTATTCCATTTCTGACTCCTCCTTTCCCTTCCTCAACATCTCTGTTCCTATTTCTGGGGATAGACTGACCACCAATAGTCACTATTAACCCATGGATTCCCACACTGTATTCTCCCAATTCCTCCGTTTCCATCGCATACGTTTCAATGATACCAACTAAAACAAGGGAGTCTTGAAAATGTCCACCTTTCTGAACCAAGGATTCCCCAACACCTTCATTGACAGGGCCCTGAACTGGGTCTTGCCTGTCTCCTGCACTTCAACCCTGAGCCCTTCTCTTCCTTCCCCAACAATTCCTTCCCCCTTCTCCTCATCTACCATCCCACCAGCATCCACATTCAGAGGATCATTAGCTGCCATTTCTGCCAATGCTAGCGAGATGCCACCATCAGATGCATATTCCCCTCCTGTCCCTTGTCAGCCTTCTGCAAGTACCATTTCCTCTGGGACACCCTGGTCCATTCTTCTTAATTCCCAACACCCCCCTGCAGCTTCATGGCACCTTCTGCTGCAACTGCAGAAGGTGTAACACCTATCCATTTATTTCTTCCTCAGTATCCAAGTGTCTAAATACATCTTCCAGATGAAGCAGCACTTTACCTGCACTTCTCACAATCTAGTCTACTGCATTTGTTGCTCACAATGTTGTCTGCTCTATACTGGAGAAATAAAGTGTAGACTGGGTGACCGTTTCACTGAAGACCAGCATTCTGAGCTTCCAGTTGCCTGCCACTTAACACACCACCCTGTTACCTCGCAAACATCTCTGTCTCAGGCTTGCTGCAGTGCTCCAGCGAAGCTCAGTGCAAACTGGAAGAACAACTCCTCATTTTCTGCCTGGGGATCCTGTAGCCCTCCGGACTCAATATTGAGTTCAATAATTTTAGGGCTTGAGCTCTCCCATGTCCTTATCCATACCCCCCAAAATCTGGTCTTGGTATCACACATTCTGCTGTTACACACCAGCCATTGTTAGCCACTAACAGTCCCCATTAACTGTTATTCACCCGCCTAGCCAGTTTGTTAACCGCTCCTTTGTCTGTCTAACTGATGTTCTCTCTCTTCTGGCTCCATCCCCACCTATCATATTTCCTTATCCACTCTCCCCACCTCCCCATTTTCTGCATATGAACTCCCATTTTCCTAGCTATCATCAGAAGGGTCACCAAACCCAAACTGTTAACACTGATTTCTCTTCACAGATGCTGCCAGACCTGCTGAGCTTTTCCAGCAATTTCTAATTTTTTCAATATAAAAACGTGACTATGATACTCTCTTTGTTTTCACAGTTCAGAATGGGAGACTCTTCTAGTATGGGAAAGCCAGTAAACAGCTTTTCAGGAACATGCTTAAATTGCTGTCAACCAAAGACCTGTCTTTGAGTATTGTTCCTCAGTATTAGTCAGCTTTGTCTTTCCTAGGTATCTGCCTTCCAGTATCTCAGTCAAAATTGAGCCTAATACTGTTTTCACCAAATGTGTTGTTTCAAGCAAGAGTTCATTAGCTATATTTTGAAACTGAGAAACATGTCCTTTGTACATTTGCAAGTGAGGATTACAAGTGGCAGCCATGACTAAGACATCATACATTGTGCCCTATATATATATATTATATATAGCCTAGTTTTAATAATGAACCCATCAATAGTAACTTAATTAGTTTGCATTGCACAGCTACATCTGAAGTAGGGAAGATTTCCTTATTACTAGACTGTACATTTAAATAGGTTCATTTTTGACTTTCTTTAAAAAGAATTGTAATTTGATATTCTGTTGACTGTGCCCAAATAGCTGATTTGCTTGAAGTAAAATTTGTTGCAAAGTTACCATTATATTTGTATTATTTAATGCTATTGTACAAGTGATACCTAGGTGAACAAACTCAATCAAGCAAATCTAGTATGCTGTTTCTGAATTAAATGTAATGTTTAGGAATATTGTGTGCAACTCTGGTCTCCTTCCTTTAGGATGTTGTGAAACTTGAAAGGGTCCAGAAAAGATTTACAAGGATGTTGCCAGGGTTGGAGGGTTTGGGCTGTTTTACCTGGAGCGTCAGAAGCTGAGGGATAACCTTATAGAGGTTTTAAAGTCATGAGGGACTTGGATAGGGTAAATAAACAAGTTTTTTTTCCTGGGTTGGGGGAGTCCAGACTAGAGGGCATAGGTTTAGAATGAGGGAGGGAAGATTTAAAATGGAGCTAAGGGGCAACTTAATCATGCAAAGGGTGGTGCATGTATGGAATGAGCTGTCAGAAGAAGTGGAGGCAGCTGGTACAATTAGAACATTTAAAATGCAATGGATGGTTATATGATTAGGAAAGGTTTAGAGGGATGTGGGCCAAGTGCGAGTCATAGAAATGTACAGTATGGAAACAGATCTTTCGGTCCAACTCATCCATGCCGACCAGATATCCTAACCTAATCTAGCCTCATTTGCCAGCGCTTGGTCTATCTTCCTCTAAACCCTTCCTATTCATATATCCATCCAAATGCCTTTTAAATGCCATAATCGTACCAGCCTCCCCCACTTCTGCAAATGGGACTAGATTAATTTTGGATATCTGGTCAGCATGGACGAATTGGACCAAAAGGTCTGTTTCTGTGCTGTGCATCTCTATGACTCTATGGCACAAAGCCCTCCATATCTTGCTTTTAAAATTATTCTTTAAACCTGCATCTTTTGATCAATTTTATTAATTTGTTCTAATGTGTGATTTGGTGTCACATGTTCACTGATAACCCTCCCGTGTCTTGGGTTTTACCGTTTTGAAGGTACTATATACTGCAGGCTTTTGTTTTAGTCATGTGATTTCTTCGATAATGTCTATAAATTTTAAATTTATATTGCAGCTGGTTTCGGAAATCAAAGCAAATGCCATTGAGAAGCTAAAGTTGAAAGATGAACAAGGTAAAATATATCTTTATAGGTAATGGCAATTTTCTTATCCTGAGAGAACTTACTTTACCATCGGAGGCCAGCTGAAAATAGTCTTAAATGTTTCTTGTGTTGATTCGTTGTACTATTAATGACTGTGATAGGAGGAGTACATTCATCATGAGGGTCCACTACTCCATTTGCACCATTAATGTAAATGTTGATTCAAGTACAAAAATATTCAATTGCTTGTCTTTAGTGCTACTATCAAATAAGCTGTTCATTGTGAACAAAGCTTATTGTGAAAGCAAGTGGTGAACTTTGGTTTAGACTGAAGCTATGATCTGGCATTAATAATATGCCCCCTTCAGCCCACTCATAGATACATTCATACCACACAAAATGGAGAACCTCTGCAGAGATGATGGTTTCTTCCTTTTAAAAGAAAGGCAAACATAAAGGAAAAAAACTCTTGTCAGCCAAGAATCATGAAATTAAAGATAAAATTTGTTGACTTTTTATCTCTGCTGTATTTCCTGTTAACAAGGCTGAATTGCTGTCAACCATAAATAGATGACGGATGTCAGGTTCTGATTTCAATCAACTTGATATTCAATTGTTGAAAATTGGTCACAGTCCCCTAATTCAGGTTTTGCCAGGTTGGTAACTTATTGAGAGCTGCCTTTTAAAAAATCATTTCAGGAGAGATCCTGCAGTTTCCAGGATGACCTCTTTACATTCTGACTCTTGGATCTGTAGAACCGATTTTCATTTCCAGAATGTTTCGTGGATCTTGTTGGAGTTATGTTTTCCCTGTAATTAAAATAAAACCTGTTTCTTTTCTTATTGAAAATGCTGCTTAGCTGCTTCTCCAAAGTTGCTTGATTTCCACTAAAAATAGCAGGTGGATTACAGTACGTGTTAAATTACTGGCTTCATTTCCAATAAATCACCCCCCCCCCCAAAACCTTCAATCAAGAACATGTCCAGATAGTCTTGAAATATAAATACGTATTCCCAACAGTACAAAGAGTGGAGCTGGATTTATTTTTTGATTTAAGGCCAGTATTGCAGCAGTGATGAGAGGTGAACTAACTGAAGGATCATCAGTGAGGCTTTGTGGATACAGCTAAGAAGTAAGAAGGGGATGGTGACGTTATTGTGGTTCTACTATAGGCCCCAGATAGTCAATGGGAATTAGAGGAACAAATGTGCAGGGAGATTAGAGAGAATTGCAGGAACAATAGGGTGTCATCGTAGGGGATTTTAATTTTCCTAACAAAGGCTGGGACTGCCATAGTGTTAAGGGCTTAAATGGGGTGGAATTTCTTAAGTGTGTTCAGGAATGATTCCTCAAGCAGTATGTAGAGGGTCCTACCCGGGAAGGGGCAAAACTGGACTTACTCTTGGGGAAATAGGGCAGGACAGGTGATACTGGGGGAGTACTTTGTGCCCAGTGACCATAGTTCTATTAATTTTCAAATAGTTAGGGAGAGGGACAAAACTGGTCCACAGGTTCAAGTTCTAAATTTTGGGGCAAGGCAAATTTTGTTGGAATTAGACAGGAGCTTGCGGGGGTTGATTGGACTAGTTTGTTCACAGGGAAAGGGACCTCCAGCGTGTCGGAGGCCTTTAAAAGTGAAACAGTGAGACTTCAAGGTCCATATGTTCCTGTGAGGGTGAAGGGCAAGGTTGGCAGGAATAGGGAGCCCATAGATAACGAGAGACATATCTCTGGTACAGGCAGCTGGGATTAAGGGAATCCCTGGAGGTATACGGGGAGTACAGGAGTTTACTGAAGAAGGAAATCGGGAGGGCAAAAAGGGGGCATGAGATAGCCTTGGCTGAGAAGATTAGGGTGAATCGAAAGAGATTATTTAAGTACATTAAAGGAAAAAGAATAACCAGAAAGAGAGTAGGGCCCTGGATGTAAGTTTAGTCGCTGAACTGGAAGGTTCATTTCCAGACGATTTGTCACCCTACTAAGTAACATCTTCAGTGGGCCTCCAGGCGAAGTAATGTACATGATTCCTGCTTTCTATTTATATGTTTGGGATACTTTTGGTTGATGAAGTCATTTCCTCTGGTGTTGTCATTTCCTGTTATTTTTCTCAGGGGGTGTTAGATGGCGTCTAACTCGATGTGTTTGTGTTTGTTGATAGAGTTCCGGTTGGAGTGCCATGCTTCTAGGAATTCTCCTGCGTGTCACTGTTTGGCTTGTCCTAAGATGGATGTGTTGTCCCAGCTGAAGTGGTGTCCTTCCTTATCTGTATGTAAGGATACTAGTGGGAGAGGATCATGTCGTTTTGTGGCTAGTTGATGTTCATGTATCTTGGTGGCTAGTTTTCTGCCTGTTTGTCCAAGATAGTGTTTGTTACAGTTCTTGCACGGTATTTTCTAAATGACATTAGTTTTGCTTGTTGTCTGTATAGAGTCTTTCAAGTTCATTAGCTGCTGTTTTCGTGTGTTGGTGGGTTTGTGGGCTGCCATGATGCCAAGGGGTCTGAGTAGTCGGCAGTTATTTGATGTAAGGGAGAGTGGCTAGGGTTTCTGGATGTGTTTTGTCTGCTTATTTGGGTTTGTTGCTGAGAAATTGGCGGACTGTGTTCATTGGGTGCCCTTTTTTTTTAATACACGGTATAGGTGATCCTCTGCTCTGCATAGTTCCTCTGTGCTGCAGTGTGTGGTGGCTCACTGAAATAATGTTCTGATGCAGCTTTGTTTGTGGATGTTGGGATGATTGCTTCTGTAGTTCAATATTTGGTCTGTATGCGTTGTTTTTCTGTCGACACTGCGACATCTAGGAGTGGCAGTTTGTCATTGTTTTCCTCCTCTTTAGTGAATTTTATGGCAGTAAGGGTATTATTGATGGTCTTAAAGGATTCCTCTAATTTGTTTCATTTAGTGACGACAAAGGTGCCATCCACATAGCAGACCCAAAGCTTGAGTTGGATGGTTGGCAGAGCTATTTGTTCGAGTTTCTGCATTACTGCCTCTGCTAAGAACCCTGATGTTGGAGATCCTATGGGTGGTCCGTTGGTTTGTCTATAGGGTTTGTTGTTGAAGGTAAAGTGGGTGGTAAGGCTTAGGTCCACTAGCTTGACGATATTGTCCTTGCTGAAGAAGTTGGTGGTGTTAGGTGTATGTGCCTTTGGGTCTTCTAACAGAGTAGTCAATGTTTCCTTGGCCAGGTTAATGTTAATTGATGTAAATAGGGCTGTTACATCAAAAAAGAAAATTATTTCATCCTGTTCTATCTTAATGCCTTTGGCCTTCAGGAACTCTTGGGTGAAGTGGATGGAGTGGGTGAGTCTTCAACTAAGTGTTTTAGTCTTCAGTGTAGCTCTTTGGCTAATCTGTAAGTTGGTGTTCCAGGTAACGAGACTATGGGTCTGAGTGGGACTCCTGATTTCTGAATTTTGGGTAATCCATAGAAGCATGGTGTGTTGGATCCATCTAGTTTCATTTTTTGGACGTCGGTCTTATTTATGTCTCCAGTTTTATGAAGTTTTTTGAGCAAGGCTGTGATTCGGTTCTCTAGTTATGGAGTCGGGTCTATCATTACTTGTTGGTAAGTGTTTGGTATCTGTAAGTAGTACGTTCGCTTTTTCAATGTAGTCTCTTTGATTTAGAATGACTGTCAAACAGGTAGGATAATAATTTTTTTTTAGTCTTTCTAGTGCCTTCCTTTCTTGTGTATTGAGTGTGTTTCCTTCCTTTTTTCTGCTTAATGTTGGTGCGACTACCTGTATGATGACTTGTTGGGTTTCTTCTATGAGTTGGTTATCTTTTAGTAATGTTTCTAATGCTGCTACGAAATCTTTCTAGTCTGCATCCTGGCAGTTGTAATTTAATCCTCTTACTAAGACGTCATTTTCTGTGTCAGATAAGGGTTGTCAGTGTTGTTATTTAGTGTAAGTTTGTCTAGTTTCTTCTGCAGGTCTGGTTTTTTCACCAACGTTAATGTTCATTGCTTTGCCTGGAGGCCCACTGAAGATGTTACCTAGTAGGGTGACAACACGTCTGGAAATGAACCTTCCAGCTCAACGAGCAAACCTACGTCCAGAACCTCAACCTGAGCTACAAATCTTCTCAAAGCTTGCTAAGAATAGGGCCCCTCAAGGAGCAAAATGGACATGTATGGCAGAGGTCATCAATGAATATTTCTTCTCTGTATTTAGCGTGGAAACTTGTGGAAGTTAGTGGTGATATCTTGGGAACAGTCCATATCACAGTAGAGGAGATGCTGCAACTTGGTTCAACATGATTTTCACTTCAAAAGAGCCAGCATGAATTTTTAAATTAACCTGCATTAGTTCATGTGACCATTAATTTTGTCCCAAATTATTATTATTGAAGCTTTCCAACCACTTAAGTTAAATTGAGTGGTCTGCAGTTCTGTCGCTCATCCTTTTGTTTTGAATAAGAACATAACATTTGCAATTCTCTAATCCTGTGGTACTATTCTGAGTCTAAGGAAGTAGAAAATTGTTGTTAGTTCCCTTGTACATTTTATTCCGGTTCTCTCAGTATTCTAGTTACACCTTATCTGATCCCAGTGCCTTGTTTACTTTTGTACAGAGCCTGTCCAATACCACTACCTCATGAATGAATTTTCTCCTCTTTGGCAATGGACTGGGTAGCATCTCTTCAAAAATAATATTGTGATTGATCTGATTGTGGCATCAAATCCACTAGTGTGTTTTTCCCCAGTGTTCATTGACTGCAGTGTTTCCTACATAAAAGTAGGACTTTTTTTCAGTATGTGATTTTGTTTGAGCAAGTAAGTGATTGTGAAAATGTGAGTGGTTGAGCTTTGAGGTGTATGCTTTCAATGTTTCATTAACTTATTGTGATTGCCTAAAGATTGGCTCCAATATCTTATCCATTATCCTGCTTTCTGGACTGTGATGAATGTGATGTAGTGTGGTAAATGTGAGGTTATCTACTTTGCAAATCAGAGTTTTATTTAAATTGTGAAAGATTGTAGCATGCTGTTGTGCAAAGGGATTTAGGAATGCTCATACATGAATCACTAAAAGTTGATTTGCAGATACAAGAGGTAATCAGGAAGGCAAACGGAATATTGGCTTTCATTGCTAGAGGGATTGATTTTAAGAGCAGGGAGTTTCTGCTGTAATTATACAAGGTGTTGGTGAGGCTGCACCTGGAATATTGGTATGCAGTTCTGGTTTCCTTACTTGAGGAAGGGTATACTGGCTTTGGAGACAGTGCAGAGGAGGTTCACCAGATTGATTCCGGAGATGAGAGATCCTATAAGGAGAGGTTGAGCCGCCTGGGACTGTACTTACGAGAAGAATGAGAGGGGATCTCATGTAGAAATATATAAAATTATGAAAAGGATGGGTAAGAGACAGGCAGGCAAGTTGTTTCCACTGTTGGGTGAGACTAGGAGGAGGAACTGTGTTTCCCAGAGGGTAGTGAATCTATGGAATTCTCTGCCCAAGGAAGCAGGAGAGGCGGCTTCGTTAAATATATTTAAGACACAGTTGGATGAATTTTTGCATGGTAGGGGAATTAAGGGTTATGGGGATAATGCATGTCGGAGGAGCTGAGATGATGGATAGATCAGCCATGATCTTAATGAATGATGGGCCAAATGGTCTACTCCTGTTTCTATTACTATGAAACAAATGAATCGTTCTTTTTGTGAGCATTTTTGAGCTCAGAAGCTAGCCCACTGTGATCTGCAGCATTGAGAGTTTATTCAGTTCCAAGAATTGCTGTGTGGCCAGCAATAGGCGAGGAGCAAAATGCAAGGCTTTCAATAGGTCACTCAGGTGTCTCTGAAGGTGAGGTCAGAGGGGACAGGTAGTAATTCTGTTGTTAGTTGGAGCAGTTGTAGGCTACGTGTTATTTGTGCTTCTGATTGTAAAAGTTTTGTGTAATGATGACTCAAGTCCTGCAGTAGTTGAGTAGCTCTGTTTAGTGAGAGCTCAGGGACGTCAAGGGAGCTGTGGAAGAAGAGAAGCTCCAGAACAAGCCATGTGCGATTAAAAATTCAGCAAAGCTGAGAGTGCAGTTTGAAAAGCTCACAAGCAGTGTTTACTGGATGAAACTGAGTGAGATTAGAGCTCAGAAAAATCTTGGAGTTGTATTGGCTTGGTGAACCTCTCAGTTTGTGCAAAACTAGAGTTGTGCCTGCGAGGGAGCACAGTTTTTGAGACCAAAGGAATGTACACCCAACAAAGGAAGGTTAGATTAGCTTAGATTACTTACAGTGTGGAAACAGGCCCTTCGGCCCAACAAGTCCACACCGACCCGCGGAAGAGCAACCCATCTATTTCCCTACGTTTACCCCTTCACCTAACACAACGGGCAATTTAGCATGGCCAACTCACCTAACCTGTACATCTTTGGACAGTGGGAGGAAACTGAAGCACCCGGAGGAAACCCACACTGACACGGGGAGAATGTGCAATCTCCACACAGACAGTTACCTGAGGTGGGAATTGAATAACCGGGTCTCTGGCGCTGTGAGGCAGCAGTGCTAACCACTATGCCACCATGATCAACCAAAATGGGAAAAACTATTGAGGCAACCTGTGATGGAAAAGATCTTGAGAGGGGGTTTGAAAGCTATATCAGCAAAAGTGAGGAATTATGATAGTTTGTGAAGTTTAATGAGATTTGATGAGCCAATATGTCAGTAACATCTTAGGGAATTCTGAAAATTCCGTGGGATCTGATTTGACCACGTTTGCTATTAGATGTGAGTTGTTGAATCATTGTCGATTTACGGTGGCTCAGTGGTTAACACTGCTGCCTCACAGCGCCAGGGAACCAGGTTTGATTCCAGCCTCAAGCCGCGCGGAGTTTGCACATCCTCCCCGTGTCTGCGTGGGTTTCCTCTGGGTGCTCCGGTTTCTTCCCACAATCCAAAGATATGCAGGGCAGGTGAATTGGCCATGGTAAGTTGCCATAGTGTTCAGAGATGTGTAGGTTAGGTGCATTAGTCAGGGGAAATATAGAGTAGGGGAATGGGTCTGGGTGGGATAGTCTTTGGAGGGTCATTGTGGACTTTTTGGGCCAAATGACCTGTTTCTACTCTGTAGGGTCTCCATGATCCTATGCTGACATGTAATTCAAATAAGTAATTATTATATTAATTCTCAGTGTTTGAATATAAGACATACACATATTGTAAGTATTTTACTGTTCTAATATAGCAAATTTTACTGTTATTTGTTCAAAACATCACAATCTTATGGCTTTATTCTCTTTGCATATCCCATGGATCTCTCACTTTGCTTAAATTGTGGTACTGGTTCCTAGCCAGATTGTAAAATAAATTTGGCTATCTGGGTGTCAGGAATCATAACAATAGCACTTTATAGTTGTACATTGCTTTGGGTCCTCCTTAAGTTGAAAAGGTATTATATAAATGCAAATTCTTGCTGTTTTCTATAACTTATTGCAGACTAAGTGTCTTTGAACCTTGTTGATCTGTATGCTTCAGTTCCACATTCAGCAGTAGGGGAGTAGAGAGATAAATAGAAGTTTTTCCAAATAAATCAATTAAAAGGTCAACTTTTAGTATGTGTATTGACAACTGCTACGTCTTGATCTGCTTAATTTACCCTTCTTTATTTAACAGTAGGTGGAACCTGTTTGAGACCAATTGACAGAACTGGAAAGCTGCTCCCTCCAGGTGGGTGATTACTGCCTGAAATATCTCCATTTGATTTTAGTAATATCTCTGGTGTCCTGAATTAATGCCAGGTTTCTCATTGGTGGTGTTGTCTCTCCTCCACTATACTGCCGCAGTTGTAAGATATCCGTTTACATCCTGATACGTGCATTTTCTTTAATTTGTAGTCTGTGAGGATTTGACTGTGAAGGGCATTGGACTGAAAACAGGAAGCAGTTTGGCACTTTTTCCTGGCCACACTCCAAAAGATACACAGGTAAGGAGAAAGGTCAAGGCTATCTTCTGCATGTTTTAGATGATGCTGTTTCATAAATTTAAGCTGTCACTGCTAAGAGTATATTCTTAATTAAGTATCAAGTCTTTCTTTTGATCTTGAATTTAATCTGTCCGCATTGTATCTTTGCCCTGACTTATTTATGGCTATATGTTGTTGAAATATTTTGCAGCTATAAACAAAAAAGTGTTGTCAGTCCTCAAACATCCAGCAGCATCTTGTTACAGTCTTTAAAATGACTTTAAAACGTACTTGAGTTCTAGCGACCCTTTGAAAAGTTCACATCACAAGATTTCAAGTTTTAAGACTCTTACTATATTAACCAGTTGAAACCAACGTTAGCTAACATAATGTTTGTCAGCAATCTATACTGAAACTCCAGAAAATATCCCATGGGACCGCGAGAACTATTACCACAGTTTTACTTTTCTCTGCTCTCTAAATGGACACTTTATTCTCCTGAAACAAGTTCAAAGTTCTTCTCTGCTCCCAATCGTTCTCTTCCTTTTTCCTTGTCCAGTTATTAATTCTAATCTCAGGGCTGACTTCTATGGTGAGGTTGCTGTGGAAGTTTCTCCCTCCAGCTAAAACTAGGACAATTTTCTGATCTCAGTTAAAGCTTCAGAAACTTTGTTTCTTCTGTTTGGCTCAAGTTTCTATCTATCTACTGAGTATTGAATAGTAAAGATAGAATTCCTTTAGTCTGCCTCTGTTTGTCTATTGTTGTTCATCCCCGCCCTCGTTCCCCTGCCCTGCCCTCGTCACCCCGCCCTCGTTCCCCCGCCCCGCCCTCTTCTCTCACCCCCTCCCTTCTCTTCCCCCCCTTTCCACCCCTCCGATTTTTCCCCCATTGTGCTCTTATCCGTGTCTTTCTGTCTCCACCCCTGCCGATTCTTCCACACTGACCTTACCATGAGATTCATGAGTACCATCAGAAATCTGCCGTCTACAATCTCAAGCATTTCCTGTTGACTTCTATTCTTTTTAAGATCCATCCCCATCGTTATGTAAACCACAAAGGTATTATGTCCATGTAGATATGCTAATTGGATATTCTGAAGAACCCAGCCCCATTCACAATTTTAGAATTAAATCGAGCACTTAACATAAAAGTATTTGTGAAGTCCTACTTTCCTAATGCCTGCCGTCAGACGTCTGACAGTTTACTTCATACAGTTAGCACAGATTCTACTGACCTTGCCCACCAGTATCAAAGTCTTACATGTTCTACCACTTATATCAACATAGGCAACCAACATCTAAGCCATTGAGCCTTGTGGTTGGGCTGAATTCAGGCAGGTTATATGACCCATTTCATTCTACCAATTTCCTTAGAGTCCCAGAGCATAGCAATCTCATAAAATTTGTAATAATGTGTATTTTCTGGCACAGCAGGTTCACTTACTTACATCAGATTTTCCAGATTTTTCTTGCACTCTTGACTGTTGATGTAAAAATACTTTTGTATCATTTCTAATTGATTTTTGTTTTTAATTCCTCTATTTAGCTGTTCTTGTACTTCTCTGTTGGGGACAGTCTTCATATGACCCCTGAAATGGAAATAGTGGTAGAACAGAGCATCTCTGTCCGAGAGGTAAATAATTAGGTCGACGAACATGATGAGATTTTCTGCAATTTTGATCAAGTGATGTGTTCACTAATGTTGCACTATTCTATAAAAGATGGAGCCTGCATGAAGGCTAAATTCCATATTCTGCACTCTTTTGTGAGCATCCCTAATTTATTAGATGTTGGGGGTGTGCTGTCCTTTTTTTAAATGCTGTGGTCCATATCATACTCATAGGCTAGCAAACCTGTTAGATAGGGAATTCCAGAACATTGCAACTCCTGTGATATAGTTCCGAGTCAGATGATTTAAGCCTTGAAGCGGAACTTTTAGGTGATGGTGTTCACATAAATCTGCTGTCTTTGTTCTGCAAGATAGTAGATTTAAAGGTGCAGTCAGAATAGCCATGACAAGTTGCTGCAGTTCACCTTGTAGATATGTCAGCAATGAAAACTTTGAATGTTAAGATAATGGATGAAATACTAGTTATGCTGCTTTACCTGTCCTGGATGATGATAGGCTGCTTGTGTATTGTTGATTGTACTCATCCAAGCAAGTGGTATATATTTCATTACACTCCTGATTTATGCCTTACAGATGGTGGACGTGTTTTGGGGCATCAGGAGGTGTGGTTACTCACCACAGAGTTTCCAGCTTCTGACTTGCTCTTGTAGCCACTGTATGTATATGGCTGGTCCATTTCAGGTTTTGGCTGATGGTTGCCTTAGGATGTTGATATTGAGAGATTCGACAAAGTGATGCCATTGAATGTAATGGGAGATAGCAAGGTTCCTGTTTATTAAAAGTGCCCATTGCTCGCCTCTGTTTAGCATGGTTGTTTTTGTCAACAATAAGGCTGTTAAATACAATGTATTGCTGCAATGGGCAGACTTCTCTGAAGGGTCGCGATTAGTATTTAGTTATTAGTGAACAAGCTGTCTTCTGACTTTATGATAGATTAATAAGTCTCTCAGCTGAAGATGGTTAGGTTAAGGAGACTACCCTGAGGAACCCTTGCAGTAATGTCTCAGAGCTGAAATGATTGGCTTTCAATAGCTCCAGTTATCTTCCTTCTGCTTGGTTTGACTCCAAGAAGTGGAGAGTTTTTCTCAACTTCCCATTTCCTTCAATTTTGCGAGGTTCCTTCATACTACATTGGGATTATTACTGCTTGATGTCAAGGGCCATCATTTTACCTCTCCAGTTGGATTCAAGGTGAGGTGAGTCCTGGAGCTTTGGAAACTTACTGAACTGTTGAGTAAGTGCTACATTTTAGCATAGTTAACAGTACCTTCTGTCATTTTGCATTTAACTGAGGGAGCACTAATGTGGTAGTAATTAACTAGTATGGCCTTGTCCAGGGTTTATGGTCAGGACATTCCTGGACAAATTTCATGCAGGTGGATCTCAGTTGTTCTAGGTTCATGGGATGTGGGCATCCCAGCGTTAATTGCTTACCCCTAATCGCAGTTAGGAGTCAATCTCATCTCTTTGCAGTGGGTCTGGAGTCACATGTAGAATCAGGAAACTATTGGCTAGTTGGCCTAATTTTGGTCATTGGTAAGATTTTAGAGTCTATTATTACAGATGAATTTGCAGAGTGCTTGGAAGTTTGTGGTAAAATAGGGCTGAGTCAGCGTGGCTTTATCAAGGGGATGTCATGCCTGATAAATCCGTTAGAATTCTGAGATCAAACAAGTTAGACAAAGGACAAAGTGCACATGGTCTATTTGGATTTCCAGAAGGCCTTTGACACAGGAGGTTGCTAAGATACACCCTAACCTGTTACAGGCAAGGTACTGGTATGAATAGAGGATTGGCTGACTGGCAAAAAGCAGAGGAATAAAGGATGGCAGCAGGTGACTAGTATAGCTCTGCAGGCATCCGTGTTGGGACCACAACTATTTACATTAAACGTTAATGATTTGGATGAAGGAACTGAGAGCATTGTTGCTAAGTTTGCAGATGACACAAAGCTACATGTCTGGACGGGCACTGTTCAGGAAGCAGATGGATTTGGATAGGCTAAGAGAGTGTGCAAAGAAGAGGCATGTAGAATACAAGGTTGGAATATATGAGGTTATGCGCTTTGGAAGGAAGAGTAGAGGCATAGACTATTTTCTAAACGGGGAAAGGGTTTGGAAATCTGAAACACTAAGGGAGTTGGGAGTTTTAGTTCATGTTTGTCTAAAGGTTAACATGCAGATTCAGTTGACATTTAGGAAGACAAATGCAATGTTAACATTCATTTCAAGAGGGTGAGAATACAAGAGCAGAGATGTATGCCTGAAGTTTTACAAGGCTGTGATCAGACTGCATTTGGAATATGTTTTGGGCCCTGTATCTGAGAAAGGATGTGCTAGTTTTGGAGGTTTCCAGAGGGGGCTTACAAGAATGATCCTGGGGATGAAGGACTTTGTTAAATGAGGAGCTGTTGAGGACTATTAGTCTGTATTCGATGATTAGAAGGATGAGAGTGAATCTGACTGAAAATTACAAAATACAGAGAAGCCTGGATAGAATGGACATGGAAAAGATATTTCCACTGATAGGAGAGACTAGGACCCGAAGCTTCAAGGTGAAGGAATGACTCTTTAGAACTGAGGTGAGGAGGAATTTCTTCAGCCAAATGGTGATGAATCTACGGAGCTCATTGCCACAGAGGGATGGAGGCCAAGTCATTGAGTGTTTTCAAGACAGGACATAACCCTTGATTCTCTTACTAATCAAGAACCTATGGGAAAGGGGCAGGCAAATGGGTCTGAGAAACATTTCAACCATAATCGAATGGTGGAGCAGACTTTGGGCTGAATGGCCTAATTCTGCTTTTGTATCTTATGGTCTTATGTAGGCCAGACAATGTAAGGACGACATATTTCCTTCACAAGATAGAAGATTTTATTTGAGGTAGTAATGAGTATTAATTAGTTTTATATGACAAATTAGCTTTTTATTCCAGAATTTTTACTGAATTTTAGATTTCATCATCTGCAATGGTGAGATTTGAACTCACGTCCACAGAACATTATCCAGGTGTATTAGATTACTAGTCCAATGATATTACTGTGATGTGCCGCCATCTCCCGCAGATTTATTAGTCCAACAAGTTTAATTGGAAGCACACTAGCTTTCGGAGCGACGTTCCTTCATCAGGTGATTGTCAGATGATGAAGGAGCGTCGCTCCGAAAGCTAGTGTGCTTCCGATTAAACCTGTGGACTATAATCTGGTGTTGTGTGATTTTTAACTGTGTACACCCCAGTCCAACACCAGCATCTCCAAATCATGAGATTTATTAGAATAGCTTTGCTAGGAAAGTTGACTGTTTGGGAACATGTTTTCGCAACTATTGTCATCACTACTAACCTTTTGTCTCCCTTCCTCCTTTTTAAAGTGCTGTTGTATTTATCTCTCTTCACACCACCCCCCCCCCCCCCAAAAAAAAGTTCCAAAACAATGCAACAGCTCATAAACAGTAATTAGTGCTCCTGGACTGTGAGAAAATCACCTCTAACTCTTAAAATACCTCAAAAAAGGAGCAACTCTTATAGCCACGATTTTTTCATCCTCTTCCATCTTGGATTACTGAAGCTGGTCTGAGGCTGTTTTCCCTGGAGCGTCGGAGGCTGAGGAGTGACCTTATAGAGATTTATAAAATCATGAGGGGCATGGATAGTATAAGTAGACAAGGTCTTTTCCCTGGGGTGGGAGAGTCCAGAACTAGAGGGCATAGGTTTAGTGTGAGAGGGGAAAGATTTAAAAGAGACCTAAGGGGCAACCTTTTCAGGCAGAGCGTAATGCATGTATGGAATAAGCTGCCAGAGGAATTGGTGGAGGCTGGTTCAATTACGACATTTAACAGGCATCTGGATGGATATATGAGTAAGGAGGGATCTGGGCCCCGTGCTGGCAGATGGGACTAGATTAATTCAGGATATCTGATCAGCTTGGATTAGTTGGACCAAAGGGTCTGTTTCCGTGCTGTACATCTGTAACTCTATGACTGCTACTGATGATGTAAAGAAATGTAGCCTTTGCTGCATCCATCAGTGCTTTCTGCCATTTCTTGCCTGTGTGCAGCAAATCAAGTTGACTTACGTTTGATTAGATTAGATTAACCTACAGTATGGAAACAGGGCCTTCAGCCCAACAAGTCCATACCAACCTTCTGAAGAGCAATCCACCCAGACCCATTCCCCTACCCCATATTTCCCTTTGACTAATGCACCTAACATTATGGGCAATTTAGCATGGCCAATTCACCTGACCTGCACATCTTTCGATTGAGGGAGGAAACCCACACAAACCCTGGGAGAATGTGCAAACTCCACGCAGTTTGGCATCTGTAATGCCAGGGACCTCAGGATGAGGCAGAGATGGCTCACCCGCGCACACAACTTGCTACAGTGGAAAGGCCGCCAACATCATCAAAGACCCTTCACACCCCGGAAATAATCTTCTACAACCTCAGAAAATATAGAAGCCTAAACACACACACCAGTAGATTCAGGAACAGCTTCTTCCTGGCAATTATTAAACTACTGAATTGACTCTCTAACCTCCAATAATGATGATCTTGCTAATGTTGATCTCTCTTGTATGCCCTGTAACCTGTGTGCCTTTGTCTAAATCTTTTGTTCTGTACAGCCTTGCTTACTGTGATTTGCCTGTACTGCTCATAAACAAAGCTTTTCACTGTACTTTGGTACATGTGGCAATAAATCAATCAATCAATCAACCTCTATCTGAAAATGATTTCAAATGCTTCAACGTTATCTTTTTATCTAATGTGTTATGATCCATATTGTTAAGGATAGGAACGCTTTCACCTCCCCTTAGCTGTTTAATTGGTCGTAAATGCCTGTGTTTTTTCCACAACATTAAGAACTTAGCTTAATTATTCCCCTTTGTGCTTAATGTAATCTCCAAGGTATTTATTGTTTTCTGTTTGATATTGGAGAATATTGTACAGTACTTAATATTTAGGCTATTGTACAGATTTCAGAATGGTACTACGATTATTACATGCAGAGGGTGGTACATGTATGAGCTGCCAGTGGAGGTTGAGGCAGATACAGTTACAACATTTAAAAGGCATCTGGGTGGGTACATGAATAGCAAGGGTTTAGGGGGATATGGGCCAAATCCTGGTAAATGGAACTAGATTAATTTAGGAAATCTGGTTAGTGTGGATGAGTTAGACCAAGGGGTCTGATTCTGTGCTAACAACTCTGACTCCTTTCCAGGACCTCTGCTGTTTCCTAAAGGGAAAACTACAGAGGTTTTTATTGGGAAATGGAGTGTATTTGAAGTGAAGTTGCAATTTAATAAGTAATAACCTGTCTCTGTTTACTGTGACCAAACTCGGAATGCACTGGTGTGATGATTCCCATTTCTGTGACAGATTTCCAAATAGTGACAGTTTATGAACAATTTCATGCTGAGGTCTGTTACCAAGTGACAAGGAATTGAGAATGTCTAACTCATTTCATGCAGGATTGTTGTAATTAGTAGTAGCAGGAAATTTTCATTCCACCAATCTGTGCTGGGTGCTGCAGAGAAATTGTTTAGTAAACTAAAGTAAACTAAACAATTCCATTCTTTAAACATCCGTATGAGAGGACTCAAGACCAACACAACATTATTGAATCCAAGTAGTTCCTTTATTTTTTTGTTATTGTTTGATGTGTTTCAGAATGAGCCCTTCTGACTGGTGTCTGGATTGTACTGTCCTTGAAGTAATTGACAGTTAACTCCTGGGGCCATCCCATTTTCTACAAATGGAAGCCATTCAAACCTTTGTTGCACCAAGTCTAAACTGTTCATTGTGTTGACCTAACTGTTCATCTTGGCTCCTGCTATTCTACTGCTTCAAATTTTAAATCCCTAAACTTAAAGATATGTCTTTTGTTCTAGTGCTTGAAGCTGATGTTGGAGAAAGCTGTATTAACAGGTATGTTAGAAAGTCCTCTTTAAGTGTATTTTCATTGCTAAAATAGCAACCTCCAGTAAAGGATTTAGCAAAATTAATGTATTAATATATTAGTTACAAAGAGTACTTGTAGCAGTAAAAGCATAATTTTCTGAAGCAATATCAGGAAGTACACATTCAGTGAATGCTTACAGTCTCTGGAACAATTGACAATACTACGAAAAGTTTTCGTGGCTGCTTCTGTGTCTTCTATTAAACTCTTGCTATTTATCCACAGGAGAGTGTTGGCATTTGAGGAAAACTGACTGGTGCTATGATGCTGGGGAGGTTTTGAAAGATGAAGTAAGTTAATGAGGTGGAAATTAGCTTTGCCGCACATGTACACTAGACAGTCCTCCCTCATTTGTCTTTGATTGTGCTGATACCGGTGCCATCTTCACCCTACTAATCAATTGAAGTGAGACCAACTCATGTAATTGAAAATGTGTTGCTGGAGAAGCGCAGCAGGTCAGGCAGCATCCAAAGAACAGGAAATTCGACGTTTCAGGCATTAGCCCTTCATCAGGATGAAGGGCTTATGCCTGAAACGTCAGATTTCCTGTTCCTTGGATGCTGCCTGACCTGCAGCGCTTCTCCAGCAACACATTTTCAGCTCTGACCTCCAGCATCTGCAGACCTCACTTTCTCCAACTCATGTAATTACACAGTATGTATTACATTACAGTAACTTGTTAGGTTTCAGACAAATTCATATGCTTGGATATCTTCTGTCTTCTAAATTACATGATAGAATTTAAACTCCAACAGATGTGACGCCAAAAACATGTTTTATATTATATCAGACCTTCGGGACAGCCAAACAATGTCATGTTCTGGGACCAGAGTTTACTTGAAAGTTTATATGCTTAGCTATGCTGCTCAGCTGGAAATTTAAGGATTCTTCACTAGCTGGTGGTTGTGTACCATCTACTGGCTGATTGCATAACTATAGTAATTCTCAGTGCAGAGTGTCTGCATGTACACTAGCATAGGAATGTAGTGTTTGATTTCATAAAAAAAGACAAATTATACAGGCATAATAGATATTTTTGTTTGACATAGTGCATTTTAATGTAATACTGTCAGATGTCAATGGTTTTAAGATATAGAATTTCAACATGCACTGTTATCCTGTGGAAAATTTTGCAATATTTAACATGCGCGTAATTGACAAAGATTCCTTCTTGAATAAACAAACATGTTCGGAAGGAGGGGACTGTAAGTGATTTACATTGAAGGTCCATCTTCTTCCTCCTTTAATTATTCAATTTCTTGAGGACGCGGGATGAACTTTGAAAGAGGTGGGACTCAGATGAACCTTCAAATACAAGACTCTTTCATCTTGGTATATGTCTTATGTTACAAGAAGTATTGTTCACACAGGTGTATCACAGCCAGTGTGTCTCATCTGCACGATGCACTAGGCACCTCCCAAACCCATTGTCTCAATGATCTAGAAGAATAAAGTCAGAAGGTGCAAGGCAACACCAGTATCTTCAAGACCCCCTCTACTTTGTACAACTTGCTGACTTGGAATTTTATCACTGTTCCTTCATTGTCAACCAAAATCCTGGAATCCTCTTGCTGTAAACACTGTAGATGTTTTTTTGTGACATGAACTGCGATAGTTCAAGAGATGACTCAATATCAGCTTTTTGAGGGCAGTTAGGATGGATAATAAAAAATGTTTTTTCCATTGATATCCACATCACTAACTGAAGGAATTAAAAGATTCCACTACATCCTTACAACTGATATTGGTTTTCAAAAAGACAGTACATTACTCTTTAGATCGCTCAGGAAGATGAAAATGTGAAGCTCTCTTTCTTCTGCATACCCCCTCCCCCAAATAGAACAAGGCTGATGAGACTGAGAGCCAATTGAAAATAATAGAATTAAAGCTGAATTGAAGATAGACTTTCATTGGGCTTGGATTTTGAGGGTATGGAACTAAGACAGTTGGATGAAATCAAGTAGCAGATTAGTCAAAAGCTAATAAATGAGGCTTAAGGGGATGAATAGCTGACTCCTATTCCTATATAAAAGATGAGGACAGTGTAAGTCACAACTTCTGTGTTTCTGTGGAAAGGTCACCAGATCTGGAACATTAACTTTGATTTTTCTTTACAGATGCTGCCAGACCTGCTGAGTTTTCTCAGCAACTTCTGTTTTTTTTCTTTGTTCAATAAATTGATTTCAGTTGGGATGGTAAACTTTATTCTTCATGGTCTCAGCTGAAAATGTTTTCTTGCCATGATTATAAATCTTAGTATGTGTGAGGATGACAGTATTTTGGAGCATATTCTCGACACTCTCTCAAATGGCTGAGTAAGCTAGTGACTCTAGCACCTGGTGACTATTGCTTAGAGGTGCATTCATTGCTTTCAGGGTAAGGAGTCAGGAGAAAACTGACAGAAGAGGGAGGGAAGCTTAACATCGTACAACTGTTTTTTTTTTCATGTTGGTATTTGTAGGAAGCTACATTGGCATATATGAAGATAACAAATGGAGAGACACTGGTCATCATGGAGGGAAGGCTTCCACCAAAGGTAAAACTTTCACTGTAATACAGTTAATCAGAAAACGCCGCACAATTCCACTCCTGATTTTTATGTGAAAAGTAAACTATCTTTTCAGTGTCAGCTCAATGGATTAAATTGTAAAGCACAGATGGAGACCTTTCAGCCCATCAACCCGATGTCTGTCCCTCTGTGAAAAGGCATCCAGTTATTTCCATCTGCTTCTCCATAATCTCCTATTTTGAATTTCTTTTTTAGTGAATATATTCAATATATTCGAGTTCATACTGATTGCACTTCCACCAATTTTCTAGATGGTGGATTTCAGATCGCGTCATCCATGACTGATTCCTTTGCAAATTATCTTGAATGTGTTTCTTCTGGTTACCGATGCCCCTTATGTAGATACAGTCTCTCCTTAGTTATTCTGTCGAAGTCTTTAATAATTCTGAATGCTTCTATTAAATCTCCCTTTGACCCTCTTTGTTGTAAGGAGAACGACCCCAGATACGCCTGCATCATGCTTATTGTCGGAGAAAGATTTATATCATGAGTGAAACAGCAGATTTCTGCTACATGACTTGGCCTACAGGCAGTAGATTGCTTTCACTGCCAGAGTCTGATTGAAAAATAAAAGTCTCTTTTGTGTCCTTTTTGTGCTTTTTCAGTTTCTTGGTGTATCTCTCACAGGGATTCCTGATGTTACCTGTCTGGCTCTATCAGCCTCCACTGGACTCTGAAAATAGAGGGTGCTTTCGAGAAGAGCAGGAAAACATTGCAAATAGACTCTGTGCATTGAATATCGCGTCAACTGCCAGAGGTAGGTGAACAAGGTGGAGGAAATTGTGGTGTTTTCAAATTGATTGTGAGTTAGCATGTAATATGGCTCAGTTACATTTTGATGTGACCAATTTCTGGAGGTTTTCAGAATATTTAAGTTTTTTTTAGAAAAAGCTGGATTAAATTGTTTCCTGTAAAGCTGTAACAGGATTTTTTGGGTTGGAATTGCCTCAGCTGGGTGTGTGAAATGTTTTAGTATATAGGTATTCCACCTTTTACGTGGCCTTGTTTTCATTATTTTGCTTTGACGTCAGTGAGTTAGAAGGCCTAGAAAATGCACGACTTGTTATAATGTTGTTTACCGGAGTATATTACAGTAATTGACCTGATTGCCACCATTTTGCATGACCTTTCTGTCTCCAACTCGCAGTCCTTCCCCATGGTACATAGTGTCCTGTGGCGAGGGGCATTCCACCCTCCACATCCCAACTTCTCCACTAGAGCTGCTACCTGCGCCTTTTACCAATTAGGAGTTAAGCATTTAAAGATTTGTATTTCCGTTTAGAGGGTGCAGGAACATGTATTTTCCTGCTAAGGGATGCCCTCACAAAACAGAACTTCATTTTCAACATTGAACCCTTTGGAATTCTCAGGACCCTACCCTTGACTTTAAGTGAGGATACTCTTACCTTTTGCCTCTGTTATTAATGAATGGAAAACTTAGTTGCAATTAACTAGAAAAGTTATATATTGGCATTACGGCAAAACCTTAGCGTAACAGTTCTGAAGGTCTGTCTGCCTATTTCTGTTTTTATTCCCTATCTGCATGGTAAAAACAATTCAGATTATATTTCCCTTTTTGTTTTGAAACAAACATGCAAAGTAGAAGCAGTTTGGGCCATTCTGTCCCTTGAGCCTGCTCCACCATTTAATACAATCATAGCTAAATGAGTGTTTTAAATTCCACAACCCTATCCACCCCCAATAACGTTTGATTCCCTTACCTAACAAGAACTTGTCTATCTCTACCTTAATAATATTTTATGACTTTGCCTCCAGCACCTTCTGAGGCAGGGAGTTCCAAAGTCTCTCAGCTTCCTGAGAGAAAACATTCTCCTGATCTCTGTCCTACAAAAGTGCCCCCTAAATATAGTGCTTCCTTGTTCTGAACCTGCCCACAAGAGGAAACACCCTTTCTATGTTCACCTTCACATGATCGTTCAGGATCTTGTACTTCAATCAAGACTTTTCTAAACTGCAATGATTATGTACTCAGCTTGTCCGCACATAAGCCAACCCACGCATTCCAGGTACCAATCTAGTAAACTTCCTCGGAACTTCCTCCAATGCATTTACATTCTTCCTGAAGTACAGAGACCAGTATGCAAACTTATTGCAGTTGAACACCTGGACTTCTCTGACTCAGAACTCTGCAGCTATTCTCTGCTTTAACTGTCTCCTTTTTTCATTCCTTATTCCAAAGTGAGCAACTTCATATTTCCCCATATTACAATCCATCTGCTAGATTTTTCCCCCACTTGTTCAAACTATGTTCATTTACTACTGCCCATATGTTCTCTTCACAATATGCTTTCCCATCTATCTTTGTGTCATCTGCAAATTTAATTACCATGTCTTCACTCCCATCATCCAAGTTATTGATCTAAATTGTAAAATAGCTGAGATTCTGGCAAAGATTCATGCAGGATTCCACTTATCACATCCTGTGAATCAGGCAAAGCCTCATTTGTATGCATACTGTTTGCTGCCAGTCAGCAAATCTTCTGTCCATGTTTGTGTGTTACCCCTTTAAACCACTGAGCTCCTATTTTGCTCAATAGCCTATCATGTGGTGCCTTTTCAAATGCCTTCTGGAAATCCATGCAGTATATCTACAGGCTCCCCTTTATCCTTAACGCTAGTTACTCCTTCAATGAATTCCACTAAATTGGGTAAACGTGCTTTTTCCTTTCTCAAAACCATGTTGGCTCAGATTATCCTGAGTTTTTCCAAAAGCTCAGTCTTCACCTACTTAATGATTGATTCCAACACCTTTCATATGACTGATAGCAAGCTATTTGGCCTATTGTTTCCTGTTTCTGCTTTTCTCCCATCTCAAATAGAAGAGTTGTATTTATGTTTTTCTAGTCTGATGGAATCTTTCTAGAATTGATAGAATTTAATAAAATTGATACCAATGCATTTACTCATTCATTAGAGTCATAGAGCACGGAAACAGACCCTTCAGTCCAACTCATCCATGCTGAACAGATATCCAAACCTAGTCTAGTCCCATTTGCCAGCATTTGGCCAATATCCCACTAAACCCTTTCTATTCATATATCCATCCAGATGCCTTTTAAGTGTTGTAATTGCACCAGCCCCCTCATTCCATACATGCACCCGCTCGTTAGTCATCTCTTTGAAGATTCTGGGATGAGGTCCATCAAGACCTGGGAACTTAGTAGCCTGTGGCTCCATCTGTTTGCTCAGTATTACAAACTTACAAACAAGGAGCATGAATGTGCTATTCAGCCTTTAAACCTGCTCTTTTTGGTAGGATTATTGTCAATCTTCTTGGAGTCTCAAAACCAGATTCCTGCTTACTCCAGATGATCTTAGGTAAGGTACTGCAGTACTGTTTCTTAAAAAATTTCACACGAGTCCTGGTGAACAACAGGATTTCTGGCCCCAATAATGTAGTAAGTTCGAAGCGTTACAAGGAAAATGTTCAAAGGGAAATGCTGACTGTGTATCCTAGTCCACTTCAGCTGATAAGCTTTCGTGCCCGTACAGTTGTCCTTATTTAAATTGAAAGTTCTATACTTAGACTCACTCTTCAAACAAATGTAAATTTCAGTCAATCATCTAAGGATGCCTTTATGCTGATGTCATTAATTAATCCAATCACATGATATAATAACAAGTCTAGTATAACTTGCTCTCTATAGGTTGCAGAATGTGGTGCTCTTAGGAAATTATCTCATGTTCTGTGAACTCCTCATCAAGGCTGACATTGTCAATGTGATATTTCTCATCTGTTATCTTTGTCACATAATCTTTTAGTCAATATATTAATTAGGTTTTTAAATTTTCCTTTCCTGCCACTTTCTGACCTTAATTTCTCACATAACTATTTTACTCTCCTGCATTGACTATCCATTGATTTGTTACATCTACCCAAGCTTGATCCCTCCTCTCCATTTTTTTAGTGTAGAGCATTGTCTCTTAGCATTATTATGTTTGCTAAAACACTAGTCCCAACAGTCTAGATTAGAGTGGTGCTGGAAAAGCACAGCAGGTCAGGCAGCATCCGAGGAGCAGGAAAGTCGACGTCTCGGGCAAAAGCCTTTCATCAGGAATAGAGGCAGGGTGTCTCCAGAGTGGAGAGATAAATGAGAGGGGGGTGGGGGTGGGGTAAGGTAGCAAAGAGTACAATGGGGGAATGAAGGTCAGAGAGGAGAGTGGAGTGGATCGGTGGAAAGGAAGATAGGCAGATAGGACAGGTCATGAGGGGGTGCTGAGCTGGAAGGTTGCAGCTGGGGTGAGGTGGGGGGAGGGGAAATGAGGAAACTGGTGAAATCCACATTGATGCCATGGGGTTGAAGTGTTCCAAGGCAGAAGATGAGGTGTTCTTCCTTCAGACGTCTGGTTGTGAGGGAGCGGCGGTGGAGGAGGCACAGGACCTGCATGTCCTCGGCAGAGTGGGAGGGGGAGTTGAAATGTTGGGCCACAGGGTGGTGGGGTTGATTGGTGCGGGTGTCCCGGAGATGTTCCCTCAAACTAGGAGGCATCCAGCAACCGCCGCCATGAACCATGACGTCACTTCCACCACCACCAACCTTGCAGCCTCCGCGATCGCTGCCCGGACAACCGCCTCCACCTTCCTGAAGAAGGACTCACGCCCGAAACGTCGATTCTCCTGCTCCTTGGATGCTGCCTGACCTGCTGCGCTTTTCCAGCAACACATTTTCAGCGGCATCCAATCTCCCCAACGTAGATAAGACCGCATCGGGAGCAATGGATACAATAAAATATATTGGTGGATGTGCAGGTAAAACTTTGGATGTGGAAGGCTCCTTTGGGGCCTTGGATGGAGGTGAGGGAGGAGGTGTGGGCACAGGTTTTACAGTTCCTGCGCTGGCAGGGGAAAGTGCCAGGATGGGAGGGTGGGTTGTTGGGGGGGGGCGTGGACCTGACCAGGTAGTTACAGAGGAATGGTCTTTGTGGAAAGGGGTGGGGAGGGAAATATATCCCTGGTGGTAGGGTCCGTTTGGAGATGGTGAAAATGTCGTCGGATGATGTGGTTTATGCGAAGATTGGTAGGGTGGAAGGTCAGCACCAGGGGGGTTCTGTCCTTGTTACGGTGGAGGGTGGGGTTCGAGGGCAGAAGGGCGGGATGTGGACGAGATGCGTTGGAGGGCTTCTTTAACCACGTGGGGAAGGGAAATTGTGGTCTCTCAAGAAGGATGCCAACTGGTGTGTTCTGTAGTGGAACTGGTCCTCCTGGGAGCAGATACGGCGGAGGAATTGGGAATACGGGATGGCATTTTTGCAGGAGGTAGGGTGGGAAGAGGTGTAATCCAGGTAGCTGAGGGAGTCGGTGTGTTTGTAAAAAAAAAATGTCAGTGTCACGTCGGTCGTCATTAATGGAGATGGAGAAGTCCAGGAAGGGGAGAGAGGTATCAGAGATGGTCCAGGTGAATTTAAGGCTGGGGTGGAATGTGTTGGTGAAGTTGATGAATTGCTCAACCTCCTTGTGGGAGCACCCCAACAGGACTGGCCCTGCTTCCCATAGCACTGATGCCAATTCCCCACAAATAGGAACCCACTTCATCCACAACAGTCTTTGAGTCACATATTAATTTCACTAAATGTATGGCCCCTCTGTCAATTGGCTCATGACTTAAGTAGTAATTAAAAAATTACCTGTGAAGCTATTCAATTTGGTACCTAGTTCCTGTGCTATCTAAGCAGAACTTTGTTCTCCCAATGGCGTTGGTACTACCAATAGTCACAAAGACTTGCTTTTGTCCACACAGACAAGCAGTGCAATCTTCTTAAATCATTGCAAATGCTGAGGCCCCTTGAATGCAATATTGTTTGACCCCTTTTCTCCTCACTTGTGATCTCTTATTGCGCCTTACTACACATAGATTGGGACTTCCCTATACTTTCCAGATACTTTCTGGAATTAGTGTCGAGAAATCTCTTCTGTCTCCTTGATACATTGCAACTTCCAAATCGGTAACTCTGAGTTGGAGTTTCTGTAGTTACAGACCTTTGCGACAGATGTGATTGCACTGGACCACTTTCTGGTCCTGAAACTCCCACAGACTACAACTCTGACCCAATGTTCTGTCTCCCCATTGTGTGTTTGTTTGTTGAATATAATTTATTAATTTAATCAGCCATGTAAAATTAATTGTAATTCTTTACTGCAATTTTGCTGTATCTGTTAAATGTTGATACTTTTTTTGGGAACGTTCTTGTATTTGACTTGTCTGCATGTCATGTGCTAACTCCAAAAGCCCTCAATAATCTATTATTAAATCACTAGAAATGAGAGACTGGCTGATGGATTAGATCATGACCTTTACACTGGGCTCTTCCTAATGAGAGGACTGGGATTTGCAAAGTCCTCTATCCTACTTTAAACCATGTTTATGATGTGCCAGGAGCTGCCCTTTCTCAGCAGAGGCACATAACATTTATATTATCTCGATCCTTAACTACTAAAGCTCATGACTCAAATATCGATATGAAGGAAAATAACTTTATCATTAACAATTTTGTTATGTGTTGTCCAATGACAGCATTATATGGGAGCTAGTATTTATGGGCAGGAAAAGCACTGTTCAGACTTTGCCAACTGGACAATTTAGATGTAACCAGAATGTTGAACTGCAATTGCAATGACTATTTCATTCATGGATCAACACAGGATGGCTCAAGCGTTGTGCTGCTAAAGTTTGGAATTTTACAAGTCCTAATATTGGGTAGGACTGATAGCCCTGCTCACTTATCACTGACTTTTCGGGGAATTGCGAATGTCTTCCTCACAGTCCTCTTGGGGTATACAGTTGGGATATTGGTGGAATAATATTGAAGTGTTCGATTACATACTTCACTTCTTATTTTGAATTACTTGGCTGTGCTGTATGAATTAATTTACACTGCGGTTTATTCCTTGAGACATTGTCATGTGTATCTCTTCTTAAATTCTACTTTATGGGATGTGGCATCATTGGCTAGGCCCTGAAAACGATGGTATTGAGCTGCTTTGAGTCACTGCTGTCCTTGAGATATAGGGACATCCAAGATGCTTTTAAAAAGGGAATTGCAGAGTTTTGATCCAGCAATAGTGAACAAACAGCAGTATAGTTTCACATCAGGGTGATGTGCATCTTGGAGGGGAACTTGCAGGTGATGGTGTTCCCATGTATTTTTTCTGCCTATAATACGGGCTCCCATACTGTACTCTTGACCTGCAACATGGTACTGATCATGGGTTGAGAAGGTACTGTGGACTTGTTGAATTACTGTAGACTGGATGGTATAAACAGTTGGCACTGGACATCAAAAGTGAATAGAGTGAATGATGGGGCGGTCAGTCAAGAAGACTGCTTCATCTTAGATGGTGTCAAGCTTCTAGAGTGCTGTTTGAGTTGCGCTCATCCAGGCAAGTGGAGAGTGTTCCATCACAATCCTCACATGTGCCTTGTAGATGGAGAACAGGCTTTGGGGAGACAGGAAGTGAATTAATGACTGCAGAATTCCTAACTGCTAGCCTGCTCTTGTCTACCAGAAATCCTCTGGTCAATAGTAACCCCCAGAATGTTGGTAATGTGAGATTCTGTAATGGTAGTGCCATTGAGCATCAAAGAGTGATGGTTAGACTGACTTGTACTGAAGATAGTCAATACCTGTATGAAAGCTGTTTGCCATTAATCTGTTGGAGATTCTGTAGTATGCAAGGATGAATTATGATATATCCTTGAAATTCTTATATTGCAGACTTTTCGTTGCGACAGTATATGGGCACTGAATTGAAATACGTAGGCAATATTGAGATATCAGGGGAAGCTAGTCTAGAGGACTTAAAAACTCAGGTAGGTCAACTCCTTATTATGTTTCATTTTGGTTTTCCTGTGTATTGGTTGAAAATATCTGTGGTATATCCATCATGTTGAGCTATGAATGTTCTTCAGAAAGTCATTTTTTAAATTTACTGTTGGAACATGGGCATCACTGGCAGAGTTCTGAAGAAATGTCATACCAAACTCCATGAGTTTCTCCAACGTTCTGTGTTTGCTTCAGATTTCAATTCTCTACTTTGCTTTTATTCCATTTTTCAGAATTGTGATCAGGATGCCTGCATGCATCCAGTACAAGGATGTGGCAGTGTGGCTAAGTGTGGCTTTCCCCATGTTTGTGTGCCTTCCCTCTAGGTGCTCCAATTTCCTCCCACTGTCTAAAGATGTGTAGGTTAGGTAGATTAACCATGCTAAATAATTCATTGTGTCCAGGGATGTGCAAGTTAGGTGGATTGGCAATGGGGAATGCAGGGTTACAGGAATAGGATGGGAGAGGTGGGATGCTGTTCAGATGATTGATGTGGGCTTGTTGGGATGAATAGCCAGTTTCATACTGTGGGAATTCTATGAAGATAATCTTGAGCTAACAGTCAATACTGACCTATGTCATAAATCTGCTTAATTTGCAGCTCGTGCATCACCTTAAACATCAAATCAATCCACCACTAAAATAGTCATTGCAATTTTTATCAAAAATTGAACACCAGCAATTTATCCAGGCTTCTACGCAGCATCTATAAGAAAGTTTTAGATGGAGAGGAATCTCTTAAGTGCGTACAAGACAATTTTCTGATTCAGTATGTGGATATACCTATTAGAGAAGGTGCAAAACTTGACCTACTCTTGGGAAATAAGGCAGGGCAGGTGACTGAGGTGTCAGTGGGGGGGAGCACTTCGGGGCCAGCGACCATAATTCTATTTGTTTTAAAATAGTGGTGAAAAAGGATAGACCAGATCTAAGAGTTGAAGTTCTGAATTGGAGAAAAAACAATTTTGACGGTATTAGGCAAGAACTTTCGAAAGCTGATTGGACGCAGATGTTTGCAGGTAAAGGGACAGCTGGAAAATGGGGAGCCTTCAAATGAGATAACAAGAATCCAGAGAAAGTATATTCCTGTCAAGGTGAAAGGAAAGGCTGGTAGGTATAGGGAATGCTGGATGACTAAAGAAATTGAGGGTTAGGTTAAGAAAAAGAAGGAAGCATGTGTCAGGTGTAGACAGGATAGATCAGATGAACCCTTAGAAGAGTATAAAGGCAGTAGAAGTATACTTAAGAGGGAGATCAGGAGGGCAAATGGGGACACGAGATAGCTTTGGCAAATAGAATTAAGGAGAATCCAAAGGGTTTTTACAAATATATTAAGGACAAAAGGGTAACGAGGGAGAGAACAGAGCCCCTCAGATCAGCAAGGCGGCCTTTGTGTGGAGCCGCAGAAAATGGGGAGATACTTAAATGAGTATTTTGCATCAGTATTTACTGTGGAAAAGGATATGGAAGATATAGACTGTAGGGAAATAGATGGTGACATCTTGCAAAATGTCCAGATTACAGAGGCGGAAGTACTGGATGTCTTGAAATGGTTAAAGGTGGATAAATCCCCAGGACCTGATCAGGTGTACCCGAGAACTCTGTGGGAACCTAGAGAAGTGATTGCTGGGCCTCTTGCTGAGATATTTGTATCATCGATGGTCACAGATGAGGTGCTGGATGACTGGAGGTTGACTAACGTGGTGCCACTGTTTAAGAAGGGCGGTAAAGACAAACCAGGGAACTATAAACCAGTGAGCCTGACCTCGGTGGTGGGCAGGTTGTTGGAGGGAATCCTGAGGGTCAGGATGTAAACGTATTTGGAAAGGCGAGGACTCATTAGGGATAGTCAACATGGCTTTGTGCATGGGAAATTATGCCTCACAAACTTGATTCAGTGTTTTGAGGAAGTAACAAAGAGGATTGATGAGGGCAGAGCAGTGCATGTGACCTATGTGGATTTCAGTAAGGCGTTTGACAAGGTTCCCCATGGGAGACTGATTAGCAAGGTTAGATCTCATGAATACAGGGAGAACTAGCCATTTGCATACAGAACTGGCTCAAAGGTAGAAGACAGAGGGTGGTGGTGGAGGGTTGTTTTTCAGACTGGAGGCCTGTGACCAATGGAGTGCCACAAGGATCGGTGCTGGGTCCTCTACTTCTTGTCATTTACATAAATGATTTGGATGCAAGCATAAGGGGTACAGTTAGTAAGTTTGCAAATGACACCAAAATTGGAGGTGTAGTGGACAGCGGAGAGGATTACCTCAGATTACAACAGGATCTGGACCAGATGGGCCAGTGGGCTGAGAAGTGGCAGATGGAGTTTAATTCAGGTAAATGCGAGGTGCTGCATATTAGGAAAGCAAATCTTAGCAGGACTTTATACATTTAATGGTAAGGTCCTAGGGAGTGTTGCTGAGCAAAGAGACCTTGGAGTGCAGCTTTAATGCTCCTTGAAAGTGGATTCACAGGTAGATAGGATAGTGAAGAAGGCATTTGGTATGCTTTCCTTTATTGGTCAGAGTATTGAGTACAGGAGTTGGGAGGTCATGACGCGGTTGTACAGGACACTGGTTAGGTAACTGTTGGAATATTGTGTGCAATTCTGGTCTTCCTATCGGAAAGATGTTGTGAAACGTGAAAGGGTTCAGAAAAGATTTACAAGGATGTTGCCAGGGTTGGAAGATTTGAACTATAGGGAGAGGTTGAACAGGCTGGGGCTGTTTTCCCTGGAGCATCGGAGGCTGAGGGGTGACCTTATAGAGGTTTACAAAATTATGAGGGGCATGGATAGGGTAAATAGGCAAAGTCTTTTCCCTGGGGTCGGGGAGTCCAGAACTAGAAGGCATAGGTTTAGGGTGAGAGGGGCAAGATGTAAAAGAAACCTAAGGGGCAACTTTTTCACGCAGAGAGTGGCACATGTGGTTAGCACTGCTGCCTCACAGCGCCTGAGACCCGGGTTCAATTCCCGACTCAGGCGACTGACTGTGTGGAGTTTGCACGTTCTCCCCGTGTCTGCGTGGGTTTCCTCCGGGTGCTCCGGTTTCCTCCCACAGTCCAAAGATGTGCGGGTCAGGTGAATTGGCCATGTTAAATTGCCCGTAGTGTTAGGTAAGGGGTACATATAGGGGTATGGGTGGGTTGCGCTTCGGCGGGTCGATGTGGACTTGTTGGGCCGAAGGGCCTGTTTCCACACTGTAAGTAATCTAATCTAATCTAATCTAATCTAATCTAAGTAATCTTAAAAAAAATGTATGGAATGAGCTGCCAGAGGATGTGGTGGAGGTTAGTACGATTGCAACACTTAAGAGGCATTTAGATGGATATATGAATAGGAAGGGTTTGGAGGGATATGGGCCGGGTGCTGGTAGATAGGACTAGATTGTGTCGGGATATCTGGTGAGCATGGACGTGTTGGACCGAAGGGTCTGTTTCTATGCTGTGCATCTCAATGACTGTAAATTTGAAACGTGTGTGTAGTTAATTCCATATTGCAGGTAACAGTTAAAATCTATCTTATAAGTGAGACTTAATGCATGATAGTATTAGAGCAGCAGATGATAAGTAACAGTTGAGAATGTTATTTGTTATCGTTCTTTGGGTTGAAGGCATGATTCACTTATCATTCCTTCTCCTCTTAATACATGTCTGCACCTGGACAGGTGCCCATGCTGGCTCTTCTTCACTTGTGCAACTCACATGTTCAAGGAAGTACTCCAACTACTTCCAGAATAGAAAATCCATTACTTAAGTGTCTTCTGTATCTACCCTATAGTTGGCTTGGCAACCTTTGAATCCAGACACAGTCTCTAGACCTCCATAACTGCGTTTTAGCTTCAGCACATGCATTTTCTGCTTCCACAGTAATGGCACAACGCAGGACATTGAGATCAGTGAGTCCCAATGAATTAAATTCTAGTTTTGAACACCGTATTCCTAATTCTAACAGAGTAGTGAAACTAATCTAAATACCCATAATATTAAACTATAGAAAAGCAAAAGCTTAATGCTGAAAATTAATGAAAGGGAATGATAGTTGGTTATGTTATAATGAGGAACAAAAATGTGAACATTCCCAAAAAGGCAGAGGTGAAATAAAAACTATTGATGGTTTTTATCCTGTACCCTCCATTTTCTCGCTTTTTTTTAAAACAATAGCAAGGCCATTTGTAACTTGGTTCAGTCAGCAGAAAGTCCAAAGTATTACATTTATTCGGAACTAAGCTTTTTGGAAGAGTAAACTAAGATTATCTAATTCTTGCAATGCCGACATTCCTCAAAATATCCTCCCAAAACTATATTCTTACATTGCTACCTTCAGTGCAAATTTGTTGTGATTCAGTACAACACTAGTAAAAGAAAATTACATTTGCACACATATGTATCAGTAATCCATTATCATGCCACAAATGATATCTGATAACAAGCTATTCTTAGGTTTTTGAGTAATCTTATCAAAAGATTGGGGCAGGTGGATTTGGTGAGTGTCTGGATCTTGTTCATCTCCTTCACAATTCCAATGTCTCAGCTAGGTGCTTAGGCCATGAAATACAATTTGTTTTTAAAAGGCCATAACAAAGAGTATAAATATCGTTGCGAACACTAGCAAGAAGTATACTTCTCACTTATAAATTCAAGTGCAAATTAGGAAATATATTGATACCAAATTGCAACCTTTTTAGTGTATTTTGCAAAAATGACTTATTCCAAGTCAGCCATGAAAACAATTTTAGAAAAATTTCCATTTGGTGTGATTTTTATGGTTCTGTGTTCTATCTTTGACGAATTTTCCTCAGTCTATTAAAACCCTCTTATTAATTACCAAGCTATCTTAGTGAGCCCTGGTAGAACTTTGTTGTTCTAATGATAGAAAACTTAGATTAAACATTTCCTACTTGGTTGGAACATCACATTTTGTTTGTGATAGATCATTCTTTTCCCGAATAGCCAAATATAATGAGTCACTTTATTACTTCAAAATTATGCAAGATCCAAAGAGCAGCATTATTTGAGTAGCTAATTTTGTCAAGATTGAATTTTACTTTCTCAAAACATTCTTCCCTTTTGCACGGCAATAAGCTAGATGATCTGGACTGGTTTTCCCAGTTTCCTTTAATGAGAATGTGGTTACCCTTTCTCAATAACTCATGAATTCATTATTAGAAGTTTTGGTTTCAAAACAAAAATGGCCTCACTTGGTGATTTATCAGCCCCTACTCCAAACACCTGAAAGATGGGTAAGTGAGGTTGGCGATACTGGTGCCAGGTAGGCAGTCCAGAGTTGGAGAAACACCTGAGTACCAGTGGCATGGAGCATCTATAAGGGCGCCACCACTCTCACCCAGTAGCTTTCTCCTAGTGGTCTCCCCACTTGACATCTGATCCTATTGACTCAGGCAAAGTGCTCGTGGAACTGGCAATTAATGACTTAATTGGCCCCCTTGGCCTCCTGAGGCAGTGTCTGAGCCAGCAAATTCCCATAACTGGTGAATTGGTATGGTGGTGAGAAGACATCATGCACAATCCCTTCCTGACCCCTCTGCAGCATTTTGCAATTTTTACTGACTCCCAGTCTGTCCCCAGACGGTCTGAAAATGTCAGGCCATTATGTCTTCTGGCACTGCAGAATTCTTTAAACTACTGGATTTTTTGTTACATCCTCAATATACCTGAGGTAGAGAAAGCCACAGCCATCCACTCAAGACGAGCCATTAGAACCTAAGAGTTTGATTTATCAAAATAAAATTTTCTGGTCAGTTTTGCAACTTCAAATTTAATAATGTGCCACATGTAAAGTTACTTCCAATGGTGAAGTAGTTGATCGTTGGTGAGTTGAAAACAGAGATCAGTGGAAAATGCTTCGTTTTGAATCAAGTGCCATTTTACTTTGTTTTCCGAATACACCTTTGAAATGCCTTTTGAAAACTTGCAGAATTTTTGTTTACTTAGAAATTGAAAATCTGTTGACACATCAGAAACAATTAGTACATAAGTAGTTTTTAAAATGTTCTTATTGCAATGGTAACATTTCAGATTAAGCTGAATTTTTAAAAAAACTCTGTGTTTCTGAATCCAAAATATCCCAGTACAGTAACCAGCAGAATTACCCTAAAAGTCCTAACATTTCCATTCACATCACAAACCATTTAAAATATTTAGAACTGGTAATTTTTATACGTGATGGACTAATAACTATATTTGGATTCACTTTCATCATTTAAATAATAACCATAGAACCATAAATAATAACCGCTGAATCTAGCTATCAAAATTTTATTAGATTAGTTAACCTCAATAGTTGCTATTTTAAATGCTTAACTGGGATTGTTTACCAACCAGCCTGTCATGCTAAAAATATTATAAATATTTTCTCTTTTCGTTGGTATTTATTTTGAACAGGAAGAAGTGAGGATTGCCAATGTTGGCGATCAGAGTTGAAGAGTGTGGCGCTGGAAAAGCACAGCGGTCAGGCAGCATCCGAGCAACAGGAGAGTCGACGTTTTGGGTGTAAGTCGATGAATGGCTTATGCCCGAAATGTCGACTCTTGTGCTGCTTGGATGTTGCCAGATCGGCTGTGCTTTTCCAGCACCACATTTCTGAACAGCCCTGATTAGTGCAAGACTAGAAGCTTAGACAAAATGTTTTTTTCCAGAAATACTCAAGATCTGATATAACTAACAAAACATATACAGAGCAGGTAAAGTAAAACAAAGCACCTCATGTTTAAGAAAAAGTTCTTGTGAATTATGTTGTCATTTTCCTTTTACAGCAAACTTTCCAAATAAATGCAAATATTGATTGTAACTAGAGACAACATTGTTCTAATTTTTAAACAAAATCTGCAACATTCTTGTACCCCAAAAGATGGAAAAAAAACAGATTCCCACAGCATGAGGACTCTGAAACATTCATGTAGGATTTTTAAAAGAATGTAGTTTCAAAAGATAAGGAACTGCAACTTATGATATTAGAAACAAGGCATAATCTTTCCCTTTCTTGTCCTTAATTCCAACAAGCTGTCAGTGAAGATGTCATTGTGAATCACCATAGTCAGGTTCCCACTGCACCATGTTGACATCATTCAACTTAGTTAAGATCCTTCATCATTGCTCTCAGGAGACAACTTACTTGGGAATTTGCCCAGCCAGGTTGGCATATTTTCCTTTATGCCTATCTAAGAATGGAATTTCCTGTTATCATAGAATCATAGAGATGTACAGCTCAGAAACGGACCCTTCAGTCCTACTCATCCATGCCGAGCAGATATCCTAAATTAATCTCGCTCCATTTCCCAGCTCTTGACCTATATCCCTCTATACCCTTCCTATTCATTTACCCATCCAGATGCCTTTTAAATGTTGTAATTGTACCAGCCTCCACCACCACCTCTGGCAGTTCATTCCATACATGAACCATCTTTTACCTGAAAAAGTTGATTCTTAAGTCCCTTTTAAATATTTTCCCTGTCATTTTAAACAAAGCCCTCTAGTTTTGGGCTCCCCTATCCTGGGGAAAAGATCTTGACTACTCACCTTATCCATGCCCCTCATGATTTTATAGACTTCTAGAAAGTCACCCGTGAGCCTCTGATTCTCCAGGGAAAATAGACCCAGCCTATTCAACTTTCCCAATAACTCAAACCCTCCAACTCTGGCAACATTCTTGTAAACCCTTTCTGAGCCATTTTAAGTTTAGCAACATCTTTCTTATAGCAGGGAGACCAGAATTTAGCGCAGTTTTCCAAACGTGGCCTAACCACTGTCCTGTACAGCTGCAACATGACCTCCCCACTCCTATTCTCAGTGCACTGACCAACAAAGGCAAGCATACCAAATGGCGTCTTCACCATCCTGTCTACCTACGACTCAAGGAGCTATGAACCTGTACTCCAAGATCTTTTTGTTCGGCCACATTCCCTAGAACTTTACCATTAGGCGTCTAAGTCCTGTCCTAATATGCCCTATCAAAATGTAGCGCCTCACATTTATCTAAATTAAATTGGCTCATTGGCCCATCTGATCATGGTCCCATTGTACTCTGAGAGAGCCATTTTTCCTGTTTGCTGCACCGTCAATTTTGTTGTCATCTGAAAACATACGAACCGTACCTCCTATATTCACGTCTAAATCGTTTATATAAATGACGAAAAGCAGTGGACCTAGCACTGATCTGTGTGGCACACAGCTGGTCACAGGCCTCCAGTTCAAAAAAGCAACCCTCAACCACCCCAATCTGTCTCCTAACTTTGAGCCAATTTTGTATCCAACGGGTTAGTCCTCCCTTTGCCATACTTCACCATTCTGCCACTGTAGGTTTTTTCCCTCTGGTTGCTCCTGGAATTTTGTTGATCCTCAGATTTCATATTGTTCTTAGCTGCCTGTTTCCCAAATTTGGTTAGGCTGACAAGCTCTTCCCAGTGCTAACTCCCACGTCCTGATCCCTTCTTAGAGAAAAAAGATTTCTCCACGCAGTCAAAATCTCCCTCTTGCATATTTTAATTTGTAAATATACGGTCCCAGTAATTCTCAGTAGTTTTGTTTTCCAATGAATTGTTGGCAAGGTTGCACCAACATAAGTCCTAATTTAAAATTATGATCCTTCACAACTGTAGCCTTTTGCTTTCTCTGTTGCTGGGAATTGGTGCTGGAATCTCAGTTACAGGAAACAAGATGCAGATTGCCTCTTCAGGTCATAGTGTATGTTCTTTTTTGAACCCTATAATCTAAAGTATTTTAGTGTAATTCACTTAGGAACATTAAGATAGTCACTGGAATAAATGTGCCATTCCTCACTAGCGTAATGCTTACAGAAAGAGTGCACTTAGTCAAAAACATGTTCAAGCAATGAATTACGAAAGTAAAAGGAAACTGCAGAAGAGTATGGATGCAGATTTGCGTATATAAAGCACAAAAAATAAGCAATAAACCATATTGTTGATTGACTGTGCATTTGTGTGCAGGAGTTCCCTAAAATGTACAGCTCTGGGTATTTTTGCTTACTGTGTTTTCTGTTCCCTCCTGCAGGTTTTGACCTTGCCTCTGCTGCAGGGTCTCTCTGTTCCTTCAATGGAATTCCTCAGAGTCTGGCTGGTGGAGAATAAATGTCCTGTCAAAATCCTACGGAACCAGCAGCAACAGCTCAGGTAGAAGCCAGCTGCTGGCTCTGTGGGTAAATACCTGCTACAGCTGCAGGAGATAGTCAGTTGATAATTATCCTAAACCTGTTCAAATTTTGTGACAGGACATTCGCTTCAGACATTCTTCCTCCAGTTAACATTAAAGTGAATGAGCTGGCTCACTTGTACTTGTAAACTTCAATCTAAAGGATGGAGAAACTCTCTCACAGATAATCATGCTGTCATAATTTATCAGGCAGAATGATCAGTATTTGAACTTGTTCTTTGCCAGGACATTCTCTATATCTAGAACTACAATTTCTGGATCTTCATAGGGAATCTGTTTGTTTAATTATTTGCTCTGTAAATGTGACTGCATTTACTGACCATGACAGCCTGAGAGGTTGGAGATTCTTCCACATGAAACAATTATGCCTCTAAATCTGGATATTTAGTCACATTGAGACGGAAGAAGCTAAATTTACCATTTCCATTTGCAATGGGATGTTAATAATCAGATGTCAAATGATGAGTGGAAGAATCTGAGAAGGAATGTTTTTCACCTTGAGAATGGTGTAGATTTGGCTCTCTCTCTCTCTTTAATAGGCAGCGATTCTCGTTGCGTTTGACGAGCAGTTAGATCTGCACTTGAGGTTCCATAACCACAGGGCTATGGTACATCAGCTGGGAGGTGTGTTAAGACCAAAGAGCATGGGCACAATAGACCTCAGTGCTGTAAAATCTTTCTATGTTTCTCCATCTTTGCACATTGATCCTATATGTCCAGCTGATGTTCTACATTCTGCTCCTATAAATTTAATGTAAGTGCTGGACAAATTTGACACTTGAGATTTGTTATATTGAGAAGCATGTCTGGGTTCATTCCTGAGTTTTATTTTTGTTTCTGCAGCAAATTTAAACTGGGGTCTAGTGCAGAGATTGGAATTCAACTACTGCAAGCAGAAGAGAATCTAACGTAAGTATACTTATTGTTTAGTTTCAGCTTTTCGCTTGGACAATATTGGCATTTTTCATTGATAATTTGAGTGTTGCAGAGATGCATTAACTCCACCAGATTCTTTTGTATAGTGAACAATGGCCATTTTCATTGTCTCATGAGCAGGTTTCTGCACAAAAAGGAAAATGCCAGCTGCTACTTTTCTGGTCTAATGATTTTAAATTCACTTTATTCTTGCTTACTGTGTTGCTGAAGACAAATAAAGGCTGGGTTAAATTGTGTGTATCATGTTTGAAGTTTAATCAATGCTTCCATTATTTCTTTATAAATTCCAGCCTATTTGTCTTGGTACTCTAAATTTAATTTATCCAGTAATAAGGCAGCAGCACTCTAGTAGTGTCCTTTCCAAACTTGCAGGTCTATAAAATTGGAATAGGTGAACAAGAGAGTGAGAAATGGCAACGTGAACAGGATTTGATTGGCCTGAGGATTTTGTTGCTGGAGAACTGACTGCATCAGCCCATAGGTTGTAATTTGGGCCCCCAAAATGGGGCGGAAAAATCTATCTTCTGTGTGGCATTTACCATGACCACTGGATTGTTCAAAGTGCTTTTGAAATGTTGTGGTTGTTTTAACATAGAAAACCTGGCAGTCAGTTTGGGTACAGTAAGTTTATACAAATAGCAACAAGATAATGACCAGCCAAACTATTTAAATATTTTTTGAGGGATAAAGTACTGCAAATAATTCTCTCTGCTTTTCAAAGTAATACTTCAAATCCATTCAAGTAGGCAGATGGCCTTAAAAATGTGTTGCTGGAAAAGGGCTGAAGAAGGGCTAATGCCCAAAATGTCGATTCTCCTGCTGCGCTTTTCCAGCAACACATTTTTAAGCTCTGATCTCCAGCATCTGCGGTCCTCACTTTCTCCAAGTAGACAGATAGGTCCTTGATTTAATCTTTCATCTGAAAGATGATTAATAAGCCCAGGCATCTTTACACAACTGTTCTTGCAGCTGTATTTTGATGAATATGTAGAGATGCAGACACCTAGCTTGGAGGAGGAGAAGAACTTGTGCTCCTTTGCTGTACTTGCCTCGCTATCTAATTTCTTGAATTACTGATATGTTCACCAATATTTCTCTCAACAAGTCCAGTGTTAACTGTCGGAAATTGTCCTTGTAAATCTCAAATTTAGAATTCTTGATCCATTGCTAACCATTAAATGATCATCCAGATGAAGACATAATCATTATTCTTTTGTGGGCAGTGGATCGCAAACCTGGAATTCTGAGAGTGCGCCTTTATGACACAATTAGCAGTTTTCAAGATGGTTGAATACTTCCTTCTCAAAGACAACTAGAGATGGTCAATAAATGCCAGTGATTCCCATTTCCCAAGAGTGAATTTAGTAAAAACAAAAATTATGCATATGTTTGTGCGGTAACAGAATAGATTCATACCTTTTGATGAATCTTTGGTTCAGGTCTACTGAGTTGCTGTTGCGGCTGAAGATGGCAGTCCCTGGTGAAAGGATGTATTACCCAGCTGAGGAATTTGTTTGGGACATATCCAAGGATTGCACAGTTCGCACCCTTAAACAGAAAATTGTACAGCACTATTCATTGCCACCGGAGCAGATTGAAATTGCCAAATATTTTCCAGATCAGTTTGAGTGGATGCCTATGACCAGTTGGGTAAGCAGAAAGACTCTTGTACTAATTGGTGTCTATAGATGTAAGAGCGCTAGCTTAGTAGAATAAAATAATGCACTTTTACAAAGTATGACGTGTGCCTGCATGCTAAGTAACCAGTAGTGGTCCATTTCTCCCAGAAATTGAGTGTGAATAATTTCATCAGCATTCTCCAGGGCTCTATTGTTAGCCAAACATGGAGTTAACATCTAGATGTACACTAATGAGAGAAACCATTTATCGTGTCTTCTATTGTTGTATGAGGTATTGAATATCAAGTTTAAAGTCTGGTTGAAGATTTGTAGCTCGGGTGTCCGTTGTTGTGGTTCTGTTCGCCGAGCTGGAAGTTTTTGCTGCAAACGTTTCGTTCCCTGGCTAGGGAACATCATCAGTGCTATTGGAGCCTCCTGTGAAGCGCTGCTTTGATGTTTCTTCCGGTATTTATAGTGGTTTGTTCTTGCCGCTTCCGGGTGTCAGTTTCAGCTGTAGTAGTTTGTATGTGGGGTCCAGGTTGATGTGTCTGTTGATGGATCTTCTTGCCGTTTCCGGGTGTCAGTTTCAGCTGTAGTGGTTTGTATATGGGGTCCAGGTCTATGTGTCTGTTAATGGAGTTTGTGGATGAATGGCATTCATCCACAAACTCCATTAACAGACACATAGACCTGGACCCCATATACAAACCACTACAGCTGAAACTGACACCCGGAAACGGCAAGAAGATCCATCAACAGACACATCAACCTGGACCCCACATACAAACTACTACAGCTGAAACTGACACCCGGAAGCGGCAAGAACAAACCACTATAAATACCGGAAGAAACATCAAAGCAGCGCTTCACAGGAGGCTCCAATAGCACTGATGATGTTTCCTAGCCAGGGAACGAAACGTTTGCAGCAAAAACTTCCAGCTCGGCGAACAGAACCACAACAATGAATATCAAGTCTTGTAAAGTTTAACCTTGAATGGGATGTACTGTGCTCCTCCCAGACATTGAGGCACAGATTTCTTATCTGACTCTCCTTGGCTGCCCTGCTCCGGTTGAATCAGCAGGTGTGTCAATCTCAATGTCCTATTCCACCAGCGAATCCATACTCCTACCTGATCCATTACTAGGAATACATTTCGATGCAAAGTTGCCCATTTCCTCCTACCACAGCCTCAATGACACTTTCACATGCTTCTCGTAATAATCTCAAGTCGTCTATTTCTCCAAAGCTCACCTTATCAGACTCCCAACTCTGCCCTGCGCAAGCTAGCAACTCCATGTCCACACTTGTTTTTTTTTAAACCACCTCCCATGTTCACAAGCTTTGCTTGTGTAAATGACTTCAGTTTATTCACATCATTTCAACTCTCAGCTGGGGCTTTCCCTGCCCCAGGTCCATCATCTGTTAGGAAGCACTTCTACACACAGTTGTTTGGAACTCTCATCCACAAGCAGCTGTGGATACTGGATCAGTTGTTAATTTTAAATCTGAGGTAGATAAATATTTTGTTGAGCAAAGATGGTAAATGATAGAGGACAAAGGCAGGTATTTGGAGTTGGGTCAGACAACAGCCATGATCTAATTTAATGGGGCAATGGCTTGAGCAGCTGATTCACCTACTTCTTTTTCTGTGTTCTTATGTCACAGAGGCAGAGGCCAGCCATTGATTCCTTGAAATAATTTTTTCTTAAACTTCTCTTCCCTACTTTTCAAAGTTTCGAAACATCACGGAATTGTTCCGATTGTATCTGCAATGGCACCCATAAACAATGCAGTCGTCATTCCCTGTAAGCCACGTGACTGCGCGACCGCTCCAGGGATCCATGCGTGAAGATTGGTGTGCCGATCATCATTCATGGCAATGACATCTAGCACCAGAAGGTGCTGCGTGCAAGAACCTCAGATGAATGTAAAGTTAACAGGAGTGCTGCAGCTTAGTACCATTCCCCCATAATCCTGTACATTTTACTTTTTCAGATAAAACTGCTTCTCACTCTTGAATGCCTTGACTTAATCTGCCCCCACCACATTTTCAGGCATTGCATTCCAGATCTTCCCTACTTGCTGTGTGTCAATAAAACCTTTCCCTCATGCTTCCATTGTTTTCTTTGCCGTTTATCATAAATTTCTGTTCCCAGTCATTCCTTCCACAGGTGTGAATAGGTTTTCCTATCTTCTCTATCCAGACCTTTCATGAGTTAAATATCTATATCAACTGATGATCCAATTAAAGTCCATAGATGTGCAGATTAGGTGGGATTGTCATGCTAAATAGCCTAGTAGTGTCCAGGGTTAGGTGCAGACTGGGTGGGTTAGCTAAAGTAAATGCAGGAAATTGACCCTTCAGTCCAATCAGTCCATGCCGAACATAATCCCGAACTAAACTAGTCCCAGCTGCCTGCTCCTGGCCCATATCCCTTCAAACCTTTCCTATTCATGCACCTATCCAAATGTTTGTTAAATGTAATTGTACCCACATATACCACTTCCTCAGGATGATCATTCCACAAGCAAACCACCTTCTGCTTTTAAAAAAAAGATTGCCCCTTATGTCTTTTCCAAATCTCTCGCCTCTCACCTTAAAAATGTGCCCCCGAGTCTTGAAATCCCACACCTTGGGAAAGGACAATTACCGTTAACTCTATGTATACCTCTTATTTTATAAATTTCTATCAGGTCACCTCTCAACATCCTATGCTCCATTGGAAAAGTCCCAGGCTATCCAGCTTTTCTTTATAACTCAAACTTCCCGTGTCTAGTAATGTCCTGATAAATCTGTTCTGAACCCTCTCCAGCTTAATAATATCGTCAGAGTTTTACAGCACGGAAACAGACCCATCGGTCCAACTAGTCCATGCCAAATGAAGTCCCAAACTAAGCAAGTCCCACCTGTCTGTACTTGGCCCTTATCCTTACAAACATTTCTCATTCATGTATACATTCTCACATCTTTTAAACATTGTAACTGTACCTGCATCCTCCACTTCTCTGGAAATTCATTCCAAGCACAAACCACCCTCTGTGTTTAAAACAAATTGCCCTGTGTCTTTTTTAAATCTTTCTACTCTCACTTTAAAATATGTCCCCTCGTCTTGAAATAGACCTGTCATAGAGAAGTCACTTCCCATTCACCTTCTTTTAACTGGATGACCAGAAATGGACACAGTATTCCAGAAAGGGCCTCACTAATGTCCAGTGCAGCCTGAACATAACTTCCCAACTGCTATACTGAGCAATGAAGCCAAGCATGCCAAGCAAGCGTCAAAGAATTATGTTTCTGCACCCCTAGGTTCTTCTGTTTTACAACATTATCCTAGACACTACCATCAATTGTATAAGCGGTCACCTTGTTTGTTGTACCAGATTGAACTCCGTCTACCATTTAAGGTTTGCATAAAGATTTGTACCTCGGTTGTTGTAGTTGTGGGTATATTCACTGAGCTGGGAGGTTAATTTGCAGATGTTTCGTCCCCTGTCCAGGTGACATTTTCAGTGCTTTGGAACCTCCTGTGAAGCGCTGCTGTGCATTCTGGAACTTATTTGGCTCGGTTCCTGCTGCTTCTGCTTGTTGTGGCTGGTATATTGGGTACAGGTTAATGTGCTGGTAAATGGAGCCCATGGATGAGTGCCATGCTTCTAGAAATTCTCTGGCTGTCCTCTGTTTAGCTTGTCCTATGATCTTTGTGTTGTCCCAGTCGAATTTATGGCGCTTGTCGTGTGTGTGTGTGTCTTTCCAATAGGAAGGAGACCAGAAATGCACACAATGTTCTAAAAGTGGCCTAACCAATGTCCAATATAGCCACAAGATGACCTCCCAATTCCTCTACTCAATACTCTGACCAATAAAGGAAAGCATACCAAAAGCTGCCTTCACTATTCTATCTACCTGTGACTCTGCTTTCAAGGAGCTATGAACCTGCAGTCCAAGGTCTCTTTGTTCAACAACACCTCCTAAGACTTTACCATTAAGTGTATAAATCCTGTTAAGATTTGCTTTCCCAAAGTGCAGCACCTCACATTTATCTAAATTAAACTCCATCTGCCACTCCTCAGCCCATTGGCTCATCTGATCAAGATTCTATTGTAATCCAAGGTAACTTTTATCACTGTCCACTACACCTCCAATGTCGGTGTCATCTACAAACTCGCTAACTATACCTCTTAAGCTCGCATCCAAATCATTTATATAAAATGACGAAAAGTAGTGGACCTAATACTGATCCTTGTGACACTCCACTGGTCACAGGCCTCCAATCTGAAAAACAGCCACCACCCTCTGTCTTCTACATTTTGAGCCAGTTCTGTATCCAAATGGCTAGTTCTCCCTCTGTTCCGTGAGATCTAACCTTGCTAACCAGTCTCCCATGGAGAACCTTGTCCATCGCCCTACTGAAGTCCATATAGGTCATGTCTACTGCTCTGCCCTCATCAATCCTCTTTGTTACTTCTTCAGAAAACTCAATCAAGTTCGTGAGACATGATTTGTGGCATTTAGTGGCTAGTTGGTGTTCATGAATGCACATTGCAGGTTGTCTGCCTGTTTGTCCTAGATGGTGTTTCATATAGTCTTTGCATTGTGCAGACCATTAATCAATAATCCACAAGCCAGGGAAACAGTTAGACAAAACAGTCTCAGGATGATCCAGTTTATGATTACAGGTGCACACAATAGACTACACAGATACAAGAAATTGCTTGCCAAAAGTCATTAGTTTCAAACACAATCAATCAGAAGTTGACCACAGCAATCAAACAGATCATCACCATAGGACAGAACAGAACCAATATAGAAAGAGAATAGCAGTACAAGACAAAATGACTAAGCTAGCCAACAACAGAGAAGGCACTTGGCTAAGTAACCTTTCCTACAGACAGTTTACAGACACCAAAAAAGTCATACTAGCCAAGGGACTCAACTACAACCACAGGAATGCAAAAACAACAGAATTCCCAGCTGCTCTAGAACGTACGCTCAGAACTAATGGACTAATTGAAGAGACTCAGCTAGCAGTGAGACAAACCAATGTACCCTTAATCACAAAGAAAAGACAAATGAACAACCCCAACACCAAAGAGAGAGAAGCCCTAAAAACACTCAAAAAGGACAAGAACATAATCATAGTCCCAATGGACAAAGGCAGAATGAGGGTTATTACGGACAAGACTGAATATATTCGGAAAGCAAAGAAACTACTGGCAGACACTGACACCTACCTAAAGAGTGAATCTGACCCCATGCAGCAGATAACCAATAGAATAATCAAGACACTACAGAACCTACAAAACAAACAGCTGATAACCAAGATTGACTTCCAAACGATGAATCCAGAAATCAACAGCACACCAAGGGTTTACTGATCACCCAAAGTACACAAACCAGACATACCACTTAGACCCCCTGTGGCACTCCCTGGAACTCCATTGTGTAAACTGGCAAAAGAAACTTCAATAAAAATGAAAGCATCTTATCAGTGGATCCACACAATCATCACAGGAATTCCGCAACAACATCAAGAACATAAACATAGACAAGGAGAAGCAATGGTCTCATTTGATGTAATGGCAGCATTCGGTTCAATTGACAATAGCCAACCTCCTGGATAAACGGAGCAGACAGTACGATGGGGAACCTCTCACAAAGTCTGCATGCTCAAACTACTAGACCTATGCTTGACGACACACTTCACATTCAACAACCAAATATATGAACAGGTCAATGGCACACCTATGGGCTCACCTATCCCTGGGCTAATAGCAGAAGCAGTAATACAAAGACTGGAGCAAACAGCCCTCCCACAAATCCAACCCAAACTCCTGATCAGATATGTGGATGACATTTTTATAATAATTAAGAGAACAGAGGTCAAGAACACACACCAGATCATCAACACTGTGCTCACAGGGATCAGATTTACGAGAAAGGAGGAAACCAACAATCAACTCCCAATCCTGGATGTGATGGTAGAAAGAACACAATGGTGAATGCACTACAAGAGTGTACAGGAAAATCTCACACACCGACTAGGTCCTGCACTACAACAGCAACCACTCGAGCATACACAAAAGAAACAGAATTAGGACCCTGTTCAAAAGGGCTGCAACACGCTGCAGCACTCCCAACCTGTGAAGAGAAGAACACCTCTACAGAACATTTGCCAAGAATGATATCCTCGCAACTTCAGCTACAGATGCCTAGCAGACAAACAACGCGATGAGGACATGCCACAACCTAACCACACTACCTTACATAAACATCTCGGAACTGACAGCCAGGCTTCTCCGCCCACTCGGAGTCAGGAGAGCCCATAAACTGACATGCACACTCAGACAACAATTCACCAGAACAACAGACCCAATACCCATCATGTACTTTACAGGATTTCATGCAAAGATTGCACCAAACACTACATAAGACAAACAGGCAGATAACTAGCATTCCACATCCATGAATACCAACTAGCCACTAAACGTCATGACCAGCTGTCCCTAGTATCCCCATACACATGACAAGGACCACAAATTTGACTGGATCAACACAATGATCATAGGACAAGCTTAAACAGAGGACAGCCAGAGAATTTCTAGAAGCATGGCACTCAGCCGTGGACTCCATCAACAAACGTGTTGACCTAGACCTCATATACTGACCGCTACAACGAACAACCAGAAGCAGCAGGAATGGAGCTGAAAATGTGTTGCTGGAAAAGCGCAGCAGGTCAGGCAGCATCCAAGGAGCAGGAGATTTGACGTTTCGGGCATAAGCCCTTCTTCAGGAATCGGGCTTATGCCCGAAACGTCGAATTTCCTGCTCCTTGGATGCTGCCTGACCTGCTGCGCTTTTCCAGCAACACATTTACAACTCTGATCTCCAGCATCTGCAGACCTCACTTTCTCCCGCAGCAGGAATGGAGCCAAATAAATTCCAGAAGACAATACAGCAGCACTTCACAGGAGGTTCCAAAGCATTGGCGATGTCACCTAGACAGGGCACAAAACATCTGCAGGTCAATTTCCCAGCTTAGCGAACATATCCATGACCATGTCTATCTGCCATTTTTCAGCCCATTGACCCATTTCATCAAGATCCCTTCTTTAATATTGCCTAACATTTTTTTCCATGTGCTGTTCAGTGATCACCATTCTTCCATCAAAGCATTTTGGAAGACTTTGTCATACAAAAGGTGCCATGCAAATATAAACTCTTAATAAGTTGGTTACAGTGTCATTTATAATTGTGTCATTACACAGTCAAGCTATATTGACCTTGATCACTAACACAGCAGTATGACGCAAGCAGTGTGGTCAGTTGAAAGATATCAATTTGGCCCATTGCAGTCCAACTTAAAAATCCAATGAAATGCATCACCATCCCTCATTTACCTTGCTATTTGGGAAAACCAATGTCTGCAGCAATTGATAATTGGTCTTGCTATATACTTCCCTGGGAAGTTGAGCATAGGCAGGTCAATTGGAATACTCTTTGTAATTTGATAGCACACTTAAAGTGGAGTCATTATAACTTTTTACTCTCATCTTGTTCCAGCTTCTGTTGGTTCATTACCTTGATTTCCTGTTGTTTTACAGCTTCCTAAAATCAGTGCTTAACTTTAGAGAGTAGCTGATGATTCTCTAATGTCATTACATTAGACAAAGAAGCTAATAGGTGATTGTTCAGTTACTTCTGAAGATCATCTGTTGTTGAGGTGGAATATGCAGCATAAAAGTTCATGTTTTCAGATGCTGTGGACAGATTTGTTTTCTCTTACTAATAAAATATTTACTGAAATTTGATCTTAAAGTTTGAAAGAAGCTTGGGTTTATAGGTCATGAAAGCCTCTATATGCATGTCCCAGAACATTTTATTCGTAATTATGTACTGTTGAAAGTGTTACCACTGTTGTAATGGCTGCCAATGTGCACGCAGAAAGCTCCACCAAAAGCAATGAGACAATATGCGAAAATCTGTTTTTACGATGTTGGTATGGATCAAATGTTGGCCAGAACGTCAAGGAAAATGCTCCTTTTCTTATAACATTGATATTTTTAACCTTATTGACAGCACGAGTTGGGAAGTTTAAAAGCTATGTGGGCAGAATTAGGCCATTTGGCCCATCGAGTCTCCCCTGCTGAGTCTGATCATGGCATTATTGCTACAAAGGAGCTTGAGCACTTTATAGCTTACCACGTCTGGTGTTCTAAATAATATTGTTTCTCTTTAGACTCAACAAGTATCAAAGAAGAAGAAGAAAAAGAAACTGCAGAACCTTCAGGGGGCTCCTTATTATCTGAAAGATGGAGATATCATTGGTGTTAAGGTGAGCCGGAAGTTGACCAGTATTGATCATCTCATCGCCATCTGTCTTGATATTGAATTTTACAACATGTGAACAGTTATGCAATTGTTTATGCTCCATCTGTGAAAAGAACCCCAACCTGTTCAGTCTTCCTGCATCCTTTAGGTTCTGGCATCGTCCTTATAAAGCTTTTTGGAACTTCTCGGGTGGTCTACTTTTTTTTTGTAATGCAAAGGCCACAATTCTGCCAAGTGTAGTCTTCACAAGTTTGAGAAAATCTTCCCTTATGTTTAAATTCCATTTGTCTAAAATTATTCAGGACTTTTTGAGCTTGTTTTTCCTGCAGCAAATATGCAGAAATTACTGCAGGTATTCTTTTAGATAATAAAAAGCAATTCAATTTGCAAAATGTCAAATTTGGGTAGGATTAGGGAATTCCAAAAAGCTTCCAAGCCTTAAAAGAGGAATGGTTCATGTGTTGAAAGATGAAATGAAAATTGATCAAATTGTGTTGGGGTCTTAACTTTCTTACACTTCAGTAGATAATTCTAAACATTTTATTCCTACAGAACTTATTAATCGACAAAAATAAGGACTTCAGCACTGTGGCTGATGACATTGGGAAGGAAAAACTCAAACTAGAAGGCAATAGTAAAGACACACGGTAACTTATTTGCTAAGATTTAAAATTGCTAGGCCACTCCCTGTATTATTTTGACAAAAGCTTATCTGCTCTTAGAAATCTATTGTAGCGTATCAAATCATCTCTGATTTATGCTGTGGGTTTCTGGTTATCTTTATTGATCCAGTAGTCTATACAATTCAACCCCTATATTAATTGTATGCAATCTTCAGAGATTAGAGTCCTGCAGTCCAGAACAAGAACTCTTTTTAAATCATTTCAAGAGAGCATAAGGAGAATACAGGTGGATGTGAACAGTTGAGTAAGTGGGCAAAAATCCGGCAGATTGAGTATAATGTGGGAATAGGATGTTAACTTTAATAGGAAGAATAAAAGATGAATATTACTTCAACAGACATTGACTGCAGAATTTCTAGGTGTTCTAGTGTGTACATCACAAAATGTCAGTATGAAAGTGTACCTATTAATTAAGTCTAATGAAATGCTTTATTTATTACAAGATGAATTTAATATAAAAATAAAGAAGTTGTGTTTCAGTTATGTGGAGCATTGGTGAGACTGCTTCACGAATGTCATAAACCTGTTGGATTATAACCTAGTGTTGTGTGATTTTTAACTTTGTCCATTCCAATCCAAGACCTGCACTTCCACATCTCATATCTTTGCGGTTTTGGTGCCCTTGTTTAAGGAAGGAGGTAAGTGTGTTAAAGGCAGCTTAGAGAAGGTTATAGATTGCTACCTGGAATGAGTGGTTTCTCATGGTGAAACATTGTACAGACTGAGCTTGCTTTCATTTGAGTTTAGAAAAGTGAGGGTAACTTGTTTGAAGAGTGCAAGTTCCTGAGCAGTCTTGACAGGTCCTGCGTGATAATGATGTTTCCTTATGTGGGCTAAGTCAGAACTCGGCACAGTATTCATGAGTTACTGATTTAGGACAGAGGTGACGAGAAATTTTCTGAGTCATGTGACCTTTGAAACGCTGGCTCAGAAAGCTGTGGAGGCAGGATGATTGAATATTCTCAAGGTGGAGCTGGATTGTTGGTAGGCAAGAAAATGGAAAGTTATTGGGTTAGATGCAAATATGAAATTTGTAACATTCACCAATCAGCAGTAACCGTATTGGAAGTGGAGCAGCTTCAAAGGACTGCTTTACCTATGAATGTTCCCAATTTATGCATTCATATTTGTACATAAACATTGACTTCAATCCTGAGATATAAAGACTGAATCAATTGTTAAATGACAGCCATTCTAAGATTTTGTTCTCTGTGAAGTTATCTTTATGACGTTGTACAGTATTGTTCAGTCCGGCTGGAAATGTTGAGTTACCATTAGATTAGATTAGATTACTTAGTGTGGAAACAGGCCCTTCGGCTCAACAAGTCCACACCGACCCACCGAAGCGCAATCCACTCAGACCCATTCCCCTACATTTACCCCTTCACCGAACACTATGGGCAATTTAGCATAGTCAATTCACCTAACCTGCACATTTTAGGACTGTGGGAGGAAACTGGAGTACCCGGAGGAAACCCACGCAGCCACGGGGAGAATGTGCAAACTCCACACAGACAGTCACCTGAGGCGGGAATTGAATCTGAGTCTCTGGCGCTGTGAGGCAGCAGTGCTAACCACTGAGCCCACCGTGCCACTTGAGAGGAGTGCCTCCTCTCTACTAAGCACAACATAATGCAGCAGTTTACTTAAAAAACCCAGAACAAATGAGCAATTTATTTACATGATCCATAACTAAAGGAGAACAGTGGGGTGCAAGAAAAGAGATTATGATAAAGGGATAGCTGATTTCTAATAATCCTTCAAACGTCCAATATCAGTATGTTGTAGAAGATCAATGTGTGTAGTAACAATCTAGTGTTTGTGACATGCAGCAGTGGAAGGTTTGAATAGGAAAGACTCATTTAATTAAATTGTTTTAAAACAGTGTCTGTGCCCTTAACTTTATTTATGTGTCAACTTTAGCACTTCCCAGTGCATTTTATCGAAGGGTTATCAAGCTTGAAATATTGAGAATTATAAACTCAAGTACAGAGCTTAATCATCTTAACACGCAGCCAACAATAACTTTTTTTCTTTGCAGTCATCGCGCTACTGTCCAGCAGGGTGGAGATGCCTCAGAAAATCCTGAGAAACAAGCAGTTCGTGCTCGTACCCGCAAACCGGAGGTGGCCTTGTCCATCAGTGTAGCAGACTTCAGATAACAGCTATGGAATCTGGAAGAGGGTACCTGAAAGAGCTGATGAGCTCTTGCAGTGAGTGTCAGAGGTACAGAGCTGAGGAAGAGTAATGAATGAACAGAGAGATTCACCACCTACAGTATGCAGGAGTGAAGGTAGCTGGTGGTCTCAGTTATAGAATTATGTTTGAGGATTAATCGGCAAGGGCTGTCAGATTCTTCACTCCTGTTTGGTGTGCCCTGATGAGATTTCCTTCTGTCTCGAACTGGGAGGAGAAACTTGACAGAACACATCATCAGAATTAAGAGGAGAATCTTCTCCAGCTGGCCTTTGATTTTTGTTTTGTCAATAACTGCCTAAATCAATATTTGAAAAGAAATTGATTTTCTTCTTCCAAGTATTCAGAACTAATTTTTTTTTTTGAGAAATACCTATGCAATAAATGGGAATCCATTCCCAAGATATAGTTCAAAGCTTCTGACACACCAGCAACTGGTGCTTGTTTACATTAAGGAAACCCAGTGTTGCAGCTGTCCATGCTTTATGTAATGTTCTGCTAATGTGCTTTTGTGAAAATATCCCTCTCACTTGTTCAGGGGTGATTGATATGTTGATTGGACCATAAAATCCAGTGTAGATCTTATACCAACGTGGAGGCTTTTATCACATAAAAAGTTGGTTGGTTGTTACATAAAGGATATTTTTAACACCGGACAGGTGGAGAAGCATCACAGTTGGTGGATTTTATGGTCTGATTTTCAGTGAGAACCTGACTTGCTGGCAAGGACTGTGTCCCTCACATAAACATTTGTAACCTCAGGAGTTCCCAGGTCAGAGAGAACTTGACTTTTTAACATGCACACAGAAATGGTGCAAATTGAGGTACATTCAGGACGTATACATCTATGGAAAGGAATAAAAAATTTTATGTATGGGCCTGTGTTGCCAGTGGGGTAATATCTCCAACAGGGTCGTTGTTTACTTACTTTAATTGTCACAACAACTAGAAAACTACTTGTTTTGAGCTAGTTACTTTGCAGGTTACTCTAGGCTATCTGATGCCTTAATCAACAGAGAACTTTTAATTGATAGGATGGACTAACTGTCGGGCACTCTAGTTTCTACATGACTAATGGGACAGACAGACTATTATGATAAGTTAAGACTTTACATTTCGTTCAATATCTGGTTATTCTGCTCGTGTAAGTATAGTCCTTGGCATGCTCCTGACACTGAATTGCACCAGATTGAGAAGACAATTAGATTAAGAAAATTGTAAGTGGTTAACTGATCCCATCTAACAGAATACCATAGTTTATAGCTGATACAGTGTGACAAACAGAGCATCTTTGCGCAGGACACTGAGTAATATGATGTGTTGCAATCTTTAATCTGCGCACTGGGCTTCTCAGGACAGTGAGATTGGGGTAATTCCAAATAAAGGACGACAATTAGAAAATCACTGTGCAATATTGTGAAACATTCTCGTGAAATTTGTAAATGTTACAGAGAGATGTGCGCATATTTCCCTGTCTAAAAATATTAGAAACCGTTTAGAATTATATTTCTTCAAATGGAACAGATTGCAAAATGTCGTCTCTAAAATGTGGTTAAGTTCCAGTTATCAGTGGTTGAGTGAAGAATGTCAGCATAAATCATGGAGCTATTATAAATGCTAAACAGGATATAATGTTGGCACATTATCTGTATCTTTACTCTGCAGGACGTGGATGTGTCTTACAGATTTTACATTTGCTGTGATATAATATGGTAACTTATGCATTATACGTGTTCCTTGTTATTGCCCAAATTGTTAGAAAAAAAACAAATAACATCAAATTAAGCCAAAAAGCCTTCAGGTCTGCGTACAAGTAATATGCATCATTAAGCCAGAAGGAAGCAGATGGTTTCATTGTGGCGAGCAAGGGTGAGAAGCAGCACAGGAGGATTTGAAAGCTAATTTTCGCGAGACATATAGAAAGCATTGCTTGTTTTTGGAGCAGTCTGTTACCAGCACTGTGCAATGGTTTGGTTTAGAAGAACTAGATTATTTCACATGTGTTAGTATGGGCAAGCAGGACCACAGATGACAAGGTGGCTTCGAGGCTGATAACCATTAACTTTATATTTCTTTCAGTAATAGTGGACCAGATGTATGCAGTGTCCTTAAATACTTTTAAAAGTGATCAGTTCAGCTGTTTTTTCTTATTATTAATTGGCGTAGCTCTAATTTGTTGCAGTTTTTAAATGAAGTTTATTTCAGCCCTTTTGGGGCTCATTATCCCTTCAAACAATTTGTTTAAAGTTAGTGCCTTGTCCTACACTTATTTGTGCCAGTAGATGCCAACTATAACTAGAGGGTTGGTGTATGTTGTAAAATATAACTTTCCACTGTTTGTTTGGATATAAAGGTATCAGTACATTGATTGCAGATTCTTCTTCCAAATGGCCCGCCTCATTAACCTTTATCGTCATAAAACAGATGTCAGCTTCTGTCTCACCTCAGGCAGTGATACTGGGTTGGATTTACCAGTGCACTAGCCCGTCAGTAGCCTTGGAAATGGTTTATTTCGTTTTCAAATTAGGTGCAACGCAAGGCTATACCCTTGTCTGTTTTTGGTCAGTGCAGCATCTGACAAACCACTGACTGGAAAACGTAAACTCTTTCGGTTACTGATTGGGCCCTGTAATTATTAAATAATCCCAAGACAACCTTAAACTAAATTTCTTCCCTACAACTCCACTTGCTTCCAGTAGATAAGTAAATGTAAAGGCAGAGGACAGATGAGTACACCAGGTGGATGATTTAGTATTAAAAAGCGAATTCTATTAATGAAGGTAAATAACTAGGCAGTCTATAGCAGATCCTCATTATTTCAGGAGCTGATCAATATACATGTGAATGGTTTGAATTGATTTATTCTATAGTCTTGAAATGCAACATGAAGTTGTCGTTGCTGTTTAGACTACCTTTGTTTTGACTATATACTGCCACAAGAGGGGGATGTGGAGAATTTATTGTAGAGCATCTCCCACTCCAATGCTAGTGTTTGCACTGAATTTTCGCCAAAGTTATCAGAGAGACTAAGAATTTCTGCAAAAATTTCAGTAAAATTAAACATTGTGTTGTAAATAATTCAATCCCATTCATTAGAATTTGAGACTGGAAGCAAGACTGTTGCAACCTAGTGTAAGAAAGACAGAAAGAAAAGCAAATCATGTATTAGAATGGAATAATTGAAATTTTGGTTTAAAGGAATCGCACTTTTCATGTTTCACCCAGCCTGTGGTTTAAGAAAGAGAGAAACACTTGCAAGTACTAGCGAGGATGCAAGTCTGGTGCTCGAGGGCTCCAGAACCTAATGGAAAAATACTTCAACAAACTGCTGCAGAATAAGCTCCTTCAGTGTGAGCATCTAATTTGTTTATCAAGTCATTATTCTAATATATTTTCTGGGAAGTGGGAAGCTCTCCTTTATGAATTTTCCTAAGATGGAATTGGTTTATTTTTATCAGACATAAACAAGTGCAATAAGTTATGTAAATCTCTATAAATTGATTAAAGAATTTATACAAAACAGCTTTTGTGATTGTGGTATTCCTAGCTTTGCTTTGACTTTATTACTGGCTGTACATTCCTGATCCAGATAGATCTTTGTATGAATTATGCAATGTGCAGAAAATATTCCAGTGTACCATTAGAAGAGTGTAGGCATTTTTCAGGATGTACCAAGTTCAGAAATTGCCTGTTACAGTCCTTCAAACACTTTGGATAAAGCTTGAGTTTGTTGATATGATTTATTTATTCACCTGATGATGGTACATCAAATTCTAGATACTTGAGACCTTCGAGGTAGTTTTGAAGCTCACTAGATATTGAAGAGTTGTTTGACTGAGTAGCCAATGTGCAGTGGTAAAACCATCAATTTTTATGTATTTAGCACCTCTGATATTGCTAAACATCCCAAAATGCTCCACAAGTGTTATCAAACAGCGCTCGCCACGAAAACAAGTGAGATATTGGGTTAGGTGCCAAAAACATCACCAAACAAGTGTGCTCAGTGATGCATCTTAGAGGAGAAAGATGCAGAAGGCATCCTAAAGATTCAAGTCTAAAAGCTAAAAGAATGTCAGCGGTGGAGCACTGAAATTGAGGATGAGCCAAAAACCAGGACTGAAGGAATGTGGTGACACCTGCTGGAACTCCGATTTGGTGGACAGACCTTTGAAGAAGTGCATTCTTTAACAAATTAAAAGTTTCTTTGGGGCACTCTGAAAGACTTTATATAAATGCAAGTTATTTTATCATGTGTAAATGTTGGTTCAGGTCAGCAAGATTCAGTGCTGATGGCAACCAAAAAGAGTTGATAAACAAGCCTGGATTTTCTCTTATGCAGCATATTCAGCCACAGAACATCTATGACATAGGAGGCAGACTTGATCTCTGGCCTATGCATAGATGGGCAATGATAGTTGCAGCAATATTATTGGAACAGGCCTGTCATTGGTCCCAGCTACCTCAATCATGTAAAAATCAGCCGGAGTTTAAAGTGTCAAACAGCACAGAAGGAAGCCTCCACATGTCTATGCTGGCTCTTTGAAATGTCTATCTGCTTGGTCCCATTCCCCTTCACTTTTCCCGTAACTGAACCTTTCTCCTCTATGCGGGCAATGTCCCTCTGTTCCCTGCCCATTCATGTAACTGTCAAGATACCTCTTAAAAATTGCTATTGTATCCATTTCCACCACCACCTCTGACAGTGCATTCCAGCCACTTACCATTCTCTGTGTTTAAAAAACAAACTTGCCTCTCATATCTCCTTTAACTTTTTCCCCCTTTACCTTAAAATTGTAATTGCCATTTCTACCCTGAGAAAAAGACTCTGACTATCCATTCCCTCTCATAATTTCATAAACTTTTATCAGCTTGCTCCTCAGCTTCCGATGTTCAAGTGAAAACGAATCAAGTGTGTCCAATCTCTCTTCGTAGCCAACACACTCCAAATCAGGCAACATTGTGGTAAACCTTTTCTGTACCCTGTAAAGCCTCCACATCCATCAGGTAGTGTAGCAACCAGAACTGTGACCTAACTAAAGTTCCATACAGTTGCAACATGACTTGCCTACTTTTACACTCTGTCCTGAACAATTAAGGCGAGCATGCTGTATGCCTTCTTGACCACCTTATCGATTTGTGTTGCCACTTTCAGAGATCTGTGAATCTGTATGCTTAGATGTTAATACTTCTGAGGGTTCCACCTTATATTGTATGCTACCCTCTTGCATTAGACCTTTCAAAATGCATCACAATGTCTATATTGTCCAAATTGTATGCAATCTGCCATTTTCCTTCCAAGTCTTCAGCCTGTCTATATTATGCTGTATCCTCTGGCAGTCCTCCTCACTATCCCCCCCAATCTTTGTGTCATCGACAAACTTACTTATCAGACTACCTACATTCTCCTCCAATAACAAATGACATGGGTCTCAGCACTGATGCCTGCAGAACATTACTGATCACAGATCTCAAGTCAAGAAAAAAAACCTTCAAAAAAAAAACCAGAAAAAATCCAGTTGGACTATTTATATATTGCTTCAAGAAAACCATCGAGATATGCCAGGACTGTTGCTTACCTACTGCTCTGTTTCCCATCCCCCTGCCACACCAGTTTAAACTCTCCCTGGTGCCACTAGCAAACCTTCCTACCAGGATATTCGTGCTCCTCCAGTTTAGGTGCAACCTGTCCTCCTTGTACAGTCCTATCCTCCCTGGAAGATATCCCAATGATGCACATACCTGAAGCCCTGCGTTGTATGCCAGCTTTTTAGCCATGTTTTTAACAGTAGTATCCTCCTGTTCCTAGTTGCACTGGCACATGGCACAGGGAGTAATCCCATGATTATAACCCTAGAGGTCCTCCTTTTCAACTTTCTGTCTAACTCCCCAAACTCCCTTTGCAGGACCTCGTCACTTCTTCCTGCCTATGTCATTAGTACCAACATGGACCATGACGTCTGGCTGCTTACGCTACCTTTTGAGAATGTCCTCTGCTCACTCACATACATCCTTGACCCTGTCACCAAGATGGCAGTACACTACCCTGGACTCTTGCTTTTGGCCACAGAAACACTTATTTGTCCCTGACTATTGAGTCCTCAATTACTGCTGCACTTTAACCCTCCCTGCTGTACAGCAGAGCTAGTTGTGGTGCTACAGGGGACTCCTCCATTGTCTGCCTAACCCTTCTAGTTGTTGCTTGTCTAATCAGCCTGAATCGTGGGTGTAACCACATCTCAAAAACTCCTGTCTCAGATGTATTGCATCCTCTGAAGTGTGTCCAGCTGTCAATCCAACCAATCCATGTGGCCTGACAGGAGCTGCAGTCGGACATACTACCTGCAGATGTAGTTGTCAGGGACATTCAAACTGTCTCTGCTTTCCCACGTTCTGCAGGAGAAGACGACTACCCTCCTGACTGCCATTTTTTACTCTCTCGAAGCTATTTAATAAAAATTAAATCTCTGTTAAGATATTTTGGAGCTAACTAGATGGTCCCTGGTGTTAGATTTTCACTTCCTAAAAATACTTTTTTAAACAATAGTCTGGGTGCTATTATAAATCCCAGTATTGTACAACTGTACCACTAGCCTAATGCCACTGCTCCAGAAATTTATGGGTATGAAAAGAGTTATTGGAAATTGAAGATAATGGAAATCAGCTAACCACTACTCACTGGTCCGAAGTGCTGTCCAGAGCTTCACTTTTGAATGTGCGATGTCGTGAAGTGCAGATGCCATGATAGTCCATGATTAAGGTAAGGCTGCTTTTTTATTTTAATTTCAAAAATATATTTTAGTCATAAAAATATCTTTGTATGCATACTTGCTAAAGCAGTTCGGTTCTGTACAGTGGCGTATGAAGAAGCACTTTGAGTTTGACTCTATCTAGCAAACAAATCAGAGTTATTCCTTTCTTGTACAAGATTATATTTGCATATATTTGAGGCATCGGGAGGATCCAATATCTGATTTAATTTTGGCAGCAAGACCTCTAATAGTGGTCTTTCCTAACTGTGCCCTAATGATAATTACCTCAGGGTTTAGTGCATCCCTCAGCACATTGTTCTCGACCTTGGAATGTGCCAGTCTGCAACATTCATACTAGGTCAACTCCTTGATCTGGAAGACCAACAAGTTTCTGACAAGTCAAAGAGCATCTTTCACCAGGTTGATGGTCCTCCAGGCACAGTGATAGGCCCAAACCGGTCCATGCTGACCAAAATGACCATCCACCGTAACCCCATTTCACTGCACTTAGCCCATATCCTTCTAAGCCTTTCCTTTCCATGTATTGTTGAAATGCCTTTTAAATATTGTTAATGTACCCGCCTCAACCACTTCCACTGGCAGCTCATTCCACATGCTTACTACTGTCTGTGTAAAAAGTAAAATTGCCCTTGAGGTTCCCTTTTATTCTTTCCTCTCTAACCTTAAGCTAGTGCCCTCTGGTCCTCAATTACCCAACCCTGGGAAAAAGACTGAGCGCACTCACCCTATCCATGCCTCTCATGATGTTATACACTTCTGTAAGATCCCCTCTTGGACTCCTACACACGAAAGAAAACATCTTAGCTTGTCTAACCCCACCCTATAACTTAGACCATTGAGTCCAGGCAACACACTTGTAAGTTTCTTCTGCACTGTTTACAGTTTAATAACATCGTTTCTATAGCAAGGTGACCAAAACTGAACACACTACTCCCAAGTGCGGCCTCACCAACAACCTGTTCATCTGCAGCATAACTTCCCAGCTTCTGTACTCAATGCCCTGACTGATGAAGGCATCTGTGCCAAAAGCTGCCTTCACTGCCCTGTCTACCTGTGTTTCCCTGACCCCCAATGTCTCATCTTCACATGAACATCCAGTCCCTATACACTTCCATCCGCTATGACTGTTGGCCTCCAAGCCCTCCATTTCTTCCTCTTCTGATGTCCCCACCAATACCCTTCAACTGACACACTCATTCATTTGGCTGAACTGGTCCTCACCCTCAATAGTTTCTCCTTTGAAACCTCCCACTTCCTCCAGATGAAAGGAGTCCATCTTTCACAGTTACACCAGCACCATTCCCCACCTTTTCCTCTGCTACATTGATGACTGCATTGGTGCCACCTCATGCTTCCATGAGGATGTTGAGCAGTTTATCAACTTCAACACATTCCACCCTGACCTTAGGTTCACTTGAACCATCTCGGACATCTCCATCCCTTTCCTGGACCTCTCCACCTCCATCAACAGTGACTGACTCAACACTGACACCTTCTACAAACCTACCGACTCCCATAGCTACCTGGATTGCACCTTCTCCCACCCTGCCTCCTGTAAAAAGGCTATCCCTTATTCCCAATTCCTCCACCTCCACCGCATCTATTCCCAGGATGGCCAGTTCCACCACAGAACTCACCAGATGACCTCCTTTAAAGACTGCAATTTCCCCTCCCATGTGGTTAATGATGCCCTTCAGCGCATCTCATCCACTTCCCGCACCTCTACCCTTGATCTCCACCTCTCCAATTGCAGCAATGACAGAACCTCCCTGGCCTTCACCTTCTACCCCACCAACCTCCGCATACATTGCATCATCCTCTGCCATTTACGACACCTTCAAACATCCCTGCCCACCGCTATCCACATTCCAGAAAGATCATTCCCTCTGCGACTCTCTTCTCAGGTCCACCCCCCCTCCCAATCAACCCTCCCCTCCTGCCACCTTCCCATGCCACCGCAGAAATTGCAAAATCTGCGTCCATACTCCCCCACCCTCCCCCTCACCTCCATCCAAGGCCCCAAAGGAGCCTTCCACATCTATCAGAGCTTTACCTGTTCATCTCCCTTCCCATCTATCTGCAACACCATCCTCACTGACCCATCACCATTACCCCCACCTCCATCTACCTATCGCACTCTCAGCTACCTTCCCCAGCCCCCCAGCCACACCCGCCCTCCCATTTATCTCTCAGCCCCTTCGGCTCCCAGCCTCATTCCTGACGAAGGGCTTTTGCTTGAAACGGTGATTTTCCTGCTCCCTGGATATTGCCTGACTGGCTATGCTTTTCTAGCAGCACACTCTCATCTCTAATCTCCAGCATTTGCAGTCCTCACTTTCGCCTGTCTACCTGTGACTCCACTTTCAGAGAACTGTGAACCTGAACTCCAAGGTCCCTCTGCCCAACTCCACTCCTTAAGGCCCCACCATTCACCATGAAACCGTTACCTTGATTTGACTTTCTGAGCTGCAAGACCTCACTTATTTATATTAACCTCCATTTGCCTTTTCTTGGCCCACTTCCCCAGCTGATCCAGGTCCTGCTGCAGTTTCTGAGAACCTTCCTCACTGTCCACAATGCCGCCTATTTTAGTGTCATCAGCAAACTTACTAATTATGCCTTGTACATTCTCATCCAAGTCATTGATATAGATGACGAACAGTAATGGGTTCAGCACAGACGCCTGAGGCACTCCACTGGTCACAGGCCTCCAGTCCAACAAGCAGCCTTCCACTATTACCTTCTGCTTCCATCCATGAATCCAACTGTGTGTCCAATTTGCCAGCTCCCCCTCGATTCCATGCGATCGAACCTTCCAGAGCAGCCTACCATGTGGAACCTTATCAAAGACCTTATGAAATCCATGTAGACTATGTCTACCATCCTGCCCTCGTCAAACTTCCTGGTCACTTCATCAAAGAACTCTAACAAATTTGTGACGCACAAAGCCATGCTGACTACTAATCAAACCCTGTCTTAACAAATGCATGTATATCTTATCTCAAAATCTTCTCACAGATACTAGACTTATTGATCTACAGTTCCCAGGTTTTTCTTTGCAGCCCTTCTTGAATAAGGGCGCAACATTCGCTACCTTCAGTCTTCTGGGACCTCACCCCTGGCTAACGATGCAAAAATGTCAGCCATGGCCACCCGCAATTATTTCTCTAGCCTCTTGCAGTGTTCTTGGATATATCTGTCAGGAGCAGGAGATTAATCATAAAATCCTAGAATCCCTACAGTGTGGAAACAGGCCAGCACCAAGTCCACACCAACCCTCCAAAGAGCATTCCACCCAGGTCTATTCCCCCACCCACACCAATTCTACATCTCCCATGAGCAATGCACCCAACCTACACCTTCCCGAACATCACTGGCAATTCAGCATAGCCAGTTCACCTAACCTGCACATCTTTGGATTGTGGGAGGAAACCGGAACACCCAGAGGACATGCATGCAGATGCAGGGGGAATATGCAAACTCCACGTACAAAGTTGCCAGAGGCTGGAATTGTACCTGGGTCCCTGGCACTGAGAGGCAGCAATGCTAGCCACTGAGCCGCCGTGCCACCCAGAATCCACCTTCATACATTCTGATATGTCCAACACTTCCTCTACTGTGATATGGACTTTCCCCAATTTATCACCACTAACTTCCCCAAGTTTCCAAGTCCTCGTACCTTTCTCCATGGTTAACACAGAGGAGAATCACCCATCTCCTGTAGTTCCACATATACGTGTCCACTTTGGTGACTAAGGGGTCCTATTCTCACTTGATGTTTGTCTCTGTGTGTCCCCCAGGGAACAGCCCATAGACTACAGAGTCCCGAGTCACAGAGTTGCTTGGGGTGAACCTTGATGAAAGCCACTACATCTTTCTGCAGATCTCCTTCACAAAGGCACATTCCAGCAGGAGATGTGTGATAGTCCACGATCTCCCCCTGCTACAACAAGGGCAGCGTAAGGCTGTTACTCGATATAGAAGCCAAAAACGCCTATGATCTTGTTTTTTTTTAATTTACTCTGGTCTCTGTGAGCCCCTTCTCCATCATGATGATGAGACAACTTCTCTCGGAACCCTCCTTGGTTGCTTCTCACTGGCAACCTCTGTGGAATATAGTTGGGAATTCTAGCTCCCAGTTACTCCACAGACTTAACCTGGTAGCTTCCAACTCAGGAGACAATGTTTTTCACTGCTGTGGTCAGATAAGAGTTATTGCATGGTAGTCATAGAGTCATAGAAATGTACAGTACAGAAACAGACCCTTCGGTCCAACTTATCCATTCTGACCAGATATCCCAACCCAATCTAGTCCTATTTGCCAGCACTTGGCCCATATCCCTCTTAAATACTACTTATTCATATTCCTATCCAGATGCCTTTTAAATGTTGTAATTGTACTAGCCTCCACCACATCCTCTGGCAGCTCATTCCATACACGCACCACCTTCTGTGTGAAAAAGTTGCCCCTTAGTTCCCTTTTATATCTTTCCCCTCTCACCCTAAACCTATGCCCTATAGTTCTGGGCTTGCCCACCCCAGGGGAAGGACTTTGTCTATTTGCCCTATCCATGCCCCTCATGATTTTGTAAACCTCTATAAGGTCACCCCTCAGCCTCTGATATTCCAGGGAGAACAGCCCCAGCCTATTCAACCTGTCCCCGTAGCTCAAACCCTCCACCCTTGGCAACATCCTTGTAAATCTATTCTGAACCCTTTCAAGTTTTACAATATCCTTCCAATAGGAAGGAGACCAGAATTGCACACACTGTTCCAAAAGTGGCCAAACAAATATCCTGTACAGTTGCAACATGGCCTCCCAACTCCTATACTTAATGCTCTGGCCAATAAAGGAAAGCACACCAAACGCCGCCTGCTCTATCCTACCTACCTGCAACTCCACTTTCAAGGAGCTATGAACCTGCAAGTAGTCTCTGCTATATTTGAGGAGACTGAGAAGGTTCGGGATTCTCTGGACTCTCTTCATCAGCTGAGGTTTTCATTTCCGTTCACTTCATCCAAAGTCCTTTCCAACAGCCAGCCTCCAGAGGTCACAGCTGGTAGTGCCAATGCCTGACATCTTCACATTTCACATGCAGGTTTCCTTGTAGTAGAGGGACGGATGTTCATCAGACTGTGACTCAGTGCCCAATTCATCATACGAAGGAGGCTCTTTAGATAAATGGCCACTATCCATCAAGTGAACATGGCCAAGGTTAGAACAGATGCTCTAGACTTAATGAGTATGTGCTCATGGAATAAGCATGTTCTTAGAGTTGGTAATTTAAAAAAAAAATCCTTGCCAAGAAATGCTAACAATATATCAGAAGCAGTGTCAGAGAAAAGCCTGACCAGTTTTACCCTCCCGACCGTAAAGGAGTGTGTTGAGATTGATAGGCTCTCGAGTCTGGTGCACTGTCAGTTCGCTGCTTGCTTCCTTGAGCTTGGATGTAATAGCTACAGCTTTTGGAATGCATGCTTTGATTGTGGAACCTGGATTAGGTTCGGTGAATTGGCTATGCTAAATTGTCCACAGTGTTCAGGGATGTATAGGTTAGGTGCATTAGTCAGGGAACATTTAGGGTAATAGGTCTGGATGGGATACTCTTCGGAGGGGCGGTGTGGACTTGGGCCAAAGGGCCTATTTCCATACTGTAGGAATTCTGGTTCTTAGATCATCCATCTTCAGTTGTCATGTCTTACAATGTTAATGATCATAGCTCTTCAACGTTCATGGTTCCTTATATCAGCCAACATCCTGGCATTTTCTCAATACTTACTTCTATTCTTCTTAATCTGTTGGTGTATTTTCTTCACTGCTACTCTTAATTTTATCAGTTGTTTCTCCCTCCTAATAAACCAATGAATTGTAGATGTCTCTTGGTGATTATCCACAAATTTTCATTTGTCTGTATTTGTTTTAACTTCCCCTTTAATTTTGTGCATTACCCAACTACTTGTCTCAAAAAACACATTCCCCATTTCCTTTGTTTTCTATTGTTTTGATATTATTCCATTTTTTAATATTAACTAGATGTAGAAAGGCAATGCAGTGACTCGGTGGTTAACAGTGCTGCCTCCACAGCACCAGGGACCCAGGTTCAATTCCACTCTCAGGTGACTGTGTGGAGATTTTCCCCATGTCCATGTGGGTTTCCTCCCACAGTCCAAAGATGTGTGGTTTGGGTGGATTGTCTATTCCAAATTGCCCATAGTGACCAGGCATGTGCAGGCTAGGTGGATTAGGCAGGATAGATGTGGGGTTACGGTGATATTGGAGAGGAGGGGTGGGGGAGGAAGTGGGGCGGGCTTGTCTGGGTGGGATGCTCTTTGGAGGATCAGTGTGGACTCAATGGGCTAAATGGCTTTATTCCACACTCTAAGGATTCCATGATTCTAGAATTTTGGTCATATCATTTTGCTTTCCAGAGAGGTTCTCTTACTACTTAAAAAAAATGTCTGATCTGTTTGTGAAAATTTGTGATCACTTGCATCCCCCATGAGGATACACAGGAAAATAATTCTGTGCTATATTCCTTTACGTTACACTTATTTTACATCCGGATGTAATCCTTTTTCTGGCATCATCATGCATTCTGTTTTGCTGTAATGTAATGTTGATCATTATCTGTTATTACTTGTTACTATTGTGGAGATTTTTCTCTATCTGAATCAATTCAAATGGGCGGCACGGTGGCACAGTGGTTAGCACTGCTGCCTCACAGCGCCAGACACCCGGGTTCATTTCCCGACTGTGTGGAGTTTGCACGTTCTCCCCGTGTCTGCGTGGGTTTCCTCCGGGTGCTCCGGTTTCCTCCCACAGTCCAAAAGATGTGCGGGTCAGGTGAATTGGCCATGCTAAATTGCCCGTAGTGTTAGGTAAGGGACAAATGTAGGGGTATGGGTGGGTTTCTCTTCGGCGGGTCAGTGTGGACTTGTTGAGCCGAAGGGCCTGTTTCCACACTGTAAGTAATCTAATCTAATCTAATTAGTGCTACTTGCATACCTCAAATTATTTATTTTCTATCCACTTGAAATTGCTGATATGTCAAGCAGAATGTACAGAAACACCCTGGTGAAATGTGAGAAAGAAGGAGTGGTTTATGTTTAACTTGGATGTTCCCCCTTGTCATTACAGCCAAATGTTTCAGCATTTATATCTGAAGAACAGACGCATCTGGGGGCCAGATGTTGTGGAAGCTGACATCACGTAACAAGTGGTGAGTGGCAAAGTCCCAGTTTATTCTGTTGACAAAACAAATGAATGCTGCCAGACTCTCTCTCTTCAAGCTAATTTATTATTTTCTTGAAAAAAAAATCAAGGAAGTTCCTCACTGTCTTGTGCTCCACAAATCCAAATCCCAGCTTCCTCTGTGCAAGATGCACGTAGACAAATTTTAGTCCCCTGGTTTGATGCTGCAAGAGATGCTGGCTGTAATATGTCCATATTGGCTGGACTGCTAGTTACAAAGACTCTTTGTTATTGCTGGGAATTCATTCTTTCAAGCTGTTCTATTCTCTCTCTCTCTTCAATCATTGCCCGAAGGGCACAAAGTTCTTCAGCCTTTATAGCAAACAGTTGTCTGAAAAAAGATGAGGAGAAAGAAATCATGGTTAGTTAATTTGACTAATTTTACAATGTGTATTTTCTATAAACATGCAGCCACATCTACCAACTAAATTAGTAACCCTTTTAGACATGTTCCTACTAAGTATTGTTTCATAGTAACTAATGAGGGATTTTTCTGTAACTTATCAGTGTTCTTTGATCTGCCCATTGAGACATGAAACTGACCTCAAATCTTTTCATTGGTAATCTGCACAAGTGTTATGTTAATTATTATTATTCTGCTTAGCTGTAGAATTATAACAATGTTGTTTGAAATACTAAATATTTCTATTTGCAAGAGAATACAAAATGTTATTGTACTTCAAAGCCCAGTGTGGAAAGTATACGCCAAGAATCAATTGTCAGTAAGTAAAGGTATTTATGTCTGGATTTTATGTAATTTATATTAATAACGCACTATATTCAAACAAATGTTCTATGATGAAGAACGGGAAGATTAACATTTGTATGGTTTTATTCACAACCTCAGATCCTCCTAAATTGCTTTGCCTGCATGAGGTACTGTTGAAGAGTGGTTTCTGTTGTAATATAGGCAATGTGTCGTTAATTTGGTCTTGGCTACTAACATAAGCAGCAATAAAACTAAGATGACTTAGTGCTGTTAGTTGAGGTATTCATCTTAGACCGCATACCTGGAGGCTTACTCAATTCTTTTACAAATAGCACCGTAAGATTCTTAATATTCACCCTAGAGAATAAATGAGAACTTTATTTTGCGGCCTCATTTGAAAACAACATCTCTAACAGTGAATCTCCCTCATTGTTGCATACAAGTGCAAACCCTGGAGTGTACTTTGTGCCCAGAATCTTTTAGCTCATAAGCAGTGTCAACTGAGCCATGGCTGACACAATACATCATGATATAGTTAGTCTTAGCCTTAGCTACGGGTTGAGAGACCTAGGAACCTTCCTTATTAACTCTTTTAATCTACAGTCGGTTACAAATTGATTGACCAGAATGGCTTCAAATGTATCATCAGTGGTGCCTGAAAGTTTGAGCAAAATTTCTAGAAATATCAGAGGGATCTGCAGCTCTCAGGTGGAACCCTGGTCTAATGTCATATTGACAAAATGTACCTAGCCCAAAAACAGCAAACGTGAGATCTAGCCTGGAATCAGTGCTTCGGTCATAACTGAGCAGGTCTACTTGTCCCTGCTGAGTAGGTTGCTCAGTGATTTCTTAGTTCACTGTTCAGTTTGTTTAAATTGTAAGTACCATGGCTCCATTGTTTGAAACTAGAAATGTGTTTTCAGACAGGATCGTAGAAATCAATCATAATCTAAATGATGCAAGAGGCTCCTGAGCCAAATAGTACCTTGTCTATGTTCACAGGCAGCTATTACATGCCATGTCTATGTTTCTATTCATTTACAGGATGAGGGCATAGTTGGTTAGGCCAGCATTTGTTACCCATCCCTAATTGCCCAAAGGGCAATTGACAGTTAACCTCATTGCTGTGGGTCTGGAGTCACATGTAGGTCAGACCGGGCAAGGATGGCAGTTTCCTTCCCTAAAGGGACATTAGTGAACCAGATGGGTTTTTACAGCAATCAACAATGGTGGTCATCATTAAACTTTTAATTCCACCATCTACCGTGGCGGGATTCGAACCCAGGTCTCTAGAACATTATCTGGGTCTCTGGATTAACAGCCCAGTGATAATGTCACTAGGCCATTTCCTCCTCCATTGTCTAATAACAATATTAATGGATTACAGTGGGCACAGAATGGTAGGGCTCCACAGTGTTTGCTTTGCATGACAGCTTTTACCAGAGCCAAGTTGATAAAGCTTTGAAAATTGCCATGTTTTACAACATCGTAGCACATATTTGGAGAAATTATTGACACGTGCAAAAAGTAAGTTGGGAGGGGGTTTTGTCACATATACCTCTGGTGAACACAAGGAAACTGGAGTATGGTATGTCAGTGTTTTAGAGACTATAAATACAACTTATTTAATGGATAAGCAAAAAAAGATACTGTGTTGTTTTACTGATTGAATGTTATATAGATATCTATGTAGCATAGCACAGCGAGCTATGTACACTGCTTTCCAGTGACTTTCCAAACATCTTTAAGATATAACCCTGGCCACTGCATAAAATGCCCATTGAATGTTAGCGACCATTGAGTGCACAGAGTACCATGTGTCTCACATATTCCTGTACTTTCCCAGTTGTTTCTATGACCATTGTATTGACCACAAATTAGCATGATTGAACCAAGACATTGAGGTTCAGTGCAAGATCATCTGATTCACGCAAAGCCAATGTATTTCCTCAGTGGTGAGAAGCTAGAATTAAAGTCATTTACAATAGTAAATTGTCTACATCAATTTCAAGAAAGCATGTGCATTCAGTTGAATGCCCTGTGCTGCGAACTGGTGAAGTGCTTACAAAGTTCAATTCTTATGACAGAAGCCACTAGTGATTTGAGTTCAGTACAGAGTCAGGTTCCAGTTCAGGAGCAAGAATAGAAATTGCTGGAAAAGCTCAGCAAGTCTGGCAGCATCTGTGGACAGAAATCAGAGTTAACATTTCAGATCCAGTGACCCTTCCTCAGAACAATTCGGGAGAACGGTTTCAGTCAGCAAGGGGGTTTTAATTTGTGAAGTGTCTAAGCTGTGAAACTCTATGTAGATGTTTCCAACTGTCAGAACTCAGTCATCAGAGCTTGAAAGAAATTTCTCTGCAACTGAACCTGAAACAGTTAGGTAAGTAAGAAATTAGAGTTAAGAAGTAACACTTTGTTGGAATCGAATATCTGTAAAGGATATTGCTAGGGAAAGTTTGTTTTGTGGATTATGTGAAGACTGTTAAAACAGTCATACATTTAGGTTTATTTGTTTTTTAATTTTTGTACAATAAAGTCATGTTCTTTTGTTATAGAACACTGCCTGCCTTGTGCAAATATGTTCCGTAACTACCTGCCATGTTAACCCTCTTCAAAAATTAAGCTTATGAATGACTTGCCCAGTATTACCATCAGCTGGAATCATGACATTGTTCAATAACCTTTTATGGTGCACCTTATTGAATGCTTTACTTAAGTCCAAATGCGCTACATCTATTGGTACCTCTTTATGCAAATGTGTGTTATATCCTCAGGTAACTCCTATAAATTTATCACTCATGATTTCCCTTTCACAAACCATGTCTTCTTAGCCTGACTATTATTACTGGGTACTATGATTATCTGAAGACCCTGATATTACCTCCTTAATAATCAATGCTAGCATTTTCTTAATGACACGTTAGGCTAATTAGCCTATAGTTTCCAGCTTTTTATCTCCCTCCTTTCTTGAATTAGCTTTGAATTTTTCCAATCCACTGAACTTTTTCAGAACCTAAGAGTTTTGGAAAATTACAACAAAGTCATCTACCATCTCTGCAGCCATTTCATTTACAATGCTGGGGTATAGACACTCAACCCATTACATTTTCTGGTGATTTTTTTTAAGTTCCTCCCTACTTTTTGCTAACTGCATTTTCTTTTCACTCTTGAGGTGTTTTTGTGTGTTAAGATTTCTGTGTTTAGATTTGCTGGTTATAAAATATCCCAATCTTCTGGGCTAAGACCAACCTTTTCAGCATTTATGCACTTTCTATCAATTTGATTCCATCCTTGACTTCCATAGTTATCCCTGGATGGTAACTCAATCTCATGCAATCTTTCTTTCTCAAAGGAGTATACCTTTCAGATTTACGAAACATCTCCTGAAATTTCTGCTCCAGTTTAACTTACTTCCCTTTCTACTTTAGTTGATACTCACAACATACTTCGATAATGCCTTTATTTAAATTTGAAACTCTAGCTTCTGACACAAATTTCTCACACTGAAACAGGCTCAGTGGGTCGTGTCTAAGAACCAAAAGCTCTGAATTCAAGTCTCACAGCAGGAAATGTTTGTCACAGAAGGAGTCTTCGTGATGTGGTTAGCCAGGTCAATAATCAGCCCCCTAATCTTACCTTCCACTCAATCCCCAGAGGAGAAATGCATGTACATGACGATAAACAAAAGAAATACAACTACCTAAATAAAACTTGCTAAAAAATGAAACATATGGAGTGAACTTTAAGTTTCTGTGAGTTTTTGTTGAAACCAGCAGCATGGAAATGCAGGAAGAAGAAGAAAAAATACTGCAGAAATTCAACAGGTCTGGCAGTACCCTGGACTCAAAACATTTAACCTTGTTTTTCTCTCTCCATATATATTGCCAAACCTGCCAACTTTCTCCAGCAGATTTCCAGCAGCCACGCTGTTGTGCTCTTACTGAGAAAAGTGCAGGGCACAAATTTGCTTCTTACTTTAGATCAAGGTTCTGATCTTCTAAAGCTTTCATGGATGTCACGTATTTCCTCTTCATGGAGCCAATGTTTGACTTGTAAGTTCCTTCAATCTCAGCTAGCTGAGCTCGCTGGAACAGAAATCAACATAATTGGGAAAGAAAACCATCTCAAAACATTTTCCTTCAAGACAGTAGACACCATATTTACAACAAGTTGTGGACACAGTGACTGGCCAAAAAGAGGTGGTGATGGATGTAGATTCTGTCAGAGCCATAGCCAAACTGAGAAGGAACCTGTTTGCTCTCTCAGGGAGAGTTAAACAGATGTACTTTGGTTTGTCAATGAAATTGCCCTCTTTGGTTAAAAAAAACTTGCTACATGGAACACCTGAGGCACATGGCATTTGTGGGACTGTATTCCAACAAGACAATTATGATTCCCTGTCCTTCTCTCTCCTGTCTCATATCTCCAGTTTAAAAATGCTCTATTATTTTCTTGTAGTCTTTGTCTAATTGGAGGAACAATTAATCCTATTTTTTCCCCTTCCCCCACAACTTTCTATTAATTCCTTGATCATTTTTAATGTAATAGATATATGAATTTTTGCTATGAGCTTCTTGTTTGGCCCTTATCAAAGGAGACTGCATATTCACCACATAACTTCCATTCTCTCTATCTAATCAGTTATTCCTCTGACTGCTGGCTTGTCAAACAGGACTAGCCACCAACGGATCCTGCTCCCAGGCTGAAATGAACCCAACCAGGGAGGTTATGCTGCAGTTGTAGAGGGTACCGGTGAGTCCACACCCGGAGTACTATACTGTGTACAGATTTGGTCTCCTTACTTGAGAAGGGATGCAAAGGCCTCTGCCACCAAAGGCCAGAGGAGGTTAAATCCGGAGTTGAGAGGGTTGGCTTCTGTGAAGAGATTGAGTAGATTGGAAATATACTCAGAACATGGGGAGGGGGGAGTGGGGAAATCTTATAGAAATTATGAAGGGAATAGATCAGATAGAAGCAGGGAGGTTGTTTCCATTGGTGGGTGAAACTAGAGCTAGGGGAGCATAGCCTCAGAATAAGGGGGAGCAGGTTTAGGACTGAGTTGAGGAGGAGCTTCTTCACCCAAAGGGTTATGAATCTGTGGAACTCCCTGCCCAGTGAAGCAGTTGAGGCTACCTCGGTGAATGTTTTTAAGGCAAAGACAGATCTTTGAACAGTAAACGCATCGAGGATTATGGCGAGTGGGCGGGAAAGTGGAGCTGAGGCCACAAGAAGGTCAGCCATGATCTTATTGAATGGTGGAGCAGGCCCGAGGGCCAGATGGCCTACTCCTGCTCCGAGTCCTTATGTGTTCTTCTGTAAATTGCCAGCTTGAATTCTGGATCCTAAGAGTTAGCATGACTGAAATTAGACCTATAAATATCTGACTTTTCCTTCTCTACTTCAGGAACAAATGGATTTGTTTGCAGTAAAGACGTTGAGCTTTCAAAGGCTCATGAATGTGCAGCTACTTCTCTGTACTGGAAGTCAAACAATTTGAGGAGTCACTACAGTTCTTAGTCACAATTCAGAATATTTTCTCTTGGGAGTAAAGTGTGAGGAGCATAGATAGGAAGAGACTCTCCCCTTGAAAGAGGGATCAATGACCAGGGGATGTAGATTTAAGGTAAGGGACAGAAGGTCTAGAGGAGATGTGAGAAAAAAACGTTTTCACCCAGACGGTGGTGGGAAATCTGGATCTCGCTCACTGTAAGTGTGGTAGAGGCAGAAACCTTCATAACATTCAAGTATTTAGATGTGCACTTGTGATGCCAAGGCAGGCAAGACTTATAGGCTAACTGCTGCAATGTGGGATTGGAAAAGTTAGGCAGTTACTTTGGACTGGCGCGGACATGATGGATGGAAGAGCCGTTTTTCTGTGTGGTAGATCTCTATCATGGTGGTTAACTAGGCAAATACAGCAACTCTAGTTTACGCAGCAAGATCCCACATATGGCTAGATAATCTCCACCCCCGCCCCCCACCCCAAACAGGTTCAGGCGACTGAGAGATATTTGACCAAGACGCTGGAGAACTTGATCTCTTTCAAATAATCTGATGTAATTTTTGATACACACTTGATCAGGCAGACTGCGGAGCCTCTAACCATGCAGGCAGTACTGCCCTGGGGCCTCAGTCACTTACATATCTCCATCTGGCTCGTGCCTATGCTATTTGGACTGAGGCCAGCCATCCAGCAAACATACAAAGCCGGCACACTTGCTTTTACAATGAAGCTATTGTCATTCCTGTCACCAGCTTTCGACAAACATATATCAGGAATCCACATGCCATAAACCAACCCGAAGAGCTCAGGGCTGGAACCGCTTTCTAGAAGATGGCAGAATACCAGCTTACATCATATGCCAGCTGTGTCTCAAGAAAGCTCAGATACTCAGACTGATTCTGTATTTCTTCATTCTTCTTTTCCAGCTGCTGCAGCAGATCCTATGAAACAACGACAGGCCAAATGTTACTACCTCTTTGACCAATGTAAGTTATTCCCTACTTTTTAAGATTCCCTTCTCCTGCATGACGGTTCCTGTCTGAGAATTTTACAGGCGGATTGTTCCCAGTGCCATGAGAATACAGCTCTTGAGCCAATCATTTACAGGGAGAGTGTCTCCCTGTAATTTGGAAACTGGAATGCTGCAATAAGTAGAAATCTTTCTCTTTGGCTCCACACCTCAAAGCAAAGTAAGTGTGGAAATGAAGTGCCCGTTCTCTGGCTGTTCCCAGAACAAGGAATAAGCAAGAGTTGTATGCATCTAGGGTCTGAGTCCATTGCCAGTCGGAACATTCTGTTTGCAATATTCCAAGATGCTTTCGAGGGTGTGAATGTGCCCTTTCTGTCTGCCTCCATTATTTAGTCAAAGTGAATGCTCTTTTCCTACAAAACCCACTCTATGGTAAGGTTAATGGACTTTTAATAGACTTTTAAACCAAATCAAAATTTAAAACCATCACTGTTTCTGTCCATAATGAGGATTTGGGGTTTAGCATGCCTGAATTGAGAATGGAGTGTGGCGTAGGAAAAGCACAGCAGGTCAGTCAGCATTGGAGGAACAGGAGAATCGACGTTTCAGGCATAAGGCGTTCATCAGGAATTCCTGATGAATTCTGAAACATTGAATTTCCTGCTCTTCAGATGCTGCCTGACCTGCTGTGCTTTTCTAGCACTCTCATCTCTGATCTCCAGCCCTCACTCTCTCTTGAATGGAGACTTGAAAGTATTGGAGATACTTAGAGGGGAGTGACAGATGCAGTTAAGAAAATAGCCATTCTTTTCAAGCCATCTAGCTTCTATTTGTAGTCATACTTTTGACTCCAAAATTACATTTAAAGCACTCTGAAACAAACATTTAGCTGTGATGACCAGACCAGTCTCCAGAAAGCATCTTTAGGGTGATGGCTTTTTGTGTGGAAGTTCGTGCAAGTTATTTTGTGATGAACCATCTGTTGCTAACCTAAGCCTGAGTGCTAATTTAAATACAGCAGCGTGTAGGAAATGGCTGCTTCACCAATGAATTGTGGCTTTATGTTTAATGGAGTGGTAATGATTAGTGAGGATGTTAATGAATTCTCCTAATACTGCTTCTGTGAGAGTCCACATCCTCCAGTCATCCAGCATTAATACAGAAGGTGATCTTACCATTTGACTTCATCACCTAATAACGTAGTTAGAGTGAAAAAGGCACCACTGACAACCAAACGATAACCCCTAAAAATTGCAAAGTTGACCTTGGAGAATATTTGATCGGGACCCCTCAACAAAAAAAAAGCACTTTGACTCCTGGTTTCCCCCTCCCCTCCCCTCCCCTCCCCTCCCCTCGACCACCAAACAAAAAGAAAAGACACCTTCCCAGTGAGCATGTGAATGGTGGGATTGTGCTGACTTTGAAGATCAGGGCAGATAACTTGGCTTTTGCTTGTTAGAGGTGATCATTGTCTGCTCTTGTGTAACACGTTTATACCTTGATCTGTAGCTTTGCATTTCTCAGCTCCTCAACCGTTTCCATAATGGCACTATACTGCTCTGCAGCATTCTGAGAAAGCAGAGACAAGTATTAGATTCCATCCCATAATCTGAAATAGACCATTTGCTAAAATAAAGCTTTTGTTTCTGCATCTTGCAAACTGGGAAATCTGAATCTGGACTGCAGCTAATTTAATGGCAATATGTCAAAAGTATCCATTACTTATATGGTGCTGCATTTATCTTGTTGGATCAAGAAGACTTTGTTGGGCTACTTTGAAGTAGAGATAAAATTAACAATTAGAATTAGTTGCAACTGTTTTTAAACTTTTGAGAGCTCATAAGGTCACCGGGGAGGTCCCAACTTCTGAACCTCTTACCCTTACCTGAGGCGTGGTGATGCTCTGGTTAAACTCTCTTTCGTGCATGCGCTCTATCTCTCTCTCTGTCTCTCGCTTGCTCTCTCTCAAACATACATCTAATGAGAGAGCAGCCATATGTTCTTCTGGGACTATGACAACTTCATGGTACGGGGTTATCTAAATCAGGAAGTCACTAAGTCTGTGTTGAGTCGGATGGTCTAAGTCATGTCTGCAAGTGCAGGAAGGGAGCAATACTCTTAGCTTCAGTATCAATGTGGTCAGGAAAAACCAAGTGATGCTAGTGGGATGGGGTTTGGAGCAATCAACAAGGGGGTCCTTTTTCTGATTGTTGATCAGAGACCCCCCGACCCCAACCCAACCCCTGGTGGAGAGTGGGCATGGAGCTCTAGCAGAAGTGAACTTACTGTTACCTCTCTCATTCAAATAACATGATCCATTTATTAGCTGTTGCAATCATTACCATTTGTATTAACAATCACCACTCCTGTGGTAATGATGGGACTGGCAAATGACCTTCTTCACAGCACAGGACAGAAGGATCCACTGGATTCCATGTCGAACCCATAAATCTTTGACAGAGAAAAGATTGCAAATCCTGATGAGCCCAATTTTTTTGAGTGGGGGCAAACAAAATATTATGATCAAAGGGGTACGTTTCTCATGGGGGTTTAAGGATAATGTGCTGGCTATGAGCTAAGTTATCCAGTCATGAGCGTTACAATTAAGCAATCTGACTAATGCTTCTCATGTTCCGCTGCCTGGATATTATCACCAAAAAGCCTTGAGGCGATAAAGAGAGAAGATTAAAAGTAAGGGGGAGATGGCAGTTTGCACCAAGGACGAATTTTTAAAAAAATTAGTTCATCTCTTTGTGGGTGCAAAGTCACACAGTACAATCTTGGCGATCACACTCATGCTTCATATTATCAGGATGTTGAGATAACCCTTTTAATATAAAGCAATAGAAACAAGCTTCCAAGAGTGGTCTGACGTAAACTTTATCTCAGCCAGCATGAGAAGTCAATAGTAGAGTCACCACTTCCATTTCTTTCCTCAGCTGGATTGGACATTCCTCACATCCACTTTACTGTATTATTCCCGTAACCTTGATTTCCCTACTGATCAAGAACATGTCTGTCTCAGCCTTAAATATACACAAACACTCTGTTCCCACGTCTCCCTGTAGCAGGAAGTTCCAAAGACTTAGACTCTCCCATGAGGGAAAACATCCTCTCAGCATTTCCTCTGTCAAGCTCCTTAAGAATCTACAACTTTCAATGAGATCACCTCTCCTTTCCTCTAAACTTCATTGAGTAGAGTCTCAGCATCTTTAGTCTTTGCTCATAAGACAATCCCTCCATATCAGGGGGATTCCAGTGAATCCTCTTTGAACAACCTCCAATGAAATGATACATTTCCTTAGATAAAGCAACAAAAACTGCCCACAGTACAGCAGATGTGGTCTCACCAGAATCTTGTATAGTTGCAGTCAGATTTCCCTACTCATACTCCAACCTCCTTGAAATAAAGAACAACATTCCATTCGCTTTCCTGAGTGTACCTGTGTGCTAGCTTTCTGTGTTTTGGTCACAAATACCTACAAGTGCCTTTGTGTCACAGCTTTCTGCAGTCTTTTTCTCCATTTAAATAATATTGTGTCCATTTGATCTCCCTTCCAAAATGAACAACTTCACATTTCCCGTATTATTCTCCATTTGTCATCTTTTTGCTCACTTAGTTAACCAATCAATATCCCACTGTTAATTGTTTGTATCCCTCTCACAATCTGCCTTTCCACCTATTTTAGTGTTATCTGCAAATTTGACTTCCTTCCTCCAAGTCATTAATATATATTGTAAGCAGTTGTGGTCCCAGCACCCATCCCTGTGGAACCAGCAGGTCACAGGTCACCAGCTTGGAAGTGGACCCCTTAAGCTCCCTTGCTGTTTCTGCCCATTAGTCAACAGCAATGTACTACATCCAGCACAGTGGGCTGTTAGCTTATGATATGAGATCCTTTTGTGAGATCCTTGTCAAACACCTTCTAGATGTCCAAGTACAACACATCTACTCGTTCCCTTTTATCCACTCTGAGACTTCCGTGAAAAACTTTAATGAAGCAGTCAGACATGACTTTCCTTTCGTGGAACCATATTGACCTTGCTTGATTAAATTATAATTATGATCCTTCAATCCTTTAATGGCCTTTCACCTCTCTATGTTCACAAGCCTGCAGAAGGTTTGCAATTCCAGACTCTTGGAGAATCCCTCATTTTCACCACCCATCATTGGTGGCTTCAAGCTCTGAAATTCCCTTCTGAAACCTCTGAGTCTTTCTTTGCCTCTGTCTTTTCTCCTTAATGCTAATTTAAGCAACTTAAACTTTTTGATCAAACTTTTGGTCACTTCTCCCATTATGTGTTTTGATGTCAGATTTGGCGAAATAGAAGTTACAGTGAAATGCCTTGGGCTGTTTTGTTCTGTTGAGGGCGAGGGAGGGTGTTGTCTCATAAATGTAAGTTATGGCTCTTCTGGCATACTGGTAGTTTCCTTGCCTCTAGACCAGAAGAATTGGATTCAAGTCCTCAGAAGTGTGAGGTACCATGTTCAACACATTCATTTTTAAAACAAATTATAAGTGCATTTGGTGGATGTTGTACCCGTAATACCAACAGCTGTGAAAGGACTTACTGATCCCTCCAGTCATTTTCATGCAAGTACATCACACTTTTAGACATTCCCTCCCCACCATTCAAAGTAATTCTTATTTTCAAATCATGGAGAATGATCAAAAAGTGACGCTTCACTTATCCTAGCTGGCACAGTATGAGAAATTCTACTCACATCCATCTCCCCTTTGTGCCTATTGATAATGGAGTTAATCTGCTCCTCATAATTGTCGACTATTGACTGCTTCTCGTCATCACATTTACGTTCCAGAGCGTGCCCTGTTGGTCAGAATAGACCTTTCATTCAAAACTGTCATTGTTGAATATTACACGGTATAGTGACTGCTCTGTGGTGTCTACTTTTCCTACTTTTTTACTTTGAGATGTTAATATTGTTAGCCTGTCGTCATGCACATTTTCCTATGTTTCGGATGGTCGCAGATCCAAACTAACATATTCTCTAAATTGCGGGTGGTTTATATTAAGTACAGGGCCCTTTCACAGTTTTTTTTTCATGCAGTGGCACAATCATGACAATGTCAAAGGGGCAATTTATTCAGGGCCTAAGGTATAGGAGATTTCAGACCATAAGAGATAGGAACAGAATTGGGCCATTCTGTCCATAGAGTCTTCTCTGTCATTCAATCATGGCTGATATGTTTTTCTCGCTCTCTCCCCATAACCCTTGACCCCCTTACCAATCAAGAACCTGTCTACCTCTGCCTTAAGTACACTCAGTGACACAACAACTACAGCCCCCCAGGACAATGAGTTCCACAGATTAACCACTTTTGGTTGAAGAAATTCCTCCTCATCTTTGCTGTAAAGGGTTTGAGTCTGTGCCCTTGGGTCTTAGTCTCTCCTACTAGTAGAAACATATCCATTTTCTTCCTACACAAGTCTCTCACTATTCTGTAAATTTTAATTAGATCCCCACCCCCACCCCCATCCTGCTAAACGTCATCGAGTACAGACCCAGAGATCTCAACTGCTTTTGGTATGACAAGCCCTTCATCCCTGGCAAATTCTTGTGAGTCTTCTCTGAACTTCTCCCAATGTCAGCACATCCATTCTTAGATATGGGGTGGCACAGTGGCTCAGTGATTAGCACTGCTGCCTCACAGCACCAGGGACCTGAGTTCGATTCCTGCCTCGGGCAACTGTCTGTATGGAATTTGCACGTTCTCCCTGTGTCTGCGTAGGTTTCCTCTGGGTGCTCCGGTTTCCTTCCACAGTCTAAGGATGTGAAGGTTAGGTGAATTGGCCATGCTAAATTGCCCATAGTCTTAAGTGCATTAGTCAAGGGTAAATACAGAGTGTGGGTGGTTACTCTTTGGAGGGTCATTGTAGACTTGTTGGGCCGAAGGGCCTGTTTCCAAACTGTAGGGAATCTAATCTAAAACGGTTCACTGTATTCGAAATGTGGTCTGACCAAAGCCTTATACAGCCTTAGCAGTACCTCCCTGCTCTTGTATTCTAGACCTTTCAGAATGAAGACTAACATTTCACTTGGCAGCTAGGAAGACAAGTGCACTTGCAGGTTAATCTTAAGAGAATCCTGAAGCAGCACTCCTATGTCCCTTTGTGCTTCAGATTTCCAAAACCTTCCTCAGTTTAGAAAATACAGAGGAACCTTGAATATCCAAAGGACACAGGCGGGGAGTGTTTCATTTGGTTAATCACATTCCGGATAATCGAACACCGGATTACATAGTTTAGCCAACATTGAGACTTTGTGTTCTTGCCAGATAATCCAATATTAGGATAATCAAGGTTCCTCTGTAGTCTGTGCCTCTCTTCCGATCATAATGTATAACCTCACACATTTCCGCATTGTATTCCATCTGCCATTTCTTTGCCCAGTCTCCTAGCCTGCCCAAGTCATTCTTCAGCCTCCCCATTTGCTCAGCATTGCCTGCCCCTCCACATATGCTTGTGTCATCTGCAAACTTAGCAATACTGCGCTCAGTTCCTTCATCCAGATCATTAATGTATAACGTGAGTAGTTGAAAGAGGCACATCTAGATCCTGTTCACTTCCTTGATTCCCCAGCCACATGGCTGGATGGGCTATTGTGGCACAGTGGTATTCCCCGTACCTCTGAGCTAGGTTGTCCAAGTTCAAATCCCACCTATTCCAGAGGCGTGCCATAACATTTCTACACAAGTTGATTAAACAATTTCCAGCAGAGTGGCTGAGATAGGATACTCTTTTTGTGTTGATTCACAGGGATGAGACTTTGGCCTGTGAAAGTAAGCATGCAGGTGATAAATAAAGCAAATGATATGTTGGCCTTCATTGCAATGGGCTTCTAGTACAGGAGCAGGGATGTTTTGCTGCACTTATCCAGGACCTTGGTGAGACCAAACCTAGAATATCATGTGCAGTTTTGGTCCCCTTTTCTGAGGAAGGATGCTCTTGCTCTTGAGGGAATGCAGCGAAGGTTTACCAGGCTGATTCCAGGGATGGCAGCACTGATGTATGAGGAGAGATTGATTTGGGTTAGGATTGTTTTCGCGAGAGTTCAGACAAGTGAGGGGTAATCTCATAGAGACTTATAAAACTCTAACAGGACTAGACAGGATAGATGCAGGGAGGGTGTTCCTAATGGTGGGTGTGTTCAAAACCAGGGCTCTCAGTCTGAGGATTCGGGCTGGATCATTTAGGATGAAGATGAGAAGACGTTTCTTCACCAAAGAGTGGTGAGCCTGTGGAATTCATTGCCACAGGGAATAATTGATGCCAAAACACTGGATGTATGCAAGAAGCGGCTGGATATAGTATTTGGGGGCGAATGGAATCAAAGGTTATGGGGAGAAAGCAGCCATGAGTGTGATGAATGGCGGAGTAGGCTTGAAGGGCTGAATGGCCTCCTCCTGCTCCTACTTTCTATGTTTCTATGTTTACTGCCTAGAGAATGGTGATGTTAATGGTGCTCACAATTACTTAAGCAGCAGTGATGCAAATTATTAAACAAGGGCAGATCAAGGTTAAACATGGAAATCCAAGGTGCATCTCTCATTTTAACTTCATGGAAATGACATCTCACTGTCTAGCTGCAAATTGCTGAGCAGCTTGAGGTTCCTGTACTTCAGTCGATACAAACCAAACACATAACAGGAAGTAGTCATTGTTATTGTAAATCTTGTCTCTCAGGATTCAGGTAGGCAAGGAGAGATAGTCAACATGGCTTTGTGCATGGGAAACCATGTCTCACTAACTTGATTGACTTTTTTGAAGAAGTAACAAAGATAATTGAGGAGGCCAGAGTGGTGCACATTATCTATATGGACTTCAGTAAGGCATTTGAACAAGTTTCTCATAGACGGGTTAGCAAGGTTAGATCACAACTAGAAACTTAGATACAGAACTGCCTCGAAGGTGGAAGGTGGTGATGAACGGTTGTCTTTCAGACTGGAGGTCTGTAACCAGCAGTGTGCCACGAGGGTCAGTGCTGGGACCACTGCTTTTTGTCATTTACATAAATGATTTAGATTGTGAACATACGAGGTATAGTTAGTAAGTTTGCGGATGACACCAAAATTGGCAGTGTAGTGGACAGCAATAAATGTTGCCTCAGAATATGACAGGATGTTGATCACATGGGCGAATGGGTCGAGGAGTGGCAAATGGAGTTTAATTTAGGTGGGTGGCACTGTGGTTAGCATTGCTTCCTCACAGCGCCAGAGACCCGGATTCAATTCCCACCCCAGGCGAATGACTGTGTGGAGTTTGCACATTCTCCCAATGTCTGCGTGGGTTTCCTCTGGGTGCTCGGTTTCCTCCCACAGTCCAAAAAACTATGCAGGTTAGGTGAATTGGCCATGCTAAATTGCCCGCAGTGTTAGGTGAAGGGATAAATGTAGGGGAATGGGTCTGGGTGGGTTGCCCTTCGGAAGGTTGGTGTGGACTTGTTGGGCCAAAGGGCCTGTTTCCACACTGTAAGTAATCTGTAAATGTGAGGTACTGCATTTTGGAAACGCAAATCAGGGCAGGACCTATACACTTAATGGTAAGATTCTGGGGAGTGTTCATAGTTCCTTGAAAGTGGAGTCTCAAGTAGATAGGATAGTGAAGAAAGTGTTCCTTTATTGGTCAGAACATTGATTATAGGAGTTGGGGGGCCATGTTGTGGCTGTACAGGACATTGTTTAGGCCACTTTTGGAATATTGTGTGCAATTCTGGTCCCTCCCTCCTACTGGAAGGATGTTGTGCAACTTGAAAGGTTCAAAAAGGTTTACAAGGATGTTGCCAGGGTTGGAGGGTTTGGGGCTGAATAGGCTGGGGCTGTTTTCCCTGGAGCATCAGAGGCTGAGGGGTGACCTTGTAGAGGTTTATAAAATCATGAGGGGCATGGATAGGATAAATAGATGTGGTCTATTCCCTGGGGTAGGGGAGTCCAGAAATGGAGGGCATAGGTTTAAGGTGTGCGGGGAAAGATTTAAAAGGGACATAAGGGTCAACTTTTTCACACAGGGTGGTGCGTGTATGAAATGAGCTGCCAGGGAAGTGGTGGAGGATGGTCCAATAACAACATTTAAAAGGCAACTGGATGGGTATATGAATAGGAAGGGTTTAGAGGGATGTGGGGCAAGTGCTGGCAAATGGGACTAGATTTAGATGTAAGTTTGCTCGCTGAGCTGGAAGATTTGTTTTCAGAGTTTTGTTTTCATAGTTCCTTGAAAGTGGAGTCTCAAGTAGATAGGATAGTGAAAGTGTTCCTTTATTGGTCAGAGCATTGATTATTTACCATTTACCAGCCCCTGGTAAAAAAAAACAGGAAATGGCATCGCCAACCCAAGGAAACCTGAACACATAAATAAAAAGCGGTCCAGTGCTTCACCGGAGGCTCACTGATGATGTTACCTAGTATGGTGAAGAAATGTCTGAAAATAAACCTTCTAGCTCAGCGGGCAAACTTACATCCAGAACCTCAACCTGAGATGCAAATCTTCTCAAAACTTGCTGGGACTAGGTTAATTTAGGATATCTGGTCGGCATGGACATGTTGGACTGAAGGGTCTGGTCTGCGCTATACATCTCTATGACTCTATAACTATCTTTACAACAACATTTTCACTGTTAGTTACTGCCACTCAATTCTAGAATGGAAAATGTCAAAGCACAGTTTCTTAATCCTTCAGATACTAATTGCTGGAGATTTTTAAAATGTCAAAATTAAGTTTTAGGTTTTTTTTGCTTTCTGTCTCTCTTTTTTTCTCTCCAGGAGGTACTAGCAGAACTATTGCGTTTCCAGTATTTCCTGTCTGTCTTGTCACTTTTTCTTTCAATGTTCAAAACAAAAGCAAGCAGAGCTTTGCCTTCATCCCAACTCCTCAGGTATATTGGTTTAGCTCAGTTGGCTGAACAGCTGGTTTGCAATGCAGCATGAGGCTAACGACGTGTGTTCCATTCCTACATGGACTAAGGTTACTGTGAAGGGTTCTCTTTTTAAGGGTGTCCCTACTCTGGACCAGGAGGGCTGTGTTTGAGCCACACTTGCTCCGGATGTGTGTAGTAAATTCTCTGAATAGGTTTATAGGAAAATACCCATATGTTAAGAGTTTTTTGTTGAGCCACTTACTCTGTAAAGCCAGTTCCCTTTTCATTTCGATGCTGTGCTTCTCGTTGAGTTCACTTTCCTTCTGTGCTAACCTTTCATTCATTTCTTCAATGATGGATTCCTAAGTCACAAAAGAATTCTTGTTTACTTGGAGAGACTATATTGTATTTGTATGGTATTTTAAAGTCACCCGGTATGAAAAGACCTTATGTATCATTTGTTTAATTTCCATTTGTAATATGAAATAACTTGTTTATTATTCATTCATCGGATGTGGGCATCACTGACTAGAGCAGCATTTAATGCCCATCCTTAATTACCCAGAGGGCAGTTACAAGTCAACCACATTGCTGTGGGTCTGCAATCGAATGTGAGCCAGACCAGGCAAGGATGGCAGTTTCCTTCCCTAAAGGACATTAGTGAGCCAGATGGGTTTTTACAACAATTGTATGATTTAAGTGCTGTTAGTGAATCAAGGAACGGGCTTGAGAGGCTAAATGGGCTTTTCTTAAAAATTATTAATTGATATGATCAACAACAAAGCTTGCCTTTATCTAATTGTGCTTGAAGGTGTTGCAATCTTATGATTTAGAACAATTGGATTCCACAATATGAAAGTACACTCTGAAAAGAATACTGTTCCCCAGAAAGCAGGGGATATTGGTTTATTGAATATATTGAAGGGTGGTTTTGATAGGCAAAGGTGTTAGCGGTAATGGAGCCCAGACAAGAAAGTGTAACTAAGACCATAATTGGACCAACCTGACCTCGTTGAATAGTGGAGTAGTTCCTGAGCTCTAAGTTTCTATGCAGTTAACTAGTGAATTCCAAGATTCAGGCTTTGTGGCATTGAAGAAATGTGTTCTGGAAGGTGCTAAGCTTCTTTTGGGTTTTGGAGCTGCACTCATTTTGGAAGGTGGAAAGCATTCCTTTAGCATGTGAGACTTCGGCCTTTGTGATGGTGGAAATATTTTGTTATGAAGTTGAAGATGTGTACTGTACCTTTGAGAGTCAATGCTGTTTTGCACTCAGTGCTGACAAGCACCTGAGTGCACTGGAAAATTGAAAATATGTAGCATTTGGCTGTGAAATAGTTACCTGCGTTTGTTGCAGTTTTGACAACAATTCGAATTTAACCAGTCAGTTTAAATTATGCCCCAGGATACTAAAACCAATCAAGTTTGAATGTGTTGTTTTTGCCAACATTAAACCAATGAGATGATCCAATGTTGGGGTGTAAAAAAGGCAGTTATTTTGAAAGTCAGACAGAGTAACTGCCATTTGAAACATACTCTACCAAAGGTACCTTTTCGTATGAAACATATTCACAGTAAAAAGCAAGACAATGACCCAGGGAGATGACAACTACTGTATGGTTTTGAAATTAAGTTGATGTAATTTTAATAACTGTTTTATTGGAACAACATATTGTTATAGAGTTGGAGGCAGATAATAAGCAGTAAGAGAAAGGGTGGCTTAGAGTTGCGAAATGTTGTTGTTCAAAGTTCATTTTTAGAGTTAAAGAATACATTGATATTATTTTCTTTAAATAGTGGAATTTGGGAGTTCTCTGTCACACATTTTAACAGGTTATGAGGCAAGGTGAGCTTTTCTAGGTGTTTGGTTTATTTACCAGAGGGGTTCATTGCATATTGTATCAGTTTTGGGAGACAGAAGTTGAGTTACTTGCTGTAATTTTTGATTGGCGCACAAAGCAGATTATATGTGATTGGGTTCTGGCTGTTTCTAGTATATGATAGCTAGCAGGATTATTGATAATAGGAAATTGAATAATGGTGGTGCCACTCAATAGAAGATAATAATTGCATGGCACTTTCTTATTTATAATTCTAAAGTTGGATATTGTCCAGGTCTTTCTGCATATGGGTATGGTCTGCTTCCTCAGTATCTGAGGAATTGGGAATGGAGCTGAACACTGTGATCATCAGCAAACTTTCCCATTTCTGGCCTTATGTTGTCTCAGTTTAATGTGTTAATATACAGTGGATTAGCTGCTATCACCTAAAAACTTGTTTTTTTTTTAAGTATGATGGTGGCAGCATTAATTTAACAGGCAGAGACCCTCTGGCCCAAAGACTGTTCCTCACATTGATTGCTATACATGTAAACCTCACCCATATCGGTATGACTTGTTCCTCCCATTCCTATTCTGTTGAAATGATTTAGTAAGTGGTGATGTAGAATACTGATACTTAGTGAAATAGACAATTTTGCACTAACTTGCAGCTCTATGCCACTTTATACGTGGTGACACATCATTTAGCACTTTATATTGAAAATTGCAGAAGAGTGGATACTAAACAAAAGGAGAAAATTGGTTGGAAAATGCAAAGCACATATTGGTGGAAACAAACTTTAAAGTGCTGATGTTGCAGGGAACTAAGCAGGACAGTGGTAGTGACAGGAGGAGGACTCCAACATGGAGAGAAGTGAAAACTGCAGGATGCTTAGGGTTAGATTGTAGAGAGATCATGCGGCAATTTAAAGGTTATTAAGCCAAGATTTAAGTCGCCTTCCTAGGGCTTGTGTGAGAGAGAAAAAGGCTGCACTAGAACTTCAGCCCTACTCCATCTCAAAACTTTTCCTTCTTCGAAGGGGCTGTGTTATTTGTTTCATGGGAAGAAGCAGGCAAGGGACATGTGGACAGTGAGTGCAACGTTAGGAAAAAATGTTGCTATTGTGAGTTGGCAAGGAAGCTATACTTAGATATATAGTGAATGATTCACTCCTGCTCCTAGTCCTTATACTGCACTCCAAAGGTAATTGGTTGCCCTCAGCATGGAGACATTTTAACATGGGAGGACTCTATATTGATTTAAATATCGTATGTTATTTATTAATTTATAGCAAATGCATGTCGCTGGAACCAAGCAATAACTTCCTCATTTATGGGGTTTGAGGTCATTAATCCACAATTTAGTCTAGACATTTCTTGGTAATGTGCATAAAGTGTTTGTACTGAGGCTGGAGCTATAGAGATTGTCTGCATATCAGCTCCCGACTTGTCACGGACATATGAAAGGACCGTGCTTACAGCATATTATTATTTGTTAATACATGTGAACAGAACTTAACAGTTTACCTTAAAGGATATAAATGCAGCCTGTAAACTTTGAAACTGATCCTTCAGCTCATCTACGGAACAAAAGGAGAGAGGATCTTCTTTCACTCGAGGTCACAGAGCAAATCAGTCTAGTTCTGGAATAAACCATAGGCCAGTCCAGTACTGGTTCTTTATCACGTACCATAAAACAGGTACAGAAAGCATAGCCATGAGGCAATGACTAATTGAATTAATGAACAAATTCCACTGCAATGTGTTTTTTTATTTCATATCATGAGTTTGCTCATGATAATATCACACAGTAATGTCGAGGGTGTTAACTAAAGCTTCTCATGAAAATGCATACAAACACTTTGTGGCATAAATAGAAACAGTACTGCCCTGCTAAGGAGGCAGGCTTAATGGCAGAGCTGGAGTCATCAGTGAGGAACAATCAGTGGTACTATATCCCTTAATCCACACAGAGTACACTCAAATCCTACCAAGAAACTCTAATGGAAAGCCCAGTCATCCAAATAGGAGCACATGACATTCTGAAATACAACTGACGAAAACTAAAAGAGCAAATAAAATTACCAGAGGATGGGGTTTCAATTTAGGATCAACAACACCCTCTTTATGATTAAGGCTAATTTGTCCATATGTAGTTTTCATTAATTTTGAGAGAGATTTAAAGACCAGAATTGTAGGGATTATAAATGGATCCACTCCTGTTTTGTTGGATTGGACGTACGATATTTCTTCTTTGCTTTCCCTGTCTCTGCCTCCAGGATATCAGCAAAGTTGTTCTGCATCTCCTCGATTTCGAGAGCATGCATCTCCGTAATCTTTCTGAAATTAAAGTAAACCTGTATTAGGAAGAATTGACTCCTTTCTACCCATCTCCCCACCACTGAGTCAGAAACCTGGATGTGTTTTGCTTGCTGAGATTGCCCCAATTCACCAGGGCAAGTCACGCTTCAGCCTAGAAAGACAACTCCAGCTTCTGTCACCATTATTCAGTCGTCTTCAAGAGTGTATGCAGTGGAGTGGACAATCCAGTAAATGCAGCACAGATCTCACTGAATAATGGACTAGCCAAATCACCTTCTTATTTCATCCTTAATGCTTCTAGGTTAGATATAACGCAAGAGAAGGTTGAGAGGTAATTGAGACATATAAGATCATCAGAGGGTTAAATTGGGTGGACAGTGAGAGCCATTTTCCTAGGATGGTGGTGGCTAGCATGAGGGGGCATAGCTTCAAATTGAGGGTTGAAAGATATAGGACAGATGTCAAAGGTAGTTTCTTTACTCAGAATAATAGGGACGTGGAATGTAGTGCCTGCAACAGTTGTAGACTCGCCAACTTTGCAGGCATTTAAATGGTCATTGGATAGGCATATAGATGAGAATGGAATAGTGTACGTTAGATGGGCTTCAGATTGGTTTCACAGGGCAGTGCAACTTTGAGAACTGAAGGGCCTGTACTGCGCTGTCATGTTCTATTTCCTATTTTCCATATACGATCTAACTATACAACTGTAACTCTTGATTGCATTGTTTGCTGAAGCATGTTTAAAATCAACATCACAACCTCGCTGCATGCAGTTAATGGTCTTACCTCAATTCCTCCTCGTGTTTTTTCTGCATCATCAAGCTGGCTTCTTTATTCTCGGCCTGAAACTGAATATGCATTAACTTGTTGAGTACTTCATGTTTCTCCGGCATTCACGCAAACACACAGCACGCTACACGATGCTTCAAACAAGTGGTTTCATATTCATTTTTGATTAACTACAGCAAGAAAAATTTGAGAGATGGCTTTTGAAATAAATCTAAATGACTCTCTGGATAGGAACAAATTGAGTTACATGGGGAAATAGGGATTTGAAGTGATATGGAATTACAATGAACGTACAGACCACTCAACTGATCAGGTCTATTCCACTGTTTCTGCTCCATGTAAACTTCCATCTGCACCTACTTCATCACAGCCTGTTAGCACTTTCTTCAGTTCATTTCTCCTTCACCTGTTGATCTAGTTTCCCCTTACAGGAAATTTTGCTATTCACCTGCACTACTCCTGAGTTCCACATTTCAACCACCAACTTGGCAAAATAAATTTCTTCTGAGTTCTTTATTGGAGTTGATTGTTAAGTATTAAATTTATTGCCACCTACTACGGATTCCGCACATCTGGAAACATCTCTGTATGTGCTCTACCAAACTTCTCCCTGCCTCTGGGCTCAAGTTTCACTACTTCAGAGGTGTGTTATAACACATCTGCACAGGTTAATTAAACCAAACCCCTGCATAATTCTAAAGGTCTCTATTCAGTCAACTTTCTATAGAAAAGGCGAGGCTGTTTGTTCCTTTCTGAGTTCTAACTCACCAGTTCTGGCAAAATTGCTGGTTTCTTTCCACTTACTCTCTGAAATGGCTGGTGTCACCTCCCTTGGTCTGATCTTGTCTTTACTTACATATGCCATTCCAATCAGGGCCAGAGGATGGTCAAAGGGGCGAGGACCTGGATTATAGTGCTGCTACCAAGTCATGAAGCACATACATGACCCGTAGAAATCAGTTAACTCCACAGGTGGGTTTTGACGTACATTCTGCAGTAAGTAACTGTATGTTTCATTGTACTGGAAGCTTAACTGCTTCAGTACCAATCCAACATGAATTATATGCTGATGTTCATTATATACAATTTCCAGCACATAAACAGCCCATTCAGCCTGACTGGTCTATGCTGAGATTTATACTGCAGGCCAGTTCCCCAACTCAACATCATCCCACCCTGTCAATGCATCTTAGACCATGTAATCTGTGCGGATAAGTAGAAAGTTCCAGCAATGAAGAAATTATCACGTAGTCCAGGTCATTGTGGTGTGTTACTTGGAGGGAACTTCCAGATGATGGTGCTAAAATATTGCCCACTCGCCTTATTCTTATTGGTGGTAGAGATCATGGGTTTGGACGATTCTGTTGAGTTGCTCAGGTTTATTTGGTAGCTGGTATGTACCCAGCCATGGTGTGCCAATGATGAAGGTGATGCCAATGTCTTGAGCTGTTGTGTCTTAGAATGTGCCAAGCTTCTTTTGGTGTTTATTGCTCAGTGAAAAAGATGGAAAATATTCTCTTATGCTGAGACTTTGTAGATGGTGAAAAGGCTTTGGGAATCAGGGAGTGAGGTACTTGTCACAGAATACACAGTATTTGACCTGTTCATACGGGTACAATATTTACGGGATTAGCTTGGTTAGGTTTCCAATCTATGGTGTTTTCCAGGGTGTTGATGGAGGCAAATTGAATGATGGTAATACAGATGATTATCAGCATATCCTTATAGGCTGTAACATCTCCAGTTTGGGACTTTGGGACCAATCAACTGGATTTTGGAATTTTTGGCTTTACAGAATTGAATTAGTCATTCACTAATGCCCATGATATTGGGGCAACGGAAGATTTCATGTGTTGCTTTATTTCACAAATGGTTGGAAGGGCATAAAAGAAAGTGGCTGCTCAAAACATACACTGGCAACTCGTGCTTCTAAACAATAGGTTTCCAGACTGGAAAGGTAACCATGTGTTCCTTTTACCCTTGTGTACAGACTTAGCTTTCTGTACAGGTATCATTGGTGTTCGCCTCAATCTGTGGTAGTGAATTTCATGTTCTAACCATTGTGTTTCTCCCAGATTTTGTACCAGTTTGATCAGGATGCCAAATGGCAAATGGGTATCAAATAATTGCAACAGATTATCCTTCATTATGGCACCTTGATAGAGTTAACAGAGGAGATACTGTTAAGTAATACTTAATTTCCATACCTCCACACACCTGAAGAGAGGAATGAAGCAGTGGAAGGATTTACAGACTGGTTAATAGTCTGACAAGCTACACTGGTGATTGACCTTCCATGCATCAATAAGCTATGTTGGCTAGATGACTAGAGTGTAATACAGAATGATGCCAGGAGCAGGTCCAATTTTCAAACTGGCTGTGGCAGCTCTTGGAGGCTGGCTTCCTCTCCTTGTTCCATGCCTGATGTGGAGTGGTACCCCTCCAGCTGGGAGAAAAATGCCCATGGTCCTTTGCAGACTTCAGCTAAAATTACCTTGTCGACAGAAAGAGTAATTAGCCCCGTATGGATTGAGGATTCCCAATCCATGTTATGAGAGCCTTTGCCCACAAGAAATTATCCCACTCCATGTCAAACAAGCATTAAAACATGGAGATCTATCCTCTGCTTCCTCAGACTGCCCAGAAAATGAGGTTGAAATCCTAAATCGGAAGTGGGTCAAACGTTCGTTCATCCATAGTTAAGTGGATTTGGCTCTTATCCCTTCTCTAGAGAAGACTGACTCTTACTTTCACCAATTGACAAAGTCCCTTTAAACAGTGACATTACAGTCCATGGAGGGGAACTGCAAGTCTGTCTAACATGGTGAGTATTTCATGCTTCAGCACTGCCATCCTTGCCTCTGAACTGAGGCACGGCAGAGTCTGGTCCTTATGTTCACATCGAGGTGGAGAGCTCTTTAACTCACCCTGTTTACAATGCTCATTTGCTTGAGACTTTCCTGTTCCAGTAAATTCACCAGCTCGGTGATCTGCTTCTGCAGGTCGGTGACCAGTTGCTCTCTGGAAAGTAGAAGATTTGTATATTTAATCAAGGCTGTGGATTTTAAGGCAGTTTGATCAGAAATTTTAGGTCCAAGTAGAATCTCAGCTACACATGAGAGAGGGGCAAGAGCCCTCAACCACATTGAGGCACTGTTCAGGTGGGTCCCACTTTGACCACAACGTACAGCAGTGTAGTGCCAAGAAAATGTGGACTAATTGACCTGTTGGAGGTCAATGGCTCAGGGCATGAAGTGAATGAAAACCTGAGAGAGAGAGAGAAACAATGCAACAAGTTGGCTCAGGCATCGTTCAGTCCTTAGTCTACACTGAGGAAGCTGAAATGGGCCTCAACTCATTGCAGGAAGCAAAGTTGGCTTGTTCTTTACCAATTGTTAATAGAATCTCATTGTGGTATAACTCTCTTCCAGTAGTAAAACAACTCGATGTTTCATAGCTGCACAATCAGGTTTAAAAAAATAAACTGAGCAGTAGAAGGAGATTTGGGATGATTCGGTCAAATAGGAAGGCGTTAAAGACTGTCTTAAAATTAGGAGATGAGGCTTGATTTTGAAAGAAGGAATTCAAGAATTCAGAGCCGAGGTAGTTAAGTCAGCATGGAGGGCTGGATGTTAGCTAACCCAGAGAAAGGGGAGAGATCGACAGAAAGGATGGTGAGGTCGAACTGGCTATCATTGGAGTAGTTGAATAGGTGATCGCTTTGTGAGTCGTAAGGAAGTCATTCAATTCATCATAACTAGAATGGCATTTTGAAAGAGCTAGCCAATTTAGTTGCTCACTCCAGCTTCTTCATAATTTATCAAATTAGCCTTCTCCAGATACTTAACTAGTTACCTTTCAAACATTTCTGTGGAGTCTGTTTCTATCTCCATTTCAGCTCTTGCATCCCAAGTCTTATTAACTCGCTCAGGAAATTTCTTCTTGTTTCTCCACTAATTCTTTGCAAATTATTTTATATCTGAACAGTCTGATCCACTTGCCAGGGGGGAAAAAAACTCTTAACTCTCCAAATCCATGAGATGCTTCCTAATGTGCCAGGACCACAACTGGGCTGAGATCCACCAGACACTTATTTAAGTTTAGTGTGACTTCACTAAACTTTTTATTCTTAAAAGTCCTTTAAAACATTAGTGATCCGTGTGCTTTTGTAATCATGTGGTCTGCCACTGTCAAAGATTTGGGAATACACAGCAGTCCCCATCCCAATCCCAGGAGCATCTATTCCCACATTCCTCTGAAAATAGGAGCAGTTTGATTATGCTGCTGTTCTTAATGGTACAGTGGCTAGTACTGCTCCCTGTCAGTGTCAGGGACCCAGGTTCGATTCTTGCCTCAAGCGACTGTCTGCGTGGAGTTTGCACATTCTCCCCGTGTTTGTGTGGGTTTCTTCCAGGTTCTCTGGTTCCTTCCCACAGTCCAAAAATGTGCAGGTTAAAGTGGACTGGCCATGATAAGTTGTCCCGTAGTATCCAGGGATGTGTAGGTTGGGTGGATTAGCTGTGGGAAATGCATGGTTATAAGGTAGGGGAATGGATCTGGGTGAGATGCGCTTTGGAGGGTCGGTGTGGATTCGATGGGCTGAATGGTCTTTTCCCTCCCTGTAGGGATCCTGTGATTCTATATCACTGCTCTAGTTACACACATATATTGGCATCTGCCATTTATTGCCCAGGTCATCAGTCTCTCTATGTCCTCCTGATATCCACTACTATTACAACTTAATTCCTGTATTGTGATGTTCTGAATTATTCAGGAATTTTGAAACTGTACTCCATATACAGAAATCAAATTCATTAAAGCGTTCGTATTAGTACCAATCCTTGGGAAACCCATTGCATTCTTCTGTCCAGTGAGAAAAATATTTATTCCCTCCTCCTATCAGCCTTTGACTCACAAGTCAATTTCATACCCAAAACTACTGACATCTTTTGAATATAATTTCAGAATCTGGTGGAAGAGGGAGATTGATTAGCGGAATTCAATTTGTTGAGTCAGAGTTGTTCTCCATACAAACACTCACGTCTGGCTTTCAGATGGAGGCCTGAAAAGTTAATTTAAAAACAAAGAATTAATGGTGGAAAGTAAACCTAGAGCACTAGTTATAAACTCTAATCCTCTGCAATATCGAGGTTCTGCAATGGAAATAACATCAAACCACCAGCTACAGAAACCAGAGACACTCTGGATCCTCGTCACAGAACCTTAAAGACCATAATTTAAAACACGGTGAATAAAACATAGCCTGCTTAAGACAGGGCAAGTTAACACATCATATGAATTGAACTCTAATAATTAGTAAGTGCAGAGCTTAGACAGATATAGCAAGCAAATGGAGATGGAAACATAAAGCAAACACAGGGGGACCGGGACAGGTACAGCAAGGTGTACAGTACAGGGAGACTGTGATAGGTACAGCAAGGTGTACAGTACAGGGAGACCGGGACAGGTACAGCAAGGTGTACAGTACAGGGAGACTGTGATAGGTACAGCAAGGTGTACAGTACAGGGAGACCGGGACAGGTACAGCAAGGTGTACAGCACAAGGAGACTGTGATAGGTACAGCAAGGTGTACAGTACAGGGAGACCGGGACAGGTACAGCAAGGTGTACAGTACAAGGAGACTGTGACAGGTACAGCAAGGTGTACAGTACAGGGAGACCGGGACAGGTACAGCAAGGTGAACAGTAAAGGGAGACTGGGATGGTACAACAAGGTGTACAGTGCAGGGAGACTGGGATGGTACAGCAAGGTGTACAGTACAGGGAGACTGGGATGGTGCAGCAAGGTGTACAGTACAGGGCGACCGCGACAGGTACAGCAAGGAGTACAGTACTAGGAGACTGACAGGTACAGCAAGGTGTACAGTACAGGGAGACCGGGACAGGTACAGCAAGGTGAACAGTAAAGGGAGACTGGGATGGTACAACAAGGTGTACAGTGCAGGGAGACTGGGATGGTACAGCAAGGTGTACAGTACAGGGAGACCGGGACAGGTACAGCAAGGTGTACAGTACAGGGCGACCGCGACAGGTACAGCAAGGAGTACAGTACAGGGAGACTAGAACAGGCTATATACCACAAGGTAAAGCAAGCTGTATGAAATGAATTGCTCAAGAGATGTAGCTGTTTGAAGATAGCCTAGATTGAGCTATTTCGCAGCACAACAGTTTGCTTATATTTTTCAATGCATGTTACAAATCAAACCCCACAACATACTCCCTTTCTCCCCATCTCCTTCCACAATAAGAAGTTCAACAATTTATAGTGAGGTTACCTTGAAACAAGTGGCTTCGGAGGTTGAATCCGATTGAAGAATTCATCACACAGGTGGACAGCAATGCTACTTTTGGTACGTGATAACTCATATCCTGGTGCAATGACGATTGCTTCCCCTTTCTGTGTAAAATGAACATCGTTGTGTATCTGCTGTCTTAAAACATCAGTTCAAATTGACCATGTTTCATCAATGTAACACACAGAGGGCCTGAACTCAAAAAGTGAAGCTCCATTTTGACCTCAGTCTCAGCAACACTTCCAAAAAACCTGGGCTTGACTGATTAGACATTTTTACAGGGATACTAAGACAAATATTGCCATCATTCTGTTTATTTATGACAAGTACTAGAGCACCTATCCACCTCTGTCCTAAAAATAGTCAACAACTCTGCTCCCATCACTTTTCCAGGAATGTTCCAAATTCTTGTGACACTCAGAAAAATAAAACCACCCTGTCTCTTTTTAACTGGGTGGCACAGTCTTATCATCATGTTCTCTTGCTAATGTTGGTTATCTTGTATTTTTTTCTGGTTTTCCTCATTCAAAGTTTGAGAATTTTTAAAGAGTATAAGAGGTGTAGGGGCATATCGTGAGGGAAATCTGGAGGGCAAAAGGGGGATAAGAGATCTCCTTGACAGGTAAGGTTATGGACAATCCAAACAGATTCTTCAAGTACATTAAAAACAAAACAGTAGCTAGGGAGACAGTAGGGCCCCTTAAGGATCAACGAGGTCATCTCTATGTGGGACCACAGGAAAGGGGAGAGACACTAAATGAATATTTCATGCTAGTATTTACTGTGGAGAAAGACATGGAGGCTAGGGAGCTTGGGAAAAATAAATATTGATGTCTTGAAAAGAGTCCACATTACAGAAGAGGTGGTGCTGGAGGTCTCAAAAATCACTAAGGTGGATAGGTCTCCAGGACCTGATAAAGTATATGTTATGGGAAGTTAGGAAAGAAATTACAGGGCCCCCAGCAGAGACATTTGTATCATCTACAGCCACGAGTGTGGTGCTGGAGGACTAGAGGATGGCTAATGTTATGCCTTTTATTTAAGAAAGGCTGTAAGGAGAAGCCGTGGGAACCACAGACCAGTGAGTCTGACCTCATTGCTGGTAAGTTATTGGAGGGGTTCTGAGAGATAGGATTTAAAAGCATTTGGAGAGCAAGAACTGATCAGGGATAGTTAGCAAGGCTTTGAGCATGAGAAATCATAGCTCACAAAATTGATTGAGGACATCGCCAAAATGAATGATCAGGATAGAGCCACAGACATCTACATAAACTTTAGTAAAGCCTTTGACGAGGTTCTGCCTGGTAGACTGATTAGTAAAGTTTGATCACATAGGATTAAGGGAGAGATTACCAATTGGATGCAAAATTGGCTTGATGGTAGGAGAAAGAGGATGGTGGTGGAGGGTTGTTTTTTTGGATTCGAAGACTGTGACCAGCAGTGCTCTGCAGGGATTGGTGCTGGGTCCACTGTTGTCACTTATAGAAATGATTTGGATGAGCATTTAGGAGGCATGGTTTGTAAGTTTGCCGATGACACCAACATTGATGATAAAGGTATAGACAGCAGTGAAGAGGGTCATCTAAGTGTACAACGGGATCTTGATTTAATTGGGCCAATGGGCTGAGTGGCAGCAGAAGGAGTTTAATTTGGGTAAATGCAGGGTATTGCATTTTGGTAAAACAAACATCAGCAGGACTTAACAAGTAATGGTGGGGTCCTGGGTATTGTTGTCTTAACAGACAGACCTAGGGTTTCAGGTACATGGTTCTTTGAACGTTCTTTTGCAAGTAGACAGGGTGGTTCAGGATGTTGCAGAGAATGGAGGGTTTAAGTTATAAGGAGAGGTTGGATAGGATGCAACATTTTTCACTGGAGTGTAGGAGGTTGAGGGGGTGACCTTCATAGAGGTTTATAAAATCATGAGTGGCATAGATAAGGTGAATAGCAAAGGTCTTTTTCCTAGATTTTGGGGGGGTTCAAAGCTAGGGACATATTTTTAAGGAGCGCGGAGAAAAATTTGAAAGGAACCGGAGGGGTAACATTTTCACAGTGATTCGTATGTGGAATGAGCTGCCAGAGGAAGTGGTAAGTACAGGTACATTTGAAAAGACCTTTGGACAGGTAACAAAAAGGAAAGGTTTAGCGGCTTATTGGCCAAATGCAGGCAAGTGGGACCGTTTAGTTAGGGAAACTTGGTTGGCATGGATGAGTTGACCATGCTGTATGAGCCCACAAATTCCTCTCTGGCCAGGTACTGAAGTGCTGAACTTAATTGTCACCATTCACCATTAACTCCTGCAGCCTGCCACACTACAGATTTGTGGGTCTGTGTGCATAACTGATCACTTACCTTGTACAATTCTGGGAACGTCATGCCTCTCCCACATTTTTTACACATCTCCACGGCGTTTTCTGTCGTGCTGGAGATGAAGCAACGAAAAGGGAAGCTGTGAAATGCAACTTTATGGAACAAAGTTAGAAAATGCTGGACAAACTCAACAGGACTGGCTGCTATTGTGGAGAGAGAAAAACAGAGTTAAGTTCTGAAGAAAAGTCTGACTGTATTATATTTGAAACACGGACTCTGTCTCAGGCAGCAAATATATGTAGACCCATCTGGAGTATTGCTGAACAATTGCTTATATGGAGGTGGTTAACATTGAAGGCGATTGACTTATTTTCAGGTCAGAATAATCAAGGGCTGATTTTTATTTTGAAAAAACCCAGAGACTGATCATTTTTAAGGTGGTTTGGAAGAGCCATGACTGGGGTCAGAAGCTAGTTTAGCTTCTTTTCTCCTTGCGGGGAATATAAAACAGGTCAGATAAAATACATCTACCACAGCAAATGGGTAACTGTCAAACTTACAAACCAGGAAAGTTTGATCAGAAATCTGCAGGCCATGAGAACAGAAGATTTTGGCTGCCAGATTTGTAAAGCAGTCCTGTCAGTGGAGTTGGAAAGGACGGACTGAATTGTCCCCATGCTGCACAGGAACGAAACAGTCAGAAATCAGTGATGTAGTATCCTCGGGAGCTGCGAGATGGGGCATACTTTTCGGGATTTGAATCTCTAAATGGCTACTGTCGGGAAAGTGTTTCAGTAATCTGCCCAGTTTGGGGGGTACATGACTGTGCTGGCAGTGGACAGGATTGCTTATAAATACCGTCTGCAAGGTTTGATTGGAAGGAGAGAGAGGTGACCAATTAACCAGTCCCCGGGGTGAGGAAACTTCCTCTGTATGACAGTTCTGGAGAATGGAGAACCAAATAATGGAGACTTTATTGTGCTTTGCTTTCCATATTACAACTTTTCTAAACAGTCTTCTACAATGAGGTAGTTTGGACTTTTTGTTAATATTTTTGTCTTTTGTGTAATAAACTTCTGGTCTGTTGTTAAACACGTTTCACTAACTATTTCAGTGACTGGCAGCTATTTTAATAACTTTTCTTTTCTAGAAAAAAAGGCAAAAAAAAAACTGTCAAGTTAGATTCCATCCAGGGATGTGACTGGTTCAGTTCTTCCATCATATATATTCTTAATGGAAATCAAAACGGAAATTGCTGGAGAAGCTCAGCAGGTCTGGCCACATCTGTAGAGAGGAATCGGAGTGAACTGGCGAAGGGGTCTGAGGAAAGGTCACTTAACCCAAAACGTTAACTCTGATTTATCCTCTCAGGTTCTGCCAGACCTGCTGAGCTTTTCCAGCAATTTCTGTTTTTGTTTTTGATCTACAGCGTCCGCAGTTCTTTCAGTTTTTATTTAGCATTCCTCATGGACACTTCCAATGACCTTGAAAAGCTGAACTAAGCATTTCTGCTCCAATTCAACATGGCAAAGTGAGATTGGTCACAGCCCTGGTCTCATTAGCGAGTGGGATTGGGGTCACCGAAGTTCCAGTGAAGTTGAGAGAGTAGGGTTTTGACAGTGACCTTGGCCGATACAGGAATTGAACCTGTGCTGTTGGTGTCACAAACCAGCCAGCCAGTTAGTCAACTGAGATAACTCACCCTATTTTAAATCAACCTGTTTGGACATAGTTGGAGCATCCTTTAATCTACTGACCAACTACTCCAATTCCCAGGAATGACACCACAGCAAAATCTGGCACTCTGTCGAATGCTGTCGAATTCATACAATAGACAATAGGTGCAGGAGTAGGCCATTCAGCCCTTCGAGCCTGCACCGCCATTCAATATGATCATGTGCATACATATGTGTCTTTGGGATAGATTAATGTCCAAATTTTCAAGATAGGCAATAGTTCTTAAATGTGACATAACTCCCAAAAAGAAATTATTTTTACAGCAGACAGAGGGAATATCTGATTTTCTCTGCATTTTACAGGCAGATAGGGTAGTGAAGATGATGTTGGGTATGCTTTCCTTTATTGGTCAGAGTATTGAGTACAGGAGTTGGGAGGCCATGTTGCGGCTGTACAGGACATTGGTAAGGGCACTTTTGGAATATTGTGTGCAATTCTGGTCTCCTTCCTATCAGAAAGATGTTGTCAATCTTGAAAGGGCTCAGAAAAGATTTACAAGGATGTTGCCAGGGTTGGAGGATTTGAGCTATTGGGAGAGGCTTAAAAGGCTGGGGCTGTTTTCCCTGGAGGGTCGGAGGCTGAGGAGTGACCTTATAGAGGTTTATAAAATCATGAGGGGCATGGATAGGGTAAATAGACTAGGAGTTTTCCCTGAGTTGTGGGGAGTCCAGAACTAGAGGGTCTAGGTTTAAGGTGAGAGGAAAAAGATTTAGAAGGGACCTAAGAGGCAACTTTTTCATGTAGAGGGTGGTGCGTGTATGGAATGAGTTGCCAGAGGAAGTGGTGGAGGCTGGTCCAATTGCAACATTTTAAAAGGCATCTGGATGGGTATATGAATAGGAAGGGTTTGGATGGATATGGGCCAATGCTGGCAAATGAGACTAAATGAGGAAATCTGATCAGTGTGTACGCATTGTAACGAAAGGTCTGTTTCCATGCTGTACATCTCTATGACTCTAGTAATGTGCACATAGCTTCAAATAAGCCATTTTTTTTGTGTGCAGTTTTATTACCATCACTGTTTTGTAGAAATGCAGATACTGTCATGTTTTGCATTAAAAAGGAACTGAAAGTGGTTGCTCCTTATGAAGAAACAATGTGGAGTGATGTGTTCACCAAGAAAGTCACAGAGGAAAGTTCCCGAAGGTCCATTTGCACTCTTCCCAAAGTACCTCCCAGCTTTGACTCCAGCTCTGTGGTCAGTGTGAGAAAACCACTGGGTGAAGTTTGAGAATCAAATATTCCGTGTGTCTGCGCTGATTAAATAACTTCACTCCTCCCGTTAGTTACAAAAATTCTGTAGGAATGGTTACTCCAAGAAATAAGAAACAGGAGCAGGAGTAAGCCTCATGCCTACTGTTAGCTGAAACCAAAAACTGCTGGACATCACAGCAGGTCAGACAGCACCCTGGGAGAGAAAGCAAGCTAACATTTCAAGTCAGCTCTGATGAACAGTTATTTAGACATGAAACATTAGCTTGCTCTCTCTCCAGGGATGCTGCCTGATCAGCTGTGATTTCCAGCATTTTTTTTGTTTTCAGTACAGACTTCAGTACAAATCTGCAGTAATTTGCTCCCACAGTCAGCTATTCTGCCAGTCAATACGCTTACCGCTAACCTTCTGTATCCACTTTCCCATCTCATCCCAGAGCCCATGGTTCCCTTTATTAAACAAAGCTCTACTGCTCCATGTCCTGAGTACAGTTAATTATTGACCATTCGTAACTCTCTGCTCTGGAGATATCCAAAGGCTCGCATGCCTCGTGAGAGTGAAGAAATTCCTCCTCATCTCAGTCTCAAATGGCCCCTCCCTCCCTAAGTTGTGACTTGACTAGGCTAAAATCTTTCTGAAGAGATTTTGTCCAGATCTTCCCATCTTACCCAGGCTTAGGCGGTAGAGAATCACACAAATTGTTCATAATATCAGATCCAGGCAGTCTGAAAAATTAAACGATGGAGCACGTTAATAACCTACTGCTTTAAATAAGAACTGTAACCTTTTCAGTTCAGTATTTTATCTTCTCTGTTGACCATATGGTTTGGGAAGTAGGATCATCTCTGTCCCAGCATACACTTCATTGTGAGGTGGTAGTGAGCAACTTTGACCCACTGTGAAATTTGTGTAGTCTCTCAAGGCCTCCCTATCTTCCCCGTTCTACATGTCCTGACAACTGCAGCTTAACCAGTCTCTCTACTTTCTCCTCTTCCAGACTCAAACCCAGCCCTTGCGGTTCCACTTTGTTAGTTTCCTCACCTATTTTCACTCTGTCCTTCTCAGACTCCTTTCTCCTGCCGCTGAGCATTGTCCCTGCTTTTGTTCCTTGCCTCCCACTACCCCTGCATTCCCAAACCCCTGCCCTCAATCTGTCAGAACTCTGGCACCTTCCTGCTCTTAGCTTATGTTTCTTCATAAGCAGCAACCACAAGTCCCTCATTCACCCTCTCACTGCTAGTCAAGTTAGCACAATCCTGTCATTCTTCACTCTGTCTAAACACCTCCTGCCCCCACCGCCCATGTTGATCCACAGAGTCTCCCAGCTGTCTAGCTATCATTGATGATATTGCTTCCATCTCCCTATTCCTCATTTGAGAACCTCAGCATTCCCAACCCAGCTCATGTAATTCTTAGTCTCCGCGATTGAGACTTGTTTTGTTGGCTGCCTCCCTCGGCCTGGTCCCTAAGGTGGAATTTTCTGAGATGCCTTGTTCCTCTCCCCTCTTTCATCCCACCCATGTGGGCCAGAGCCTGTTCACAATGTCCTCTCCTCAGGCCCTATCGCCTCCCACATTTGAGCTCATCACTCCCAGAACTCCATGTCGGAATCCCTCCAATCGGCATCCCACACTCCTTACCAAAACCACCTGTCGTCAGGGCCTCAAATGACATTGACGTGACTATGACAAGGGTACATCTTCTCAGCCTGTCTGTAGCCTCTGACAATTCCCTCTCTACCTGTCCCATCCTATTTCCCATGGAGGTGCTGCCCTCAATGATATTATTGATAAACACAATATCCCGATGCTTGAAGTTGTGTGTAATGTTGGGAAGTGTGTGTTAGCACCCTGTGAAACACCCGTCAGACGCATGTTAAAATTGTCCTGAAACTTTTTAAAAAATTGTCCTTTGAGCTTCTGTTATTCTGATCTGTGTTGCCCCGGGACCCCCCACAAATGTTTCTGATACTGCGCTCAGGATCAGCGTCTTGAGTCGGGTGAAAATATTTACACCTGATCTAACAAAGAGATCGGCCTATGTAACCGACCTGAGCACTGCAATCCATACGATACCCTCCACCCCCTCACCAACTGCACGCCCTGGGTCCCTCACAACTCAACCCTGCTACCCACATACATATTCCTGATTCCCCACTCAACCAACTAACCAACCACTCACTCATTCTCACTCTCCCTTCACTCACTGGTGCAAGCTCCTGCTTACTCATAGCCCAGTCACTCACTCACCGTCACTCACTCACCCATACAATTAACCCAACTAACACCCATGCACACACCCACCCACACACTCACTCACCCATACAATTAACCCAACTAACACCCATGCACACACCCACCCACACACTCACTCACCCATACAATTAACCCAACTAACACCCATGCACACACCCACCCACACACTCACTCACCCATACAATTAACCCAACTAACACCCATGCACACACCCACCCACACACTCACTCACCCATACAATTAACCCAACTAACACCCATGCACACACCCACCCACACACTCACTCACCCATACAATTAACCCAACCAAACACTCACTCACTCTCACCTATTCACCTACCCATATTGTTTCAGATACAAAACCCAGTATAAATCTGAATGCGAAGGAAAACTGACTTCCGAGATGGCAAACCTACAGCGATTTCAGATGAATACAGGATGTGTGGATTCTCTGTCCAGCACTATCACTCTATTCAGTCGGAGGCAGATTCTCCAATCGCTTGTGGCCAAAAAGGGGAAAGTAGAGTGGAGCTCTAAAAAACAAATGGTCACCATGGCAACTGCAGAATGCTCCCCATTCTTTGTAACCAGTGACCGTGAAACTTGGACCAAGGTTGTCACGGTGCTCATTGTTTTCAGCATGAGTCACAATGGAGCCTGTGGACTATTCCGAGGGTGGGGAGGGAGATCATGAAATCTTTCCCTTGATTCACTTGTCGAGCAGAATCCTGCTCAAGGCCAGGGGATTCGCAACCTTCAGTCCGGCCACTTCGCTTGGGAGGACTCAGAATCTGGGTGTCATTCGTTCACAGTTCAATTTCTTTGGTTCATTCTCATGTTTTGTTCAAACCCTACTGGGCGGCAGGGTGGCACAGTGGTTAGCACTGCTGCCTCACAGCGCCAGAGACCCCGGGTTCAATTCCTGCCCTAGACTGACTGCGTGGGTTTCCTCCCACAGTCCAAAAATATGCCGGTTAGGTGAATTGGCCATGCTAAATTGCCTGTAGTGTTAGGTGAAAGGGTGAATGTAGGGGAATGGGTCTGGGTGGGTTGCTCTTCGGAGGGTTGTTGTGGACTTGTTGGGCCGAAGGGCCTGTTTCCTCACTGACAGTAATCTAATCTACTACAGCAGATCATTTTAACGGCCCTCAGCCATGAAAGACCTTTCAGCGCTCAGATCAGGTAAATCTGCAAATCCCAACCCCCTACCTCCCCCAACAGCTTAACACCTCTGTCAAGTATTGCTTCCTGTCCCTTTCTTGTGAAACAAAAACAGAAATTGCTGGTGAAACTCAGCAGGTCTGGTCGCATCTGTGGGGAGAAAGTGTGTGGCACTGGGAAAGCACAGCCGGTCAGGCAGTATCCAAGGAGCAGGAGAGTCAACATTTCGGGCATAAGTCCTTCATCAGGAATGTTGGGGGGGGGGTGGGATGGCCCCAAGGGGTCTGAGAGATAAATAGGAGGGGCTGAGGGGAAGGTATCTAGCGATGTGATAGGTAGATCAAGGTGGGGGAGGTGATGGTGATAGGTGGGAGCAAAGGATGGAGAGAATAGAAGGGAAGGAAGATGGGCAGATAGGACAGTTCAAGAGGGTGGTGCTAGGTTGGAGGGTTGAATCTGAGATAAGGTGGGACGAGGGGAGATGAGGAAACTGGTGAAATCAACATTGATGCCATGTGGTTGGAGGATCCCAAGGTGGAAGATGAGGTGTTCTTCCTCCAAGTGTCGGGTGGCTAGAATCTGGCGGTGGAGGAGGCTCAGGATCTGCACGTCTTTGGTGGAGTGGGAGTGGGAGGGGGAGTTAACGTTTGGCCACAGAGTATTGGGGTTGTTTAGTGCGTGTGACCCAGAGGTGTTCTCTGAAAGGTTCCTCAAATTGACATCCTGTCTCCGTGATGTAGAGGAGACCACATTGTTTAGATGTGCAGGAAAATCTCCGCTGGATGTGGAAGGATCCTTTGGGGCCTTGGATGCAGGTGAGGGGGGAGGGGAGGAGGTGGTGTGGGTACAGGATTTGCAATTCTTGCAGTGGCAGGGGAAGGTGCTGGGAGGGGAGGGTGGGTTGTTGGGGGCATGGACCTGAGAAGAGTCGCAGAAGGAATGGTCTTTACAGAATGCAGATGGGGAGGGAGGGAAATATCTCTCTGGTGGTGGGGTCCATTTGTAAGTGGCAGAAATGGGGACGGTGATGAAATGTATACTGAAGTTGGTGGGGTGGAAGGTGAGGACCAGGTGGTTTCTGTCCTTGTTGCAGTTCGAGGTGTGGGCTTCAAGGGTGGAGGTGCGGGAAGTGGAGGAGATGCGCTGGAGGGCATTGTTGACCACATCAGAAGGGAAATTACAGTCCTTGAAGAAGGAGGCCATCTGGGATGTTCTATGGTGAAATCAGTCCTCCCGGCAGTAGATGCAGTGGAGGCGGAGGAAGTGGAAGTAAGGGATAGTATTTTTATAGGAGGCAGTGTGTAAGGAAGTATAGTCTACCACTCTGTGGCAGAACTCTTCCCTGTCCACTCTGCAAAGGCCTCACAAGTCCTGGGCACCTCCATTACCAAACCCTTGCCACCTAATGCCTGGAGGAAGAACGCCTAATCTTCCACCTTGGGACCCTCCAACCACATGGCATCAATGTCAATTTCACCAGTATCCTCATCTCTCGTCCTCCCCCCCCCCGTGGTCTTCACTCAAGCTTTTATTTTTGTGGTGTGTTCATTGGTGTAGTGTAGGGGGAGATGAAGGCCATGTGGGCATGGCAAGATCCCACACACTGTGTGATCACGTGAAGAAATGTGATGTGGGGAGGATTGCCAAAACAAAAAGCAATTGCTTGGTATTTTGCAATATCTTACTGTTTGGTGCTTTTCGATGATGAGATTGTTGTTGCATTTCTTAGTTCTTTCCAAAGATGAAGCTGAGACTTCAGAGCAGAAAGTAGGCCATTTAGACCATCAAGTCCACCATTCATGTGAGATCATGGCTGATCTGATAATCCTCAACTCCACCTTCCTGCCTTTTCCCCATAACCCTCGATTCCATTACTGATTAACCCCCTATACTTAACACTGTCTTAGCTGAGTGAACCAATCTGGACTGTCTCCAGGGCCCATCTTTCCTTAGATGAGAGCACCAAACTGTTCACAGTATTCCAGCTATGGCCTGACTAGTGCCTTGTATATTTAGCAAAACCTCCCTACCTTTATACTTCACTTCCTTCAAAATAAAGTTCAACATTCCATTTGCCTTCATTTATGTTTAAACTGTTGAATTTGGATGCTAGCTTTTCATGATTCATGGATGAGGAAACCCATACACCTCTGTTCGGTAGATTTTTGCAGTCTTTAACCATTTAAATAGTATTCAGCTCCTCTATTCTTCCTGCCAAAACATACAGCCTTCCATTTCCCACATTATATGTCATCTGCTAAGGATTCCACCCCCCCCCCCCACCCTTACTCAACCTCTCTATATCCCTTATAATCTCTGTCTTCCCACCTATTTTTATGTCATCTGCAAACTTGGCTAGAACACATTCACTTTCCCCATTCAAGTTATTAATATAAATTGTAAGTAATTGTGGCCCCAGCACTGATCCCTATGGCACTCTGCTAGTTACAAATTGCCTCCCTTATCTCAATTCTTAGTTCTATGAGTTAGCCAACAGTCTATCCATGCTAATACACTATCTCAATACCATGAACTCTTCCTAAGTAGCCGAATTGCAGTATCTTATCAGAACACTTTCTGATTATCCACATGCATTACATCCACTGGTTCCCCTTCATCTATTCTGTTTGTTACCTCAAGAGTTTTAGTGAATTGGGGACTTCATGAGGTCATGCTGACCCTGTTTGATTAGGTTTCTAAATGCTCTGCTACTACATCCTTTATAATAGACTGTAATTTGTTATTATATTTGTTGGTGTTTTCTGATTTGGAACTTGTGTGATCGCTGATGGGGTTTTTTGTTTGCAGGGTGAAGTTGTTGTTGAATTTGCTTATGCTTTTATGGTGAATATGTCAAAATTCCCTCCTGCTGGAGTTGTTAATAGGTAGCATGAACTTCCAATCACAGTGTAAAGACTGACATATAAGGGCCCCAACATCCAAAATTTAACAACAAACTCGATAGGGAAAACATCACAGGATGAACCTTGCATTTTTATGGCCTTTGGGCAAATTCTCACCATGAGACTGAGATTTCTCACTGTACCTTACCAGACTCAGCTCATTAACTCTTACTCAACCCCGCCTCCCCCGCCAGATCCCTCCACCAGCTCCTTCAGCCCTCTCTATCCCTCTACAGAACATGGGCTGCATGCAGGGGTTCAAGAAGGAAGCTTACCACCACCTTCTCAAGGATGGTAAGGGACGGGTAATAAATTGCCACTCAGTGTCATCCCGGTCCCACAAGTGAATAACTTCTGGCCCCATCTTACCGTCTGTGGTTCCTGGATCACCCACCGGATATCCACCGACGTGCCGGTGCCATCTTTAGAAGTCCACCCTGGCAAGCATTGGCATTGTGAAGCTGCCCTGCTCGATGATGAAACTGTCTGAGAAGGCAAGGATGACACTGTGATTCTGTGACAGAGACACCGGCGATCCTAGTGGATGGCATGGTTCAAAGGAGGGGGCATCCTCTTGCTGAAGGACTGGCAGAGGAGGCTGTGCCAGCCTGGTCACAGGTCACCACCCGTGTCAGTGCAGAGGAACAACCCTAAAAAGGTCAATGAGCTTCTCCACTCTGCCAGGATAAGTGCCACACACACACTCGCTGGCACTGCTCCCATTCTTCATTCCACTACAGCATTCACAGTCACCCCACTGTCTCTTTCATTCACTGCACACCACCTCTAACCATTGGCCAGGAAGTCGTCTTTCTCTTCTGTCTTGCAGGTACCATCAGCATCTCTACAATCTCTGCAGAGAAACGTTCCCAAGTCTACCAAGGTCTCAGAGAAATCATGCCTGTCAGCACTGAAGGTTTAACTAAATTAATAGCCCTCCAAGTGCCCCTTCTTACAAGGTGATGGGGCAGTGCCAAAGGGCACCCAGCCAGAAGAGATCCCCACTCATGCCCTGTGGTAATCTCCTCTCAGGGACACACTCAAGGTGGCTGCGCCCGCCACTTCCAGCCTCACGAGCCCCCTCAGACCCTTGGAGATTTGAACAAGGGAGGGCCCATTGGTGAGAAACCTGTCATTGAATTGCAGGAGCCAAGACTCTTCTAATAGTACCCCGAGGTGACCATACCTTTCTGTCATGTTGCCACATGTCCATGATCAGAGACCAAACATGAATTACCTAATTTGATCACCTCTTCGAGCACTGCTAACATTCCCCCTCCTTGATGTGGCACAATGCCTGTAGTGTAGATTGCAGTGCTCCAACATGGATCTAAAGTTCCTCAAACAGCTAACATTTACTCCAGAGGTATTCGCTCTGGGTCACCTTGATGTCCAGCAGCTCCAATATGCTGCAGCAGCAATACATCACCCACCACTATTGTATTATATTTAAATTATGAACTACTTACTCTCCTGTCTCCACTCTTTACACTTTATTATAATCTATATTTACACCAGTATTAATCAGAGACTATTTTTAAGTCCGAGATGGTTCATGATGTTACTCTGCCACCGTTCTCACCGCAGGTCAACCTCTTGACCCCTGCCTGTCATCCTCTCCCACTCACCCGTGCTCTGGAGACTTGACGTTGCAGCAAATGTTTCTGAAAGGATCTCTGAACCCACATTTATAATCTCACTTTGAACCATATTTCCAGTTATATTGACTTGCCCTCTGTCTCACTGCTGAATGTGTTTAGGGTTTAAGTGTAAATGTTGTTGTTACATTGGTTGGTGTTTTCTATCACAGTTGTTGAAGTTACTATTTTGTCAGACTTTCTCCATGTTGACAAGCAAGTTTAAAAATACTGAAGCCTCATCCACAATTGCACTTTAATAATCCCCATCCATGCTCCTGTCTGAGAGCATTTCAGGAGATGGGCAGCATGGTGGCTCTGTGGTTAGCACTGCTGCCTCACAGTGCCAGGGACCCGGGTTTGACTCCACCCTTGAGTGACTGCCTGTGTGGAGTTTGCACCGTCTTCCCGTGTCTGCATGGATTTTCTCCTGGTGCTCCAGTTCCCTCCTGCAGTACAAAGATGTGCAGGTTAGCTGGATTAGCTATGGCTTTTGCCCGAAACGTCAATTTTACTGCTCCTCGGATGCTGCCTGAACTGCCGTGCTCTTCCAGCACCACTAATCCAGATACTAAATTGCCCCCAGAGTGTCAGAGATGTGTACGTTAGGTGGGTTAGCCATGGGAAATGCAGAGTTACAGTGATGGGGTGAGTCTAGATGAGGTGCTCTTTGGAGGATCAGAGGATGGGCTGAATGGTCTCTTTTGCTCTGTGGGGAAATTGTCTAAGGCTGGCCTTCCCAAAGTGGGGTCGAGAGCTCGAGTCTCAAACTCACGTAGAGATCTGTACCATGCTACCCTGAGTCTGACAGGCCCCTGCACCCCTTTTTCCCCCTCATCCCCAGTCTCCGGCCTTTTCATCCCCAAATCATGACTCAGTGGGGGATGGGGGGAAAAGATTCCAAAGAACTGTAGATGCTGGAAATCAGAAACAAAAACAGAAATTGCTGAAAAAATTCAGTGTGTCTGACAGCATCTACAGAGAGAAAACAGAGTTAACATTCGGGTGCAGTGACCCATCTTCAGAAGTTCAGTGGGATTAGGTTTGACAAGTACTTAACTAAGGGGAGACCTCTTTCAGAGAGAGGGCAAAGTGGAGTTTTTCCATGACCTTTTAGTTTTCAATAAGGACACGAAAAATAATTTATTTTAATTCTCTTAATTTTTTGCCTATTTTTCTTCTACACTCCAAGGGTTGTGGACATTGTTGGCTTCGGCAGTATTTATTATCCAATCCTAGTTGCCTTTGAGAAGGTGGTGGTGAGCTGTCTTCAGGAACCAGACCCACAATGCTGATAGGAGGGACTTCCAGAATTTTGACCCTGCAACACTGAAGGAACGGTGACATATTTCTATGTCAGGGTGGTGAGTGGCTTTAGTTATAGGAGGTTTTGATAAAGTCTGAAACACATTTCAAAGTGCTTACACATTTTTTTCCAAGAGATCACTGAACACTTGCTCACTTTATTATCTCAACGTCAAACTTTCTGGTTGGCTTAATGTTTCTGTCAGTTCTACCCAAATGCTGTCCTCTTGTGGATATTCTCCTTCTTTCTGTGTGTAGTAATGGGCATCCTCCAGCAGAGGACAGTGTTGCATCACTTTAAATGCAAAACACAGAAACAGCTTCATGGAAGAGATTAGATTAGATTAGATTTATAGTGTGGAAACAGGCCCTTTGGCCCAACAAGTCCACACCGACCCGCCGAAGCGCAACCCATCCATACCCTTACATTTACCCCTTACCTAACACTACGGGCAATTTAGCATGGCCAATTCACCTGACCCGCACATCTTTCGACTGTGGGAGGAAACCGGAGCACCCGGAGGAAACCCACGCAGACACGGGGAGAACATGCAAACTCCACACAGTCTGTCACCTGAGTCAGGAATTGAACCCGGGTCTAAGGCGCTGTGAGGCAGCAGTGCTAACCACTGTGCCACCGTGCCGCCCAGATGATGTGACAGTTTGTAAAAATTCACCCCCCCACCCCCCAGCCTAAAAAGAAGGCATCTGCTAATCTTGCTTTTTTGAGAGTAGTTCCTTATTTTACCAGAATCACAAGTTGAATTCACAAGCTCAGAGACAGGCGTGGCTACAGTGGAGCTGTCAATGATCAGCCTCCCAACTTGGGTGTCTGAACTTGGTGGTGGAGGAGCACATTGAGAATGGGCTGCTTTCCCATTCCAACACATACGTGTATAGCCTGCATCAGCACTAATACCCTCTTCCCCCTTCCTCCCCATCTCCATCGTCTCACTGGTGTTCGGTTAATCCAAAGTATCGTCCATTCTTTCAGCCGAATCACCTTGTTTCTGGCTTTGCTCTATACCTAACATGGTGAGTGATTGTAGAGCCTATCACCAGGTAGGGATCTCTATAGCTAGCTGCCGTGTGCAGCATTTTTGGCCATCCTGTTTCACAGTTTGTGTCAGCTCAGCTGCTGTCAGCATTGTGTTGCTACTCTCAATCTACAAACAAATCTTCCTTTCCCCTTTCAGAATGGGAAAAAAAAAACACATTTTATTAACGGAGCGACCTTCGATACTGAAACTGAGAAGTGATGATCTTTCTCCCCATAGTACAAATGAAGAGCAGTCATAGACCATTCAACAGATCTGATTGTAACCTCACTTCCACATTCCTGCCTATCCTAAAAACCTTTCAGCCCCTTGATTAACAAGAATCCATCTAACTGCCTTAAAAATATTCAAACTGCTTTCATCACCTCTTAAGTCTTTGGAACTCCCTTACGACCCTCAGAATTTTTGTTTTGCCTCATTGCAGTTTTAAATGGAATTGTTGATTGACCCATAAGAGGAAACACCCTTGCCACATCAACCATTCAGGATCTTCATGCTTCAATCAACTCACCTCTTCTAAACTCCTGCAGGTACAAGTCTAGCATTTCCTCATTAGACAACCTGCCCATTCCAAATATCAGTCCGGCAAGTTGTCTCTCAACTGCTTCCAATGTCCTTACATTCTTCCTTCAATAATGTGACCAATACCATACACAGTACTCCAGATGAAGTCTCACCAATGCTCTGTAAAACTGAACATAACCTCCCTACGTTAATATTCATTTCCATTTGCACTAAATGATAACGTTGTTATCTTTGCTAATTATTTGTTGTCCCTGCAATCTGGGCTCTGCATCTCAGCTCTACAATCTCTTACCATTTAGATAACCTGTTTATTCTTTATCCTTCCTTCCAACATGGATACTTGTATGTTTTCCTGCATTTCCTCCATTTGCCACACCTTTGCCTGCTCACTGTGTATCCATATTAATTTTAATACCCTCATGTCCCCTTCACAACGTACTTTGCAATCTATCATTGAGTTGACAAATTTTCTCACCAGATCTCCAGTCCTTTCATGTCATTTATAATAATTGTAAACAATGAGGGCCAGGCATTGCTCCCTGAAGGTTGGTTTCCCAGCTTGTAAAAGACCGGTTTACACTTACTGTCTGCTTCTTGCTCACCAGATGATCTCCTATCCATGCCATTGTACTGCCCTCTGCAGTATGAGCTTTTATTTTCTACAAAAGCCTGTGATTTGTTATTTTCTCAAAAGCTTTCTAGAAATCTAAGTACAGTACATCCACCAATTCCCCTTCATCCACAGTACACATGACTGCCTTCAAGAGCTCCAATACTTTGGTGAAACATGAATTCTCTTCCACAAGATCATGTTGACAACTTCCTTGAGCTTTGTCATGTGCCCTACTAAAACTTCTTTAATACTATCTTCTAGCATTTTCTGTATAGTAGATGTTGAGCGAACTGGCCTGTAGTTTCCTGCTTTCTGTCAAATTCGAATAAAGGAGTGACATTTGCTGTCTTCCAGTTGAATAGGACTTTATCCAAATGAAGAGCTTTGCAAAATTGAAAACAATATATTAACAATCACACCAGCAATTGTTTTGGAAAGACTTTAGGATGAAGTCCACAGGGAGTTGTTAGTCCAGAGCTCCAAAACTCTTTTTTTTTTGTTTGCTCAGTGCTACTTCTTTGGCTGTGATTTTCCTGATTTATTACTGATCCAGGGATGTTACTTACAGGCTTTCGAAAGAAGACCGATGCATACCTGTTCAATTCGTCTGCCGTTTCCTTATTTTCCATTATTGATTCTCCAGACTCACTTTATAAAACCAACACACACTTTTTAACTATTTTAAAAATATTGAATTAGGAAGGGAAAGAAGTTGTGGATGGGAGTCATCTATAGACCGCTGAAGAGGTGCCTCATTGTAGAACAATGTATAAATCCATAAATAACGGAGGTGTGGAGGAAGGGCACTACAAATGTCATGGGTGATTGAAATTGGCATTTGACTGGGCAAACCAGACGAGTAAGTGGAATATTGGAGATAAATTTGTTGAATGCAACAGGAATTGTTTTTTTTTTAAAAAGAGCAATATAACACAGAACCTACCAGGGACAGGCTATTTTAGATCTAGAAATGTGTAATGAGGTGGGTTTAATAAGAGATCTTGAAATTAACGATCTTAGATTAGAATCATAGAATAGAACTGAAAATGTGTTGCTGGTCAAAGCACAGCAGGCCAGGCAGCATCTCAGGAATAGAGAATTCGACGTTTCGAGCATAAGCCCTTCAGGGCTTATGCTCGAAATGTCGAATTCTCTATTCCTGAGATGCTGCCTGGCCTGCTGTGCTTTGACCAGCAACACATTTTCAGCTGTGATCTCCAGCATCTGCAGACCTCATTTTTTACTCATAGAATAGAACCCCTACAGTGTGGAAACAGGTCCTTCAGGCCAACAAGTCCACACTGGGATGCTCTCGGGATTAGCAATTAAGTTCAGAATTATAAACTGTGCTGGAATTTTTGGATTGACAGAGAAGCTGTCCTGGGCGATCGGGTGAAGTTTCTTCCCTAGCATCAGCTGGTATAAAATCGATGGTAACTGTAACCAAAACTCAAAATTAACTGTTTTAAAATGACACAATGGTACTTAATACTTCCTCTGTAACCAAGGATGTTCTGCTCCCAATCTAGTTGCACTCTCACTGATGCTGTTTCTGGTGGTGTGATCGATGGATTCGCATGTCCCCTCTTCAATGACGTAGCCTTTGTATGGTAACCACCTACAACCTGGTAGAATCTCAAATTGTTTGAGTGGAACAACTCATCTCAAACGAGTGTCCTCAACTTAAATCAGGGTAATCACAGGGGTGTGGAGTGTCTAAAGTGCTTTGGGTAAATGGACTAAGGGGGAAGGTCTGTGGATGAGCTATGGCAGACATTTTAGCAGATATTTCAGAACACAGGGCAAAATTTATACCTGTCAGAAAGGATTCTGAGATGGGTGAACCACCCGTAGTTTATAAAGGCAGTCAAGGAAAGTATCCAATCAAAACCAAAGATATACAAAACAATAAAAACTAGAGGTAGGCCAGAAGATTAGGGTTTGGAACCAGCAGTGGGTGACTAGAAAGCCAATAAAGAGGAAGAAAATTCATTATGAAAATAAATGGGCAAATATATATAAAAATAAACAAGCATGACCTCCCACAGATATGTAAAAAGGAGCTAAAGTGAGTGAGGGAATCTTGGAGGATGTGATTGGAACATTGACAATGTGCAATAGGGTAAGGTGAAATTTAAACCATTATTTCACATCACTCTTCACAATGTAGGACACTATAAAGATCCCAAAGGTATCTAGTGAGTAAGGTGCTAATGGAAGGAGAAGTCTCTCACGACCAGGACATAGTATTTGACAAACTATTGGGACTGAATACAGACAAGTCACTCGGACCTACACCCAAAGGTTTTAAAGGTACTGGCTGCAGAGATTGGTCAACATCTTCCAGAACAGTCTGGATTCCAGCAGATTGAAAAAACTGATCATGTGACTCCCATGTTTAAGAAGGAAGGCCAACAGAAAGCAGAAAACTGTAAGACAGTTAGATCATAAAACCATAAGATATAGGAGCAGAATGAGCTCATTTGGCTCCACCATTCACACATTGCTAATGTTTCTTAACCCCATTCTCATTCCTTCTCCCTGTAACCTTTGATCTCCTTACTAATTAAGAACCTATCGATCTCAGTCTTAAACAGACTCAACAACTTGGCCTCCACAGCTCTCTGTGGTAATACGGTCCACAGCGTTCTGGCTGAAGAAATTCCTCTAGATCAGTTCTAAAGATTTGTCTCTTTATCGAGACTGCCTTTGGCTCCTAGTCTGTCCTACAAGTGGAAACATTTCATCCACATCCACTCTTTGCGGGGCCCCTCAGTATTCTAACATAACATCAAGTCATTGGGAAACTTCAAGTACATTAAGGATGAAACAGCAGGGTAATTAGAAAAGCTTTCAGCAAAGTCAACAGAGTCTTATGAAAGAGAGAACGTGTTTGACAAATTTGCTAGAGTTCTTTGAGGTTATAATAGAGTTGATAAAGAGGAGCCAGTTGATGTAGTACATTTGAATTTTGAGAAGGCAAATAAGGTGGGAAGTTGAGTGTGGGCCCTGTAGAGATCAGAAAGGTGCTAAATGAACATTTCTGATCTGTGTTTACTCAGGAAAAGGAGAATATTGTAGAGGAGAAAAAGGAGCTATGAAATATTAGACTAGAAAGGATTGAGGTTAGTTACACACAGGTGCTATCAATTCTAGATGGAGTGAAAGTCGACAAGTCCCCTGGGCCGGATGGGATTTTTCCAAGGATTCTCTGGGAAGCTAGGGAGGAGATAGCAGAGCCTTTGGCTTTGATATTTGAGTCATCGTTGTGTATGGGTTCAGTACCTGAGGAATGGAGGATTGCAAATGTTGTGCCCTTATTCAAGAAGGGCAGCAGAGATGACCCAGGACTGACTTCTGTTGTAGGAAAGTTGTGGAAAGGATTATAAGAGATCAGATTTATAATCATCTAGCAAGCAACAATTTGATTTCAGATAGTCAACATGGTTTCGTCAAGGGCAGGGTAGGTCGTGTCTCATAAACCTCTGAGTTTTTTTGAGGTGAGCAAGTATATAGATGAGGGTAGGGCAATTGATGTGGTATACTTGGACTTCTGTAAAGCCTTTGATAAGGTTCCACATGGTAGGCTGTTGGAGAAAATGCAGAGGCATGGAATTGAGGGTGATTTAGTAGTTTGGACTAGAAACTGGTTGATGGAAAATATTCAGTGTGGCATAACTACAAATTGAGGGATGATAGATGGAATGCCCTTCCTGCTAATGTAGTCAACTCAGCCACATTAGGGAGATTCAAACAATCCTTAGATAAGCTCATGGATGATTTTGGGATAGTGTAGGGGGACGAGCTAGAAAAGTCCACATTTGGCACAACATCGAAGGCCAAAAGGCCTGTTCTGCGCTGTATTGTTCTATGTTCTAAGGTGCTGCACAAATGCCTATTGTACAAGATAAGAGCTATGGTATTGAAGGAAGGTATTGAATTAGCATGGATTGAGGGTTGGTTAACACGAATAGTCAGGATTAATGGTTCGTTTTCAGGTTGGAAAGACGTAACTAATGGACTGGCACAATGATCATTCCTAGGTCCTCAGTTATGTTCTATCAATATTTAGGACATGGAAGAAGGGACAGTGTGTGATGTATCCAAATACTGCTGACATAAAATAGACAGGAAGGGTATGTGGTGATAGAGATAGGTAGGTTGCATGAGTAGGCAAAATTTTGGCAGATGGGATTTAATGTAGAAACGCACATCGGTAGGAAGAATCAAAACAGTATGGAGAGAGACTCCAAAAAACCAAGGGTAATATGGAGGGGTCTGGATTCTTGTGCATGTGACAGCAGTAAGTATTAAGGCAAATGAAATGTTGGCCTTTATTACTCTGGCCGGGGTGTGTTAAAGTTTTAAAGGTGGGGAACTCAGGCTGTCGGTGAGGCCGCACCTGGACTTCTGTGTACAGTTCTAGTCCCCATATTTAAGAAAAGATATCCTGGCATTGAGGCTGCTCAAAAGAAACTTACTAGGCTGATAAAGAGGTTGACTTAAAATCAGTTAAACGGGTTAGGCCTTTATTCATTAGAGTTGAGAAGAATGAGGAGTGATTTTATTGAAATGGACAAAACTCTGAATGGGCTCGTCAGAGTCAATGTTGAGATGTCTCCACTCGTGGGGGGGTGGGATCTCAAATTAAAGGACAGAGTTATGGAATAACACGTCACTCTTAATTGATGTGAAGGAATTTCTTCTCGGAGAACAGTGAATGTTTAGAATTCTCTACATCAACTATGGAGTTTAGATCAAAGTATTAAAAAGGTGAATGGATTTATTTTGAAATAGAGGAGTTGGCAATTAGGAGGAGTTGATTCCCAGGCAGACTAGCCATTATATTGTAGAATGGTGGGCAGGCCTGGGGGCTGAATAACTTCCTCATTTCCTGGTAATACTCTTACCAATGGCTAGCTTTCTCACTATTTTTTTCCTTATATCTATTTTTTTGAAAATATTATCTAATCTTCAGACAAGCCATTTATTTTTACAGTTATATGCCTTTTTTGTTTAGAAGAAAAAAGTTTGATACCATCTTAACCAGAAATTTTAAACTGCAGATGGTGGGTCTGTCCCTTGAACACTGTATCTACACTGTGTGTTCTGAAATATCCCCTTAAACCAAGTGCTGCTGCATCTTCATTAACCTATGCTTTAATCTGATTTGCTAATTCACTTCCGCCAGTTCTGTTTCCAAGTCCTCGTAATTGCCAGCAATTACACTTAAAGTAGTCTCTCATCTCCTCTCCAAATGAACATGAAATTATATTATGGTCGCTACTAATCTAGGGATGCCTTCATTGTGAGATCATTCATTAATCCCACTTCATTGCACAATACCAGGTCTAGGACACGCTTTTCATGTCAGCTCCAGAATGTACTGATGTAGGAAGCTACAAACTCACCACCTTTGTCCATTTGACCTTTACATGATTTAGATTTGGTCATTTAAGGTCTAATCTATCAAGCCTCACTGCTGCCAAACTCTTCCCCTCGTGTTGATTCTAAGTCAACCCACCTCAAAGGTTTGATAATATGTTTTAAAAGTAGCCCAGTGTATGGATGAGTTTTGACATTTATAATTCAATTATCAGTGATTAGAAAGGTTATGTAACAAAGTCCAGTGATCCCGTTCTATTAATAATTAAATGAATTCTGGTTGACATTTTCACAGATACAATGCCGTTTGGTCCCAATGTTGGTGCTTTTATTTATATCAGTTGCAGTGCCATCTTTTTGCATTTGGGAAAAACGCTTGCTGCTCCTTGAAGTAAAATGTGATTTGTTTCCTATAATACATTCAGTGTGAAGCTGCCTTCTCTCAATGATTCTGTTGCCACTAGAGTGACCAGACCACATGAGACTTGAGAAATCCAGTTCATGTGTCTTTCACATCCAGGACTTCCATCATGAAAGTAAGTGAAAGAAGCAAACAAATAGGGGGATTTACAAAAATGTTTTTATTTGGGAATTGAAATGACTCAAATCCCATGTAACTTTGTAGTTACATCAATTATTACAATATTAAATAATGCATAACAAATAGTTGCAATTTTTCTTGAGTAATTCTAGAATATAAACTGCAAGGACTGAGACATTAAACTAAATCCAGCCAGGTACCAACATGACTCATCTCTTCTATTTCACTGTTGCTAGAACATAGGGGTGGGACACATTAAATTTAACTTCAATATTTAATAACAAAGGAAGCAAACAAAGCAAGTCATATACTGGGACAAGATTAATGCCCCCTCCACCCAAAATAAAATTTTAGTGCAAGATTTTCCCAGAGACTGGCAAATGAAATGCAATGATACAGATGGTTGAGGATGGCTTACGTTCAGTAAAGACTAACTGCTCCCATTGCACGCTACCCGGAGATCCAGACACATCTCTGCATAGCCCAGAAATAGACAGACAATCTAGTTCAAGGCCTGACTCCCCAAAAGAAAGACAGGCAAGGTGTTAGGACATGTTCTACCTCCCTCACATAGCTACCTCACCTTTGGTCAGTCTATACAGTCTCAATCCTACAAATAGATATTTATTAATTATAAAAGAAATGAAGCATGCAAGGCCAGAAGCAATAATACAGGCATCTGGATATTGACTCAATTGAGCCCTGTACAAAAATGTTTTTTCCCGTTTCCCACCTTAGCAGGAATCCTCAGGTCACTTGAGCATCAGTGACTTGCTCTTACTGATGGTAGCATTGAGACTAAATACAAGATATTGCTGTGTGGAGAGCAGATCAAATTTGACACAATGCTCTATAAACAACAGCCTCCTGCTTTCAGTTGGTATTTCCTTTGCAGAAATAATTGCATTTGAAATGTACACACCATTTCACTTGCATACAAGTAACGATTATTACCAATTTCCAGTCAAAATTCTGTATTTAAACAGAATATGCATTTACAAACTTTGCAGGTTGAAACCGAAGCTCTCGGTATCTAATTACTTAGTTTATCAGTAATTAGATTGTGGTCCCATTAATCACAAGCTTGATGCGAAGCCTAGGCAAAACTAGGCAATATATAAGGAGCACGGAGCAAAGGAATATCTGCTCCAAGTCTCATTTAATCATTTCTGTGCAGCCACTGACCAACAGTTCAACCAGGAGATGGTCCATCACAGCTACAGATACAGGGGCAACAGACACAGCTACAAATTAGGACATTTATCAGAAGGAATTCCACATTCTATATTCTGATCAACTTGGGGCAAAGTTCACTGCGATACATTCCCATGCACTCGCTCCCGATCAACATGCTTGAAACAACTTTTCCTGTCTCACCCTGTCCAATGCATCTTACTCTGAGTTTTGCAGAAACACGTCAACTGCCTAATGGTTCCCAAGTTGATGGAAGCTCTCATGTCCTCCTCAGATGCAACAAGTCTCAGAAGGGAATGGATTGCACATCCATTTTAGATTCAGCTCTATGTAAAAATACATACATGTTTGAAACACAGGACACATGGAGCTGATATTGTGATGTGTTTCTAAACTAGCAACTGTTAATTAATTAATTTTGGTATCTCCAGTTTAATATTTCCTGTGCTCCAATGCAGACTTTCTGTAGCTGAGAGTATGTCGTCTTCATTTTCCTACTTATTGCTCTTTGATAACTGGTGGTTGCAAGTAATGACTGTGCCATCTCTCTAATACACAAGTCACAGATGAGCAGGGATCCCTGGGTTTGTGCAGTTCAACCCAATAGAGCATTGCACAGATTATAGTCCACACTGGAGATTAGTGGATTGTACAATTCCCTTATTAACTCACTTAATCAGCAAAATCCACAAGCAAAAGGTAAACCTCAAATCTTTGAAAGATGAAGGAACTTTAATGGCAAAAAGAATTTAAAGCTTGCTCTGCATTAAATTTTCATGTTTCCCTATCTTTATATTACTTAGGATTACAAACCAAAAAGTGCAAGTTATTTTTAAAGTGCAAAATAGTGTCTTTTACCAAATGAAGTAATGTGTCTTTCATGCTTGGGTTGGAAAGAATTCCAGGGAATCCATACATACTGAACATACTGGATGTACCATCGAGTTGTGTTCAGAAAAAAAGCAGGACTCGGCTTTTTTTTCCCCTCATTACTGCAGCTTTGCAGATTATAGTGAACCTACACAAACTCTAATTGGGAAAACGAACACAAAACCTCTGCAGGAGTTGCCAACTATCCAGGACAATCTCAAGGGGAATGCTACAAGCAAATCAGGATACCATAGAAGCATTTATTTAAAAAAAATAAGGTTATAAAGAGGTGGGCAAACTCCTTTTTATGTGAAGAATCAATAGAGAAATACCTAATTGGGTGACAGAGCATTGTAAATACTAATAAGAGGAAGTATGTGTCGAGCAGGGGGTTGGAACTAGTGGAAGACATGTGGCAAACCTCCTGGAATGTGTGTAAAAAGAATAGGCAACCCTCACCTGACATGTAGTCAAGACAACATCACTACTTTCCCTGACTAGCCTATATTGTGACTAAGAGAAGGGGGTTCTCTCGAGTGTGAGAGAAGGAGAACAAGGATTCCTGATTGCAGAGCAATCAAAATGCAGTTATATATTAAATAAAACAGAATCAGGCTGCACCATGCCAATAACATCGAGAATTCTATTAAAGTCTGAACCTACTTGAGCCATGACAACAGGAACCATAATTCTGTTAAGTCAACTTGGACTAAAGTTTTCCCCTCACTCCATTTACTCTACCATGCAGATTTGTTGTTTTTGAAATGGCAAAATTAAATAAAACCATATGCCTTTTGGCTGCTGTGGATTTTCCATCCTCATTTTGTAAAGTTTGTGACATCTGACGCCTTAAAAACTCAAAAGATGGAACTCATCGCGCCACTCAGCCCTGTGTTTAACAACACAGGCTGTCCCTTTCATCCCACTCAAACCCAAACAAGCCAAAACTGCACAGTGCAGAGAAATACAGAGTAACCCCGTTTCAATCTGAAGTGTAACCAGCTCAAGTTTCACTTGCATTGCTAGCAATCCCACCTAAAGTTTTGCAGAACCTTGAAAATTTTAAAACTAAACTCAGTTGCCTGTGTCATATTACAATTACAATAGATTAGCAAACAGTGCAAGGAAAAAAAATGGACACCTTATGGATTTATAGGAAAACAATAAAATAACTGAAACAACTCAATAAAAAGTATAAAGCTCAGCAACTGCACCCCACCCTCACCCACCCAAACTGGCACCCATTACAAAGTCCTAAGTCACTCCTAGATAACACTTCATTTAATACACATGGTTTTAAACTGAATGGCCTTCATTCCTCATGTTGCCAAGGCCATGCATTGTGCAGTCTGGTGCTCACACCGCAAAAATGCCAAGGGCACCCAATATCTAACTGAGTATATAATAGATTAACACAGCTTTTCAAGTTTGACAATGTGACGATTATAGAATTGATTACAGGGGAATCTCAAAAGAGGCGCATGCAATACCCTGGAGGTTAAAAGCCTTTCTATTTTCGGGCAAAAAAAAGTGTGCCAGAACTCATGTGAAAGAGGTTTCAGAAAACCTAAACCATCCCAGAGCATTTGATAAGGGTTAATAAGTGAAATTACAAAAGCAAACTATTAAGGAGCATGCAGGCCATAGTTAAAAGGATTATTTACATTTCGTGGCATAACAGGTTCTGGTGTGATGACTGATTTCTAAAATGCCAAAACACACGTGATTTAAAAACGCTAGTCATCGCAAACAGGGAGTGCAGTGCAAAGTATGGATAGTAAAGGAATAAAGCACAATTATTAGATAGCGATAGTTTGGGTTTCTCAATTGTTGTAATCATTCAAAGTCAGTTAACAGTGCTTTAAATTGCTAGTAAAACTGTGCTTCGCCCAGATAAAGCTTTCTGGATTGTGCTTTAGTGCTTTGTTCTGTGCTTCTGGCATTTTGTGGTATGATGATATAATTCCCTTGTGAAAAAGAATGAAAGTTGATGAATTGTGCTTAACCCGCAGAGTTACTTCAATTGATTAGTGTGAAGCTGTCTCTTTTTCATCATTCTCTTTGCAAAGCCTCAAAAAACTTGCATGATTTCACCACACTTCTCTTTCCCCATCTCATTATAATCAGTTCCCTTCATTGACCTCTCATCTCTTAAACCATTCCCATTTCCTTCCTCAGCTCTCTCACCCTCTGCTCGCTCACTCACTTACACACACCATCCTGAGACTTTCAAGGGGTCTTCCAACAAAAAAAAAACATCATTTCTTCCAGTGGGGAAGGGGAGCAAACATTCACACCAGTGATACCTCATCAGCCATCACTGTGCCGGTAAATGGGACTTGCTTTCAGTCTGGTCTTCGGTTAAGTTGCCCATTTTTGGTACTGGCATGCCAAGTCCACCAATCACACTGGGGAGGCTCTGGTTCCGCCTTAAACCTCCCAGAAGACTGCTGCCAGTCCCCATGAACACTGCCGACTCAGGCCTGCATTGCCTGCTCCTGCCCTCTACACTGTCATCGTGCCCTTGAGTGCTCTTGGGCTTGACCACTTGGGCAATTCCCATCCTTTGCAGCTTCTTGACCAAGTTCAGACTGATGGGAGCGGAATCTGTACGGCTCCGCCCAGGCTTCAAGCAGTAAACCTCCTGGAGCACTGTCTCAGCTGGCCGCGAAGCCAGGAAGTTGTCAATGGCACTCCGCGAGTCAAAGGGCAAGGGCGACGGGCACGGAGAGCAGGAGGGGGAGTTTGGTGGGGTACAGGGTACGGCTAATGTCTTTGGGCGAACCACGGGTGGACTTTTCAAAAAGGGACAATGATAAATGCCAGCAGAGATCCCACGATCGTGCAGCAGTTTGGTCAGGCTGCTGGTACTGCTCAGAGTAGTAGTTGACTCCCTCGTCTTCATGAAGGATTCACCGATGCTCAGGCGACAAGTAACACTGGGACTGCTGGAATTGGTGATGTTGATGGATGAGCCCCCTATGTTTGGCACTGCAGCATATGTGAAACTGGAACAAAGTGAGAGAGATAAGTCAGACAAATGTTCACATCATGGATATTTCCATTGCACAGCACTACCACCAACCACCAATCACAAAACTGCCCATGTAAAGTCGGATTACTATAGGACATTCTGTCTCAGACAGATTTTCAAAATTGGGAAATTTATGTAAAATTCTTTGGTCTTGAATTCTTTGGTTTACAGAGAAAGTATTCTCTCCAAATGTTGTCTTCCAATATTTGTGTTTACCTTCACTATACAGAAAAAAAGCCTTTCAGCCCAACTGGTCTGTTTTGATGGAGGAACAAATTACTGCAGATGCTGGAATCTGTACTGAAAACAACAAATGCTGGAGATCTCAGTGGGTCAGACAGCATCCATGGAGAGAGAGCAAGCTAATGTTTTGAGTCTAGATGATTCATCAGCTTTACAATGTAACATGCATGAATCCATGTAAGACTCTTAAGTCATCTTTTAGATTAGAATCAGTCTAAACATTACAGCACAGACAGCAGTACACAGGGACCGAACACCTTCAACACATTAACAATTGGTGTCAGCCCAGATAAAATTAACCTGAGAATGTAATTTTTAAAAAGTTTTGTGATTTACATTCGAAAGAAGTGAAAATGACATCATCATTCTAACAGAGGAGAGACTTAACAAACAATCAAGGTATTTTTCGATGTATAATTTCAGTTACGTCACACTAAACTTTTGCTATAAATTCTGTCTTAGAATTGTGTCCTCCACAACCACCTGATGAAGGAGCAGTGCTCCGAAAGCTAGTGCTTCCAATTAAACCTGTTGGACTATAACCTGGTGTTGTGAGATTTTTAACTTAATTCAACTCAACCTGGATGTACATAGATTGTATTTCCTTGATAGACCGAATGTCCTCTTTCCATAATCATGTCTGTACTAGCTGACAAGTAGCCATAGAGTCTCTCAGCATTGAAACAGACCCTTTGGTCCATGCCAACCAAGTCTCTCAAACTAAACTAGTTCCACTTGCCTCTACACCTTTCCTATTCATATACCTGTCCAAATGTCTTTTAAACGTACCTTCATGTACCACTTCCTCTGGCAAGAGTAGAAGACAGTATCCAAACATCCCACCTAACCTCTTTGCCAAACATCATTTGGGGCAGGGTGTGTGCTAACCCAGTCTAATCTCATTTTACTGCTTTTGGTCCATAGCCATATTAGGTTACAGCTCTACAAAACACTAGTGAATGAACTTCCTAAATGTTATGAAGGTTTCTGCTACCCTTTCCAGTTCCAGATTCCCACCACCATCACTGTGAAAACACGTGACCTTAGATTCCCTCTGAACCACTTTAAGTTGGAGTCTCCTGGTTATAAACAGCACAGCCCAGGATATCTAGGCCTCTCTGGGGCTGGTTAGTTCAGATGGTTCAATTGCAGAGCAGAGTGATGCCAATAGCATGGATTCAAATCCTGCATCCGCTGAAGCTACCATGAAGGCCCCACCTTCTTAACCTTGAACACAGTGTGTGACCCTAATATTAAATTCACTAATTTGAGTAAGTCAGTCAGCCAGCTCTATTCCAAAGAAAACAACCCTAAGCATATCTAACATCCTCTCACACTAAAATTTAGGCAACATCATTGTAAGTCTCTTCTCCACCCTCTTAAGGGTAATGACAACTTTCCTATAATTAGCCTGAAATATTAACTCTCTCTCTCCACTAGTGCTGCCATTCTAAGTATTTCAACATCTGCGCATTACTTTGATTTTGTTTCATTTCTTCCTACCTGCCTTCAAACAAAAAAAAGGCATCACCTCATTCAAGATTCAAAATGTTTTGCCTTGCCACAGGGATTCACCTCTTTAAGAGGAGAGAGCATAATGGCATGTGTTCAAATTTAAGAGATTGGATAGAATAAATACGGAGGAAATGATTTCAATAGCAGGAGAATCGATAACCAGATCTACAAATAGAAACAGAGGGAAGGTGAGATATTTTCTAATGCAGCGAGTTGCTATGATCAGTACTCGCTGTGTGAAAGCATGGTGCAAGAACATTCAATAATAACTTTCCAAGCATATATACACACAAATCCTTTCTGTAGGAAAGGGCAGGGAGTGGTTCTAATTGGACTTTAAAGCATGAAAATGCAAAATGGGGACTGAATAGCATCTTTCAGTGACACAAAATCCTATAATTGGAAACCTGGCAAATTTTATCCTCTCAAGTTCATACCATTTCAAAAAAACAGCATTAAACAGGGCTGCTGATGAATGGAGATGACAGTTCTATTGGAAAACATCTCTCAGTGTGGGCGAACAACTCACCTTGTTGTGACTTGAGCAACATCTGTGGGATGGAGGATCCGGCAGGTAGTGAAGGTGAAAGTAGAGTTGGTTTGTGACAGACATTTGCCAGGATTCCGCACTAAATATTGAGGGAAAGGGGAAAGATGTTCATACCAGCAATGATGCAGATTTCCAACATGACAACTGTTCTAATTTTCCTGGGCTTCTTTTCAAAAAATTACATATATCAATGCTTATATGCATCAACCTACACTTAACTCAATTGGCCACTTGTGAATTGTTTGGTTGAAAGAGTCCAGACAAATCCAACCTGAATTGAATTCTAAATAATTTGCTTGAAAGCTCAGTTTTTATGCCCTTTTTCTCATTTAAAGTGATAAATGACATACTTCATGTTATTTTGGCACCGATTTAGTTATATATCGTCCTTCCAGCATACTTTTTATAATTGTTCATAATTCCTAACTTTCAGTTTATCCTACCACAATAATTACATGGTTAGAATGTTAGAAGGACGTGAACCAAGTATCATGTTTCCCCGTGCATAACTTCTAACTGGAACTGAAATAAAAAAGCCAACTCCTCTTGTAATGAAAGGGTTATACTCTTCATATAACAATATAAATGTTAGCCTCTAGCATTAGTTTGTTAATGGGGATTATGATTCTTCAAGCAGAAAAGTTCTTTTTATTCCATTGGATAAGGGATATTGATGTTTAAGCACCTGTGTCTGAAACATTAGGGACTGTGGTCAAGTATACAGAATACGCTGGAAGGAGTATTACGCTAAATTAGTGCCATTTAACATGAAACGTCAGTTATCACACTGCATGAAATAAGGTGTAAAATGTGAGATTTGGAGCAAATTTAGAGTGATTTATTGAGCTGATATATTGGTTCAAAGATCATTACATGCATTTTCTTTGGTTAAAACTCAAAAGTGGCTGGAGATGTTATTAAGTGCATATTTATGTATTATATGTGGAATAGACTGGTGACAGACACAAGTGTGCCGGGCTGACTGAATATACAACTAAATTAGACAGTATTACGATTGACTCTGGTAGTAGTTCAATTTTTGAAGGAATATTAGTACGATTGGAGGCAATTTGTGTAAATTCCTCTTTTACAAAACAAAGGAAAATCTTCTCCAATATGAGAAAGGAGGAGAGATAACATGTACAAACTCCCCAAAACAATCATGTCTATTACTGTCCAATTCTTGCTCATCTGCTCCTGTTGCACAAGGTTCCAGTTTATTGGTCCACCAGTTATTATGAAGCATAACTCACCAGCTGTTGCTTCCGGAGGAGAGAGGCTGGTCATTGGCAGAAAAATATCTGGTGGTTTCTCCCACCTCTTTGATAGCTGCTTCTCATTATCTTCACTTTCCTCTTTCTCCTTTGTTCCCTCGGGCGTAGAGGTAAGCTGCGCTCGAAAGGTGATGCCCTCCTCACTGTCCTCTTCCAGATCAGACAGGTGATGTACGTCATCTTCTGACAGTGGCTCAAAGCCTTTAGTGAGGACGCCAGGTCGTGGGTCTAAAATTGTACCCAAGTTGGGCTGTGCTAACTGTTGCCACTGGTGCAAAGTCATAGAACCTACCAGGTGGGTTGAAAAGACAATTTTTAAAAAGAGGAATCTACATGGTTAACCAGATAAATGCATCATCAATAAAAACAACAAAGTCTCGGGTGGTAAAAATACAGATGCATTTTTACAACTTAAAAGACTGAACAACTATGTAGTAATTATGTTTAAATGGTGTGTGTTGATTTATAAGATATGATAGCAAATGCTTTTTATGTTGCTCGCAAGAACACTGATGGCACTGTAACAGAAAAGATCTTTAGATAATGGAACAGCAATTGACCAGGCTTTGCAAGAGCTTTTCTAGAGGTTCAGCAATCTGTTTGATCACCTAAGAGCCATAAAACAGTTAAACTCAACAAGAACAAAACAACAAGTTTTAGAATGTATTAAAATTCAGATACAAAGCAAATTATAATTCGAAACTCTGATCACCTTCAAGAGGAGGTATCATGAACTGCATGAATAGACAAAGCTCCTGATTCCAAGGAAATTCTTTATGTGGGAGTTTGTGAATGTAGGACCACATACATTGCTCTGTACATAGCCTTAAGATGAATGTTTTGAAATAAGAAGTTAATTATCTAAACCTAATTATTGTTTAACTTTAGGAATCAGTTATTAAAAGGGTGAGGTTTATCCAAACATTGACTAGATCAAGGCTGTATACCAAATACAATAAATCTTAATATTTACAGTCAAGGTTTGATTACCTCATAACCTAATAGTGGAACTGGGCCTCTGGAATGTAGGGTTGGCCAAGGACCAACCTTCATCAGATCCTTCTCTACACCATTTCATAGCTGCTAATATGCTAAAACCTCTCCATGTGGTTCTGGGTGTTCTGCTCAAATTAATGGCAAATGCAATTAATAATAAAGACTGACTGTCAATTAGTCTCGACCCTCACCTTCTATTGGCTTGACTATCTGTAGCTTCTCAGGTAGGAATGTGCGGAAACAGCTGGACACTCCTGAAATACAGGACATCTCTGTGAGATCTGTGACATTGGTCCCTGTGGAGACCACACTCTCCGCTGGTGTAGTGGATCCACTTCCCTCCTCTGCTGCCAGGGCCAACAGCTTCCGATCCCGCTCATCTTCAAAGAACATTTTCTCACTCAGGTAATTCTCCTGCCGTAAGGAAAGCCGGCGCAGGGCAGCGGCCAAGTCTTTGCCCCCAGGGGTACCAGGCTTCCCGGTCTTTGAAAGATTGCTGAGAGAGAAATAAGAGCACGAGTAACAGGTTATGGTGAATTAACTGGTAATGTGCAGCCAGAAACGTGTAATTCTGTCAACTTTAAATTCATGGAGCAGCATATGCATATTTTTATTTAGTTGGAACATATTTCACAAGCTATCTGCAGATAACAACATCTTGATTAAAATCAAACCAGTGATATCTTACACCTGAAGTATTAGACGGTCAGTTGAGCATTAGATGTCTCAATAACAACTATCCGGTATCAAAATACCATCAAAAACCAAAAACAAAGTATCCATGTAAACAAAGATGGCGGCTTGGTAGGAATAAATTTACTCAGCCATCTGAAAAGGATCAATCTAGCTCTGAAAATTGGTGTATGTAAATCAAACCAACCATACCATTCTATCTACTAAGGGATTCTTTAATCCCACTGACAATGTCAGAATTAAGGGAACCTGAACTAACCACCTCAGTATTATCCCTATGATATCAAATGGTCGTGAAAAAGTTGGGTAGGGCAGAAGTAGAGAAAATATTACCATTTGTGGAAGCAATCAAGAGTGGAGGCCACAAATGTAAGATAGTCATTTATATTAAATGTGACTTCAGAATTAACTTATTTCCCTAGAGGTGGATTGTAATGTGGAGTTCCTTATCACATGGAGCAGATCATGAAGACCAAAGATGTCGTTTAGCAGAAGTTAGGAAGTGAAAGAGGTTTTGATAGGATAAAGGTTATGTAGAATGAGTGGATGCTCACAAAGAATAATTATTGACTAGATCAGAATCAGGCTATTCAGCCAACTATATATTAAACAACTGACGAATACAAGCAATGTTTATTGCCTTTTGTTTAAATGAACAAGTAATAGTTTTGAATGCATTTTGTACAATTGAGTTCACTTTTCCCTTTTGCTTACATCCATCATATGGATGCCATTACTTTATTGGAAACAAGTCTATAAAATCTGCTACAAACATGAGACTCTTCAGATTCTAACTATATTTTCCTCTCCTCTCAGCATTTCCTCCATGGACCCTGGTTCACTCTTCTATCACTCCTAACACTTACTCCTTTCCCATACAATCACAGAAGATGCAACTCCAGCCCTTTTACCTCCTCAATGTCCAAGGTCCAAGCAGTAATTTATTTGTACTTCTTTCAATCCAGACTAGGCTGGTCACAATGCTGATTCCTCTACGTAGGCAAAACCAAAGGTAGACTGAGTGACTACACCCCCCGCTTTGTCCATAAGAAATACACAGACTCTCAAGATTCAGTCAATCACTTTGCCCTCATGTTAACATCTCTGTACTCATCCTGCTACAGTGTTCCAGCGAAGTCCATGCAACCCAGAGGATCAGCACTGATTTTTCACTAAGGCACTTTACAGCCTTCAGGCCTCAACATTGAGTTCAACAACCAGCCAATTAATGCTGTCCTCCAATTTAAATACACCACGTCACCTTCATGTCTTGTTTGCTTGGGTTCACTCTCAGCATAGCTGACCTATTTTCTTTTACTCAAAGTAAGCATTGACTCCCATTTTGCACCTGTGTGTATCTCCTCTCCTGCCATTAACACTCTTGGTCGTTGTTCTTGGCACCCTCACCATCTCCATTCCACTTGCTACTCCCTCCCCTTTGTCAACATTTTTCAGCCCCCTTCAGTCACAGGTGAGGTGCTAAAAGACTGGAGGTTGGCAAACGTGGTGCCACTGTTTAAGAAGGGCGGTAAGGACAAGCCAGGGAACTATAGACTGGTGAGCCTGACTTCAGTGGTGGGCAAGTTGTTGGAAGGAATCCTGAGGGACAGGATGTACATGTATATGGAAAGGCAAAGACTGATTAGGGATAGTCAACATGGCTTTGTGCGTGGGGAATCATGTCTCTCAAACTTGATTGAGTTTTTTGAACAAGTAACAAAGAGGATTGATGAAGGCAGAGCAGTAGATGTGATCTATATGGACTTCAGTAAGATGCTCAACAAGGTTCCCCATGGGAGACTGATTAACAAGGTTAGATCTCATGGAATACAGGGAGAACTAGCCATTTGGATACAGAACTGGCTCAAAGGTGGAAGACAGCAGGTGATGGTAGAGGGTTGTTTTTCAGACTGGAGGCCTATGATCAGTGGAGTGCCACAAGGATCGGTGCTGGGTCCTCTACCTTTGATTTAGATGCGAACATAAGAGGTATAGTTGTAAGTTTGCACATGACACCAAAATTGGAGGGGTAGTGGACAGCGAAGAGGGTTACCTCAGATTACAACAGGATCTTGACCAGATGGGCCAATGGGCTGAGAAGTGGCAGAGAGTGTTTAATTCAGATAAATGCGAGGTGCTGCATTTTGGGAAAGCAAATCTTAGGACTTTATACACTTAATGGTAAGGTCCTAGGGAGTGTTGTTGAACAAAGAGACCTTGGAGTGCAGGTTCATAGCTCCTTGAAAGTGAAGTCGCAGGTAGATAGGATAGTGAAAGCATTTGGTATGCTTTCCTTTATTGGTCAGAGTATTGAGTACAGGAGTTGGGAGGTCATGTTGCAGCTGTACAGGACATTGGTTAGGCCACTGTTGGAATATTGCATGCAATTCTGGTCTCCTTCCTATTGGAAAGATGTTGTGAAACTTGAAAGGGTTCAGAAAAGATTTACAAGGATGTTGCCAGGGTTGGAGGATTTGAGCTTAGGGAGAGGATGAAAAGGTTGGGGCTGTTTTCCCTGGAGTGTCGGAGACTGAGGGGTGACCTTATACAGGTTTACAAAATTATGAGGGGCATGGATAAGGTAAACAGGCAAAGTCTTTTCCATGGGGTCGGGGAGTCCAGAACTAGAGGGCATAGGTTTAGGGTGAGAAGGGAAAGATATCAAAGAGACCTAAGGGGCAACCTTTTCACGCAAAGGGTGGTACATGTATGGAATGAGCTGCCAGAGGAAGTGGTGGAGGCTGGTCCAATTGCAACGTTTAAGAGGCATTTGGATGGGTATATGAATAGGAAGGGTTTGGAGGGATACGGGCCGGGTGCTGGCAGGTGGGACTAGATTGTGTTGGGATATCTGGTCGGCATGGACGGGTTGGACCGAAGGGTCTGTTTCCACGTTGTACATCTCTATGACTCTATATTGGAAAGTGAATGTTAACCCTGTTTCTTTCTCCACAGTTGCTGCCATATCTGCTGAGTTTCCCCTTCACTTTGTTTTTATTTCATATGAATTTCATTCTCTCAAGTCACAAGTTAATAAGTGCACCAATGCTAATGCAAAAGAGCTAAAATGCAAGGTCGCTAATAACTGAGCTAGCAATAACACTCAGTGGGAACAGAATGCAGTTCAGTTACAGTTTTGTGCTGTGATTCAGTTTGTTGAGCTTGATAGAGAGCATTAAATAATTCTTCAGGCATTGTGCTGAAACACCAGACTCCCAGCAAATAAAAGCAATACATATGTTTTTCCTTTAGCTGACCTGCTCACTAACTTTGGCCAGTCTACGGACAGTTTATTATTGTTTGCTACTTACCAGTGAGCACCCTGTTCACTTGCAGTGTTCTTTGTCAGCTTTGTATCAGTTGTCCCCATGACAGATTGGTGCGGTTTCACGGTCATGACAACAGATGAGCAACCAGATCCTGGAATAGATCCCAGAGGGGATGCCAACTTGGGGGATTGTATAGTTTCATTGATACTTCTGACGGTATGGAAAACCCGTTTATGTTGATTCCTGAGGCAAAAACACAAAGATGCTCAAGGTGAACCATTTAAATCAGGATTTGGAAGCAAGCTGCCCGGCTCTCAGGACAACTCCATACAACCCTGTCACGGTGGACGCTGCAAGACGTGTCAGAGAGTGTGGACATAGATACCACTATTACGCGTGGGAACACCTCCCACCTTGTACATGGCAGGTACTCATATGACTCAGCCAACGTTGCCTATCTTATACGTTGCAAGCAAGGATGCCCGGAGGCATGGTACATTGGGGAAACCGAGCAAAGGCTACGACAACGGATGAATGGGCACCGCACAACAATCAACAGACAGGAGTGTTCCCTCCCAGTTAGGGAACACTTCAGTGGTCCAGGACATTCAGCCTCGGACCTTCGGGTGACCATCCTCCAAGGTGGACTTCAGGACAGGCAGCAGAGAAAAGTGGCCGACCAGAGGCTGATAGCTAAGTTTGGTACCCATAGGGAGGGCCTCAACCGGGAACTTGGGTTCATGTCACATTACAGGTGATCACCATTGCACTACACACACACACACACACACACACACTCTCTCACGTACACAGGTACACACAGACGTGCACACAGACACCCACACACACCCTTATAGACACACACACACACCCACGCTCACACATGCGCCCCCTCACAGACTTAAGACACTCTGCACCCACTACACACACACACACAGGCAGACAGACACACAGACAGACACACTCACAACCCCCACCCCAGACAGACACACAAAGACCCACATGCAGACATATATTTTGTGGGGTGAATTTGTACTTGCAGAGTTACATTGCACTTTGCTCAAGAACTGCATACACTCATGTAGAACTCTGAGCTCAAAAACTGCAGGAATTTATGTAAAACACTGTTATCTCACTTATTAGATTAGAATCAATCTAAACATCAGGTCATAGACAGAGAACACAGGGGGCTAGCACCTTCAACATATTGTCTAGCTACCACCATTGTTAGCAGCTAACCCGAGAATGCAACTTTAAAAGGAAGGGTTTTGTGATATACACATGAAAGAAGTGAAACTATCACTGTATTCAAACAGATGAAAGACTTAACAGACAATCAATTTTTCAATGTATAATTTCAGTTACATCACACTGCAAATTTTTGCTATAAATTCTGTGTTACGATCGAGCCCTCCACAATCACCTGATGAAGGAGCATCGCTCCGAAAGCTAGTGTACTTCCAATTAAACCTGTTGGACTATAACCTGGTGCTGTGTGATTTTTAACTATTTAAATCAGGTGATGGTATCAAAGAATATGAAACCAAAGATGGAGTTAAAATACAGATTAGTCATGATGTAATTGAATGGTAGAACATCAGAGGGATTAAGTGACCTAAACCTGTTCCTGTATTCCACAAACAAGGAAGGATGGGAAGGAGAACCATTCTTAGATTTGTGACGCTTAAGTTCTGTTCAAACCAAAACTTTGTCCATTCAAAGTGCAGTTGGAACAATAATGGAGCAGATGAACTATTTCCATTTACCTTTGGTCTTGAATGGTTGACTCTTCCAGATTTAGCTCCCGCCGCATGCTTCCCTCAATCTCTGCAGCTATGGAGTCCTGTAAAGATAACACATTGCATATTCAGTTTCCAAACCTACTTTTTCTCCCCCAATTCTTTCCCTTTATTTGGGCAACGCTGGCTAGGCCTGAATTTAATGCCCTTCCTCAATTGCCTGAGATGATGGGGAGCTGCGTTCTTGAATGACTGCAGTCCATAGGGTGTGAGTACACCCCAACACTGTTATAGTGTGTGTTTAGGAGTTGGATCTAGAGACAGTGAAGGAATAATGACACAGTTCCATGTCAGCATGGTTAGTGTCTGTAGGAAACTTGCACATGCCAATACTCCCACGCAACTGTTGCCCTTAACCTTCAAGATATAAAGGTTAGCCAGGTGCTGTTGAAGATTCCTTGGAGAGTTGTAAAATTATAAATAAAAAAATATCAGGAGCATTAAATATGTACCGTAACTCCAATATGAATATCAAAGTCTTGTATAACATCAGACCATGCATTATTATAAAAGTCAAAGTCGTCACATTGCTATATGCATGGGGCTGGTGTGCAAGCCAACAGTGGAAACCTGGAAAGCTTGTCAAGATCTTTTGCTCAAGTCAATACCCATGATTTAAACAGTGAGATTTTAATGCATTGACTATTTAAAAATAAGTGTGGATTTGAAGTGATGACTCCATACCATTGGGAACATGCTGTAGGACTGTGGCCGCTGAAGTGAGGATGATGTTGATTTGTTCCGCAATTCTTTTAGTTCCTCTTGGGATTCATGCAACATTCCTAAACACTCAGCATTCCGATCTTGCACTTCGAGTAGCTGCAGTGAACAGGGGCAAGATTAAAATGTGAAAGAGCAATCCACAAACTTTGGAAACAATACATTCTGTCACATCGGGCAACGTGACCACCCTCCCCTTCCAGAATGTGAGGGTGCAACCAATACAGTACACTCTCAACTGTGTGACAGGAGGAATGGGGAGTGACATCCATTCAGTCTACCTTACCTATGGCAATAAAGGCAAGGGGCAGCAGCAAACCAACAACACAACTTTAGTGTTAAGACATTTTGCAACTTGGCTATTTTATATGATGGCATCTTAAAATGCAAGATCAAAAATCAGGTGGATTAGACAGTGAATTAGGAAAAATGTATAAATCAATTCCTTAACGATAGCTATTCACACACGCACACAGTTCTGCTGTTGGAGATTTCTCCAAATTGCACATCAATTCCCTCTATATTGTGAAGTTTTTCTGACTAGTTCACACTCAGTGGATAGTATTCTTGCCTCAGAGTCAGAACCTTGTAAATTCAAGTGCAACTCGGAGAAATTTTAATCAAATCTAGGGACCAAGATTTTTTGAGAATGATCCAGTATTGCACAACGTGCAAAGTAGGGATTGACTAATTTAAACGTGAACTGATACAGGGGGCCACCATTTACGTATGTTATACTCTTTATTAAAGATAGAACATTATATATGCTGAAAAGACCTTCATACATTAGACCTAAATACAGTAAGAGATTTGCATTTCACATTTGGTCTTTAAGATGTTCTTTAGCTATTACAAGAAAGTGATCTTTCAGCCCAAATAGTCAATGCTAGTAGTTGTACTCCATACAAACTTCCACTCATCTTCATCACCTCAGACAACCAGTATCTCCTTCTATTCCTTTTCCCTCGTGTTTATGTAGCTTCCTCATGAATGCATCTAAACCCTTTACTTCAACTCCTCCCTGTAACAAAGTTTCACGCACTCCACTCCAGTGTTGAGAACTTTATTCTGAAATTCCTCATTGAATTTATTGGTGACTGTCTTATTGTTACGGTTCACATTTCTATACTCCTCTAAAAATCAAAACATTTACCCTATCAACCCTACAACCTTCTCTTTAGGAAAGAGCCTCAGCCTGTTCAGTTCTGGTCTCAGCCTCGTGAATCATTTTCACACCTTCCACATAGCTTCTAGATAGACTTTGATTTTGGAGTTATAAAATCTAACTTTTAACTGGAGAAAACTAGGAATATCATTAACTTGACTTGTTACATGCCTAGTAGATTAGTTCGCCTAGTGGGATAGATTGGTCCATTCTATCCTGAAATTTGACTTGAGTAGAAATACAGTTCTCTTAAGTCAATCCCACTGTACATAAGTATAAGCAATTTCTGCCATAACTGAGCACCAAATGGACACTATCATTAAGACTGAACAACTGGATATGGAAAAGTACTGAGGCACAATTGTTAAGCATCCTCAAGGCTGAGATGGGCAGATTTATAATGAGAATAGAGTGTTATTGGGACAAGATAGGAAAGCAGAATTGAGGATTATTAGATCAGTGCTAAAAAATGTGTTGCTGGAAAAGCGCAGTAGGTCAGGCAGCATCCAAGGAGCAGGAGAATCGACGTTTCAGGCATAAGCCCTTCTTCAGGGATGTAGGGCTTATGCCCAAAACGTCGATTCTCCTGCTCCTTGGATGTTGCCTGACCTGCTGCGCTTTTCCAGCAACACGTTTTTCAGCTCTGATCTCCATCATCTGCAGTCCTCACTTTCTCCGAGATTATTAGATCAGTCACAATCTCACTGAATAGCAGAGCGGACTCGATGACAAATGGTCTACTTCTGTTCCTACATTTTATCCTATGTTCACTTCACCAGAGTCAGAATTGCTTGTCTGAGGTTAGAGCAGGTGCAACCTTAAACATGAAAATACATCATTACTGTAAAAACATTAAAATTGGCATAGGGCTAAAAAGTGGAATACTCACTTCTGCAGTGAGCTGTCTTTGGGCATCTTTGGATGCCTGCAAATGCTGCTTAAGTTCCTCTTTTTCAATGGCACACTGGGAAAAGAAGCATCAAGATCCATGACATGTTTTGAAATCGAAACAAAACCCAAGTGGTAGGCAGGCCTCCACACCAGCCTTGGTGATAGAATTTCTGTTAAAATCTATGCCACAGTTCACATGTATTTCACACTTGCCTCTTTGACTTTAAGCTGCAGCTCCACAATTTGACTGAGCAAGTTGGTGATCTCCTCCTGGTGACGTGCGATGTCATCATTCTTTCTGGAGAGTTCGTCTGCCAGGTTGGAAATCTGGATATTTGTTTCTTCTTCAGAAAAGAAAAAACAAAAAGAGAAATGGCAGGATGAGGTAAGTTAAGACGACAAAGTGATAGCGAGTGCATGAACGTGAAAGATCATTCCAATCAACAGGAATTCCGTGAGGTTCTGCAGATACTGGGTTTCTTCCAATAGAACCTCCCAGATCTGCAACACCTGCCCTTAAAAGGGCAAACACAGAAGGCATTACAGAACACCACCAGATGAAGAACAAAAATGAGACAACATACAAAAAGAACTGAACCAAAGGACCTTGTGATCTATATGACTAAGCACTGCACTGACCGGTGCTTTACCACAGGACATGAACTCCCAGAGAGAGGTTAAAGATTTACAATCTTTCTGTCTGTCTTTAAAGACTAACATCACCAGATTTAAAAATCATGGTTGCAGATTCAGAATTTGCTGTAATAAAATGACAGACAATTCTTTTGCACAGAAGGCGTGATTTTCAGTTGGACATGACAGTCTGGAGTACAGACTGCAAACACCCTCTAGTATTCAATTTAACTCTTAACAAAATTCTAGCTGGCACTTTAGTGTGGACTACCAAGACAGAGGAGGCACCTATCAAGTGATACCTTAAATGTAAAATTGGGAAAGTTTAAGAATTAATACCTGAAAAGGTGCTTCAACAAGTGAAGATTGTGGATAACTTCATTCAAATCATATGAATGACTGATTTCCTACGTGTCCAACTGAGAGACTAGTGCTAAGTTTCGAAAATCCTCTTACATCCAGCCTGTTCTTGGAGATGGATGTAAAAGATCTCGTGGCATAATTTTAAAGAAAAATGGGCGAATATAACAGTGGTGACTAGTCTAAAGCACTTCACTGGCTGTCTTTCTAACATCAGATTGTGAAAGTCACTGACCAACTATTCCAATGACAAGATATTCATTGCAGCAGTATCGAGTGGAGATGAACATTGAGCCCATACAGAAATTCCAATATCACTGACTCCATTGAAATTGACCATGAAATTGAAAATTCCCACAGAATATTCCTATGTCTGTAACCCTCTAAAAAAGTGGGAAACATCAGATAGTCCAGACTTACTTCAGCTTAGTAATTAGCAGGAAAAGTTAAGAGTATTAAAAATTTGGCTATCTATTAAACTGAAACTTGACTCATCGCTGACCCCTACCAACTCAACATCTCTCCGCTGCACTGCTGTAGTCAGACACTCCCTCAATCCGACGAGACGCACTCCCACCTTGATATGCTGCCATTTTTCCGGATCCTGCAGCAATTCTCAACCCCAAGTCCCTAATCACAGCCAGGATCAGATCTCTTGACCTACCCAAGACATGCTTTTATTTCCTGACAATCAACCCCTTTCAGCCATGTGGCATTCTACCCCAACTCTCACATATGCTTGGCCTTTAACAGTAGTTGCTGGCTGCACTGAAATCGCAGAACACCATATTTTACTGCTGCAAAAGAGGACGTGCTTTCAACTCTGATTTTCTCCCCTGTTTGTCCAGAAATCCTTGCACTGTCTCTCCTGTTTGATAACTGGAAGTGCCCATCCAGGGCATTTTAAAGTCATCTAAATGTATTTGTATTTTTTTTAAATGTCTGATTACGGTCAGAAATAGATGTTTCTGACCTCGATTGAATTTCTGGTCATTACATAAATGCAAGTCTCCCTTTTCCTTTAATTGTACTTACTTAACTCCTTCACGCAGTCATTGACCAACTGCTGTTCCTTCTCTTCATAGTTGATCGTTTCTGTCTTCAGGTGACAAGCCTTTGGAACGAAGAAACAGACAGCAATCAGACAAAGTAAGGACATAGACAAATTATTTCTTCATAGCATGCTGCAGTTGGTACTTTCCAGCATCAGGTCCTCCGACAGCTCCCAATGTTTATAAGGGAGTGGTGGCACTCGCATGCTTACAGTTCAATATTGATGTCAGAAAGATAGCACAGAATTAAACAAATGCTCAACTGTAAACAGAAATATGTGCATGAAACGTAGAATAAGGTAGACACCAGGCTCTTGGTTGCAGGTACAGCTCCTATATTATTCCAATAACACCCTCTTTCATTGTCTACCTGCTGAAAGCAAATTCCACCCGAACAAACTGATGTGAATGTGCCATTTTCCTCTCTAACCATCATCAGGACGTAAATGGAACAGACAAATTGTGGCAGTTTTATTCCTGAAACACTCGTGCTTTAATGCCATGCAGAATTTTCCAAGTATGTTCCATATCAGTTGTATTATCAGAGAGGGTACTTTTATTATAATAGATTAGACTAAGTTTAAACCAGGGTCAACACATTAACTGATGCGTCATTTTGTCCCACCTGTCATAAGCCTTAATCTGATCTCTGTGTACAGCTAATTTCAAGGTAACAGGCCTAGTATTTGGCACTGTGACTGAGCATGTTAAGGATTAAGTGTAAATATTCATTAACAACATTGTAAATCAAACAATAGTTTTATGATAAGTTTTAAAATCTCAGTTCCAGGAATGAAAATTATAGGTGCAATATCGACCAGTCATTAACCTTGAACAGGACCTCAGGCACTATCAGCTCTGCTGTTAAAGAATTTCAGTTGGAGAACTCAGAGACTGGCACCAAGAAAGTCTGAAGAGAAGTGACATTTGATTCACACTAACAAGTGACCTGCTGCTAATCTTGGTGACAATTCCAGGCATCTACACTGGGTGACATGATGGCTCAGTGGTTAGCTTCAAAGCACCAGGCACCCGGTTCAATTCTATTCTTGGGGGCTGTCTGTGGAGTTTGCACATTCGCCTGCGTCTGTATAGGTTCCTGCGGGTGCTTCAGTTTCCTCCCACAGTCTAAAGATGGGCATCGTTGGTTAGGTGGATTGGCAATGCTAAATTGCCTATATTGTCCAGGGATGTGCAGGCTAGATAGATGAACCATGGGAAATGCATGGTTACAAGAATAGGGTAGGGAGATGAATCTGGGTGGGATGCTCTTCGAAGGGTCGGGTGTGGACTCAAATGGGCCGAGTGGATTGCTTCCACACTAGAGGGATTCTATGCACCACTGTTCTTGGTCATACTCACTAGCAATGTGCTGCTAATCAAGGTGGCTCTTTGTACAACCTCAGGGTGCTAATCCAGGTTGTATGCTCCCAGAATCCCATACCACTAGCCTAGCTTGAGTTAACTAGTGCAAGTTAGATTAGCAGCATTGGTGCTATCTAGTGCCTAAATGCCTAGTCATGGTCATGCAACTTAGCATTAATACTACCGATTGCGGCTGTCCTACACAGTGACCACTCTTTTCACCAAGGTCATGTTACCTCTGGGCCCACACAGTTCTGAAAGTTTAATTTAATTCTGAACAGCAAGTTTAAATTGTCCAAACCTTGATTGTGGTAGCCTTATGGAACTCTTTGAAACTTGTTTATTCACCAATAGTATATAATTTGGTTCACGGGCAGAAATCCAAAAGTTGAGTAGTCATAGATATTTCCAGCGCAACACCAAACCAGTTCATACTGCCCAATCAGTTGCCAATGTGATCAAACCAGTTTTCATCATTTTCTTTTACTTCTGCAATGTTTCACTGATGTTAATGTTTGTATAAAAGCACCATTTTTGGCTGTTGTTGCAGTATTTAGGTTTTAGTATTGGGTGAAAGGAAAACAAAACTACTGTGTGCAAAGATGGGACACAAGGTCCCAACTCTGCTTCGAGTTCCCCAGATTTAATGTTGAATCCATAAAAAAGATGCTGAACAAAAGGTAAACTCTCCTCATAAGAACAATAGATTTGAACTAGGAATAATTCATTCAGCCCTTCAACCCTGCTCCACAGTTCAATACAACTCAGTATTGTTTGAGACTCCTCAGATACTGAAGCAGCGCATAACCCTATGAGGTAGGACCTGGTCATTATCTAAGACTGGGCTAATGAAAACCAAATGACAACCAATCAGCTGATTATCTCCTGGATATTCAATGGCATTATCATTGTCTACGAATACCCTAGACTTTACAGATGAGCAGAAACTAGACCAGCCATATACATATTGCAGCTTCAACAGCAGGTCAGAAGCTGGGAATTCTACAACAAGTAACTTACCTTCTGGTTCTCAAAACCCTGTCTACCATCTATAAGGCACAATTCAAGAGTGCGTTGAATTCTCTGTTTACCTGGATGAGCGTAGCTCCAAAAACATTAAAGCAGCTTGACAAAACAAGTAGCATCCAATCCACCACCTTAACAGTTCACTCCTTCCACCAGAAAGGCAGAGTGGTGGCAGTGTATACCACCTATAAAACGCACTGCAGTAACTCATCAAACCTCCCTCAACAATACCTTCCAAGCCCATAACCTCCAACATTAAGGAGGACAGAAGCAGTATATGATTGGGAGCACTACCAGCAACTTCTTTTTAAGCCACACACCTTGGAATGTGAAACTGTATCACTGTTCTTTTACAGTTGCTACATCAAAATTCTGGGATTGCCTTCCTGACTGCACTGCAGGTATACCTACATCCCAGGGACTGCAGTTCAAGGCCTGGCACACCATCACCTTCTCAAGGGCAACTATGGACGGGCAATAAATACCACTCAAAGGAGCGAAGCCCACACCTCGTAAAGGCCAAGTAAAAGGTTCAACTATAGCTGATCATCCACCTCATCTTCTCTAATTAACGCTTAATTCAAAGATTCTCCATCTCTGTCTTGAAATGTGTCCATGGTCCACTGTGATAGCAAACTCCATAACTCTTTCAAATAAAGAGATTTACTCTCATTTCAGTCTTAAATGGTCAATCCCTTATTCTAAAATGATCCCCAAGTTTTATACTCCTCAGTCAGAGCAAAAAGCTTCTTAGCATCTATGATTTTGAGATTACTTCTAAACTCTAGGGAACACAAACCTTGCCTATGACAGAAATACTCTCTTGAGTATGGACCACTTTGCCTTTTGCTGATGAAAGGCACTACAGACATGCACACTTTCTTTCCACGCAACATTATAGTCAAATGACCTGTTTGGAATTGGTGCAGTCTCGTGTTTTCCATTACTTTATATGAGGAAAAAATGCAAATACAAAACTAAATTAGGGCTTGTCTGTTTCTACAAATGCACTTTGCTAGTAAACAATCTTGAGATAACTCTATATAAGGTACGAGCTAAAATATTGATGAAAATATAGAAGTTTAAATCCTGTGTGTGTCAAATAAATGCCAAATAAATTGACAGAGCAGCACAGCGGCTCAGTAATTAGCACTGCTGCCTCACAATGCCAGGGATTTGGGTTTGATTCCAGCCTCAGTCTGTGTAGAGTTTACACATTCTACTTGTGTTTGCATGGGTTTTTTTCCAGGTGCTCAGGTTTCCTCCTACTGTCCAAAGATGTGCACGTTAGGTAGATTGGCCATACTAAATTGCCCATAATGTCCAGGGATGTGCAGGCTAGGTGGGTTAGCCATGGGAAATGTAGGGTTACAGGGATAGGATAGGGAGGTCAGTCTGGATTGGATGCTCGTCAGAGTGACTCGATGGGCCAAATGGCCTGCTTTCCAAACTGTAGAGATTCCATGATTCGACACTGTCCAAGCCAGGGTGCCTTGGCAATTTCACATCAACACACACAGCACCAGTCCACTCAAGACTCCTTTCTCTGTGCCCACTTGTCTCAGACGTAAATGCAGACCAGTGTAGCTTCTAAGACAGTCTACACAGACCGAATGGCCTTCTTTACACTGCAGTTGTTTTAGGATTGTATTCAAACAGACAAATTTGATCTTAGTTGGTAGCTTGGAATTTAAAAAGTGTAAATCACATATGGTTACCAGAATGATACCAGCCCAATGATATACACAGAATTACACAATGTTAGGAAAAAGCCATTCAGGGCAACTGGTGTGCTGCACGAGCCTCCTACACCCTACCTACATAGCTTTCTAAACCGACCACCATATTCTTCTAATATGATCATTTGCATGTCAAATGTCTCTCACAAGCAAAACAGAAATATACAACTAGGCTTGTGATGTGTCTAGTGTGTGGTATGCCTGTGTTATTCTAAATTCAGGGTTCTGTCACAACACCAACCTCAGAACGAAGAGAGAGGTTTTCATCCTCCAGTTCTCGCAGTTTAATCTGCAAAGCATCCAGTTGCATCAAGCTGTGTGACAGGTGAAATGACTCATTTTGGCGGAGTGGTGTAGAGCAGCTGGAGTCAGATTCACTCTCTTCTGAAGCATTGGCCACCACTCGCAGGAGGTCATCCTTCTTGGTCAGCTCATGCTGCAGTTGGTTAACCTAACAGAAAGAACATGGTCTAAATGACAGATAATTGGAAAATACAGAATACCAGTGAATCTGAAGGGCAACATTCATTGGTAGAGGAAGAGTTGGGGAATTGTTCCTGTATTCTGCTCTCAGAGCTGCTCTTGACCTAAAACAGGTTACTGGGTCGTTATCACATTGCTGTCAGTGGGACCTTGCTCAATGCAAATTGGCTGCTGAGTTTCACAAATTACGACTGTGACTTCACCACAAGAGTATTTCATTGGAGATAATTTGCTTTGGAAAGGTATACTACAAATTCTGTGTTTTCAACAACCAGATCCCATATTCCCATCATCTGTTCAACTCAGTCACAGAGATATACAGCATGGAAACCAACCCTTCAGCCCAACTCATCCATGTCGACCAGATATCCTAAACTGATCTAGTCCCATTTGCCAGCATTTGGCCCATATCCCTCTAAACCCTTTCTATTCATATACCCATCCAGATGCCTTTTAAATATTGTAATTGTACCAGCCTCCACCACTTCCTCTGGCAGCTAATTCCATACACGCACCACCTCTGAAAATATTGCCCCTTTGGTCCCTTTTAAATCCTACCCTTCTCACCTTAAACCTATGCCCTCTAGTTCTGAACTTCCCTATATTGGGGCAACTAACAGCAGAGGGAGTCAGCTGTGCAAGTTCACTGATTGGTTTTTCCCACCTCCAGTGTAGTATCTGCTCTCCCTCTCTCTTCCTCTTTTTTTTAAAAGAAGTGTCATTTTCATCTTCCCCCCCCCCACCCCCCCAAGTTCCAAAACAATGCAACAGCTTACAAAATAGTCATTACTGCTTCAAGAATCAGGAAATCAGCTCCAACACCGAAAATATCTCAAACAAAAGTCACAATTTTTTCCCGTCCTCCATTTTAGATTCCCTGGAATCCAAAAATAGCCTCTTTTACAAAGCTTTAAGTCACTCCTTCTTACATCTTCACCCCTTTATAGTTTGACATTCATGCCTTACATTATATCTGTGTAAAAGGTCAGGCACACTTGGATGTTATGGATGCTGAAGAAAAAGTACATGCCATCACCTACCTTCAAATAATGTGGAGTGGCACTTGAATGTTTACTTGACTTAAAGAAGTTGTAAGTTTGTGTGTAATGCACAAAATGAACAATTCTAGTACAGAAGCAAAATACTGCAAATTTGGACTAAAACAAATGCTGATCAGATGCAAGCAGGTTAGGCAGCATCGGAGGCAATGGAGAGAAGAAGAATTATTGTTTTAGATCAATAATCTTTCTTCACAACCGGGCTTTCGATTTGTAACAATAGCTCTGTTTTTCTCTCCACAGATACTGCCTCACCACTGAGAACTTCCAGAATTTCTGTTTTTGTTTGACTAGCACCTTTAAAGTAGCCAAGCATCTAAAATCACCGAATCAAACAAACTGACAACAATCACAGAAGGGGATACTAGGATATGTAACCCAAGATCAGTTTTAAAGAACATTTTAAACGAAGGAGTGAGAGATATTTAGAGAGGGACTTCCATACATTGGGGCCGAGATAGGTGAAGGCACTCCTATAAACACCAGGGGGAAGGCAGGAGGATAATAAAAATCAGGAATGTGCAGAAGTTCAGAATTGGATGAATACAGAGATCTCACAGAAGAATTGCCAAGATTACAGAAACAGACAGAACTAAGGCCATAGTAGTATGCTAACAATCAAAATGAGAATTTTAAAAATTCAAGACTCTCTTGGACTGGGAGCTACTGCAAATCAGTAAATACCAGCTGCTTTGTGAACAAAACTAGGCACTTTAACCATGTTTCAAAAACATAAGCAAAACATATGAAGAGTGTATATTTAATGCAAAGTTACACTCTGAAAGCTAGTGCTTCCAATTAAACCTGTTGGACTACAACCTGGTGTTGTGTGATTTGTAACTTTGTACACCCCAGTCAACACCAGCATCTCCAAATCATATTTAGTGCAAGCCACTGACTGCAGCTGTTAATGATTTTTTTTGCTCCCTGAACAACCACTGCATGCTGTGAATGCATTTCCTCTGCAGGAATGCTGCACTACATTGCAGCATCCACAAACTGGGAGATGCTGATTTCCCACAGGATGTATATTAATATTCCAACATCAATTGGGAAAACTTGGGTGCAGATATCTAGAGCAGTATATACCAGAGCTATCAACACCCTTTCTGCCATCAAAACAATGGATTTCAAAAAGATGAAAGTACAGTATTTTAGGTGTGAAGATTTGAAATAAAAACAATGTACTGGAGAAACTGAAAGTTCTGGTGGCATCTGTGAAGAGAAATAGAATTAACGTTATGAGATCAATATGATTCCTCTTCTGACCCGAAGAAGAATCATACTGGACTCAAATGAAAACTGTCTGACTTCAAAGGTTATATGTTTAAATTAATACCACGTTATAAAGTCTACTCAAGCATTTGATTCAGTTTTTTCTTAAAACGTGAGATTTTTTTTGTTTTATCTATTAATTCTGGGATGTGGAGCTGAAAGACTGGCATTACCCTTTTGACTGAGGGGCATGCTAAACCACTTCAAAGGGCATTAGCATTGGACTAGAGTCACTCGTGGGCTAGGTTGAAAAAAGAACACATTTCCTTCCCTAAAGGTGAAATAATGGGATTGATTTCACACTTAAGCACACTTGTGCTTTGAAAGTGACCACTCACTTGATCGTAAGCCTGAACCAACTGTTCTTCCAAGAGCTCATTTCTCTCCGTCAATACCCGGTTCCTATGCAATAAGGACTGACCTATTCGGGCAGCCAATTCCAAATCACGATCTCTCTGCCAAATAAAAACAAATGCAAAATGACATTTTCAAAAGGTGTAATGAGTTTATATCTTGAGGCATTACATTCTTATGGTTGCACATTCAATTCATTTCTTCAACTCCACAAATCTACCATCGATCCCAACAAATACAGCAAACTTTGTTGTAACCAGCATCTTATGAACTGGCACTCTTGACTTAACTGCAAAAATTGTAAACCTCAAATACCAGAAGTTTACTCGATTATCGCAATCTCTGCAATGTTCAAATAATCAGTTGAAGGTGCGAGTAAGAACGCAACATGAAGAGAAGTACAGGCATCTTTTCAACTAAGAAAAGATGTTCAACCTCAGGGAATAAACTAAGAGGGAGTATTTAAAAAGAGATTATGATAGAGATAAAGGGAGAAACCATTTCTACTGGCAGCAGGGCCCATAATTTGAGACCACATATTTAAGATAATTGGCTGAAGACTCAGAAGAAAGAAGATGATTACTTATTACTCAGTTAATTATGATAACTTGTAAACCACTGCCTGGAAGAAGATTCAAAAGTATTTTTCAAAAAGGAAAGGGATATAAATTTGATGGAGATAAATCTATAGGATATGGAAGAAGAGCAAAGATGATTGATTGGGGGTAGGTTTTCAAAAAGCCATCGTAACTACAATAAGCTAAATAGCTTCCACTGCAGAATGATTCTAACTGTGAAAATTTCAAATATTGATTGCAAAAGAGATGAGGTGTCAAATTTGCACCAGTCTATGTCTCAGTTTCAGAGCTACATACTATAGGACACTACTGGCATATCAGATGTTAATGCTCCTTTTTTGATTCCTAAACATTTCCCTTTACAATGGCTTACTTAATGTCATCTTATTGCAGCTAAAGCATAGCTCACCTCAGCCAGTAGGTGCGTAACCATATCGGTGTCATTGTATGTCCTGGTCATCTGATCCACTCTGTTGGAACTGAGAACTGGGGGAGGTAGAAATTAGAAAAATAGACAACTTTTTAAAGTTTGGGTTAAAACAAACAAGAGGAAAAAAAAGGAGAACGCAATTCTATTTGCAGAATACAGCTTTTCAGATGTTACATTAATACAAAAAAAGTGCCACCATAAAAAAAATTAATTATACTTTTAAATCTGCACCCTCCTGCTGTTGAAAAGTTACTCCCTATTTATTCTGTCTGCCCTTTGCAGAATTAAGATATGCTTTGTCAAGGATTGAGAACATGTGAAGTAAAGTATCTAAGTTCTCTATATCTAACCTATATTTATGCAACATCCCTACATTTTCACACTGCTCTGTTGTACCTGATGAGGGGCTGATTAAGAACACGTTACTAGTTTCTAAACAGATGCTGAGCCCTGGTGGGTTGAACTGGGTACAGCTATAGAAGATGAATGTGGTAAGAGTCAGTACCACTGCAACAGAAACGCTTGAATATTCACCCCAAGGACTTACACCCCCAATACAAAAAGGAAATACAAGTAGGAATTCAGCTGGAGTCATTGGGTGTGTTTTTTATGGGGGGAAAGAATAGAACAGTAATTCATTACTCGGGGCTGATATCATTCAGCTTAATGATCCCATGGCCAATAGCAACTTCACTCATGAACATTGAACAAACAGCTTGAGGGGAATTGGGAAGAACAAAGAGAGGGAGAGATAGGTCCAGTGGATTTATAATTAAACATATTGCACTTAAACATAATCATCTCGACTTTGTACTCATGACCTTCAACTATACTGAAGTCCTAAATCCTGTAAGATGAGTGCAAGGTTGAACTAGCTGTTGTTTACAAACTGGTTTCAGTTTGTTTGTCCAAGTATCAATCTAGCAGAAGTTTAACATCCCTGCTTTAAATACACACAGAGTCTATTTCAACAGACAAAATATCTGCCAAGACATCAAAGAAAAATTTCCCTGTTCTTTATAATGATATGATGGATTATTTCATGTTTACCTACAGAAGCTGCCTTGGTTTAACACTGCGCATGAAATACAGCACCTCCTCAGAATATCACAGTGTCAGCCTGGGCTGTGCGCTCAAGACTCTGGAATGTGACTCAAAATGACATTGTAGCTCAGAGGTAAGATTATTATCAAATATAGAGCTGAAAATGTGTTGCTGGAAAAGCGCAGCAGGTCAGGCAGCATCCAAAGAGCAGGAGAATCGACGTTTCGGGCATGAGCCCTTCCTCAGGAATCCAACTGGTTGAATTCCAGCAATATTCATACAAAGGGTCGCCAGGTGATACGACAGTGATTGTGCAGTGGCATGAGTTCATTAATTCATCATTTTGCTAGTTTAACTGCTTGCTTCCTGGGAAGACACAAGCGGATGTGTCCCTAAGAAATTAAAGCACGCAGTTTACAGGAGGCAAACACACAGACTTCTCAGTAGCTTTGTCTGGAGAATGCTGAACATTGTAATGGTCAGCTGCGGCTCAATCCGTAGCATTCTCATCTCCAAGACAGTAGTTTGTGGGTTCAAGGCCTGCTCCAAAGTCTTGAGTACAAACTCCAAGCTGATAGTTCTGGTGTTGCACTGTTAGGCAGACTGTATTTTAAACAAAATACCAAGTGGACCTAAAGGATCCCAATGATATCACTTTTCAAAGAGGAGGAGGAATTGCTCTCCCCAGTGTCTTGGCCAATATTTAACAGACAATATCACAAAGAAACAAAAACTTTTTTCTATTCATTTCCCTCATTGCTATTGGTGTGATTGTGCTTGTAGCATTCTTTAAGCACTTCAGCACATTCTGAAGTTGTGAGAGGCGCTATATAAACACACGTCCTCATTTGCTTGTTTGGATCAGCACCCAGATTAAAATAAAAGGTAAGTCTGAGTATTTTGCTTCTTTGATGTAGACGTTTACAAGGAATGTTATTTGATTTTTTGGATGCAAGCCTGGATGCTTTAAAAACAGAAAATGAAGTTCAAATTTCAAAAACAAATATAGACCATAGTTTATGCTGGGCCTTGGAATTTCCGAAGTCTTTGAACTCATTAACTTAAATGAGTCACAACAAGCTCTATTACACCTTTGGAACAAGACTAACAATAACTCACATTTAAGTACAGCCTCAAATGCAGAAACAGTGCAAGACTGCCTTAGACAGCAAATAAAATATGGACCTAAATCCAAAAGGAGGATCTAATAGATCAAATGACCATAATAAAGGGGTTTGTGTTAAGGAGAGATGGAGATGCGGTACGCAGTGGTAACATTTCAAAGGGTTGGAATGTGCAAGTTGAGAATTGGAGGAAGAGAAAATTCAGACAAGATTGACGTTGTGCAGCAGGTTAACAAAAGTATAGAAGGATGGGATCAAGGGGGGTATGCTAACATGAGGAATTTTCAGTTAGAGTTGGCAGGTGACTGCAACCATCGAAAATGATGGTTCAGCAGACTTAGTGCAATATAAATACAACTCTATTAAGGTCCAGCCAAACCTGATATGGCCAGGCTTACAATCCAGTGCATCACCCGAGAACTTGATTCAATACTAAATAAGCTTTTTTATCTAGAATATCATGAAACAAGGTCTTTGACCTCATCCTGTAAACAAACAACATCCTCATATCAAGTTTGTTCACACTTGTGTTGCTAAACTTGTAGGACTCTGAACAACAATCAAATACTAAATATTGTGTGTACTATGTACCTGTATCAACGCCTACATTATACAATCAATGAAAAATGCTCGATGATCCTAAATCAACATGCAGTTTGTAAAGTAATTGGACAATTCAGAGTCAGAGTCTAAAGCTATATGAAGCAGGTTAGCCAAAATGCGACTTTTGAGAAATTACTATTGCGCTATAATAGGGCACAGCACTGCACTGAGAGTCATAGAAATGTACAGCATGGAAACAGACCCTTTGGTCCAATCCATCCATGCCAACCAGCTATCCCAACGCAATCTAGTCCCACCTGCCAGCACTCAGCCCATATCCCTCCAAACCTTTCCTATTCATATACCCATCCAAATGCCTTTTAAATGTTGCAATTGTACCAGCCTCTACCACTTCCTCTAGCAGCTCATTCCATACATGTACCACCCTCTGCGTGAAAGTGTTGCCCCTTAGGTCTCTTTTATATCTTTCCCCTCTCACCCTAAACCTATGCCCACTAGTTCTGGACTCCCCAACACCAGGGAAAAGACTTTGCCTGTTTACCCTATCCATGCCCCTCAATTTTGTAAACCTCTATAAGGTCACCCCTCAGCCTCCAACACTCCAGGGAAAACAGCCCCAGCCTGTTCATCCTCTCCCTATAGCTCAAATCCTCCAACCCTGGCAACATCCTTGAAAGAGTTCAGAAAAGTTTTACAAGTTTCACAACATCTTTCCGATAGGAAGGAGACCAGAATTGCACACAATATTCCAACAGTGGCCTAACCAATGTCCTGTACAGCCGCAACATGACCTCTCAACCCCTGTACTCCATACTCTGACCAATAAAGGAAAGCCTTCTTCACTATCCTATCTACCTGCGACTCCACTTTCAAGGAGCTATGAACCTGCACTCCAAGGTCACTTTGTTCAGCAACACTCCCTAGGAACTTACCATTAAGTTTATAAGTCCTGCTAAGATTTGCTTTCCCAAAATGCAGCACCTTTCATCTCATCTGTCACTTCTCAGCCCATTGACCCATCTGGTCAAGATCCTGTTGTAATCTGAGGTAACCCTCTTCGCTGTCCACTACACCTCCAATTTTGGTGTTATCCGCAAACTTACCAACCATACCTTTTATGCTCACATCCAAATCATTTATGTAAATGATAAAAAGTAGAGGACGCAGCACCGATCCTTGTGGCACTCCACTGGTCACAGGCCTCCAGTCTGAAAAACAACCCTCCACCACCACCCTCTGTCTTCTACCTTTGAGCCAGTTCTGTATCCAAATGGCTAGTTCTCCCTGTATTCCGTGAGATCTAACCTTGCTAATCAGTCTCCCATGGGGAACCTTGTCGAATGCTTTACTGAAGGGCATACAGATCACATCTACCGCTCTGCCCTCCTCAATCCTCTTTGTTCTTTCTTCAAAAAAACTCAATCAAGTTTGAGAGACATGATTTCCCACGCACAAAACCATCTTGATTAACCCTAATCAGTCCTTGCCTTTCCAAATACATGTACATCCTGTCCCTCAGGATTCCCTCAAACAACTCGCCCACCACCGAGGTCAGGCTCACTGGTCTATAGTTCCCTGGCTTGTCCTTACCACCCTCCTTAAACAGTGGCACCATGTTAGACAACTTCCAGCACATTTCCTGTGACTATCGATGATACAAATATCTCAGCAAGAGGTCCAGCAATCACCTCTCTAGCTTCCCAGAGTTCTAGGGTACACCTGATCAGGTCCTGGGGATTTATCCACCTTTACCCATTTCAAGACATCCAGCACTTCCTCCTCTGTAATATGGACATTTTTCATCCAAGGAACAGGAAATTCGACGTTTCGGGTATAAGCCCTTCTTCAGGAATGACGGAAGTGTGTCCAGCAGGTTAAGATAAAAGGTAGGGAGGAGGGACTTGGGGGAGGGGCGATGGAGATGTGATAGGTGGAAGGAGGTCAAGGTGAGGGTGATAGGCCGGAGTGGGGTGGGGGCGGAGAGGTCAGGAAGAAGATTGCAGGTTAGCAAGGCAGTGCTGAGTTCAAGGGATTCGACTGAGACAAGATGGGGGGAGGGGAACTGAGGAAACTGGAGAAATCTGAGTTCATCCCTGGTGTTTGGAGGGTTTCCAGGCGGAAGATGAGGCGCTCTTCCTCCAACCGTCGTGTTGTTATGGTCTGGCGATGGAGGAGTCCAAGAACCTGCATGTCCTTGGTGGAGTGGGAGGGGGAGTTGAAGTGTTGAGCCACGGGGTGGTTGGTCCGGGTGTCCCAGAGGTGTTCTCTGAAATGTTCCGCAAGTAGGCGGCCTGTCTCCCCAATATAGAGGAGGCCTACTTGCGGAACATTTCAGAGAACACCTCTGGGACACCTGGACCAACCAACCCAACCACCCCGTGACTCAACATTTCAACTCCCCCTCCCACTCCATCAAGGAGATGCAGGTCCTTGGACTCCTCCATCACCAGACCATAACAACATGACAGTTGGAGGAAGAGTGCCTCATCTTCCGCCTGGGAACCCTCCAACACATTTCCAGCTCTGATCTCCAGCATCTGCAGACCTCACTTTCTCCTCGAAGATTTTTCAATATATCACCATCTATTTCCCTACATTCTATATCTTCCATATCCTTCTCCACAGTAAATACTGATGCAAAATACTCATTTAGTATCTCCCCCATTTTCTGCGGCTCCACACAAAGGCCACTTGCTGATCTTTGAGGGGTCCTATTCTCTCCCGAGTTACCCTTTTGTCCTTAATGTATTTGTAAAAACTCTTTGGATTCTCCTTAATTCTATTTGCCATGTCCCCTTTTTACCCTCCTGATTTCCCTCTAAGTATACTCCTACTTCCTTTGCACTCTAAGGATTCACTCGATCTATCCTGTCTATACCTTACATATACTTCCTTCTTTTTCTTAACCGAACCCTCAACTTCTTTAGTCATCCAGCATTCCCTATACCTACCAGCCTTTCCTTTCACCCTGACAGGAATATACTTTCTCTGGATTCTCACTTCTTTGCGCTCAGTGAGATTCTCATTATTTTCAGTTTTTATGCCAAAATAAAAGATTGTATATCATTTTAAATGTTCGTGAAAATGTATTCATCTTGAATACACAAAGATTTTCAATTACTTGGAATTGATATTTGAAAATGCTTATAAAATGGGTTTTCTGAAGAGTTTGAAAGATCATTGAAACATGTCAGATTCTTAAGGGGCATGATGGATTAAATGCAGAAAGGATTTTTCCACTCCTGGGAGAGTCTAGGACCAGAAGGTATAATCTCAGAATGAGAAGTGCCAATTTAAGACTGAGAATGAGGAGGAATTTCTTCTCTCAGAGTTGAATGTCTTTGGAACTCCTTTTCACAGAGTCCCTGCATATATGTAGATTCTTGATCAAGGGTTATGATGAAAGGGCATGAAAAAGGATGTAAGGACTGTTTGATCAGCCATGATCCTCTTGAAGAGCAAAACAGGCTTGAGGGGCCTACTCCTGTTTTTTATGGTCTTATGCCTATCACCATGCATGTAACAGGGCAGTCAGTCATTTTGGGCACAGGAGTCTCACAAACCTATGAAACTCTACACAATTTTAAATTCTTTCACTTTCAGTCGCCTAGGCACTAAGCTTCGGATTGTCCTCCTCACACTCTCCACTTTCTTCCTTTAAGATACTTAATGAACTTTCTCTTTGGCCAAGTTTTTTGTTTCCCCTATTAACAATATACAAAATAAGAGTGAAAACTTTAATCACAAGTGGCTTCTTTCGGGGATAGGTGATAACAGGAATTTCTGTGCCTGTCACAGAAACTGGACTGTATTAAGCTGTCAACAGCTCGAAGCATTTCTCTATCCATTTCTATTTTGTTCAAATGGCCCACAATCTGTAGGTAGTCAGTCAATGTGACATTTTATAATGTCTTATTTTGAAATAGAACCAGTCTGACAAAAGGTTGGGATCCAGACAGACGCTAACCTCACACCTTTAACGTTTTGTCTGACCTGAAACGTCCCTTTTTTTAAATTCACTCATAAATTCTTAAGTTATCTCAGGACTGTAACTTGAAAGTAGCTCTGGGATTTACATTTTAATCAATACAAACTTGCATCCCCATTCTAAGTGATTAAAGACTTAACAGCTGTCTAGGTTGTTCAATACATTGCATCAGATATAGGACACTTTGATCTTACACTATAAATTCTGTGTTCTATGATCCTGCCCCACTAGCTATCTGACGAAGAAACAGCGCTCTGAAAGTTTGTACTTTCAAATAAACCCTGTTGGACCATAACCTGGTGTCTGATTTTTAACATTACCCACTGCAGTCCGACACTGGCACTTCCACATCACTTCTAGATATCAGAAGTCAAAGGTCTGAAAGATGTGTCAACAGGAGCCTTGGAATGTTTAACATGCTCAAAGTGTTACAGAATGCAATTTCTTGTTCTTGGGATTCTCAGGGGTGAAGGAATGTCAATCTAGTTTAACAGGAATCACTAATTGAAAGAATACTACTCCCATGTTGTGAGATATTGTGTGAGAGGTTAGCTTTACTAACTTGCTCACCAGCTTGCTATATTCATTAATACTGGGTTCCCATTCATTCATAACCCATTGGTCACTATAACATCTGTTTCATTCATTCATAAAACCACGTTTTGTAGTATATTTTACAACTACAATGTAGACTAAAATTAAAACATCCCTTTCAACCTATTCACCTTAAACCCTTATCAGGTCTATTTCTTTCACCACTCACCGATTTTGGACGTTATTTGAACATGATCCCAGCAATGAATTCTTGAGCTAATTAAGAGAAATCTGGAAAGTGATGTACAATGTAGGCAAGTTTAAAAACCAGGGCCGACCAACTACAATGTCACTCTGCTGGGTTAAACAGAGTGAAAGCCACCAAGGTCACCTTAGAATAACAGAGTATATTGCAGCCGCTGAAGAATTTAAAGCTGGGAGGCTGCCAGAATATGCTGAAAGTGCGAGTTCAGTTAAGACAGAGAATCATTCCTATTCTAGTATGTTGTCTAAGTAAAGCAGCAAAAATGTTAATCACGCATCCTTTGACTACTCTTAACATTGCCATAATTATCCCAGAAGGCAAACAATTTTTAAAATTGATTTAGCTTTCTACATCTAGGACAGAATTAATTATTTAGCCTCACCTTGCTTTACCAGCATCGCCAGATATTCTTCATTGCAATTCTTGCAAGCATTAATTTGATCTGGATGCTCCATGTTGGCAAGATCCCTCACATCAAGTCTTTACAATCCAATGCTTGCTAACTAACATTGCCTCACATGTCTTGATCTTTCACAACTAGTGGGCAAGTGCTGCTAAACAATGCAACAAAGGACGAGAGCATCTTTAAAATCATACCACAGCTCAAAGCCATTTGAACTGCTGCGTATTTATAGGCACTACAAGCATGTTTATAGTCTGCTTCCCTGGGGGCGGGTGTGTGTGTGTGTGAAGGACACAGGAAGCTGCACATAATCTAAGAGATTGGGAGTTAAAAATTAACTAACATTTGAACAGTAACCAGTTAAAGGTAAACGTGATAGAAATACAACTCTCTGTATTGAAATGAAGACTACTGCATCAGGTTGTACACGGATCAGCATTAGATAGAAGATTCCCCCACATTCCATCCTATCCTGAGGCAGGAAAATAAAAAAGGACCACTTCAAAAACTACTAAGTTCCAAGTAAATAATTATTGGGAAAAGAAATTAAAGAAAGCACTGTTGAGAAATCAAGAACCTAAACTTACCTTGTATAAAGGTTAACTTTTACATGAGGCTTTTTCCCAGGATGGAGGGCTCAAATACTAGGGGACACAGGTTCTAGTGCAGGGCTGGGGGTGCTAGCTTAAAGAAGAATGTGCAAGACAAGTTTTTCACACAAAGGATGGTGAGTACCTGAAACATGCTGCCAGAGGAGATGGTGGAAGCAGACACAATAGCAGCATTCAAGAAGCACCTAGGCGAATGCATGATTAAGAAAGGAATAGAGGGATACGGAGCCTGTAAGTAAAGACTGTTTTTGTATGGAAGGGCAAAATGTGGCGGCGTAGGCTTGGAGGGGTGCAGGGCTTGTTCCTGTGCTGTACTGTTCTTTGTTCATGTTCGCATCACTAGGCTGCCTCACCTATCTTGGAATGAAATGGGTCCATCCATTATCATCAGAGTGGTCTGCGGTAGACTATAAATAAAGATACAATGTTCTTGTGGATGACAGTTCAAAGAGGATGTCTATCTTGAGAAAAACTCTCAAACCAAATATGCAACTAATCTTTTTGTAAAGAGCTGTGGCAAAGTGAGCTACCGCTCTGTTAGAAGGTTCCATAATAGAATTCCACACAAATGGCTGATGTATGCAGACTTTTCAGGGAAAGCACAGAACGGTCAGAATGGACATTATTCAGATGAGACATTAGGTAGATATAAAAAGATCCCTGACAATACGGGACGGCACTGTGGCACAGTGGTTAGCACTACTGCCTCACAGCGCCAGAGACCCGGTTCAATTCCCGTCTCGGGCAACTATGTGTGTGTCTGCGTGGGTTTCCTCCGGGTGCTCCGGTTTTCTCCCACAGAGCAAAGATGTGCAGGTTAGGTGAATTGGCAATGCTAAATTGCACGTAGCATTAGTGGAAGGGGCAAATGTAGGGGAAATGGGTCTGGGTGGGTTGCTTTTTGGAGGGTCGGTGTGGACATGTTGGGCCGAAGAGCCTGTTTCCACACTAAGTAATCTACAAGAAATACCTGTGAAGGCCTCCTGCTTTCCTATCTATCCATTAAAAAAATCACAAACAGACTTTCTGGGTACTATCACATGGCTGTCCATGGGATCCAACTGAGTGCAAACTGGTTGCAACATTCCCCATCTTTGCAACAATGGCTTTTTAAAAAAAAATGGTATTTCCTTGGCTATAAAAACACAGATATTCTGAAATTATGATAAGCCCTACATAAATGCAAGTCTTGTCTACAAGGTGAGACTCTGATGAAGTCTGTTGAAACAGCACAGGTAATTGTTAAATATTAAGAAGCAAAAGTTTTCAACATTAGACAGTACAGCACCAATGCAGATCTTGAGAGTGGATCCTAAATATGTAGCATGCACAAGCCCAGTGAATCTGGGTTTTGAAAAATGCAAACTGCGAAAGTCCCACAAAATGGTGTTGGGCCAGGATCCTGATGTAACCTCACCCTCTCCCCAGGTACAATGCAATTCCAGCAAGGAATCATTGTGGGTTCGGTAGGAAAGCAAGTGAGTCATTACAAAAAGAACCCCTCCTTTCCCACATTGCACGAGTTCCTCACTTTGTCTGAACCTTGCCAGGGCCACCAAATCAGCACACCAAGACAAAACCAACAGACTGAAATCCATAGCCTTCTGCAACAAGCTAAAGGTAGAAACACATTGCCAGTTCTGAGAAGGTGCCTGCCATTGACGGGTAGCAGAGACAGATATGCAAGGAGCTGAATGATATGTAGACTGGAGCATTGATATTTAACAGAACACTGGGCCAATTAGCATGGGGCTGCCACCATTCACCAGTCATTGCATCATGATGCTCTCAATTCTCTTAGTGTGCAGTATCTAGTCTGTAGAGGTCACTGACTTCCTCTTGGCCCTTGGAGCTTACCTCATTGTAGCTCCTGAGTTCCAACAGCAGGTCCTCCAGGTAACTGTGAGGCCTGGTGAGGATTGTTGGTGGTAGTTGGCGGTTGGTAGAGGACACCTTATGTGGGTCATTTCTCCATTCCTGCAGCAGCCTCAAAAATGCAACTGTTGTTAAGGCCTTGCAATCCATGCTATGGCCACATTAATGTGAAATACTTCCTTCATTCAAATGGATACTTCATCCCACAGACTGTGGAGACTGGAGGTCAAAGTAATTAACAGTGTGGTCTGAGAAACAGTAATGGCTGGTCACAAATCAATTAATCAGGTTCATGGTTAGAAAATCATTCTACATTCTGCCAGATTTTGAGCCTTTTTTCAAATTTGTTCATGGGATGTGGGTGCCGCTGGCTGGGGCAGCATTCAATTGACCATCTCTATATGCCCTTGAACAGAGTAGCTTGCTAGGCCATTTCAGAGTCAACCACATGGCTAAGAGTCTGGAGTCATCTGTAGCCAGACCACGCAGGATGGCAGATTTCCATCCCGAAAGGACATTCATGAATCAAATGGATATATTTATAACAAGTGGCAATGGTTACATGGCCATAGTTAGACCAGCTTTCAATTCCAGATTTTGTTTTTTACTGAATTTAAATTTAAACAGTGTACAATTAAAGAGTACATTTGCAGAATATTAGTGTTGATGACTCAAGATTATTAATCTAGTAACATTACCACTACGACACCTCTCTAGAGGTGTGTGCTCATCACTCTCCCCACCCTGGAACAGGACAGTATGCCAGAATGCAGATCGTTCCTAAGACAATCACTCTCAGAAAGTGATGGGAGAGAATGGGTCATAAACATTGATTTTTTTTCTTTAAATGTATCTCCATATAATGGAAAGGGGTTATGGTGAGAAATTTCTCCTGAATGTCTTACACAGGATCACTAGCTATTTAGCAGCTTTCATGAGTTTTCAATTGCTCATGCCCTAGCAAGTGCACATACAGACTGGAGATTGACAGGATGTGTGGACGCCACAGTCATAATATGACCTCAAACCAGAGGAGGAAAAAGTTAAAAACCACACAACACCAGATTCAAATGCTTGTACTTTCAAATAAACTTGTTGAACTATAACCTGGTGTTGTGTGATTTTTAAACTTTGTTTAGCCCAGTCCAACACCGGCTCCTCCACATCAGAGGAAGGCAGACCTGGGCCTATCTTCAAATACATACAAAAAGGACTTGATGTGCATTTCCTTACCATTCAAAGTCATTAGACTCTATGTGACTGCAGAATTCTACTATCAGCAGCAAAATTCTTTATAAAGAAAATTCAATCAGTTGGTTGATAAAATTCAATGGCCAAAATTTAGTTCCACAGCAAATTGACTTTGCCACAAAAAAAGTTAATATGGCAAAACATAATTCCTGTTTAAAAGGTGATTAACAAATCGAAGAGAGAATATTGGAGGTGGCGAGGAAGAATTGGAGATTTACCAAGAGTATTGAAAAATCCAAATGCATATACAAAATAAAAAGATTAGTTATATGCAAACAGATGGAATTTATTCTTAACATATTCCATGACATTCACAATTCTGAAATCTCTACCTTCTGACATTTATATTGCAGGCACGTTCACCCAGCCAGTCTGGATAGGCAATTGTTGGGATTGCAAAAAGCATCTTTTAGTTCTGTGCAACAGTCAAACACTAAACACTACATTAACGCATTCAAGTCACAAATCAATTCCGTACCAGCTCGGTCATTTCTTGATGAAACAAACGCTTGTTTAAACATCAACAGGAACAGCCTACATTGGTCAAGGAACAGTGTCAAGACATTTGAATTGGATGCAAAACAACTTCCCCTCAGCTGCTAAGTATCAATGCTTGTCCTCACCATGAACAAAAGGATCTGGGCTGACATTCTAAGCAGGTGTTGCATTGCAAGAGATGCAGTGTTCCAGATTAAATCTTAAAATGGGGCCACACATTACCTCTCAAGTCAGCATTAAAAATCCATGGTATTGCATTTGTCCTACAACAACCATATGGGATAAACTGATCTCACCATACTGCTGGCTTTGGGAGTTTGCTGCCATACTTCTATCATCCCAACATGGATTGTAATAGGATTTGGAGATGCCGGTGTTAGACTGGGGTGTACAAAGTTAAATCACATAACACCAGGTCACGGTCACCTGATGAAGCAGCGTCGCTTCAAAAGCTAGTGTACTTCCAATTAAACCTGTTGGACTATAACCTGGTGTTGTGTGACTTTTAACTTTGGATTGTAATACTTATGGTAGATGCCAGTGTATAAGCTGACTTCTAAAATCTCAAAAACAAAATCGCTCCATAAATAGGCAGCAACTGATTTTTATGCCAAGTGAGAGTGGGTGATAACCAGCTTTGTCCTTCATCTCACAGTGGTTTGACAGTGAGAATGTGTTTTAAATGCTTGTGCATTTTTTTAAAAATTCATTCACAGGACATAGGCATTGCTGGCTGGCCAGCATTTATTGGTCATTCCAAGTTGCCCTTGGAAAGGGTAGTGGTGAGCTGCCTTCTTGAACCACTGCAGTCTACACAATAAGTTGACCCACAATGCCCTTTAGGGAGGGAATTCCAGGATTTTGACCCAGCAACAGTGAAGGAATGGCAACACATTTCCAAGTCAGAATGATGACTGGTGACTGGTTTGAAGGGGAACTGGGATGTGGTTGTGTTCCCAGGTATCTGCTCCCCTTGCCCTTTTGAATGCAAGTGGTTATGAGATTGGAAGGTGCTATCTAAGGATCTTAAAGGAATTTCTGCAGTGCATCTTGCAGATAGTACACACCTTTGCTCCTGAGCATTAGTGGAGGAGGGAGTGGATGTTTGTGGACATGGTGACGATCAATTGGCTGCTTTGTCCTGGATGATGTCATGTTCCTCCTGTGTTGTTGGAGCTGCACTTATCCAGGTAAGTGGGAGTGTACCATAACACTCCCGACTTGTGCCTTGTAGATGATGGACCGGCTTTGGGGAGTCAGTTCATGAGTTACTCACCACAGCATTCCTAGCCTCTCTGACCTACTCTTGTAGCCACTGTGTTTATGTGGTAAGTCCAATTGAGTTTCTGCGCAATGGTAACCCTAAATATGTTAATAGTGGGGAATTCAGTGATAGCATCAGTGATGGTAACTTCTTTGAATATCAAAGGATGGTGACTAAATTGTCTCTTATTGGAGATGTCATTACTTGCCATGTCAGTCCAAGCACGGATATAGTCCAGATTTTGTTGCATTTGAACATGAACTGCTTCAGTATCTGAGGAGTCATAAATAGTATGGGACATCATAAATGACTGGCAAATATCCTCACTTCTAACCTTATGCTGGAGGGAAGGTTAGTGATGAAGCAGCTGAAGATGATTGGGCCTAGGACATTACTCTGATGAACTCCTGCAGAGGTGACTGACCTTGAACCACCATAACCATCATTCTATGCACCAATATGACTTCAATCAGCAGAAAGTTTGCCCTGATAGCTGTTGATTCCAGTTTTGCTGGCGCTCCTCGACGCCACACTCATTGCAAGTCATCCTGTATTTCCTGCTTACACCCAGTAATAAAGCTCCTAGTTAGTAAATAAAATCCACTCGAGGTCAAAAACTGATGCTGTGCTCTGTAAAAGGGACAGGCATTTGCAAAAGCACAATCTTGGGCAGATCGCCAGATCATTTGCTATTTGAACTGAGGGAATGAACCAGTTTGGGTTGACAATGAACCCTCATTACTTTTCAGAAACTGACATAACTTAATGATTTTGCATATAAACAAATTAGTGTCAAAAACCTAAAGTTTGTCACAGGTCGTATTGTGGGACACAACCAGAGACTGCAAACACAAATCATTTCAGTTATCCTGCACCCACAATGAACACTTTCAAAAGGGTTTCAAATAGCAATCATGCGTAGCTGAACATTTAACTGCAATTTGATTAATCACATCTGATGAACAAAGAATGTGTCCTGGAATGCTGTTAACTGATCAATTAGTTTTTGAGCTATTTCAGCTTCTACCTTCACCTCAGGTGTATCTGCCAAATTTTAATGTTTTTTGTAATTTTTTTTTAAAGAAGTGATTTTATTTTGTGTTGTTTTAATTTTCCTGCCCTTATTTGTGTCTGTTAAAATCATTTAATGTGATTGGCTGCTTGGACATCCTGATAATAGATCTTGGACTAGAGCTGTAGCGAAGAATAATGCAATCGACTGCACTGTCAGTACATACCGATAGGTGAAGTACTTGTCAGAGATATCACAGCAAGATTCTTTCAAGCTCAGCTGTGAGTTTCTTCACTTCATGACAACCCATAAACTCTGGGATAATGAATCATTCAAATGAAAAGGTTCCAATGATTGGATCACCTACCCATGTAGCGGAAGGTCTCCTCGGCCTGGGCAGGAGATAACTCGCTGGAAGCATGGCCAGGGTATTCAGGGACCTGCTCCCAGTCCTTGTTCTGATAGTGATAGAGGGAGTCTGCCCGCAGGTGGTACCTGGCCAGCTGATCTTCAATCAGGCTCACAAGTTCCACTTCAGGCAAATCCTCACTGTTGCACACATCTGGTAACAGGAACAGAAACACTTTTTAGGATCACCACTTCACAGTCGTCAGATCAGAATCACAATTGTGTTGTACACACCACAGTACTGAGTGCGGTCATGTTAAGCTCTGAACAATTGCAGCAAGACTTCTTTACTCTGGTGAAGTAAACTGCTTGCCACAAGGGCTAACAATAGATTTGCCTGTTCAGTTCCTTGCTGGACAAGCATGCAGACTCAGGGGCAGAAATCAGAGATCCCAGTTTTGCTCCTGACCCACAAGCCCCCAGCCCACACCCCCACAGTCAGAAGCCTTGTTTACTGGGTCCTGATGTAAACCCTGACCCAGACCTTTCCTGCACATTAAAGATGGTTTAAGACTGTTTGATTTCTCCGTGCACTCAACACCTCTCAACTGTTACCATTTAAAAATAAGCTGGCTTCTATTCTTTTGGACCAATGTGAGTATCCTATTATCTAAATCTGTCACCTTATATCCTTTTGCAGATTCGGTTTTGGGCATACCATTTGTTGCCACAGAGCTCCACATCATCAAAACAGGATACATCGCTATTATCCTTGAACAAACTTGTTAATATTAAACTCATTAATAGCTGAGGTTCCAACATTGATCCTTGTCGCACCTTACAATTAACCGCCCATTAACTTGAAAATGACTCATTTCTTCCAACTGTTTTCTAACCATTGGCCAATCCTCAATAAATATCAATACATTCCTCCAGGTCAATAAGCATCAATGTTGTATTATAAACATCCATGTAGCACCTTATCAAATGTCTTTTCAAAATCCAAATAAGTTACTTCCACTGGGTTATCTTTAGCTAAACTATCAATTAGATCTGGATGTAGGCTTGCTCGTTGAGCTGGAAGGTTCATTTTCAGATGTTTCATCACCATACTAGGTAACATCTTCAGTGAGCCTCCAGATGAAGCACTGGTGGTATAGCCCACCTTCTGTTTGTGTTTGAGTCTCCTTGAGTCGGCGATGCAATTTCCAGTGGTAATGTCATTGCCTGTACTTTTTCTCAGGGGTTGGAAAATGGGATCCAAGTCAATGTGTTTGTTGATAGAATTCTGGTTGGAATGCCATGTTTATAGGAATCCTCATCAGTGTCTCTGTTTGGCTTGTCATAGGATGGATGTGTTGTCCAAGTCAAAGTGGTGTCCTTCCTCATCCGTATGTAAGGATACTAGTGAGAGTGGGTCGTGTCTTTTTGTGGCTAGTTGATAATCACGTATCCTGGTGGCTAGTTTTCTGCCTGTCTGTCCAATGTAGTGTTTGTTACAGTCCTTGCACGGTATTTTGTAAATTACATTAATTTTGCTTGTTGCCTGCATGGGCCTTTCAAGTTCATTAGCTGCTGTTTTAGTGTGTTGGTGATTTGTGGACTAACATGTGGTCTGAGTAGTCTGGCAGTCATTTCTGAGATGTTTTTGATGTAGGGGAGAGTGGCTATGGTTTCTGGATGTGTTTTGTCTGCTTGTTTGGGTTTGTTGTGGAGAAATTGGCAGACTGCGTTCATTGGGTACCCGTTCTTTTTGAATACACTGTATAGGTGATTTTCCTCTGCTCTTCATATCTCCTCTGTGTTGCGGTGTGTGGTGGCTCAATGAAATAATGTTCTAATGCACCTTTGTTTGTGGATGTTGGGATGATTGCTTCTGTAGTTCAATATTTGGTCTGTATGTGTTGTTTTCCTGGAGATACTGGTTTGAAGTGCCCTATTGGCTGTTCGCTCTACTGCGACATTGAGGGATGGCAGTTTGTTGCTGTTTCCCTCCTCTTCAATGAATTTTAAGCCAGTAAAGGTATTATTGATGGTCTTGAAAGTTTCTTCTAACTTGTTTTGTTTAGTGATGACATGGGTGTCATCCACGAAGTGAGCCCAAAATTTGGGTGGGTTGGATGGCTGGCATAGCAGTTTGTTCAAGTCTCTGCATTACTGTCTCTGCTAAGAACTCTGATATTGGAGATCCCATGGGTGTTCTGTTGGTTTGCCTGTAGGTTTTGTTGTTGTACGTGAAGTGGGTGGTAAGGCACAAATCTTTTAGCTTGATGATATTGTCCTTGCTGAAGAAGTCAGTGGTGTTTGGTGTATGTGTCTTTGGGTTCTTCTAATAACGTAGTCAGTGTTTCTAGCCACAAAAAGACATGACCCACTCTCACTAGTATCCCTACATACAGATGAGAAAAGACACCTTTGACTGTGACAACACATCCATCCCAGGAAAAGCCAAACAGAGACATGCACGAGAATTCCTACAAGCATGGCATTCCAACCGAAACTATCAATAAATACACCGAATTAGACCCTATCTACCACCTCCGAGAAAAAGAACAGGAAATGACATCAGCAGAGGAAATGATATCACTGCAGGAAATGATATCGCCAATCCAAGGAAACCCAAACACAAATAGAAAATGAAATCTCTCAGTAGCCGAACATGGCGTAAAGCAAAGGTGCATAATTTATATGGGAAAAAGTGTCGCCATTTTTTGTAAAAGTGGAAATCCTCTTCAGATTCACAAAAACAGGTACTAATGTAAGTCTTTCATAAAAGCAAAACTGAGTAAAGTGAATGTTCAAAAAATGGGGGATACCTGTACTCCTAGCATTTGAAAAGACAGCTCATAAAAATCAGGGAATTGTTGGGGTGTTGGTCTCATTAATTTCTCCAGTTGATTTTCCCCTTACTAACACTGATTATTTCAAGTTCCTCAGACTCAAACTTTTAGTTTCCCACCATTTCTGACCATTTTCTGATAAGAATACAATCTGTACCAATCAAGACATAGTGCACGTATTGGGAATATACATTTATAATTAAGAACTTTGTGAATAAAAGTTGAAAATATGGCACAGTTTTGACACTTTCAGATCAGGTATCAAGGACTCAGGTCACCAATTTGACTTTTTTTTTTAAAAACTACTTCTCAGAGGTCTCCTGGCTCAGAAGCCTGTACATTATCACTGCAGCACAAGAGCCCTCGCAGGCCACAAGTTTGTGCATTAGAAGTAATCGGTTGTGAACTGAAAAAAAAATGACTTTGGAGAGGAGTCAAAGAAAGCTTAAGATGATAAGAGGAAGGGTTTATTGTTTTAACATGAACATTTTGGCTTTCAAGCGACTAGAGGCCTCAAACAAATGGTTGGTTAGCAACCGTCTCTAAACTTAGAATTCTACATTATGACCTAGGGTGGTTTTGAAGTGAGTAGACGCTACACCAATCCCTCTAGAAATCCTGAAAACTTGATAAAATTTCCAATTACCAGTATTTCTGACTACCTTGTAAGATCTGAAAAGCTGAACTGTGACCAAATTTTCCAATGAAAATTCTCCAATTTTCAAATCCTGATGACTACAGTCAGGCCTAGACTTCAACCATCTGTCAATATATGTCAGCAATTCAACTTTGCCACTGGCAAATCATGTGGATATGAGAAGTAATGACATCCTACCCTTTGCTCCTATACACTTGGCAGGGGGGGGTTCTCCTGTTTTGCTTTTTTCTCAAAAACCATCATTCTGCAGAAACGGTTACCTTTTGTGTTTTGTGAGGGTGTGTGTTGAAATTAAGGGGACACAGTTTTAACTCCGATCATAGCTTAGATGTTACTCACTTGAATAAACTTTGTTTATGATTTAAGGAGCATTCTGAGTATATTAAAGAAGTTTGGTGAACATTTCTTCAATTCTGGATACAAGTACAAAATAGGAGTAATGGTTATATAGGCAAACAAAATCAGCATACTTCTGCTAATGGTGTGACTGATGGAGTAGTTTTAGTATTAGCACATTCTCCCTGTCACAGTCATAACATGGTGTCACTGACAAAACATGTAGTAAACCTTGGAGAAAATTATACAAGATAGACACGCATACACCGATTGCGTTAAGAAACAGGAACATCCAAATAAGTTTCATCACCTTCTAAATGATTCTAGCATTTCAAAATATTCCCATAATACTCCCTCATTGGAAGTAAAGCACATCAGACACTAATTGGATTTTTCACACAGATTTTAAAAGTTGTTCAAAGACCTTCTCAATCTGACACTTGCGTGAGCAAACATCTTCCTGGTTAAGTTATGGAGCAGAGACCTCTACCGAGCTCCAATATGTAAATAGCAGTAAATAGCTTGCTCAAAGTCTTACCTGAATCAAAGATTGCTCGCCTGTTTCAAATTCCACTTCCTTATGGAAAAGATTGAACAAATGGGCTCTTTTCTCTTCAAAAGGAGGAGAGAGAGAAGAGTGACCTCATAAAAGCCTTTAAAATAATGAATAGATATGGAGGTGCTTCAACTCAAGGGTAAACCGTATATAATACATAATCACTTCAGCCAAAAGATTAATTCAGGAGGCCTTTCTATATCCACCATAGAAAGGATGTGGAACTCACTACCACTTGTCGTGGTTGAGGCACATTATATAATTAGGTTATGTACGTGAGGATGAAAAGAATTGCAGAACGTATGGAGACAAAGTAAGCATTGAGTAGGAGGAACCTCAAACATGTGTGTAGAATTGGTGGATGCACAAGATGAAAACAAGTCAATGTTACTTCAAAATTTCAAAATGTTAAAACTGGTTTTAAATGTTGCTTCAACTGAAAGGTAGCATTATTTGATTTCTAAACAAAAAACACACCAAGAAAATTTTCTCTTTCAAAAACTCTCATAATATTTTAGTCGTTTGTAAAGGTACACTTGCAATGCCAACGCTGGAAAATGGGGTTAGAATGGTTAGGTGGTTATTCTTGACTGGTACAGACTTGATGAGCCAAAGGGCTTTTTTCTGTGTTGTAGACCTCTGTGACTCTGACTGTGTCGAACATGCTAATAAACATAGCTGCAATGCAGGTGTTGGTCAACACTGAGAATGGGAATTTCTCTTGATAACATACTTATTCTGGCTATGGAAAATCAAACCAGACAATACACAAATCTCTCTATATTGCTGCAGTAACTTTTTAAAACTGAGCAAATTATTGAAATCATATTCATTGAGCTTGTATACAGTGTAGTAATGTCCCTATGGAATGGAGAAGTGGAAACTGTGATTGAAAATTACTAAAATTCAGGCACGATATTTAGATATGAAATTCTGAAAACTCTCCCAACATTCCATATTATAGGTTATTTTTAACTAAGTTTTCCTCCTCTCTGATCCAAAGTCAGCCCAAATAAGATGCTTTAAAGAGCTAGAGCTTAAAAAAAAGTGTATTTCATTAATCCACATTCAAAATAATTCCTTTCAGGCCAGTTAGATGAATCTTAGCTTCAATGAACAGAGACTGCAACATGACAGTTATTTAAATGACACTGATCAGAATCTATACACACAATACTGATTTCTATATGCCCACTAATCCTTCTCAGAGAGAATCACTTCAGTGTAAAATTCAAACTAACACTGAAGAGCATGTGTCATTTTTGATAAAAAGAGGAATACATCTGCTCAATTCTCTAGGGCGTAGGTACCAGTATTTACTGTGGGCAGCCAAGGATAGATTTGATTGAATCACAGAATAAATAAATCGATCAAAGCAACCCCTGGGTGTGACCAGCTGGAATTAAATGTGACTCAGTCAAACTGTAAACTAGATCCTCCCCCTGCATTCTACTATTAGCAAGTGTGTTTTCACCAGTTATGATGTTTATCCACGCTAGCCTCCTTCAACACTGGTTACTTAATTTTACCTCATCTATATAATCATTGAGCTCCCTCAGCGTTGCAAGTTTCATTAGGCCAGTCAGGCTTGTGTCAGCTCTTTAAATACACAGTCCAGTTTAGTCTCACACACAGCTTTGTTCCCATAACCTGCAAATTAATCCTCTTCAAGCACCCCTCTTATTGGTTTTTAAAAAGGTCCTTTAGGATTTGACTCCAGACTTTCAGATAGTGCATTTCAGTTATGAGCGACTGACAAAACTGCATCACTTTTTTGTCCATTTGCTCCTTTGCCAATAAGTTTAAGTCTCCCCACTTTGGTTATGCTTGAGGGAGTAAGCAGATTTCTTGGATCACAAACCGGTTGTGGAAATCTAGCAGCCAGATTGTTTCAGAGTCACAGCCTTGCACCTCCTTGTTCGAGCAGCAATTGCTTGGTTACAAATGGCATATTGCTTTCGAGCTGAATGCATGAACTGTCTACATGCAAGCACTTTTTAAACTTCATCATTTATCTCCTTGAAAGCACCTTTGAGATGGTGATTTTGGCTCCCCAAATTTTGACTACAGTTTGAAATTTAGTTGGGTCTACTACAGAATATTAAAAGCTTAATCTGCTTGCAGTAAGTTATTTGCTTCCATGCCACTGGTGTTCCAGCATTCTGGATTCACTGGGGGTTACATTAATTTGTACCATTAAACTCCAGCAGCCACATACAAAGCCGAAATTCACGTTAATTTGGTATCTGAATGAAGTGGATCAACAGCCCTTTCCACATGTCCAGACCAACAAAAAAAAACAAGAACATCCCACAAAAACATTAAGCAAATTTAACACATCTAAAAGGTTTTAAAGACTTTATTGCAAGAGTTCAAAGGTTATACAAGGGCCACTGACCACATTTCAGAGAGTCTCAATGTGTACTTTCCTTGCTTTGCCTATTTCAAATATGTTACATACCAGAGATCCCATGAGTAATTACAAAATACAAATCAGATGATGGAGTAATGGTGAAATGGCGTGGCTGCAGCATCAAATGATTTAATTCTCAAACTAAGATTTCAGCTGCAAAAGCTTTCTTTTAAAATTAAAGAAGCTCTTCTTTCTGTTAAGTGTAGATGCTACATGGGCAATTTGTCAGGCACTCCACTGGTTAGATCTTGTCAGTGTTAAATCACTTTCCTATCTAGTACTTGCTGCCTCCTTGCATTTACCATCATATTGTATTGGATACCCTCTCCATCCACCTGTACTGCATCTCCTTTGCTCCATTTCCCTGGCTCCTTTTACTAACTAGCCCAACAGGCTCAGTCAATCTCCTTCAATAACTTCTCCACCTACACCCATGTTATCATTGGAATCAAGCACTCCAAAAATCAGGAGTGCCACCTGGAACAAAGTTATTTCCAATTGATTAACTAGGAACAATTAGAAATGCAAAACATGTTGTTCTGTCTCCTTTCTTAGTCCACTTCCATTTCACAATCACCTGCTGCATTGCAGGTTCTTTCCTACATCAAGTTCTAGATGGGCAAGAAATTCAATTTCAATTCCATATTGGCAAAAATCAAAGCCATCTCTATTTGGTTCTCACACATAGCTGCTAATCCATCATGAGTCTATTTTGGTAATGTTATCCATCTGCATTTGACCTGCAGTCACTGAAACATTTCCCCTTGCACTGGACTACTCAAAACTGGACACATCCAATTTCGTGGATGGTTCACTCCTAATGCTTGTCCCTTTCAAACTGCAGCTTGTACACAGCAGCCCCCACCATCAATTCCCTTCACATCTATCCTAGTCAGCCTTTATAGGTTTCCCAACAGTACCAATTTCAAAACTTATGTCCTCTTTCCACATGTTCCTCATTGGCTGTAACTTTCCCAGTGTCCCTGCACTTATTCTTTAATCAACGCTCTTTTACATATTCTGTTCAAGTGCTTCAGCTTCACGAGTCTCAGATTCACCTTAAAACCCTCTGCCTACATACCTCTCTCCAGTCTTTCAAAAACCTCCTATCCTTCTTTCAACACGCTGTGACATGACTTTGTTCACTTTAAGGTAAAGTACGTATTTATAAAAATACATGACACCTCAATTTGTCAAGCAACACCAAAACACAGAATTGTATCAATGCATTTGCTTAATTTACATTAATAGACATTCAGCGCTGTAGCGTCAAATCTGACACCTAATTCTTGTACAGACGCAGCAAGAAAATTATATTGTATTCAAACCAGAGACTAAGAATCAAATAATCTTTTATACTCTATTTTAATTAAAAAGAAGTTACATCATAACTTCAGTTACGCTTTAGCACTACACCAGCAAACCATTAGCTTCACATTAAGAATACTTCCCTGACAGGCAAATGAACATCTCATTGATGCCCTGACTCATCTAATTAGGTCAGAATCAAGCCTGTAACTAGCATGCTGCTGAGTTCAGTAACATGTAATTACATCCAAGTCCCATGTTACAATTAAACCTCAAACTCAGGTTTCACCTCTTCAAATGCAGAATTTTGTTTCTGTTCTTACCAGTGATGCTTCCTGTCTCTTTTTGATTCACATTCATGGGATGTTTTTCTGGCATCACTTATCCATAGACATTCTGGAAAATTCTCTCCTGTAAGTTGCAAACACTTTGCACTAGGGCAGAAAATTCACTGCTCTGGTGAAGACAGCATACCATCCTGTGGAATCTCCAATACTGCTGTGTAGATTCGGCTTCACATTCAAGTCTTCGTTGTCGATCACATCTTATTTTGCTAAGATGGTGCTGGGAAAGCTAAAGTCCGAGCTTGAGCTTTACAAACCACTCAAAGGAGAACGAGCATGCTACCTCTTTTAGTCAGATCCAACCTGTGGCCAAAACAAAAAGGATTGCACTTAATATGAATTTCTGGATCTCCCTGAGCAACCTTATAGGTCTGGGTGTTAGTTAGTGCTGTAAGCTAACACCAGAATTACTTACTATACTTTATAAAAGGTCATAAATATAAGAGAATTATATCATAAATCAAAGAAACAGAACCAAAGAGAAGTTTGGGATGTTGATTTTAGTCTATTAAGCATGTACACAAATCCAGAGTTCCACTCCTATTTTATCTGTGTGGATGACGGTTCATCCTGCAGAAAAATGGAGGAACCTTTTGCGTAAGTTTACAAAACACGCAAGAGGTGCAGAGTAGTCCCTGAGCACATCTTAAACTGATGATACCAAGCTGGAGTTACTGCGCATGTAGTATCGTACAATACCTTGACACAGAGTCATACAGCACAGAAACAGACCCTTTAAACCAATCTGTCCATGCCGAACATAATCCCAAACTAAACCAGTCCCACTTGCCTGCTCCTGACCCACATCCCTCCAAGCTATTCTAATGTCTTGTAAACATCCATCACTTCCTCAGGAGGTTCATTCCACATGCCAACCACCCTCTGTGTAAAAAGATGTGCCCCTCATGTCTTTTTTAAATCTCTCTCCTCTCACCCGAAATATGTGCCCCTATTCTGAAATTCGGCATTTCGAAAAGACCACTCCCTCCGTGACTCCCTTGTCAGGTCCACACCCCCCACCAACCCAACCTCCACTCCCGGCACCTTCCCCTGCAATCACAAGAAATGAGAAACTTGCGCCCACACCTCCCCCCTTACTTCCCTCCAAGGCCCCAAGGGATCCTTCCATATTCGCCCAAATTCACCTGCATCTCCACACACATCATTTACTGCATCCGCTGCACCGGAGTTGGCCTCCTCCATATTGGGGAGACAGGCTGCCTACTTGCGGAACGTTTCAGACAACATCTCTGGGACACCTGCACCAACCAACCCAACCACCCAGTGGCTCGACACTTCAACTCCCCCTCCCACTCTGCCAAGGACATGCAGGTCCTTGGACTCCTCCATCGCCAGACCATAGCAACACGATAGCTGGAGGAAGAGCACCTCATCTTCCGGCTAGGAACTGTCCAACCACAAGGCATGAACTCAGATTTCTCCGGTTTCCTCATTTCCCCTCCCCCCCACCTTGTCTCAATCCCAATCCTCAAACTCAGCACCACCTTCCTAACCTGCAATCTTCTTCCTGACCTCTCCGACCCCACCCCCACTCCGGCCTATCACCCTCACCTTAACCTCCTTCCACCCATCCCCCAAGTCCCTCCTCCCTACCTTTCATCTTAGCCTGCTTGACACACTCTCCTCATTCCTGAAGAAGGGCTCATGCCCGAAACGTCGATTCTCCTGCTCCTTGGATGCTGCCTGACCTGCTGCGCTTTTCCAGCAACACATTTTCAGCCCTGATCTCCAGCATCTGCAGTCCTCACTTTCCCCATTCTGAAATCCCCCATTCTAGGAAAAAAAAACTTTAAAAGACAGCTTTAATAACAGGTATAGATAGTTAACTCTATCAACCTCCTATGCTCCAGTGAAAAACTTTCCAACCTTTCTTTCTCATTCAAACTTCCATATCTTGCAAAACCTTGGTAACTCTCTTCTGAACCGTCTCCAGCTTAATAATATCCTTCCTGTAATTGGGTGACCAGGACAGGACATGGTATCCTAGAAAAGGCCTCACTAATGTTCTACACAATTCAACATGACTTGCCAACTCGTATACTCAAAGGACTGAGCAACAAAGGAAGGCGTGCCGAACGCCTTTTTAACTACCCTGTCTATATGTGATGCAAACTTCAAAGAATTATGAACTGGACCCTTAGATCCCTCTGTTCTACTTCACTACTCAAAATTTGTACCAAAATTCAATATCTCACATTTATCCAGGTTGAATTATATGTCATTTTGCAGCCCATCGACCAATTTGATCACGGTGTCTTCGTAATCTTTGAAAACCTTCTTCTACAATGACACCAAAATTGGTGTCATCCACAAACTTACTAGCCATGCCTTCTATATTCTCATCCAAATCATTTACACAAAAGATAAACAAAAGAGGACCAGAAATGATCCCTGTGGATCGCCACTGGTCATGGGCCTTCAATCTGAAAAGCAATCCTCTGTCTCATCCCATTCAACCAATTATGTATCCAATTGGCAAGTTCACCCTGAATACCATGTGATCTAACTTTACTAAATTAGATTACCAAGAAGAATCTTGCCAACGGCTTTACTAAAATCCAAATAAACAACATCTATTGCACTGCCAACATCAATTGTTTTGGTAACTTCCTCAAAAAACTCAATCAAGTTTTTGAGACACAATTTTCCTTGCACAAAACAATGTTGACTATCCCTAATCAATTTTTGCCTCTCTAAATGTCCATAAATCCTGTTTTATAATCACCAACAATTTACTCACACCCGAAGTCAGACACACAGGTGTATAGTTCCCGGTTTCTCCTTATAGCCTTTCTAAAACAAAAAGATACAAAATTAGCCACCCTCCAGTCATCAGGCACCTCACCCATAGTTATAGATGATGCAAATATTCTGCCCACAATGTTCAGGATGCGTTAGATCAGGACCAGACATTTATCCACCTTCTATTCTTTAAGGCCTCCCCAACTTCCTCTTCTGTATCGTGAACTGTTTTTAAAACATCAAAGTTTCTTTCTTCACAGTAAAAACTGACAAGAAATACTTTTTTTAGTATCTCTTCCATTTCCTGGGGTTCAGTACAAAGATGACCTCCTTGTTCTTTCTCAGGTTACCCTCTTGCTCTTAATGTATTTGTAGAACCTCTTTAGATTATCCTTATCTGCCAATACTCTCTTATATCCCCTCTTTGTTTTCTTGATTTCTTTCTTAAGAATGTCCCTACATTGATCAAGCTGTTCAACTGAACCAAGTTGTCTAAATCTAAAGTAAGATTCTCTTTTTTTTCTTGACTAGAACCTCAATAATCTTTGTTCAACCATTGTTTCTTCATCTTACCAGTTTTACGTTTCACTCTAACAGGAACATAACACCTCCGAACTCTCGTCACACTCTTGAACACCCCCCACGTCAGATGTTCTTGTAACTGCAAACTGTCTACTCTAATCAATTTTTAGAAGACCTTGTCTCATACCATTAAAAAAGTTTCCTTAGTCCAATTAAGGAAATTATGAAAGGCTTATCCTTTTCAATAACCATTTTGAAACGAATAGAGTTATGATGGCTCAACCCAAAGTGTTCCCCTACTATCACTTCAGTCACCTGCCATGCATTACTGCCCAAAAAGTAAGTCTACTTTTGCTCCTTCTCTAGTCGGAGCATTCGCATATTGATAAAGAAAATTTTCTTGAAGACATTTGACAAACTCCACCATCCAAACCTTTAACACTAAAGTAATAAGAAAATTAAAATGCCCCATTATTACAACTTTATTATGCTTACATATATCTGAGATCTCCCTCCATATTTGTTTCTCAATTTCTCTGTTACTATTGGGGGCCTATAATACAATTTCAAAGTGATCTTTTATTTCTTATTTGGAAGAAATATCTTCCCTAGTTAAAACCCAGAACATTAAGCTGCCAGTTTTGTCCATCTCTTAGTCAAGTTTTTGTAATGGCTGTGACATCCCAATCCCATGTTCTTAAACATACCCTAAGTTCATAGCCTTACTGTAAGATTCCTTGCATTAAAATAAATGCAATTTAGGTCTTCAGAGTTACTACATACTCTGATTCTGTCTTGTACTTCTTTTCTAATTGACATGCTTACGTCACATTCAGAAGGCTTCCCATCAATCCTTCCATTTACACTGCTTAGAATTCCTCCACTCCCTCTCTTTATCAGTATAAAGTCTCCCTTAATGGAACGAGCAAGTCTATAAAATCCTTATGATTTTATATAATAGCAATTTCAAAATCCACATCCTGAACTGTAATTAGAAATTCAGGAGCAACTCTGCAGTACATTTATAATAGCATTTGCAGCCAACATGGACTCATAACTGGTCACAGACCAGTAGTTATCCTGCAAGCTGAGCTTTTGGAGTATATCCAAAACATGCCCATTAGAAGTATTCAAATATTTCACTTCTTCAGTCCCAGGGAGTACTTCAACAGGATATCTGAAATACTTATGTCAACCACCACATTCCTAATTATATACCTTTCTACTCACTATTATTTAGCCTGCATCAACTATACTCCTATTGCAAAAGTTCATCAAGACAGAATATAGCTGTACTGCTAAAACAAATTCCTCTACTATCCACTTGTTAAGATAACCTACATTTTAACTGTCAGCCATGCTCAGTGACAGCACTCCAACGTTCAAGTCAGAAAGGTGCGACTTGAAGTCTAACCCCAAAGTCTGCAGGATATTACCTCAGTAAAAAAAATACTCTTTCCTGGAGTACTAAGAGTGTCTTGCACAAGGCATTAAATTGAACTCCATTTATTCTCTCAGATGGAACTTAAAGATACATTACAGTTTTTAATTAAAACAAGGGGCATTCTTCCAGGCACTCTCGCTAATATCTAGCTCTCAATCAGCATGACTTTAATTTTTAAAAAAAGGCTGTGTGGACAGCCAAAAATATCAGAAAAAAAAAGTAGGCCATTATACCTTGAGCGTACTCCATCATTCACTATGATAATGGCTGATCTTTTATAGTAAATCCGCTTTCCCACTCTAATCCCATATTCCTTGATTCCCCAATCTCCGTTTTTAATCTACTTGCTGGCTGAGCAGCTAGTTTTCTCAAATTCCAAGGATTTATAACTACCTGAATGAATTTCTCCACTTCTCAGCCCTAAATGATTGACCCTTTACTCCAAGAGCCACAATCCCCTGTTTGACACACAGCGCAAAAGGAAATTATTACAGCATGAACCTGCGAAGTCCCTTGAGTTTTTTAAATATATATTTCACCTCAGTTTTGTAACCAAAGAACATAGACCTATTCTATTCCGATACAAAATATAGAACAGCCAGGAAACAAAATCAGTTAAGCTCAACAGCATACCAGAATGCCATCTGCAGCAGTACTTGCAAACAAATCATAGCATATGAAGAAAAAAACGTTGCAATGAAAATAAAGGAAGCCACACCCAGTTTACAATTTATTAAGAAACACTTAAGGAAAGAATAAAAAATTTTCAAAAATGACAAAAAAATGACAAAGTAAAAACCTAGGGATGAAACTTAGCAAAAGTAGGATGGTAAATGTTTTTTGCCCCTTTTTTCTACAGTGTGGACTCTTGAGTGACCGCAGTGGATTCACCAGGACATTTTTCTGGAATTACACAAAGTCCTGATAGTTTGCTCAAGATAGATAACAGTTTGGAGTTTAGAAAGGAAACAGGTCAGAGAGAAAAAGAACATAATTACCAATGCTGACTCAGGGCAGGATTGCTTAATCTCTCCTATACAGATATAATATACAACGAGATAGCAAATGGGTAAAAATATAAAAATTTTAAGATAAACAGATAATAAAAAGAGAGTCTCTCCTCTTCTTTAGTCATGTGCCTGCTACAGAAATACGTCCTGCGATTTTGCAAATCCCCACAGATGCAATAATGTGCAATAGAACTGAGGCTACAAGCATTGTGACATTAATCAGTGTACTACTGACTGAACAGTTGCTCAATGAGATGTTGGCCTGAATAATCCAGCAACATTTTCATTATGAGTGAGGGAAAAGGAACACTGGGATTAATTAGTGCAATACACAAGCTGCCAGCCAATACTGGGCAAAGTTCCAAGTAAACCGTTTACTAAATTGCAACTTCAGTTCAGAAAATGACTCATACCAGTACTCAAAGTTATATTAAGTACGTAGCCTAGATACACAAGATTAGATTTTTTTTTTGCCCAAATTACCCAATCTTCAGGACCTTCCAAAAGTCTTATGTAAAATTCTACATAAGACATAGATCAGAAGTCGGCCTTTCGGCACAATGAGTTCCCTTCACCATGCAGCGAGATCATGGCTGATTGGATAATCCTTAACTCCATTATCCCGCCTTATTCCAATAACTCTCAATTCCCTTAATGATTAAACATCTGTCTATCTCAACCTTGAATATACTTACTGACACAGCCTTTAGAATAAGAAATTCCATAGACTCACTACCCTCTGAAAGAATAAATTCTGTTTCAGTTATCTTAAATAGGCAACACCTTACTCTGAAATTATGCTCTCTGGTTCTGGACTCTTCCAAGGGGAATGTGTCTTGTCAAATTCCCCAAGAATTGTACACGTTTCAACGAGGTCTTCTCTTTACAATTCAACTTTACTTCAAAAGAAAATCCATCTATGCCCAGGATCAGTCTAGAGAACCTTCTTAGATAAGGGGCTAAAGCCTGTTCTCAGTATTCCAGCTGTGATCAGACTAGTACATTACATACTTTTAGGAAGGCTGCCATATTTTTATACTCCATCCCCTTTGAGATAAAGAGTAATTCCTATTAACTGCTGAACCTATATTCTAGCTTTTAGTGATTCATGCACAAGAATCTGTTTTGGGACCATTGCTGTTTGTCATTTTTATAAATGACCTAGAAGAGGGGCTTGAAAGCTGGGTGAGCAAGTTTGCGGATGACACGAAAGTCGGTGGAGTTGTGGACAGCGAAGAAGGATGTGGCAGGTTACAGCGGGATATAGATAAGTTGCAGAGTTGGGCAGAAAGGTGGCAAATGGAGTTCAATGTAGCTAAATGTGAAGTCATTCACTTTGGTAGGAGTAACAAGAAGATGGATTACTGGGCTAATGGTAGGCTACTTGGTAGTGTGGATGAGCAGAGGGATCTTGGTGTCCATGTACACAGATCTCTGAAAGTTGCCACCCAGGTAAATAGTGCTGTGAAGAAGGCATATGGTGTACTGGGCTTTACTGGTAGAGGAATTGAGTTCCGGAGTCCTGAGGTCATGTTGCAGTTGTATAAGACTCTGGTGCGGCCTCATCTGGAGTATTGTGCACAGTTTTGGTCACCATACTATAGGAAGGATGTGGAGGCATTGGAACAAGTGCAGAGGAGGTTTACTAGGATGTTGCCTGGCATGGTAGGAAGATCGTATGAGGAAAGGCTGAGGCACTTGGGGCTGTTCTCATTGGAGAAAAGAAGGTTTAGGGGAAATTTGATAGAGGTGTACAAGATGATTAGGGGTTTAGATAGGGTTGACAGTGAGAACCTTTTTCCGCTAATGGAGTCAGCTGTTACTAGGGGACACAGCTTTAAATTAAGGGGTGGTAGGTATAGGACAGATGTTAGGGGTAGATTCTTTACTCAGCAGGTTGAGAGTTCATGGAATGCCCTGGAAGTAGCAGTGGTGGACTCTCCCTCTTTATGGTCATTTAAGCAGGCATTGGATAAGCATATGGAGTTTATTGGGCTAGTGTAGGTTACGTAGGCTTCAGTCGGCGCAACATCGAGGGCCGAAGGGCCTGTATTGCACTCTATTTTTCTATGTTCTATAACTCCCAAATCCTTCTAGTCAGTAGCTTTCTGCAGTATCTCTCCATTTAAATAAATTCAGCTCTATTGTCTTCACATTTTCCCACATTACATTTAATCAATCCACTTTTCCTATTTTTGTCCACTCACCTCATCTGTCTATATACCTCTGCAGACTTTGTCTCATCCTCACTTGCTTGCCTTCACAACTACTTTGTCTCATCTGTAAACTTGGTGATAGTACATTCACTTCTATTATCTATGGGATTAATATATATATATATTGTAAATAACTACAGTCACAGCACTGATCTGTGTGGCGATCCATTAGTTACAGATTGCAATCCTGAAAATGTCCCCTTTAGCCAACTTTGTTCTCTATTAGTTAGCCAATTCTCTATCATGCTTATAGGTACTTTTAATCAGTGTCTTTAAACATATTATAATGCTTCCCTGAAGTAGGTGAGACTTGAATCAGGCCTTCTGGCTCAGATGTGGGGACATTGTCACTGCACCATAAGAGACCACTACCCATACTTCCATACAATCCTCAATGTCATTTGCATTTATCTTATTAATTAGTTTAACATTCAATTTCTTAGCAAATAACTTCTGGAAATCTATATTACCAGAATCTACTAGTAAAGAATTCTCATATTTGTCAGCCATGACTTCCTCATGATGTCATGCTGATTCTGCCTGATTAGATTATGCATTGTGAAATGCTCAGCTATTAAATTATTTATAATAGGCTAACATTTTCCTAATGAAAGACATTAATCCAATTGACGCATTGTTAACCTGCTTTTTGTCTCCCTCCATGTTTGAATAAGAGTGTTACATTGGCAGTTTTCTCCTATGAAACTTCTCCAGAATTTAAAGATTCTTGGAAAATTACAACCCATGGATCTACTATCTCTAGTGTTTTTTGTTGCAAAAATAAAACTTTATTCGTAAAACATTTGCCTATAAGTACATACAAAGGGTTCTCAATCTGTCTCATACAATCTTTGCTGAGAGAAAAAAGGAAACATTGGATTTTGACGTCCTACAGGGCTACCATGCACTTTCAAAAAACAAATCTATTACTCAGATCATTTATTAAATGTGCTTCATTACATATTATCAGATCCAAAATAGGCTGATCCGTGGTTGGATCCAGGAAACTGTCCCAAATACACAATTAATTCTTTCCTTCGGGCTATCTCTGCCAATTTGATTTTCCCAATCCTCAAGAAGATTAAAGTAATTTTCAAGGTAGTGGTCCTTTCTCTGAACCAAAAGACCCAGGTTCAAGTCCTACCTGCTCCAGAGAGGTGTCATAATATTAGGGCTCTTGTGACACAGTGGTAGTATAGCCACCTCTGGGCCAGAAGGCATAGATGCAAGTTTATCTGCTCTGGTTTATATAACAACATTTGTGAATAGGTTCAGTAGAAAATACCTGCCCTGATGAACTCCTGCATTGATGTCAATTATAATATCTTTGCCATAAATAACAGACACAACCTTCTTGTAGAAATTTGATAAACACACAAGAATTTTGCCCCCCGCACATTAGGATTTGTTTACAGTTGCAACATACAGCAACTACTGCATCAGCAAATATGGCATCACTTAAATTCAGAAATTAAATTTACTTTGAGCACTGATATGTTAACATTTACTGCTAATATAATGGATATAAAATAAGAAGAATTTCTTTTCCGAAAGCAATTATGAACAGCATTAGATGGAAGGTGACAGAACCAATAGCAAACAGTCTTCATTCAGTAAACAGAGTCATTAGCAGTCATTACTGTTTAAAGAGTTTCTCAACAACAGCAAACTGAGTTCATGGACAATATCACTGCAGACGTTTAATAAGTTCTTCCACTGGCAAGTGAATGTTATTTACACCTGCTATTATGAAAGTATGTAAAATCAACAGCAGTCAGTTACAGTAGTGACTGACAGAAGGGTTATGCAATCATCTCCATTTTGAACAGCACATGGGTGTCACTATAAAAATAGGTTTTTATTAAATAAAAAACAAGCAATCTGCTCCTTTGCCTGCATTGTGGTTAAGCAGATGCTGCAAGTTCCTGTTCATCAGCAGCCCAATTTCATTTCCTGAACTCCCTACACGATAGAAACAGGACAACACAGCAGTATACTAGCTGATTTCAAAAGAAAACTATAAACTAAACCAACTTTGATTAAATTTCATTTTTATTCAAAAAAAAAGAAATGTAACCTTCCACAAAAGCATTCTTGCTATCAACTTCTCAGGCTGCTGAGTTGTGTGTCACTTTAGTTTCCTTCTTAGAGCTTGCTTTCCACTACCACATCTATTCTCAGATCCCGTGTTTAAAACATCTTCAATCTCTTTTAATATGTTTCATATTACCTTTTATTTATATCACTTTGGTCACTTAGCCATCTCCAATTTTCCATATCAGCACTTTCCCTTGTATGCACTCCATCTTTGCTTTTGTTCATTTTTAAATGCTTGTTGGTTTCTGCTCAGAGAAGGTCTTATATGTAAAAACAACAAGTTGCTTCCTCCACAGATAGTGAAGGAGTTGCTCCAGTGTATTCAGCATTTTCTGCTTATAAAATTTAAATTATCTTTTTAAATGACTAGTTTGTTTGATTTCAATTCATGAGCGACATGCTTTGAAACAATTTGAAGGAATTCAAGAGAATTTTTATTTCAAAGTGAAAGTATACTGTGTTATTCCTCAAGTTAGGTAAAAAGTACTAATAGTAGCCAGTGAATTAATAAAGCAGGAACAGACACGGGAGGCAATAGCCTAATGGTAGTAATTGCTGCACTGTTAACCCAGAGACCCTGGTAATGTGCTGGGGACTCTGGTTCGAATGCTTCAAATATAAGATGGTGGAATCTGAATTCAAGAAAAGTCTAATGATGACCATGAAATTGCTAGTTAGGAAAAGCCCATCTGGTTCACCAATGTCCTACAGGAAGGGAAACTGCTATCTTGGACAGCATGTGACTCCAGACCCACAGCAATTAGTGATGGGCAATAAATGCTGGCCAAGCCAGTAAAACCCTCATCTCATGAATGAATAAAAATAAAAACATTTGCGAGTTTTCTTTTACAGTTTGAAATTTTGTTTCTTACTAAACTGTTTGTTACATTGACAGCATATTAGCCTCCTTCAGAGCTTGAAAGCTCATCTGTGCTGCCCTTTTGAAAGAACTATCTAATACCACACCCCTGCTCTTTTCCAATGGAATACAAGTTATTGTTTCTTAAAGTAAATATTCAATTGAAACTCAACTTACCAAAACAAAAATATTCCTCTCTCTACAGTGCTTTCACAACTTCCCAAATTGGCATACTGTTAAATACACGGCAAGTGCACACACTGTTGTATGTAGCAATGCAACAGCCATTTTCAGTACAACAAAATGGTACAAACAATAATCTGTGTTTTTAAACTACTGTATTTGGAGCAAATATTAACCAGAACCCTGAGATAACTGTTTCCACCCTTCCTTATTAAAATTAAGGGTGTTGGTCCAATTCCTGTATTACCATGAGGGACTCTCCTTCTCAACCTCACCTGAGGTATTAAAACCACCACCAGTGGTCTCTCTCAGAGAGCAGCCCTATGGCCCCTTGGGACTATGTTGATCCACGACTGGACATAAGGACCCTAGATTTAATATCCCAACTGAATGAGTCAACTGCTGAGATAATGGGTGTCAGATTTGAACTGTGAACACCAAAAGCTAGGCATGGATTTTACATTATCAAAGCTGGATCACCAATTTTAGTATAGTTTATGGTAGAACATCTCCATTCAGTCTGCACGCACAAACATGAGCTTTGTTTTATTTCTGTACTTTATTCTCAAGCTGACATTTTTGCCATTGGCCTATTCCAGTGAAGCTCAACATAGGCTTGAGGAACAGGACCTCATTTTTGACAAGTCACTTTAAATCTACTCAACAACAAATTCAATAATTTTGGATCATAACTACATTTTGCTTCCTTTTCTTTGTAAGCTTTAGTCTCTCTCCATTTTGCTTCCCATTGGCAGTTCATTTATTCTCAACACATCTTTTGCTTCTTTGCCTGCCCCATCACTATTCCATTTCACACTGGAATATCAACTTTTCTGTCATTCTCTTGTCTTTTACCTACTACAGAGCTTCCTTTTGTTCTTGCCGCAGCAGCCATCTTGCTGAAAACCTATTTTATCAGAACTTGGGAAAGTAAGAAATATAAGGTCCTTCACCTAAAACGTTAACTTTGTTTCTGTCATCCCAGGTGTTGACTGAGCCTCTGGGTATTTCAGCACTTCCTGCTCTCATTTCAGTACTGAAGAGAGTGTGCTCTCCTGTCCTTTGGACGAGATATTAAACCTTGGCCTTATCTACCTACTCTGGAGGATGTACAAGATCCCATGGCATTATTTCAAAGTGGCAGCAGTAAGGTCTCCCCGGTGCCGGGACCAATAGTTTTCCTTTAACCAGCAATTCTAACAGCCAATCTGGTTACTATCAATTCATGTGGGCAAATTGATGATGGCTATGCTACTCTCAAAAAAAAAATGCATTGATTTAAAAGTATTTTGGCATATTTCACATTTGCATTTACATAGCAATGTTTCTTTTATAAAGTTGTATGACTGATCACCAGTGGCAACTTCACCATGAGAATGAATAAATGTCAAATTTGGCTCTCCTGCCAACCCTGTTCCACACCCAACCCCTTTTACACACTGCAAAAGTTAGTTTATTGACAATCAAAACAGAAAAGGGTGGATTACAACCATTTTTGTTTTAAACACAAACAGCTTGTTCTGGTGCCTTCAAACATCCATCTGCTCCTGCATGTCCTTTAAAATTATAGCAATTATTTCAAATTCCTTTCTTCAATCATCCTTCCAAAATGTGTCACACATCTGAGGAAGGCAATTCCTGCACGCTCCTAGAATTTCCTTTAATTCAAGGTAAAGTTGAATAGTTTGGAAAGTGGCACCTGAAAATCGAAAACATAAGCACAGAGACAACCCTAATAGTTCTGATCAAACATACTGAAAGTAAGATACCAAAGATTACAAAGAAGGTGGCAGCTAGAATTACTGGGAAAGTCCACCTCAGTATAATTGCTACCTAAGTAGTTCCATTTAAAACTAGATTTGCTTACATTAGCATCCAATCAGCTATGTACTTAGTAATAAGCTGTTTCTAAAAACTGGGCAGGCAAACATGAACCAAAGCTGTTGAGAACAAAAAGTCATTACTGAAACAACAAACAATCACATTGGCACCAGCTGAAGCTGAGTATGATCAGAGAATCAGAGTAAAGCAGGGAAACAGACCCTTTGGTTTAACTTGTCCATGCTGACCACATGTCCGAAATAAATCTACTCCCACTTGCTAACATTTGGCTCATATCCACTTAAACTCTTCCTATTCATGTACCCATCCAGATGTCTTTTAAATATTGTAATTATACCAGCCTCCACCAACTCCCTCTGGCAGGTCATTACATACATGCACCACCTTCTCTGCTAAAAAGTTGCCCCTTAGATCCCTTTTAAATCTGTCCTTTCATCTTAAATTTATGCTGTCTAGTTTAGGACTCCTCTATCCTGGGAAAAAGACCTAACTATTCACCCTATGCATGCCCCTCATGATTTTTATAAACCTCTATAAGGTCACCCCTCGCTTCTGCCACTCTAGGAAAACTAGCCCCAATCTATTCAGACTCTGCCTACAGCTCAAGCCCTGCAACAGCTGTGTAAATCTTTTCTGCACCCTTTCACATTTAACATCTTTCCTACAGCAGGGAGACCAGAATTGAATGCAGTATTCCAAAAGTGGCCTATGCAATGTCCTGTACAGCTGCAACATGACACGCCAACGTCTATAATTGATGCACTGACCAATAAAGGCAAGTGCACCAAACGCCTTCTTCACTGTGCTGTCCAACTGTGACTCCACCTTCAAGAAACTATAAACCTGTACCCCAAGGTCTCTGTATTTGATAACGTATTTGATAAGTGTATAAGACCTGGCCTGATTTGCTTTAGTAAAATGCAATACCTTATTTATCTAAATTAAACTTCAATAAACACTGACAATGTGACACCAGTCTGCAATGTAATAAGGGTAGCTCTGAAGATGGTCTGTTGATCCAAAAACTACTTCTAATGGTAAGGGTGGTTGGTGCTAAGTGATCTTATCTCTGTGACTTCACCTTTGCAGAACTTAAAATGTCACAACAGTTTGCTTAGCCATCTGAGGTGTACACACCACTGAATAAATATAGATCTCATGAAAGATTTATTCAAACAAAAGATGGGATGATCTTGCTATTCCATTCAGTGTGTAGAAATGTCTCAAGTTATGTTCATGGTAATCTAATTTCCTCTCAGTAGATCTATGCAGTAACTAATATTCCAACTCTTCTGTACGTCAATTCAACATTGCCTTGGACTCGACTGAAAACTAAAAATATTGGAAATCACAGCTGGTCAAACAACATCCACGGAAAGAACGCAAGCTAACAGGACCAACATGATATACAAAATTCCCTGTAACGATTGCCATAAACACTATATCAAGCAGACCGGCAGACAACTAGCAGTCCGGACACACAAACACCAACTAGCAGCAAAATGACACAACCAACTCTCCCTCATCTTAAGGGCGGCACGGTGGCACAGTGGTTAGCACTGCTGCCTCACAGCGCCAGGGACCTGGGTTCAATTCCCGACTTAGGCGACTGACTGTGTGGAGTTTACACGTTCTTCCCGTGTCTGCGTGGGTTTCCTCCGGGTGCTCCGGTTTCCTCCCACAGTCCAAAGATGTGCTGGTCAGGTGAATTGGCCATGCTAAATTGCCCGTAGTGTTAGGTAAGTGGTAAATATAGGGGGTCTGGGTGGGTTGCGCTTCGGCGGGTCGGTGTGGACTTGTTGGGCCGAAGGGCCTGTTTCCACATTGTAAGTAATCTTAACACAAGCAGACAAAGAAGGCCATCAATTTGACTGGGACAATGTAACCATCCTAGGTCAAGCTAACTAGAGACATGCACAGGAATTCCTAGAGGCCTGGCTTTCAACCAGAAATGCTATCAACAAGCATGTAGAAATAGACCCCACATACAAACTACTACAGAATAAAACAGGAAATGACACCACCCACCTTAACAGACTGGATCATATAAATATCGAGCAGAGCAAAATGACAATGCTTTACGGAAGTTGCACTGATGATGTTGGTTAGCATGGTGACGAAATGCTTGCATGACAACCGACCAACTCAGTAAGCGAACCAACAACTGCATCCACAACCCGAGCTACAAATCTTCGCAAAAACCTTAAGAATGATCAACTGGCAAAGAACCAATTTCATTCAGGTAAGAACAGAGGTAAGCCTAATAGACTAGTATCCAGGTTGGCAGGAAAACAGTAATGGAACAATGGGCGAAGAGGATGGTTTGAATCCAGTCATGCATGGTATATCCCTCAATAGGGAAAAGTAAGGACAAATAAATCCTGGATAAGAAAGGAGTTGGAAGTTAACAAAGAGAAAAAAAAAATCATTTATAACAGTGTCAGGTAGTAAATACAATTGAAAACCAAGCTGAATATAAAAGTTTCTGAAGTGAGGTGAAAATCAAGCAGGAGAAGCAAAGATGGATTATGCCAAAAAGATAAACAGCTAACACAAAAGGAAAGCTCCAAAGTAGTCTACAGAGGAGGAAACTCAAACTCAAAAAGATTTAAAATTAATAAGGAGGCGGTATTGTTTAAGCTGTTGGTACTTAAATCTGAGAAGGTGTAGGAAGTGAATTAAATGCATCTCAGGATGCTGATGGAAACAAGCGCAGAAATTGCACAGGCTTTGCCAATAATCTTTTGATTCTCCCTGGATAAGGGGTGGTATTGGAAGTCTGGAGTTATGTACATATACATCTTTGTCCAGAAAAGGTTGTAAAGATAGGACCAGTAATTGCAGACCAGTCATTTTAACTGCAGTGGGGGAAACCTTTTAGGAATAAAATTTTCAGCATAGAATGGATAGTCACATGAAAAAAAAAGTTCTTTGAAAGAATCAGCATGGATTTATTATTGCTCGATTAATATCATGGAGCAGGAAATTTCTTTGCTGCAACTGCAGGGAAATTTTGAAGAATGCCAAATTCTGATGCGTTTATTTTTCCCTCTGCCAAGAAAGTACATAACTGTTTTAACATTATGTCCATAAAGATAATTTTTATGAATAAAGTATATTTTTAAAAGGAGAGTTGATGATGGTAAGGAAGTTAATGTGGTGAATATGAAATTCCAAAAGGCATTTGATACAGTGCTGCACAGACTTGAGGAAAGTTATAGATCATGGAATAAAAGGGGCAGTAGCAACATGAATACAAAATTGTGTGGAAGTTAGGGAACGGAGTAATGGTTATTTTTCAAGTTAGCGACATGTTTTAGCGAAGTTCTCCAACAATCTATATTGAGACCTTTGCTTTTCCTGATGTACATAAAAAAAAATCTAGATCATGGGGTGTAGGGAACAATTTCAAAGTTTGCAGGTGACAAAACTTGGGAGGCTCTGTAACCTGTGCGGGGGACATTTTAGAATTTCAAAAGGACATTGACAAGTTAATGGAGTGAGAGGTGGCAGATGACATTCAATGCAGAGAAATAGGAGTACAGAGGAGTATAAAGATCGTGGTAATACAATACAAAACAAGGGTACTATTCTAAAAGGTGCGCAGGAGCAGAGGCACCTGGGTGTATATATGCACAAGTCATTCAAGATGTTAAAATAAGTAGAGCGAGTTGAGTATTCCAGGCTTCACAAATAGAGCTACTACAAACACAAGGTTATTATTAAATTATAAAGAATACGTTTTAGATCTCAGCTAGATTTTTGCATTTAGTACTGGACACCACACTACAGGAAGGATTTGGACACGTTGGAGAGACTGCAAAAGGGGTTTATAATAATAAGACCATGAGATATAGGAGTAGAAATCGGACCATTCAGTCCATCGACTCTGCTATGCCATTGAATCATGGCTGATAAGTTTCTCAACCCCCTTCTCCTGCTTTCTCCACAGAACCCTTGATCCCCAAGAACCTATCTATCTCAGTGACAGGAGCATCCTCAGTGACCAGCCCTCCACAGCCTTCTGAGGCAATGAATTCCTTAGATTCACCACACTCTGGCTGATGTCGTTTTGCCTTATCTCTTTTCTATAAGGTCTCCCCTTTACTCTAAGGTTATGCTCTCGGGTCCTAGTCTCACCTACCAATGAAAATATCTTCCCAACATCTACTTTGTCTAGGCCATTCAGTATTCTGTATGTCTCAATTAGATCACCCCTCATCCTCCTAAACTCCATTGAGTATAAACTCAGAGTCCTCAAACATTCATTTGCTAAGCTTTTCATTCCTAGGACCATTCTTGTGAACCTCCTATGAACCCACTCCAGGGGCATTACAGCCTTCCTGAGATATCCTGGGATCAAAATACTCCAAATGTGTTCTGACCAGTGCCTTATAGAGCCTCAGAAGTACACCCCTATTTTTATATTCAAGTCCTCCAAAATAAATGCCATCACTGCATTTGCCTTCCTAACTACTGATTCAATCAACTAATAGTTCCAGAGATGAGAAATTCCAGTTAACAGGACAGAGTGGAGAAGCTGGGACTGTTTTTCTTGGAGTAGAGCATGTGAAGGGGATATTCAATAGAAGCATTCAAAATCATGAGGGTCTGAACTGGGGAGATAGCAAAAAACTGTTTCTTCTCATAAAAGGATCGAGAACCTAGAGGATATTTCAAAAAGGGTTTTGCAAAAGAATCAAATGTTGGGGGGAGGTTTTTTTAAAGAAAAAAACAGTAGGTGGTCTGGGTAAGGAATATACTGCCTATAAAAGTGTGGAGATAGGTTAAATAAAGGCATTCACGATGGCATTATTTCTATCTAAATAATCAACCAATATGCAGGTTTATAGGGAAAAGGCAGGAGGTTGGCACAGAGTCAAAATGCTCAGGGAGCTAGTGCAGATAGAATGGGAGATATGGCGTCCTTCTGCATTGTAACAATTCTGTGATTCTATTACCTTTTAGATGGAATGAACATAGAAGGGAGCTGGTGAAAGGCTCATACAAAATAGAATGTGTTAACTGATCCATACGAGCCTATAGTCTGGCATCATTAGAATACACTCTTTTTCCACTGCATTATGCAGCTTCGCAAGATGAAATCTCTGTGCAGGATGGAAATGATTAAGATAAAAATAGACAGACAGGAAGAGATCACCGTGGGCGGCACGGTGGCACAGTGGTTAGCACTGCTGCCTCACAGCGCCTGTAGACCCGGGTTCAATTCCCGACTCAGGCGACTGACTGTGTGGAGTTTGCACGTTCTCCCTGTGTCTGCGTGGGTTTCCTCCGGGTGCTCCGGTTACCTCCCACAGTCCAAAGATGTGCGGGTCAGGTGAATTGGCCAAGCTAAATTGCCCGTAGTGTTAGGTTAGGGGTATGGGTGGGTTGCGCTTCGGCGGGTCGGTGTGGACTTGTTGGGCCGAAGGGCCTGTTTCCACACTGTAAGTAAAAAAAAAGATGATTTCACAGCCATTATAAACAGTACAAACTATTATTGACTGCTGGAATAATTATCCAACCGTCTAAGTTAAAAATCACATAACACCAGATTATAGTCTAGATTTATTTGAAAGCACTAGCGTTCGGAGCACTGCTACTTCATCAGGTAACTGTGGAGCTAGATTATAAAACACAGAATTTATAACAAAAGATTACACTGTCATGTAGCTAAGATGATATATTGAACAAACCTCAATTGCTGTTAAGTCTTTTATCTTTTAGAACAGGTTGCAGGTTTCAGGTTCATTAATATGTAGATCCCAGAACTTTAATTCACATTCTTGAGATAATTTTAGGTTTTATATTTAAAAAAGGTGGTACCTCAGCTCAGACAATATGTGAGGTTAGAGTCTGTCTGTATCACAAACTTGAGTCAGGCTGGCTCTATTTCCAAGGTAGGAATTTTATATAATGATATATAGATTTGCTGCCTGTAGACTGTGCGCTTTTTGAGCAAAATAGAATGTATCTGCAAATATAATTCTGAAAATGCAAATTCACCCTATAGACTTGTGTGTGCATGCGTATGCCTGAGAGTGTGGGAGTGCACAAGTGCACACATGAGAGAGTGTGTATTTGAGCGTGTGCATGCTTGGTCAAGTGTGTGTGAGTGTGTGATGGAGTAGAAGCCTGAGAGGATGCGTGGGTGGTTGTGAGGGGTGTTTGTATGAGAGAGGTCTGTGTGAGTGCGTGAATATGTAAGAGTGTGTGTGTGTGTATTTATGCTTGTGCTTGTGGGAGAGACAGTATATAGTGTACATTTTATAAACTCCTACTTTGGAAATAGAACCAGTCTGACCCATGATTGGGGTACAGACAGACCTCACACCTTTATTATATTATCTGAGCTAAGATGCCACCTTTTTTAAATACAAAACCTTAAGTTAGCTTGAGAAAGAGACTTAATAGTAGTTCTGGGGGTTTACACTAATAATAAACCAAAACCTGCAATCCATTCTAAAGGATAAAAGACTTAACAGCAATCTAGATTTGTTCAATATATCATTTTAGCTGTATGAAACTACAATCTTTTGCTACACATTCTGTGTCTTATGATTCGGCTCCACAGCTACCTGATAATGAAACATCGCTCGAAAAGCTACTGCTTCTAAATAAACCTGTTGGACTATAACCTAGTGATTTGTAACTTTGTCTTTTGTAACTTTGTGTGATTTGTAACTTTGTCTACCCTAGTCCAACATTAGCACCTCCACATCATGGCCAACCAACTAAAGCAGCTCTCAGAATCCTCAAGTAATAAGCCTGTCAGTAGTCATTTGCAACAAGGGCTACACCATCAGGGAAGGGATACAACTCTTGTAAGATTCACATAGTACACATTTCAGCAAACAGCCATTTCACAACAATAGGTCTCACCATCTCCTCTCGATTAAGTAGCATTATTATTGCTGAAATCCCAATCATCAACATTTTGGCAATCTTAATTGACAAGAAGCTTAACTGCTACTCATGATTCCTGAAGTTTTTTTTAAAAACATCTTCAAGGCAGAAGTCAGGAGTGTAGTGAATTACTCCAACAATAGAAAGAAACTCAAGGATACCAGAGATAAAATAGCCCAGCTGACTGGCAACCCATCCACCACCTTCAACATGGTGGTAGCCATGTGTACCATTCATAAGATGCTTGGCAGTAACTCACCAAGGCTCCTCCAATAGCACTTTCCAAACCTGTGGCCTCTCAGGACAGGGGCTATTGATGCATGGGTGCACCAACACCTGTAATAGTGAAGGAATGATTAGACTAGATTACTTAGTGTGGAAACAGGTCCTTTGGCTCAGCAAGTCCACACCGACCCTCCGAAGAGCAACCCATCCAGACCCATTCCCCTATATTTACCCCTTCACCTAACACTACGGGCAATTTAGCACGGCCAATTCACCTAACCTGCTCATTTTTGAACTGTGGGAGGAAACCAACGGAGACACAGGGAGATTGTGCAAACTCCACACAGTCAGGCGCCTGAGACGGGAATTAAACCCGGGTGTCTGGCACTGTGCCACCGTGCTGCCCATTATGCACTGGTGATATATTTCCAAGTAAGGATGGTGAATGGCTTAGAGGGGAATTTGTAGATGGTGATGCTCTACTGTTTGGCTTTCTAGATGGTAGTGGTCATGGTTTTGGATTCTCCTGTATTCATCCTTACTTGTCACACAAAGAAGCATGAGCTTACTCACATGCTAAACTAACATCATCTCTACAATAGCCAATAAATTAATGTTTTCTAGAAGTTTCACCACAAGATATCCCAATTTTCCAAGGTCTTCTCCTATGCTGCTACCATTGTTCTACATAATACCCCCAGAATTGCAAGTGAAAAGCAGACTCCTCCTGACTCAAATGAATGATTCCTGACTGTCCAACAGCATTTTATTCACATATTGGCATACAGGCCAAATGCTGGAAATGGCACGAGAAGTATTTGACCAGTGCAAACTTGATGAGCCAAAGGGCTTTATATGAAGACCTCTACTCTTTAACAGGAAGTAAATGTCCCTTGTTACTGTCTCCATTAAACAATCCTAGACCAGGTACAGCACAGCCTAGATAGAGAGAACGGTTTCCCTGCTCTTTCAAACTAAAAGTAAAGCTACTCTACTCTTGAGCCGAGGGAAAGGCTGCCTCTACATTTTTAAAACAGAAAGTGAAGAGAAAGAAAAATTCCCTCGAAACCATCCTGGGACAGCACGGGGTTAAATACAAAGTAAAGCTCATTCTACTCTTTCAGACAAGAAATAAACGGGACAGGGACAGCACAGGATTGAAGATCAAGATCCCCTCTAGCCCTTAAGCCAAAAGTAAACCAGAAGTCTCCTCAACTCTTTTGAAATGAAAGTAAGGTTCCCTTGAGACTGTCCCCAAATGTCTAGGGATTTACAGCATAGGGCTAAACAAAAACATAGAAACAGAAGATAAGAGCACCATTTGGCCCTTCAAGCCTGCTCTGCCATTCATCATGATCATGGCTGATCATCCAACTCAGTAGCTGTAGTCTAATCCTACTTTCTCCCCATAATCTTGGATCCCATTTGCCCTAAGTACTATATATAGCCACCTCTTGAATACATTCAAAGCTTTGGCATCAACTACTTCATACAGTACTCACACAACCGGTGCAGACCATGCTGAAGGACCTCTCCATCCTTGTCTTAGTTCAGCCTCCCACTCAACTTGGTAACATCTGCAAACTCTGACATGTTACATTTTATTCCGTCATCCAAATCATTAATATATATTGTGAATAGCTAGAGTCCTAGCTCCGATCCCTGTGGCATCCAACTTGTTACTGCCTGCCAATGTGAAAAGGACCCATTAGTTCCTACACTGTTTCCTCTCTGCCAACCAGCTTTAGAATCATAGATATGTACAGCATGGAAACAGACCCTTCATCCAACCCATCCATGCCGACCAGATATCCCAACCCAATCTAGTCCCACCAGCCAGCACTCAGCCCATATTCTTCCAAACCATTTCTATTCATATACCCATCCAGATCCCTTTTAAATGTTGCAATTATACCAGGATACACTACTTCCTCTGGCAGCTTATTCCATACACGTACCATCCTCTGCATGAAAAGTTTTGTCTCTTTTATATCTTTCTCCTCTCACCCTAAACCTATGCCCTCTACTTATGGACTCCCCCACTCCAGGGAAAAGACTTTGTCTATTTCCCCTATCCATGCCCTTCATGATTTTGTAAACCTTTATAAGGTCACCCCTCAGCCTCCGACCCTCCAGAGAAAATAGCCCCAGCTTGTTCAGCCTTTCCCTATAGCTCAAATCTTCCAACCCTGGCAACATCCTTGTAAATCTTTTCTGAACCCTTTCAAGTTCCACAACATCTGTCCGATAGGAAGGAGACCAGAACTGCACACAATATTCCAAAAGTGGCCTAACCAATGTCCTGTACAGCCGCAACATGACCTCCTAACTCCTGTACTCAATACTCTAACCAATAAAAGAAAGCATACCAAACGCCTTCTTCACTATCCTATCTACCTGAACTCCACTTTAAGGAGCTGTGAACCTGCACTCCAAGGTCTCTCTGTTCAGCGACACTCCCTAGGACCTGACCATTAAGGTGTATAAGTCCTGCTAAGATTTGCTTTCCCAAAATGCAGCAGCTTGCATTTATCTAAATTAAACTCCATATGCCACTCCTCAGCCCATTGGCTCATCTGATCATGATCCCATTGAAATCTCAGATAACCTTCTTCATTATCCACTACACCTCCAATTTTGGTGTCATCTGCAAACTTACTAACTATACTTATGTCACATCCAAATCACTTGTATAAATGACAAAACTAGTGGACCCAGCACCGATCCTTGTCTGACAACAACCCTCCACCACCACCCTCTGATCAATGTTTGAGCCAATTCTGTATCCAAATGGCTAGTTCGTTTCGCACGGGAAACCTTGTTGAATGCCTTACTGAAGTCCATAGAAATCACATTTGCCACTCTGCCCTCATCAATCCTCTTTGTTACTTCATCAAAAAAACTCAATCAAGCTTGTGAGACATGATTTCCCATGCGGGAAAATGTGAGGACTGCAGATGCTGGAGACCAGAGTTGAAAAGTGTGGTGCTGGAAAAACACAGCAGGCCAGGCAGCATCTGAGGAGCAGGAGAATCGACATTTTGGGCATAAGCCCTTCAATTCCCCTGCTCCTCGGATGCTGCCTGGTCTGATGTGTTTTTCCAGCACCACACTTTTCAACTATGATTTCCCATGCACAAAGCCATGTTGACTACCCCAAGCTGTCCTTACCTTTCCAAATACATAAACATTCTGTCCCTCAGGATTCCCTCCAACAACATGCCTGCCACAGACATCAGGCTCACCAATCTATAGTTCCCTGGCTTGTCGTTACCACCTTTCTTAAAAAAAAAATGGCATCACATTAGTCAACCTCCAGTCTCGCAGCACCGTACCTGTGACTATCGATGATATAGATATCTCAGCAAAGGGCCCTGCAATCACTTGTCTAGCTTCCCACAGAGTTTAAGGGTATACCTGATTAGGTCCTGGGGATTTATCCACCTTTATCTGCTGTAAGACATCCAGCACTTTCTTCTCTGTAAAATGGACATTTTTCAAGATGTCACCATCTATTTTCCTACATTCTATACCTTCCATGTCCTTTTCCACAGTAAATACTGATGCAAAATACTCATTTAGTATCTCTCCCATCTCCTGTCTCCCCACACAAAGGCCGCCTTGCTGATGTTTGAGGGGCCCTACTCTCTCCGTAGTTACCCTTTTGTCCTTAAATGCATTTGTAAAAACCCTTTGGATTCTGCTCAAACCTATTTGCCAAAGGTATCTCATGTTCCCCTTTTGCCCTCCTGATTTCCCTTTTAAGTATACTTAAGTATACTTTATATTCTAAGGATTCATTCAATCTATCCTGTCTCTACCTGACATATGCTCCCTTCTTTTTCTTAACCAAACCCTCAATTTCTTTAGTCATCCAGCATTCCCTACACCTACCAGCCTTTCCTTTTGCCCTAACATGAACATGTCTCTGTTCTCTCGTTATCTCATTTCTGACAGCTTCCCATTTTCTAGCTGACCCTTTACCTGTGAACATCTGCCCCCAATCAGCTTTTCAAAGTTTAGATTAGATTAGATTTCTTGCCTAATACCATCAAAATTGGCCTTCCTCCAATTTAGAACTTCAACTTTTAGATCTGGTCTATCCTTTTCCATCACTATTTTAAAATGAATAGAATTATGGTCGCTGGCCCCAAAGTGTTCCCCCACTGACACCTCAGTCACCTGCCCTGCCTTATTTCCCAAGAGTAGGCCAAGTTTTGTACTTTTTCTGCAGGTACGTCCACATAACGAATCAGAAATTTTCTTGTACACACTTAAATTCCTCTCCATCTAAACCCTTAACACTATGGCAGTCTATGTTTGGAAAGTTAAAATCCCTCACCATAACAACCCTATTATTCAAACAGGTAGCTGAGATCTTCTTACAAGTTTGTTTCTCAATTTCCCTCTGACTGTTAGGGGGTCTATAATACAATCCCAACAAGGTGATCATCCCTTTCTTATTTCTCAGTTCCACCCAAATAACTTCCCTGGATGTATTTCCGGGAATATCCTCCCTAAGTACAGCTGTAATACTATCCCTTATCAAAAATGCCATACACCCCCCTCTCGTCTCCCTTTCTGACCGTCCTGTAGCATTTGTATCCTGGAACATTAAGCTGCCAGTCCTGCCCATCCCCGAGCCATGTTTCTGTAATTGTTGTGATATCCCAGCCCATGTTCCTAACCATGCCTACAATTCATTGGCCTTCCCGGTTAGGCCTCTTGCATTGCAATAAATGCAGTTTAATTTATCAGTCTTACCTTGTTCTCTGCTTTGTCCCTGCCTACCCTAACTGTTTAATTCACTTCTTTGCTCAACTGTACCTGCCTCAAATTGATCTCTTTCCTCACTATCTCCCTGGTTCCCACCCCTCCACCTTACTAGCTTAAATCCTCCCCAGCAGCTCTAGTAAATCTCCCTGCCAGTATATTAGTCAGCTTCCAATTCAGGTGCAATCCATCCTTCTTGTACAGGTCACTTTCTACACCAAAAGAGACTCCAATCATCCAAAAGTGTGAATCCTTCTCCCATAAACCAACTCCTCAGCCATGCATTCATCTGCTCTATCCTCCTATTCTTACTGTCACTAGCTCGTAGCACCAGGAGTAATCCAGATATTACTACTCTCAAGGATCTCCTTTTTAAATTCCTGCTTAACTCTCTGTTCTTCCTTCAGAATCTCACCCTTTTCCTTTCCTATGTCACTGATTCCAATGTGGACAATGACCTCCGGCTGGGCCCTCTTCCCTTTGAGAACATTCTGCACCGTCTCAGAGACATCCTTGATCCAGGCACCAGGGAGGCAACACTCCATTCGGATTTTTCACTGCTAACCACAGAAACATCTGTCTGTGCCTCGGACTGGAGAGCCCCCTAACTCAATCGATCTCTTGGAATTGACGTACCCCTCACTGTATTAGAGCCAGTCTCAATCCCAGAAACTTATCAGTTTGTGCCACATTCTCCTGAGAATCCAAAACAGTATTCTTGTTTGAAATGGGGATAGCCACAGAAGACTCCTGCACTACCTGCCTACCTCTCTTACCTTTCCTGGTGACTGAATCTGCAAATTTTCTCCCTTCCAATAACTGCCATCCCTCATACCCCCTTGGTCTTGTAAATTCCTTGTTGCCTCTAACTGTCGCTCCAACCGATCCATTCGATCAGATAGGATTTGCAACTAATGGCATTTATTGGAGATATAATCCTCAGTAACACGTAAACGCTCCCTAAACTCCCACATCCAACAAGGAGAGCATATCACCCTACTAAGGGCCATTTTCGCTTCTTCCAATCTGCTGACCCAGAAAGTAGCACCATCTTATTCCTCTACAAAACACTGCTTCAGACTAACTTAATACTTATGGCTTATATTTTTAAGTTTATTCAAGAGACATATCATCAAGAAAGACCCATTCTACTTGCTACTGCAGACTTATTTTAAGGCCACACTTAAAACAATTCACTAATCTGTTTCTGTGCTGTGACCTCTCCCATACAGGTTCCTCCAGATCAGTTGTGAATTTCACTATTCATTTTCAAAGACGCACTCTGATGTCCAGCGATACATGAATTCAATAGGAAAGGCAGTAACTGCACAAGTTCACTGCTGTGTCAGTTAGCAATCTGGGATTCTTTCTCTCTCCCTCTCTCCTGCATGGACCTGACCATGTGCTGCCTTTGTCTATTCCTCTCCCTTCTAAAAATGCCATTGTTTTGACTTTTTTTTCTCTCCAAAGTTCCAACACAATTGCAACAGCATATAAACAGCAATTGCGGCTCCTGGAATTCGAGAAAATCACCTCCAACACCTAAAATATCTCAAAAAAGGAACAGCCTGTTACAGCCAGTAATGTTTCTATCCATCTCAATACACTTGACCCAATCCCACACACTTTAATCTTACACAATAATCTCTTATCCAGGAATATGACAAATGCTTTCTGAAACTCCAAATATACCACATCGACAGGCTCCCCCTTGTCAACTCCAGTAGTTACATCTGCATAGAATTCCAACAGATTTGCCAAGCATGACTTCCTCCTCAATAAATCCATGCTGAATGCCTGATTCTGCCATTGCTTTCCAAATGCTCTGCTATAAAGTCCTCGATAATGGATTTGAGAATTTTCCCCACTACCAATATTAGGCTTACAGGTCTATAATTCCTAGTTTCTTTCTATGTCCTTTTTTGAATATTCGAGTAACATTAGCTACACTCCAATCTGCAGGGACTCTTACAGAGTCAGGAGATTCCTGGAAGATAACCAGCTGTCTCTGCTCCTTTAACTGAAGTAGGACTGTCTGGATACTTTTAAATTAAAAAATGTGCTGTAGCCACAGTTCCCAGTGAACACTCCGACCACAAAGTCAGGTTAGGTAGAGTACACTTTCATCAACACTTTTGTACTGAAGGTAATGCTCCCTCTGCACTTTTTAAACTGACAGTAAAGCCCCTCAATGCTGTCCCCAAACATTCCAGGAAAGGGAAAGCACAGGCTTAGATTCAGAGTAAAGCTCCCTCTAATCTTAAACTGAAGGTAAAGCTCCCTTGACACTGTATCCAATAACATTTCCAGGTGAGGTACAGCACAGCATTAAATACAGATTAAAGATCAGTTTACTTTCAGTTTAAAAGAGTAAATAAAGTAAAGCCTCCCTTATGCTATCCCCAAAAACACCCTGGACAGGGACACCCTGGGGTACAATACAGAGTAAAGCTCCCTTGACTCTTATTAAAGCAGGGAGGTTAAAATAATTAAGGTACACTTCTATGACTCTGATGCTTTTATCTTGGTCTGCTTATAGCACTGGCATGAAGATTAATTTTCAATTACAACAGGCTCCAGGACATTGCAGAGATTTGGAAACTCAATAAATATTTTGGCCCAGGAGTTCTACTATTGCTTCAACACCTGAACAGTCTTCTTCAAATTTATAAGTGAAACTTATGGATTTAAGGTCTGAGTTACACAGATAAATAATAGCACATAGCACACAACAGGCACCTCAAAAGTTTGATCTAGTGTGCGAAACAGGAATACTGACAATCAAGTACACCAGAACAAACCAACCTGCTTGGCTCTCTCTCTTATTCCTGATGAAGGGTTTATGCTCGAAACGTCGAACTCTCTATTCCTGAGATGCTGCCTGGCCTGCTGTGCTTTGACCAGCAACACATTTGCAGCTGTGATCTCCAGCATCTGCAGACCTCATTTTTTAAACCATTTTACAGCCAAGTGTTTTGAAACATTAACACTGCCATCCCAGGTACCATAATAGATTATCCAACCAGTGTGTGTGTTGGCTCAGTGGCTGCTATTTTCACCTTGGAGTCACAAAATTGTGCATTTCAGCCTCACTTTACAAGCATAAGCATAAACTCTAGGCTAACACTCCCATGCAATATTGGAGATGCTACACTATGGATTTGGTATGATGTAAAGGGTTCATCTGACCTGTCAGGTGAGTACAAAACATTTCCCTACCATTATTTCAAAGAGAAATGGAAAAGAATAGACTAATCAACGATCTGATCAAAGCTGTGGGCCCTCGTGCCCCAAATCATGATAACATTTTCTGCAACAATGAATGCATTGCAAAAAAAAAGTTGCAAAACATTTTGGGAAAATCTCACATCAAAAAAGACTTGGCATGAAATGTAAGTCTTTTATCTGTCTTTTACGTAAAACACATTTTTCACCCTCTAATCCAACCCACCCAACCAGATGCAGCTCTCGCTCTTTGCCTCCCCCAGTCCTACACCCTGTATCCAGGCTTGTTCTTTCTCCCTTTCACACACATGAATATTTTCCCTCCCTCCTTCAGTTTCCAAACAAATCTGATCTTAAAATTTTAAACTGAAATAGTCATGTCAAGCTCGTTATTTTGGAACTTAACTGTGGAAGAAAACATACTCAAAAAATCTGTTTGCAATGCAATAAAACCAGAACACATCCAGATATGAAGACATGTAGCACATGGCCAAGAAAATTGGTCAACTAAATTCATGTTGAGTAACTTCAATGATGAGTGACCCTTAAAGCTCTGAATCTCAGACAAATCTATTGGGAGGTTGAAATTATTTGAAGCCCATTAGGCATTGTGAATACACTATCAAGCCCACCTTTATTTTATTTTTCATAATTCACAGAATGAGCACATCATTGGCTGAGCCAGCATTTATTGTCCATCTCCAGTTGCTGTTAGGTTGAGAACTGACTTCTTGAAATCGGTGAAATCCATTTTATGTATGTAAACCCACAATGCCATAAGGGAGTGAATTCCAGAATTTTAACCCATCGATACTGAAGAAATAACAATATATTTCCAAATCAGGATACTGAATGACTTGAATAGCAAGGGATTTGCAGTTGGCAGTGTTTCCAATCCTTACTTCAATTGGACTAACAACTCACACTTAATTATATCAACACTGCATCTACAATGGGAGGAGTGGAGAAACATCATAAGATTAGTGCAAACTTAGATTTTTGCTTCATGTTCTCATATTTCCTTCTCTACTGTACTCCAAATCCACCTTCTCCCAACATCCCCACAGTGAAAACTACATCAGAATCTGATCGTAATTTTTGATTTTGATGTAATACTTCAGAAAAACTCAGATTAACAATCCTTTATAGCAAAACATCTGAGAGGTGGTTAGGCTTAGTCAGAATAAAGATACATAATACTCAAGGCCTTGCATGTCAAATAACTGTACATATTCTGACAGGATACAAAGTTCAGCCCGAGGAAATGCAACATTCACATTTTGGCAACTTTTGTCAGGAAAGAAACAAATAAGAATCACTCGATGTTCAACACACAAATTTCTCAGCAATATTCATCAGTTAATGAATCCTGAGCGGTACAAATTTGCTGTCAGAAGGAAAACCGAGAGCTTAGAATCAAGGCAAGTGAAGGCAGACCTATTCGAACAAATGACAGCCGGGACGCTCAAAAGGCTAAAAGTGGAAGGAGGTGAAAATAGTTGGGCTGCCAAAGGCTCAAGGCAGGAAGGGGTTGATGTCAGAGATTATGAAAACCAGGGTGAGAATTTTCAAAATCGAGGCGGTGTGTGAGGCGGGAGCCGGCGTAGGTCAGAGAGGAAAATGGGAAATTGGTGCGAGTCAACAGACGGACAGCACAGTTTTAGGTATTCAGCTCAGCGATGGAGGCACACACCTCTAGAGGAGGTGGGCTCAAGTTGACGGTGAGCAGTAAGTGGGAGGACAGCCTGGGGGTCGAACACTCACCGTGGCAGACGCTACTGGAAAGATGGAGACGACCTGGTCCACCCTCCACCCCTAGGCTAGGCAAAAAAAAACTGCAGCGTTAAATACGGCAACTAGCCGTGACCGCACATCTGCAGGCAGACAGACTGTGACAGTGGGAAGGTTTCATCAGAAAGGCTGATGGATATGGCGCCAGCCGCGACAAAACATTCACATTGTGGAAGGCAAGGGAGGAAGTTTAAAAAAAACCCCGGTTAAAGGGAGTCTGGACTCCCCCCCCCAAACTTACCGGCGAATCCCGCCCGACCGTGCCTACTCCGGGTCAACGCAGTCGCTCTGCCGGCGGCCGGACTCTAATCACACCCACACCCCCTGGAAAAGACCCTTAGCGACCAACCGCCCTCCCTCTCCCACGCTGTCGTCATCAACCATCGACGCCCGCCTTCATCCGCCTTTCGTCAACACGTTGGACGTCATCATTCGACGACCAAGGCGAAGCCAGCGGCCGTTGGGAGGGCAGTGCTCGCCCCATGGTGACAGGCATCGCAGTCTGATGTGTGTGTGTGTGTGGACCCCGCCAGCGCCACAGTCTCACATTTCCAGCATCCGCAGTGTTTTACGTGGTACTGTCCAAGCCTGATCCGCTGCGATGATAACGAAAGGTTTTTCAATAGTTTAAATGAAAGGTGTGGCCGATTTTCCAGTTATGGGGGCTGTAGCTATTTGGCAGCCTGCTGCATTGTGAGTTTGTCCTTGGGAAGAAAGATTGTCTTGAAGCGGTGTCTTGGAAACAAATTGCCCTTGTAGCACGTTACCTTGTGTTTTGTAATAAAACAAAGAACTGCGGGTTGTGGTAATTTGAAACAAATTTGGAGAAACTGAGGTCTGGTAGCATCTGTGGAGAGAAATACCTTGTGTTTTATCATTTATGGAGAGCACCTTTTTTTTCTGTCAATTCCCACCAGTGCATTTCGCATTGTAAAGCATGTGTTGAGTATGTTTTTCACATTCTTTGGGCAGTGAATCCTATTCCAAGTATGCAACAACGTGACACTGATGTAACTTCCCCAGATCTATTAGTGGGCTACCATGCTGATATTTCTGTTGCTATACTGAAGATTCCTCCTCAGAAATCCAAAAACCTCATTTGCTTTGGATGTTATTTGCTGATTGTGAAGTCCTCATTGAAGGTTGTTTTTATGGTAAATGCCAGGTATGGATTTATGGCTACCTGTTAGGGAGCTTGACTGTAGAATTTAAAGCAATCTGTGAGTGGATCCATGTTCAAAGTTTGTGAGAAGATTTGTAGCTCGGGTGCTCGTTTTGTGGTTCTGTTCGCTGAGCTGGGAATTTGTGTGGCAGACGTTTCGTCCCCTGTCTAGGTGACATCCTCAGTGCTTAGGAGCGCTTCTGTGCTGTTTCCTCCGGCATTTATAGTGGTTTGAATCTGCCACTTCCGGTTGTCAGTTCCAGCTGTCCATTGCAGTGGTCGGTATATTGGGTCCAGGTCGATGTGCTTATTGATTGAACCTGTGGATGAGTGACCTGGACAATCAATAAGCACATCGACCTGGACCCAATATACCGACCACTGCAATGGACAGCTGGAACTGACGACCGGAAGCAGCAGATTCAAACCACTATAAATGCCAAAGGAAACATCACAGAAGCGCTTCACAGGAGGCTCCCAAGCACTGAGGATGTCACCTCGACAGGGGACGAAACGTCTGCAAAACAAATTCCCAGCTCGGCGAACAGGATCCATGTTGTTTGTAATATATTTTCAACTTTTCATGCTATAAAGTGCTTTACAGTAAATCAGTGCTTTCGAAATTTAGTTTTTTTTAAGCAACACTACAGTATGGAAAGGCCATTTAGCCCAACAAGTCTGCACCAACTCTCTGAAGAACCTCTCATGCAGATTCGCTCCCTATCTGTGTGACCCTGGATTTCCCATGGGTTTCTCCGTTTCTAATCCATAGAGCCTACACATCCCTGGACACTATGTGCAATTTAGCATGGTCAATCTACCTAACCTGCACATCTTTGGACTGTGGGCAGAAAGCAGAGCACCCAGAGGAAACCCATGCAGACACAGGGAGAATATGCAAACTCAACACAAACAGTCACCTAAGAGTGAGAATCAAACCCAGTCCCTGGTACTGAGACAACAACCCTAACCACTGCACCACAGTGCTGCATTATACTAGAGGAACAATGCCAGACTCAGTAAACCAGAAGTCACAAGCTACTATTTGTAAACATTTATGGGCAATAAGTGATCAATTATGGACAGATTGATATAACAATGGTTCTCAAATGGAACTCATAGAACTCCACAAACCCACAGAGACTTCCTAGAGCTTGTGACTCAAGACTAGTTCATGAGTGAACAATATAAGTGTTGGATTGGGGTGAGAAACAACAGCGGCAGTGGAGCAGAAAGCAGGGGAGGTCAAGCCCTTGTGAAAAGTGCATGTCCAGTGTGACTATGGTGTTGAACTGTTAAATGTGTTTCTTCATTTTTCTACTTTTAGTAAGAAGGACTATAGCGTTAACTTTTTCACTTTGTTTTTCCCTATTTTCTGCATTGTAATTAAGATTCTGTAACCAAGTACCTTTGTAACTAAGATGGTGCCTTAAGTGGTGACTTGTAAACCTTTCACTGTACTGATGCGAAGACATGTGACAATAAACCTAAACTTAACCTAATGCTGATGCGGATGATTGGTAACATTACTATTAGTGATATAGTATTCAGAGGCCATGTGAGGAAGAACAACTTCACTCAAACATGGAGGTTCTGGTATTAGACTGGGGTACACAACACCAGGTTATAGTCCAACGGGTTTCTTTGAAATCACACAAGTGTTTTGAGCACAGCCCCTTTGTCAGGTGCAGTGAGAGAGCAGCATACACAGATCCAGAGTTTATAGACAGATTAAGAGCAGAGAGATAAAACGATCATACAACTGGTCCGTTTGGGAGGCAATCTCAAATGAGAGGTCATAATTTGAGGCTAACCTGACCTGTTTACAACGGATGAGGCAGAATAGCTTCTCGAAAGATCATGAATCTGTGGAATTCACTATCTCAGGGTGTGATGGGTGCAGAATGTTGAATAAATTTGAGGAGGAAATAGCTTTTTAATTAGTTGAAGGGTTGGGGGAGAAGACAAGAAAGTGGAGTTGATGCCTAGATGAGACCCGCCATGATCATATTAAATGGTGATTGAGGTTCAAGTGACTGTCATGCCTACTCCTGGTTCTTATGTGCTCTATTATAATTACTCAATGGTCCAAAGACTTACTGAAAGGGACCTGATCTGGAGGTCAGGGACCAACTGCTGCAACCAACATTCAGCTTGATTCAAAGCAGCTCTGAACTGACCTGTTGGTTTCTCCACTTGGTTCTGTGAGCAACACCTGCCAAAGGATACTGGAAATCTGAAATAACAAGAGCAACATCTGGAAATACCCAGCAGGTCAGGTAGTACCTGTGGACAACAAAACAAAGCAGGGTGAGCAGGCTTACAGGAATAAAAATGGTGCAGGATTTGATGGTCACTATAAGCTGAGAAGTTGAAGAGAAATGTGCAGGAAAAGCCAATCCTAACTGCAAGCTCTTTTGGGAAGGTGAAACAACTTTTGATAGTGCACTACATAAACAGATAACAGGGCAGATGAGCAAATGGGTTGCTGAATATTTTGCAAAATAGCAGATATTAAGGAGCACCTTAAAGGAAGACAGTGAAGTGCAGAGGTTTAGTCTGGAGGCTGAAGGCACTTTTTTTTGTGAAACTGTACTCTTAAAATCAGGAATCCTCAACAATCTAGAATTAGAGAAGTGCACATCTCTTGTTGCGTTTGTAAGGGAGTACAGAGACAGTGTATTTTGAGTAGGTCCTGAAAGTAGGTCAGTTTTTATATCTTTTCCCTTTATGTATTTTTGGGGTCTCTCTCTCTGACCCCTTTTTTAATGTCCTAAATCAATTTCAGGAAATAATATAAGGGCAAGCGTTGCAGATGAGAAACTCAAACAAACCAAATCACATTAGTTTAATTTAGATAAATGTGAGGTTCTGCATTTTGGGAAAGCAAATCTTAGCAGGACTTATACACTTAATGGTAAAGTCCTAGGGAGTGTTGCTGAATGAAGAGACCTTGGAATGCAGGTTTATAGCTCATTGAAAGTGGAGTCGCAGGTAGACAGGATAGTAAAGAAGGTGTATAGTATGCTTTCCTTTATTAGTCAGAGTACTGAGTACAGGAGTTGGGAGATCATGTTGCTGCTGTATAGGACATTGGTTAGGCCACTTTTGGAATATTGTGTGCAATTCTGTTCTTCCTATTGGAAGGATGTTGTGAAACTTAAAAAGGTTCAGAAAAAACTTACAAGCATGTTGCAAATGTTGGAGGATTTGAGCTATCGGGAGAGGCTGAACAGGCTGGGGCTGTTTTCCCTGGAGCGTCAGAAGCTGAGGGGTGACCTTATAGAGATTAATAAAATCATGAGGAGCATGTTTAGGATAAATAAACAAAATCTTTTTGCTGGGGTGGGGGAGTCCATAACTAGAGGGCATAGGTTTAGAGTGAGATGGGAAAGATATAAAAGAGACATAAGTGGCAACTTTTTCATGTAAAGGGTGGTACGTGTATGGAATGAGCTGACAGACGAATTGGTGGAGGCTAGTACAATTGCAACATTTTAAAAGGCATCTGGATGGGTATATGAATAGGAAGGGTTTGGAGAGATATGGGCCAGGTGCTGGCAGGTGAGACTAGATTGAGTTGGAATATCTGGTCAGCATGGACAGGTTGGACCGAAAGGTCTGTTTCCATGCTATACATCTCTATGAACTGGTGTGAGTGGATTGTCAGATAATCAGTGTCTGCAGATGATCCAGCGTGTCAGACGATGTGTGAAGTGTTTATAAAATCAATGTCAGTGCTGAACTGTCATGACAATCAAGCAAAGCAATAGAAATATACAAAAGGTGACATCTCAGGTCAGACATTGAATTGTAGTATGAAGGTTTGTTCAGAATCTGTCTCAGAGTTTTAACCTGGATTTAGGCTGGTTTTATTCCAAAGCTGAAATGAATAATTTCATCCAAGGTGTTTGTTTATTTGCAGAAGCATTCTGTAGTCACGGTCAATCAATGTGGTGTCTTATAAATTCCAGTTTTCAGAATAAAATCAGCCTAATTCCAGATTAAAACTCTGAGACAGATTCTGAACAAATCGTCACACCTACAATTCAGTGTCTGACCTGAGTTGTCACATTTTTCATTGTCCTATTGCTCTACCTGAATATCATGACAGCACAGCACTGACATTGACTTTATAAACACTTTACACATCATCTAACACTTTTAGTCACCTGCAGAGACTTATGTTCTGACACTCCACTCACATCGACTGTATGATCTTTTGATCTCTCTGCCCTTGATCTCGCTGCCTATAAACTCTGGGTCAGTGTGAACTGCTGTCTCACTGCACCTGACAAAGGGGCTGCACTCTGAGAGCTTGTGTTATTTCAAATAAATCTGTTGGAGTATAACTTGGTGTTGTCTGATTTCTAACTTCACTCAAAGAGTAGGCAAAATCAGAAACTCTCTCTGAAACGCTGGTCAAGTTGAGTGGGTTGTCAATTGATAGCCTCAAAACTGATATTATTAGCTTTTTGTTCGGTAAGGGTATTCAGTGTTTACAGTATAAAGGCAGGTACTTACAGTTTCAAAAGTAAGCGATGTTGATTGTGAACCCAAACAGATTTTCAACTGTTGAGCACTTATTGTGTTGCAATATTTTCTAGTCTTTGGAATTGTTACATTTGTACCATATTGTTTCTTCTTTGTAACCTCTCTTTCTTCAGCCATGGTATCTGACCCACCAGGACAGTGACAGTAATTCCTTTATCAAGTTCATAATTAACAAGCTATATAATGACAAATTATTTCTGCTGAACTTGAGGTGGCTGAATTAGTTACTTTCATTTAAATCAGTAATTAGACACAGAAACGCCTTTGGTATCATTTCTACTGGCAGTATATTGTCTAACAACATTGCTTTGATCAAGGTCATCATTTATGCTATCTTCAAAGAGCAAGACTAAGGGCCTCAATCTCCAACAAGTCATTAGCATAAGTATCATCTTCATTCTTTTCCACCCTTTTCTGAAAACGTGTTGTAAAAAATAGAATGTCATCTTGCAACTGGATACCTCCATCTTTGTGTATCGATTTTCATCTCTTTTAGTCTCTGCCTAAAAAGAAATGAAATATCTGCAATATCCATCTCTTGCTTTAGAGAGTTCCTTCATCGACAATTGATTCTACAATTTCAGTTCCACTAAGAAGAATATATCTCATTTTTCAGTATCATTTACTTCTTGGACAGTTGCACATTGGAGTGGTCTAGTTTTAAATTTTTATTTCGCAGAATGAGCTCTTCTACTGCTGGCTTCTCCTACAGCATTAATGCCTGGGCAGGCTTAGCAGTGATATGGAGTTCACCTGCTGCAACCTGGCCATGGAACGATGACTGTAAGCTCTTCTCATTGTTTCTGGTGTCTTACAAGTAAATTGGTAACTCTCTGATTGATGACCTGAAATTGGCACTCTGACCCCTGGAAGCTTCTCTGCCCCTTGGGTGAAAAAGTCAGTTTACCATGTTAAGTGCAGCCTGCCTATTGTAAGGTGCTATTTGGACAATTAAATAATTCTGAATAAAGCATCTGTAAAGACCCTCCAGCAGGAGGTGGTAATGGTGAGGGAAGGTGCTGAGCAAAGGAGCTCATGCAACAGTGCTGGGACCTACAACAGATGGTGAAGGTGAGGGAGGGCAACTGGAGCAGTTGAATGTGTCTTCTCTGGGAAGAAGAAGGACAGACAGACAAATAATTACAGGCTGTATTATAAAAATGAATACTTCCATATAAATACTTTCTCATTCAATCTTAATTTTTCTTCATATTTGTAATGACCTGATGCCAGTGAAATAAAACACCTTGCTTCATGATCTTTGGGCCAACAAGATCACACTTCATCCAGTAATATCATTGTGACTTGGCCACTTATGAGCACCACTTTCGATGTTCAATATTGTCCATTGACAATGAGGCAGTACAGAGTCGAAGAGAGTGGTACTGGAAAACTACAGCCGGTCAAGCAGCATCTGAGGAGTAGGAGAATTGATGTTTCGAGCATAAGGCCTTCATCAGGAATGAGGCATTACAGGTCAGTTATTAAAGAATCAATAGTCTCACCAGTTCCTGGCTGAGCCAACTGAACTTCAACCAATCTAATATAGGGATGTGCTGTAAACTAAAATAGGAATCAAAGGCTTCAATAATGTTTTGCTTTTTGGTGGTTTATTCTCCAATCCCTTGTCTAATCAGAATAGAGTCGGCACTGCCACTGATGGCATACAACATACACTAACCTTATTCACTCAGGATGAATGAGTGTTAGATTACCTCTTCCTCAAACCTATTTCCATATCTTGTGATTAAAGTAATGTAATACTGTCTTCTGCTGGTGGATATACATTACTGCAAAGAAAAAACATCATCAGAATTTCAATAGGAGAGGGTTCAGAAAAGGTCTACAAGGATGTTGCCAGTGTTTGAGGATTTGAGCTATAGGAAGAGGCTGGATAGGCTGGGGCTGTTTTCCCTGGAGTGTCAGAGGCTGAGGGCTGACCTTACAGAGGTTTATAAAACTATGAAGGGCATGGTTAGGATAAATAGACAAGATCTTTTCCCTGGGGTGTGGGAGTCTAGAACTAGAGGCCATAGGTTTAGGGTGAGAGGAGAAAGATATAAAAGAGATGTAAGGGGCAACTATTTCATGCAGAGGATGGTGCGTGTATGAAATGAGCTGCCAGAGGAAGTGGTGGAGGCTGGTACAATCACAGCCTTTAAAAGGCATCCGATGGGTATATGAATAGGATGGATTTAGAGAGATATGGGCCAAGTGCTGACAAATGGTACTAGATTTGGTTCGGATATCTGGTCGGCATGGACGAGTTGGACTGAAGGGTCTATTTCCATGCTGTACATCTCTATGACTCTATGAGGAGAGAGGCATCACAGAATTTTGAAAAACTGACAGTATCATCAACACAGGCACAAGTTTAGCATGGAGATGTGAGCAGTATTTAATGGACCTTATGGAAGAACTTGTAAACATGTTGATAAACTTAGAAAGAATCCTCAAAATTATTACAACTATTTAAATATATGGCAGAATACTTGGGGGAAATGCATGGAAAGAAGTTGACAAAGGCAGGAAGAGGATTTAAGAGAGTGGGTGAGGAGAGAAATTGAGCCTGAAGAAGGACCTGGCAGTGTTCTCCTTTAAAAGGTTTCATCAATGCATGATGGTTGAAATACTAACAAACATCTGCACCTTATGTTTACTTTTCAGTTTACACTACTTGGTGGCTAAACAGTTGATGGTCCTTTTGTCTCTGGAAAAGCAATTGAAAATCATAAATGTGCAAAAGGCTAAATTAGAGGACTGCAAAGATCATGGGAGATTGTAAGACTGGTGGACATTACACACATATGAAAAATGGGATAACGGAAAGAGCAAAAAGTGCATTTGTCCTATTAAAACCTATTCTTTTGATTCAAGAATAGAATAAGAGGCTTCTTTTTTCCTTCAGTAATGTAAGCATTACTCCTTTCCTGTGATGCAATAAGATATTCCTGTTTGTATGCATTCACATATTTTTGTAACGTTGCACTAGTAACTATCAGCTTTGTGCCATTGTACAATTGTCTGAAAATATAAACTGCTTTTGCACAGTGTTTTTCTGTTCGTTTCCATTTCTGTACAGAAAGACAAATCTAATTTTGATGACTTCAATGACATAGCTGAAAATGTGTTGCTGGAAAAGCGCAGCAGGTCAGGCAGTATCCAAGGAGCAGGAGAATCGACGTTTTGGGCACGAGTCTTCAGGAATGATTCCTGAAGAAGGGCTCATGCCCGAAACGTCGATTCTCCTGCTCCTTGGATGCTGCCTGACCTGCTGTGCTTTTCCAGCAACACATTTTCAGCTCTGATCTTCAGCATCTGCAGTCCTCACTTTCTCCGACTTCAATGACATAGTCAACTATGTTTATTGATTGATTCATTCATTGTTGCCGCATACCGAGATACAATGAAAAGTGTTGTTATGCACACCATACAGACATATCATACAAAGTGTATCAGGATGGCAGAACAGAGTGCAGAATGCAATGTGACAGCCACAAAGAATGTGCAGAGAGAGAAATCAGAATTAACATTTGAGAAATCTTTTCAAAAGTTTGATAACAGTGGGAAAGAAGCTGTTGTTGAACCTATTTGTACATATTTTCAAACTTATATATCTTCTGCTTGATGGAAGAGGGTGGAGGAGAGTATAACCAGGGTGGAGGAGTCTCTGTAGTTGCTTACGGTCTTGGGAAGAGCAGTCACTATACCACGCTGTGATGCAGACAGAATGCCAATTATGGTGCATCTATAAAAATGGTAAGCGTCCTTATGGACTTGTGAATTTCCTTAGCCTCCTGAGGAAGTAGAGACATTGTTGTGCTTTCTTGACCGTTGCATCAACGGGGAGGGACCAGGACAGATTGTTGGTGATCATCACTCCCAGGAACTTGACGCTCTCGACCATCTCTACCTCAGCCTCATTGATGCAGACAAGGGTGTGCCCTCCACTCTGCTTCCTGAAGTCAATGACTTGCTCCTTTGTTTGTTGACGTTGATGGGGAGATTGTTGACTTTACACCATGCTGCTAAGCACTCAATCTCTTTCCTGTATTTTGTATTGTCATTGTTTGAAATCCAACCTACAATTATGGTGTTGTCAGCAAACTTAATGTTCTAACTCTTCCAATCCAATCTTGAAAGAACTTCATTTCAGGGTTTAAATGTCTTATGTGCTGTTGTTGGCACATCAGTTAACGTGTCCTGTTTATTTTAAGACAGCTTTTTAATAATGAACTATTTGATAAATTTAAGATACCAATAACCTCAGACATAACTGATCAAAGCTGACCAATGCATCCCACAGTGAGAGCTCAGTAAGCATGCACAACAATTCCTGACACCTTTCCAGTTGGTGGAAGCAGTTGTAATTTTTTATTCCTTTATTCTTACTAAGGGATGTTTGTGTTGTTGGCAAGGTCAGAATTTGTTTTCCATCTCTAATTGGCATTGGACTGTGTGGTTTGCTGGTGTACAAAAAAAAGGAATTCTGGATTAGTGGTGCTGGAAGAGCACAGCAGTTCAGGCAGCATCTAAGGAGCAGTAAAATCGACATTTCAGCAGGGCTTTTGCCCGAAACGTCGATTTCACTGCTCCTCGGATGCTGCCTGAACTGCTGTGCTCTTCCAGCACCACTAATCCAGAATCTGGTTTCCAGCATCTGCAGTCATCGTTTCTATCTTTCTACAAAAAAAGGAAGTCTTGATAAATTATTCAGGGCTTTGGTGAGACCACCTGGTGATGTAGCAATAATGTCACAGGACCAGAAACCCAGAACTGAAAATGTGTTGCTGGTAAAGCGCAGCAGGTCAGGCAGCATCCAAGGAACAGGAAATTCGATGTTTCGGGCATAAGCCGAAACCCAGAACCCCAGGTTAATGCTCTGAGACATGGGTTTGAATCTCACCATGGTAGGTGTGAAATTTGAATTCAATAAAGATCTGTAATAAAAACCAAGATGAATACTCACCATGTAACCACTGCGTATTGTCATAAGAAAACCTATCCGGTTCACTAACTTCCTTTAGGAAAATGAAATAGCCAGCCTACATGTAACTCCAGACCCACAACAATATGGTTGACTCTTAACTGTCCTCTGGCCATTTAGGAATAGGCTAAAAATGCTGGTCTAGCCAGAAACACCAACATCATGTGAATGAATTGAAGTAAAAAATCTTGACTATTGTATGTGCTTTTGGCTTCCATATTTAAGGACAAATCATTTTCCCTTTAAATATAGCAAATGTTTGTTTCCTGAGATGAAAGGGTAATAAATTGTGACTACTTCTCTGAGGTTTGGAAGATTGGTAATCTCTTTGAAACATTTGGGATTCTGAAAGGTCTTGACAAGGCAGAGTTTGTTTCTCCTGACTGGAGTCTCTGGTAAGGCTAATCCTTTAGGACAGAGATGAGGAGAAATATCTTCATTCAAAGGATTGTGACTCTTCAGAACATAGATTTCTTACAGCAAGAGGTCCTTCAGGCCATCATGTCCACACCATCCATCAAGCACCTATATACTTGGCACTGTTTCCAGCACTTGGCACATGGCCTTGTGTATTATGGAGTTTCATGTGTACCTCTAAATATTTATTAAATGTTCTGATCATGTCCACCTCTTACCACTCTTTTATCCTCTGGGTGAAAACTTACTTAAATCGCCACTCAGCCTTTTACCTTAAATCTATGTCCCATGTATTATTGACCCTTCCACCATCTTCCAAGTTATGTACTGTGTGGGGTTTGTAGAATCCCCATCATTATATGTATTTAAGGCTGAGTTAGACAGATTTTGGTCGCTGGGAATTGAAGGATTTAGTGGTAAAGTGGATTTGAAGCTGAGAATCAGCCAAAAGGCAAAAAAACCCTGCAGATGCTGGAATCCAATGTAGACAGGCAAGAACACAGCAAGCCAGGAAGCATCAGGGGGTGCAGAAGTTAACGTTTTTGAGTGTAACGTTTCTTCAGGACTGGGCTTGAGGGGGAGCTGCAGGTAAAGAGGGTGGCCAAGTGGGGATAGGTAGGAGCAGGAGAACTGACATTTTGGGCATAAGGCCTTCATCAGGAACATGCTCAGGAATATAGATTGGAACAGCAGATAGCTTTAAAAAATAGGGTGGCACTGTGGCTCAGTGGTTAGCACTGCTGCCTCACAGTACCAGGGTCCCAGGTTCAGTTCCAGCCTGAGGCGACTATCTGTGTGGAGTTTGCACATTCTCCCTGTGCCTGTGTGGGTTTCCTCCGGATGATCCGGTTTCCTCCCACAGTCCAAAGATGTGCAGGTCAGGTGGATTGCCCATACTGTTAGGTGCATTAGTCAAAGGGAAATGGGTCTGGGTGGGTCACTCTTAGGAGGATCGGTGTGAACTGGTTGGGCCAAAGGGCCTGTTTGCACATTGTAGGGAATCTAATCTAATACTCCCCTGCTCCTTGGGTGCTGCCTGATCTGCTGCGTTCTCCCAGCACCACTTTTTGACTCTGAATCTCCGGCATCCATTATCCTCAAGGGGTTGAATGGTCCACTCTTGCGCCAAGATTAGAGTGGTGCTGGAAAAGCACAGCTGGTCAGGCAGCATCCGAGGAACCGGGAAAATCGACGTTTCGGGCTGCATTCCTGTGCCCACCGCTCCTCATGCGCGGCAGAAGAGTTTGCAAGCTCAGCCGTGGCACGATGAATTGGCAAGGGCAGGAGGAAATTCATGGCCTCCCTGGAGCCGTGGGGTCAAATTACCAGTATGAGCTCCGATTTCACAAATTCGGAGGCAGATACAATACAATTTATAAGCCGATAAATTGCCCATGTAGTTTGATTCAATTCGGGAATCATTTTTTAAAAAAAAAATCACACAACACCAGGTTATAGTACAACAGGTTTAATTGGAAGCACTAGTCTTCGGAGCACTGCCCCTTCATCAGGTGATTGTGGAGTACACAATTGTAAAACACAGAATTTATAGCAATTTTTTGATTCAGGTTTCATTGAGGGGCGCCACCAAGGTCCCCTTCATCGATCGAGCACGTGAACGGCGGATAAACTGTCGATCACATTCAAATCCCATTGTCCCCCGTCGAGACCTGACGGCCTCTGCTCGCGGCACTTCGGGGGGGCGGGGGGAGGAGGAGTTGGGAAAGGGGGCGGGGCCGAGGATGGGCGACGTCCGTGTTGATTGGCGGGAGGCGGGGAAGGGCCCGAACTGCCCGCGCTGGATGTGGGAGGTGGGGGTGGAGGGGCGGAGCTGCCCGTGCTGACGGTGGGAGGTGGGGCGGAGCTGCCCGTGCTGACGGTGGGAGGTGGGGGCCGCGGGGCGGGGCTGCCCGTGCCGATGGTGGGAGGGGCGGAGCTGCCCGCGCTGGCCGTGGGTGTTGGTGGGGGGGGAGGGGCGGAGCTGTCCGGTTTTGTGGGTGGAGGGGGGGGGGAAGGGGGAGGTGTCCGAGGAAGGGGGCGGGGCGTGTTAGGAAGCCGTGCCGCCGTTAAAGGAGGGCTCGGGCTGCCTGATGGGACAAGAAAGTGGGTGGGCTCTTTCTATTCCCCACCACGACAGGGGGCGGGGAGGGGATCCCGCCGGTGGGGAGGGGAGCAGCGGGAGGTATGGATCGGAACGAGATCAGGTTTTGAAAGTAGATCTGCTGCCGGTGGTGTGAGGGGTGGGGTGGATGTTGCAGAGGTTTGTGTCTGCTGGAGCTCCACCTGCACTCTGTAGGAGTGAGTGAGTGAGTCAGCAAGCGGTGGGTCATTCTCTCCCCTTGAGGTACAGAGATGTAGATAGGCTTGGCCCAGCACCGGAGGAGGGAAGCTGGTAAAGTCTTCATCTCAGTGAATGGGGGAATTTCTCCCTGCTGGTGCGGAGGAAGGTTAACACTTCCTTCATCCAGAGGATGAATGTTGGACAACGCGATCTGGATGCTTTTTGTAAACAGAAAATCTCACTTTGCTTGTGCAGAGTCGGCAGGCCTAAACTGCAAGCATCAGGGTCTTCCATCGTACTCACTTTGACAGCTTGGAGACCACCCTCCAAAATTTCACTTGGAAATGGAGACTGCACCTTCTGTATGGATGACTACAGCCGATATTCTCTGAGGTACTGGCTCATCAATGACAGCAAGGTGATCAGTACAAACCATACAAGGACATTTAGAACAAAAGAGCCTTGCAAAAATTGGCTGACTGGTCCATGTGGAGGCAAGCATTGAAACTTGTATCACCGTGCATTTAAGGACTAACCTGCATCAAACATACTGCATTTCGTTATGGCTTGGGTTGGCACAGCTACAGAATTTCTTCCAAGAACCAATGACCGGTCTGAACGGCCAGTTCTGTGGATATCTATTCGGATCTTGCAATGAAAATGGCCTGGGTTGGCACAGCTGCAGAATTTCTTCCAAGAACCAATGACCGGCCTGAACGGCCAGTTCTGTGGATATCTATTCGGATCTTGCGATGAACTCTTCACTTATGAGAAGACTCACAGAAGATAATGAAGTTACTTGCCATTTGGATATACTCAAATAGCAAGCATCTGGATTAGTGGTGCTGGAAGAGCACAGCAATTCAGGCAGCATCCAAAGTGCAGTGAAATCGACGTTTCGGGCAAAAGCCATCAAATAGCAAGCAGCCTACCACCAATCAATTTTTATTAATGTGTCATTTTTGGTGGCTCCTTAGAAGAATCCATCTGTGTCCCTGGATGTTAGTGGTAGTGAGCTCTTCAAGCTGGGAAGTTAGCCAGTTTAAACTTTGGTTTGTGAGTGACTTGCAACAGGAATCCAGGGCAGGAGGGTTGGGAAGGAGAATCAATCTGCTAGTGTGCCTTTAAATATTGATATTAAAGGAAGTACCTTTGTGCTTATGTTGCAAGCTTATTGGAATGAAAATCCCAAATGCTTCACAGAATGTAATCAGGCAAAAATTGTGAGGAAGAGCTAAAGGAGAGAGAAAGAGGTGGTAAGGCTTAGGAAGAGAACTTAAGAATTCTTTCAAATATTGGGGTTCTGTCGGTGTTAGGTTGAAGTGAATTTGGGTTGAGCAAGATGTGAATGATGGAGGAAAGTGGAGTTTCAGAAAGGACTTTAGGGGAAGTGATGAGCTAAGATGGGAATTAAGCACAAGAATGAGAATTTTAAAACTGAGGCATTAATTGACTGTTTGTGAATGAGCACAGGGTGATGGATAACCAAAAGTTATATCACTATTGAAGATTCAGATGAGCTTAAGTTCACAGATGACTGGAGAGTGACCAGAAAACAGTATAATTTATGATCCAGTCACACCTTATTTGGAAGTTGACATTAAGGGTGAACAGAATGGTGTTTCCTATAATCTCCAATATGACATCAGAAAAAGGAAACCTGCAGCTACATTATTTTCTTCAAAGATGTGAAGAATTTTATGTGGTTGAAATATGAATGGGAAACACTGGCCAAGAGAGAAATTAATGATCAAGTGAACATTTTGTTGCATATTTAGGCAGCAAGTCCACCAATCTTCTGTATTGGCGTGTGATGTCGTTTAGATCTTTTGCTCTTGCTTTTAAAATGGTTAGTCTGAAGGAAGTTGGGAGTAGATATTCAGTATGGAATTCTTTAGCGCTGTTTTGTTCATCAGCTTTGGAGAGTTCCCAGTGGTACAATAATAGCAACTATGGAGGTCAGGCAATTTTTTGCAAAAATGGATAAAGATGCTAGGATTGACCAGGCTGGAATAGAGTGGAGTGTAATACTTAACCTGTTATAAAAACGAAATTCAGAGCCATCACTGATCTCCTGAAGTCGCTCTTGTTTTGTGCTTCTGTTTGTGGTATATCAACAATTAATGTATCCAGGGATCTATTGAACACTATAAACAATTAAAACAAAACAAACACCACAATTCAAGGAAGTGCTCTGTGAATATGTAACAGTGATGTTTACCCATACAGTTACCTCATCTTAAAGTTGGCTAGTTTACTGCTTAGAAGTCTATGCTCAGACTAACCATTTTTAAAAGCAGGCGCAAAAGATCTAAACGACATCACATGCCAATTATCTTTCTGATTTTCTTTATTCATTTTATTGCCATTACTGTGGCTATTTGATTTCACGTGACAGTCAAAAATGGAAGAAACATAGGATCGAAAGTAGCACAGCATGGTATATTTTCACAGCCCACTGAGGAGAATTGTCCCTGCATCCGTTATGTTGCACAGTGCTTGATCTACAACCAGAGGGTCTTTCTTCACACACTTAATTTTTCATTTCTAGGGTTACTGTGCTCAATGTGAGTTAGAGTATATCTGGAGTTTCCATGCCTTTTCTGGTGAGTTGGTCCACCATTTTATCGAAGTGCCTTATTAATTTAAGCCACAGTCATAGAGTTATAAAGTGTGGAAACAGCACCTTTGGTCCAACTCGTCCACACCAACCAGATATCCTAATCAGATCTAGTCCCATTTGCAAGCATTTGGCCCATGTCCCTTTTAAACTCTTCCTATTCATGTACCCAGCCAGGTGTCTTTTAAATGTTGTAATTGTACCTATACCTGCCTCTACCACTTCATCTGGTAGCTCATTCCATGCATGTAACACCTTCTGTGTGGGAAAAAGTTGCATCTCAGTTTCCTTTTAAATCTTTCCCCTCTCCCCTTAAATCTATGCCCTCTAGTTTTGGACTCTGCCATCCTTGGGAAAAGAACTTGGCGATTCACCCTATCCATGCCATTCATGATATAAGCCTGTATAATGTCACCCCTCAGCTTCTGACTCTCCAGGGATAAAACTCTGGCCTATTTAGCCTCTTCCTATGGCTCAAATCCTCCAATCTCAGCAAGATCCTTGTACGTCTTTTCTGAACCCTTTCAAGTATAGCAACATCTTTGCTATAGCAGGCAGACCAGAACAGGGCGACTCGGTGGCTCAGTGGTTCACACTGTTGCGTCACAGCGCCAGGGACCAGAGTTCGATTTCCACCTCGGGTGACTGTCTGTGTGGAGTTTGCACTTTCTCCCCGTGTCTGCATGGGTTTCCTCCGGGTACTCTGGTTTTCTCCCTCAGTCTAAAGATGTGCAGGTCAGGTGAATTGGCCTCGCTAAATTGCCCATAATGTTAGGTGCATTAGTCAGAGGGAAATGGGACTGGGTGGGTTACTCTTTGGAGGGTCAGTGTGAACTTGTTGGGCTGAAGGGCCTGTTTCCACACTATAAGGGAATCTAATCTTAAAAAAAATTGTATGCAGTATTCTAAAAATGGCCTCAGCAATATCCTGTACAGCTACAACATGATATCCCTGAACAGTTAATAGCAGCTGTACAGATTGCTCATCAGTTTGCCTGAAGAAATGGATAATTTGCACTAAGAAATAAATTGTATTGCTGTCAGACATATTTTATGATAGATAGATATATTTTCTTAGTTCTGCTGCAGCTTAATGTTCTTCCCTTAGTCTTTATCCATGGCTGAAAAACTAGGTTGTTGGCATGTTCCCAGATTTCACTCAGTGGTGAGGTATCCCTGGTCATAAGGAGGTAAGTTTGAAGGTAACTAGTGTACGTCCTGTTCCTGATGCCCTGACAAGGAGAGACGTTCATACTGTTGCCCCATATGTCAAGAGATTTCAAGACTGTCCTGTCATTGAGTCTCTGATGAAGAGTCATCTTGACTCGAAACATTAGCTTGTGTTCTCACCAGGGATGCTGCCCGATCTGCTGTGATTGTTGTTTTCCTCAGACTGTAGAACTTGTAGGGAAGAAAGCCTGATAGGGACTAGGCTGGCAACAGTGCCAAGATTTGTTTACAGGAGAACAAAAGAGGAAAGTCGTAGACATTTTTGATTTTGATTTGATTTATTTTTGTCACATATCTCCTGTACAGTGAAAAATTTTGGTTTTGTGTGTGTTCAGTACAGGTAGATCATACCATACAATGTGTTAGAAATAGAACAGAGCGAAGAACACAATAATACAAGTGCAGAGAAGGTACATAAAGTGAGAGTATTCTAAAGTGCATAAGTTGAAAATTTGAGAGGTCCAATCAGAAATCTAATAACAGCAGGGAAGAAGCTGTTCTTGAATCTGTTGGTACATGCATTTAAGCTCTTGTATCTTCTGCCTGATGGAAGACTCTGTAGGAGATCATAATCTGGGTGGGATGTTATTAGCTGCCTGCCCGTGGCAGCAAGAAGTGTAGATGGGATCAATCGTTGACAAGGTTAGCTTGCGTGTTGGACTGGGCTGTGTTCACAACTCTCTAGTTCGTTACAATCCTGGGCAGAGTAATTGGCATACCGAGCTGTGGAGCATCTATAAAAATCAATAGCGTCTTTACAGTCATGCCGAATTTCCTTAACCTGTTGAGGAGGTAGAAGTATTGTGCTTTCTTGACTGTTGCATCAACGTGGGTGGACTTGGACACATTGTTGGTGATTATCACTCATAGGAACTTGACACTCTTGACCATCTCCACCTCGGCACTATTAATGTAAACGGGGCATGTCATCCACCTTGCTTTATGAAGTCAATGACCAACTCTTTCATTTTACTGAAGTTGAGCGACAGGTTGTTATCTTTACATCATGCCACCAAGCACTCTATTTCTTTCCTGTATTCTGTCTCATTGTTGTTTGACATCTGATCTACAGCGGTGGTGTCGTCAGTGAACTTGAAGGTGGAGTTAGGATGAAATTTGACCACACTGCCATGAGTTTATAGGAAGCATAGTAAGAGGCTGAGTATGCAACCTTATGGGGCACCGGTGTTGAGGATTATCATGGAGGATGTGTCACTGCCTATTCTCATTGATTGTAGTCTGTCAGTAAAGAAGTCAAAGATTCAGTTGCAGAGGGCAGAGCAGAGACAGGCCTCAGAGTTTGTAGATTGATTTGGTTGGACTCATGGTTTTGAAGGAAGAGGTGTAGGCAATAAGTAGGAATCTGACGTAGTTATCCAGATGTTACAGGAATGAGTATAGGGCCAGAGAGATGGCCATGGACCTGTTGTGATGGTAGGTGAATTGCAAGGGATCAGGGCAGGTTGTGAAGCTAGACTTGGTGAGCCATGACTAATCTCTTGAAGCATTTCATAACTGTGGAGGTCAGAGCCACCATGCAGTAGTCATTGAGGCATACTGCATGAGTTTACTTTGATGTGGAGGTGTTGGTGTTGGACTGGGGTGGACCGAGTTAAAAATCACACAACCACAGGTTATAGTCCAACAGGTTAATTTGAAATTACAAGCATTTGAGTACTGCTCCTTTGTCAGGTTGCTAGTGACCTGATGAAGGCGCAGTGCTCCGAAAAGCTTGTACTTTCAAATAAAACTGTTGGACAATCTTTAGCTGAGTTTTCTTTGTCACCAGGATGATGGTGGTCTTCCTGAAGACTTCAGATTGTAGTACGGAAAGGTTGAAGATCTCAGCAAATACTTCCTCCAGCTGATATGCACAAGGTCTGAGTGCACGGCCAGGAACTCCATCTGGGCTAGTCGCTTTCCGTGGGTTAACTCTCAGAAAGGCCGATCTGACATCTGCGGCGGTGACTGAGGGAACAGGCGCATCCGAAACTGTTGGGGCAGATGACATTGTTTCACTAACCTTCTGTTTGAAAGAGTGTAAAATGCATTGAGCGCATCAGGGAGGGATGTATATTTGTCCGCTATTCTGTTCCACTTTGCTTTGTAGCCCATTATGTCATGTAAGTCTTGCCACAAACAGCAGGCATCTATGTATCTTCATAATGTTAAATACCTCTGTTAGATCATCTTTTTATCTAAAAGGTTGTTTGCCTGTTCATGTTGTTACAACACTTTTATAACTTCTGAGTTCTGATATAGCGATATAACAGATTTTTGCACAATTCTCCAACGTTTATGGTAAGATATAAAAGACAACTAAAACCAAAATGGACTGTTGCGCATGAAACATACAGGACAGAAATAAGGAGAGAAATTCAGGCCTAGGAAATTAAATAAAGAGAGCTCTCATCTGCAAGAAAGACTTGCAAATATGGCAAGTAGCAAAATGGAAACGAAATGTGGGAAAGTTCTAAGAATAATCAGGTTAAAGACGATAAATGGTTTTTGAGATACCACTGTAATGAGTTATTTTGGTCCTTTCTTAATCTATTATCTCTGCAACACAAAGGTGTTGGGAGTTTAATTAAGAGCTTCAGTTTGGCATGATTGGTATTTTAAAAATCTGGATCTCCAATTTTGCTTATCAGAGGAAAGTTATGCAAAAACAATGTACAAGATTTGATTACAAATACAGGATTGATTTTAAAAATAAAAGGATGCAAGTATTGAGCAGATAGGTAGCGGCGAGATAATCAAAATGAAACCTTTCAATTTGGGCGTGTTTGATAGGGTAGACATAGAGAAGATTTTTAAACTTGTAGGAGTTCAAAATTAAGGAACATAAATACAAAAATTTCCCAATGGCAACCTTATATTCTAAAACAATCCAAGGAGTAAGAAAATCTCCATGGGATGAATCCACAATCCTTAGACAATTAAAAAGGTAATATCGAATTTAAAGGAAAATAATGTAATGGAGGAAAGTTAGAAGATTGGATAGAATTTTTTTTAAAAAAGTGACCGAACAATTAATGAGGAGAAAAAAATTAGAGTATGAGGGAAAGTCAGAAATAAAAGAACAGATCATAAGAGTTATGATAAATATTTTAGAAAAAATAACCAAATGATTGTTGGTCCTGTAGGAAGTGAATGTGCCCAAGTAATAATGGAAAATAAGGCAATAATCAATTAATTGAATAAATATTTGACATTGATCTTCACTTTAGAGGCAACAGCCCAAAAGCAATTATAAACCAGGAAATGGAAGGAAGAGAGAACTCAGGAAAGTTACGATACTAGAGAATTGTAACTTAGTAAATTGTTGGAATTGCAGACTGACAAGTACCTGATCTTGATAGACTTCATCCTAGGGTCTTAAAATAGTAGTTAGTAAGATTCAGGGAGGGTCTTATTAAATTGGAAGGTAGTCAACTTAATTCCTTACTTCACAAAGGGAGAGAAGACAACAGGAAACCACAGTTTGCTTAATATGGGCAATGTTTGAAGCTTTTATTAAAGAGCATGCAGCAGGGTACTTAGATAAATTCAAGATAGTCAGGCAGAATCAAAATGATTTTGTGAAAGGACCATCATGCTTAACAAATCTATTCATGTTCTTTGACGCAATAATGTATATTGTTGGTAAAGGGAAACTTGTGGATATATTGTAGTAGGGCACAGAAGATAGGTGATATGGTATCAAATCAAAGGCTCTTGTGGAAAATGAAAACTCGTAGGCTAGGGGTTAGCATGCTTGCAGGTTAGAAAATTGGCTGGCGAACAGGATGCAGACAGGCATAATTTTTTTTCTTAAATGAAGCATGTTATCTAAATGGTGAGAAATTGCAGAGCCTTGAGGTGCATAGGAATCTGTCCTAGTGCATGAATCATAAACGTTTAGTGCATAGGTATAGAAAATAATTAGGAAACCTATTAGAATGTTATTACTTATTGTGAGGGGTATTGAATACCAAATTAGGGAGGTTACGTTTGTGTTATGTACAGGGCACCGGTGAGATCACATTTAGAATACTGAGTGTTCATCATCCCGTTTAATGAGGGATGTAAATATATTGGAAATAGATCAAAGAAGATTTAGTAGATTAATACTTGGGCTGCCTAATGAGGTAGGTAGATTCTTGTTAAGAAGGAGGGTGAAGAATTATCTGGGAAGGTAGGAATGTGGGATTTAGTGTACAGTCAGATCAGCCAAGATGTTATTGAATGGAGGAGCAGGCTTGAGCAGTCAAATTCCCTACTCCTGCAACCTGTTTGTAAGCTCTTAAAGAATTCAGGAAAAATGTGTTTATTCATGAAGCGCATGGAATTTGCTGTCACATGGATTGGTTGAAAATAGCATAAATTCATTTTTAATGGAATTTAGGTGAGTACATGAGAGAGAAAATAACAACAATATATTGACAGGTTTGGAGGAATTAGGATAGGCAAAGCTTGCATGGAACTGAATCACCAACACATACTGGTTGTGGTACATGGTCTTTTATTGTGCTGTAAAGTCTGTGGTTTGACTTTGATCCTGGTTTGTCTTCCAGATTGGAAATTTGTTCACAAGCATCTGTCAATCTGACTTTATCCTTGAATATTTGGAGCATCAGATAAAAGCAAAGTACTGCAGATGCTGTAATAAAACATAAATAAAAACAGAGCTGGAGAAACTTTGCAGGTCTAGCAGCATCTGTGCAGAGAGACAAAAAACAGAAATTGCTTTAGAAACTTCTGAACTGAACCTTCTGAAGAAAAGGTCTTTAAATTCAAAACATTAACAATGTATTCACTCCACAGGTGCTCCCAGACCTGCTGAGTTTATCCAGCAATTTATATTTTTGATCCAGATCTTCAGCACCTCAAGTTCTTTGTTTCTTAGTTAAATATTTTGAATCCAGTATGACTTCTTCAGAGTTCTGAAGAACAGTTGTATTAGATGTGATTTTCCCTAGCTCTTTGTGTTTTTATTTTGATGTATCAGATACTCCCAGCAAATTTTATTCATCTCCTGTACCCTCATCTATGATATACGTGGCATTTGAATAATATAACACAGGCTACTATTACATGATATGAATGTAACCTGTAAGTTTGCACTTTTTTCTCTCAAGGTCTGTTCCTGTTTTTCCAAGACAGAAGTAGAGTCAATTGACGCTGGAAGCCAGGTAGGTGACACATTAAAGTCTGCATTGAGTATGTTTCAGTTTTGAAGTGAAATCAGTGCTGCAAGTGGAAAAGCATACGTGAGTGTTAGTAATGGGAGGGATTTGCCTTTTAGTTTGTTGAAAACCCTTTTTTTGGCCTGTTATTTTTGCGAAGTATTCTTTCAGTGAATATTTTTAGTGTATTTTAGTGACATTCCTATTATCCTAGAATTATCTTGACTGGTTCAAGGCTGAGAATGCAGTTTCACTGCCTCCAACAGTCCATTTAGATCTAGAAGGGATTCCATTTTGAAATGCCTGTTCTGATATAGAAAATAAAACCTATATTATCAGAGAGACACGCAGGCAGAACAATGCTGTTCGTGATAAGAACAGTTACATTCTTATAATGCAGGAGTTAGTGTTACAGAATGAATAATTCTCCTTTTGAACCTAAGTGTAAATTGCCACTTAAGACTGAGCATAGATAGACCATTATTCAAATTAAAAAATTCAAATATGACAGCTAATTGAAGACAACCAGCATGGATTTATAAAGGGCAGGGCATTCTTGACAAATTGGATAGAATTTTTTGAAGAGATGTTTAAAGTATTGGCCAGGGGAATCGCAGTTTTGTTATGGTGCAGAAGGAGACTATTTGACCCCAGTATGCCTAGCATCTGCTCTTCAGATGAGCATAATTACCTAGTGCCAGTCTATTGTTTTTTCTCCATAATGTCTATAGTTTTATTTTAATATGGACATCTCGACATTATTTGGCAAAGTCCTTCCTGAGAGACTGGTAGGTTAAGTTGAAGTTCCTAAGATGTGGTGAAGTGGCAGGAGATACAGCTGGAGATAATGGGATTGCCTGAATTTAAGCTGCAGAGATCTTGTGAATGGAGTGCCACAAGGTAGTTTACATCACACTTACAATACTGTATATGTTTCTGTTACCACACCTCAGAACAGATATGTTGGGCAGTTGGAATGCAGAGTCACTTTATCAGAAGGATACTTGGTCTTGAGGGTTGGGACATGAGAAGAGATTAGTTAGATTATGATGTCATTCTCTGGACTGGCTAACTTGTTTGAAGTTTTGAAAATATTAAGGAGGATGGATAGGGCAGTCTGGGAGAAATCGCTTCCACTAATTGGAAACTTGTAAGACCAGAATTTGTCATCTGAAAATTAGAGCTGAACCCTTTTGTGATGCATTTAGGAAGTATGCCCCACAACCAATGCTATATGTTTGGAACTCTCTTCCACAAAAGGAAATTGAAATTAGATCAATTGTTAATTTCAAAACTGATGCCCTGTCTGAAGAGGTTTGAGGAGCTACTTGGCCTCCTCCTGAACCCCTCTTCTATGATATGAATGTATGGAAGTTATCCATTTAAAATACTGTGGGCTTCATCAGGATAAAGTGGCTAAGGGCTAAATTTTGCTGGTTGGGCCACAATCCTGACACCAACTTCAGTTGTAGATCAGAAACTTGGAAGTGGCTACATTAGAATGTTGGTTGCAATCTTGCCAGACCTATTAAGATCAGCAGATGGACTATGGAAGGTGGTGGTTCAAAATGATGGCCGATCATGATGTCTAACCAGCAGCTTCATCGGTAAAAGTGGATGCTGCTCAAGCAGCCAGGAGAATGGCAGAATGCCTTAAAACTCCAGCATTAGAGAAGATTGAAAAAAATCAGGCATAGCTGCAGTCCCTCCATACAATGGCCATGGTTGTCACATCCTGGTGGCTGATAGAATTGAGGCTTTGATGGCCCCCAACTTATCACTGATAGGTTGCTTCCTGTTGCTTTCCAAATTCACCAGGGAATCAATCTGCTCTTGGCTGGGTCCTGGCATCACCATCAAAATTGCCACAAGTGGCTCACCAATAGACCTAATTGGATAACCACTGCTTCAGGGCATCTAGTCTGTTATATTGACTGTGTATCTGATAAGGATGTTTGGAGGTGGGAATACATTGAGTAACCAGCTGAAGAGTTAACTTACCAACTTTACTTCTGGTCCTGCTTCCTAACTCACCTCAGGCTAGGAAGTTTCAGCTGTAAGAGTCTAACATATACTGCAAATATTTAGGAGATCATGTTGCAGCTGTACAGGATATTGGTGAGGCCACTTTCGGAATATTGCATGCAATTCTGGTCTCCTTTCCTTTGGAATGATGTTGTGAAACACGAAAGGGTTCAGAAAAAATTTACAAGAATGTTGCTAGGGTTGAAGGATTTGAGCTATAGGGAGAGGCTGAATGGGCTAAGGCTGTTTTCCCTGGAGCGTCTGAGGCTAAAGGGTGACCATATAGAGGTTTATAAAATCATGACGGGCACGGATAGGGTAAATAGACAAAGTCTTTTCCCTGGGGTTGGGGAGTCCAGAACTAGACGGCAAAGGTTTAGGGTGAGAGGGGAAAGATGTAAAAGAAACCTAAGGAGCAATTTTTTCATGCAGAGGCGGATGAGTGTGTGGAATGGGCTGCCAGAGGTGGAGGCTGGTACAATTACAACATTTGAAAGGCATCTGGATGGGTATATGAATAGGAAGAGTTTGGAGGGATATGAGTCGGCTGCTGGCAGGTGGGACTAGATTGGGTTGGGATATCTGGTTGGAATGGTGAAATTAGACCAAAGGTCTGTTTCCATGCTGTACATCTCTATGACAATTCAGGATGTTGGTTTATTCAATAATTCTTGAGCAAACAAACTCTGACAGTTTAATTTTTTGTGACAATTCTTATCTGCCTGACACCAAGGCCTATCTGGATATAATTAATGCAGGATGTAATATCAATAATAAAATAAGTTTAATTCACAGCACTGTCATTCTCTTTTTCATTTCTTGAGCACATTATCATTCTAATTAATGTTTTCTTCCGCACAGAGCAATGAAGTTGCCAGACATTCAAAGAGCACTTTGCAAGATTCTAACATTATATATTCCAACAGTGCCAGTCAGTATGAGCTTCAGTCTGAACTAGGTAAAAATACTGTGTAAAGTTATTTTTAGCACCAGACTATCTCAGCCTCCTCTAATTCTTGAGAAGTTTTTGTTTTTACTTGGCAATTTGAGAACCAAGAGGAGTCCATTTTGGGATTTTTGACTAAGTTAAGATGACTTGCAGAAGTTTGTGACTTTGGTTTAATTCTTAAAAAGATGATTTGATATGTGAGATTAATGAGGTGAATATGTAAAAGTTCCTACTAGCTGAACCCCAACTGGACTAGAAACAGTGCTATAGCTGGCTTTATCACTGAAAGTGTGGCACATGGAACTTGAGATGCAGGGAATTCTGATAGAAGTAGACCCCTCGCCAGTCTGACTGAAGACCACCATGTGAGTGCAGGCAAGTACATAGCCTCGCAGAGAGGGATCCTGATCAGAAGAACTCAAGGTCAGCCCATAGCAAAATCCCAAAACAAAGCCAAGGCTTGTCCAAATGGTTAAAATTGTCTTCAAGATCCTAGCCAGCAAGCAATTGTATGCAGACTCGAGACAACAAAAGAGTCTTACTGGACCTAAATTGAATACGTTAACTCTGAAACTGGTATCTGGGAGGGTACCCAGAAGAGTTCCAACCCTGGAAAACAGAACTATTCTGAAGAAGGGGCACTGGACCTAAAACAATAACTTTGATTTCCCTCACAGATGCTGCCGGACCTGCTGAGTTTATGCAGCATTTTTTGTCTTTGATGGACTTCAGTAAGGCGTTCGACAAGATTCCCCATGGGAGACTGGTTAGCAAGGTCAGATCTCACGGAATACAGGGGGAACTAGCCATTTGGATACAGAACTGCCTCAAAGGTAGAAGACAGAAGGTGGGTGGTGGAGGGTTATTTTTCAGACTGGAGGGCTGTGATCAGTGAAGTGCCACAAGGATCGGTGCTGGGTCCACTACTTTTTTTATGTATAAGTGTTTTGGATGTGAACATAAGAGATATAGTTAGTAAGTTTGCAGATGATATCAAAATTGGAGATGTAGTGGACAGCGAAGAAGGTTATCTCAGATTACAACAGGATCTTGATCAGATGGGCCAATGGGCTGAGAGGTGGATGATGGAGTTTAATTCAGATAAATGCAAGGTGTTGCATTTTGGGAAAGCAAATCTTAGCAGGACTTACACACTAAATGGTAAGGTCCTAGGGAGTGTTGCTGAACAAAGAGACCTTGGAGTGGAGGTTCACAGCTCCTTGAAAGTGGAGTCGCAGGTAGATAGGATAGTGAAGAAGGCATTTGGTATGCTTTCCTTTGTTGGTCAGAGTATTGAGTACAGGGGTTGGGAGGTCATGTTGAGGCTGTACATTGGTTAGGCCACTTTTGGAATATTGTGTGCAATTCTGGTCTCCTTCATATCAGAAAGATGTTGTGAAACCCGAAAGATTTACAAAGATGTTGCCAGAGTTGGAGGATTTGAGCTATCGGGAGAGGCTGAACAGGCTGGGGCTGTTTTCCCTGGAGCGTCAGAGGCTGAGGGGTGACCTTATAGAGGTTGACAAAATTATGAGGGGCATGGATAGGATAAAAAGACAAAGTCTTTTCCCTGGGTTGGGGGAATCCAGAACGAGAGGGCATAGGTTTCGGGTGAGAGGAGAAAGATATAAAAGAGACCTAAAGGGCTACTTTTTCATGCAGAGGGTGGTACGTGTGTGGAATGAGCTGCCAGAGGATGTGGTGGAGGCTGGTACAATTGCAACATTTAAAAGGCACCTGGATGGGTATATAAATAAGAAGGGTTTAGAAGGATATGGGCCGCATGCTGGCAGGTGGGACTAGATTGGGTTGGGATATCTGGTCGACATGGATGGGTTGGACCGAAGGTTCTGTTTCTGTGCTGTACCTGTCTATGACTCTATGTAGTGGTGAAAATAGAACAATAGAACATAGAACAATACAGCGCAGAACAGACCCTTGATGTTGCCTTGACCTGTGAACTAATCTAAGCTCATCCCATTGCACTATCCCATCATCATCCATGTGCTTGTCCAAGGATTGTTTAAATCTCCCTAATGTGGCTGAGTTAACTACATTGGCAGGCAGGGCATGCCATGCCCTTACCACTTTGAGTAAAGAACCTAAGTAAAGAATGCTGCAGCTTACCTTTGAATTATGCCATGGGATTGTTTTACTTAGTGGGTGAATGAGGCCCTTGCTTTAGTGTCACCCAAAAAACTGTACCTCTGATCGTGCAGCATTCTCTCAGTATTCTGCTATGCAGAATATGTCCGTTCAAGACACAGAATTGTGAAATCATTCTAGGGACAATATGCATATCATGTCTATGCAGAGTGTTTTGCCTCTAGTTTTACTACAACAATGAAAACTAAGAATCTGATTATCACATTTTTTTTGTTCTTGTTTTTCTGTGGTAGGCAAGAGTTTTAGTAATTTAACCACAGTGAATCTGGCTAAACACATCCCATCAGGTAAAATGGTGGTTGTGAAACGCACTAATATGGACACCTGTTCTGAAGATAATCTCGCCTCCCTGCAGGTCAGTATCATGGACATGCTTAGAAAAAATATATATTTTAAGTGTGCTAAATATTGGCTAATTGAGCTCATATCTTTTAAAACTTATTGAATAGTTTGGTAGATTAAATAAGTAATCTGAACTGTCCACCGCTGCCTCTTCCCTGAAGCCAGTGACCCTTTGTCACATTAAGTCATCACAACATAGAAGTAGGTCATTTGGCCTACCGAATTGATGCTGATTCTCTGCATGGAAATCCAGTCAGCCACATTCTGGAGTATTCCCATACTCCCTGCAAATTTATTTCCCTTGGGTGTCTATCCAGTTACTGTTTGAAATAATTCTTTCTCTACACTTTCACCTCCTTCAAAGGCAGCAAATGCCAGGCCACCACCACTTACTTTGTTTAAAATTCTTCCTCACAAGATCCCCGTATCTCTTGCTAAGACCTTAAACCTGCCTCCTAGTGCTTGTACCATCAGCTAATGCAAACAGCTTTTGTATACCTAAACCTTATCTAAATTGGCACACATTTATCAATTCTTGCCTCAATCTGCTCTGCTCTAAAGAGAACCCCTCTAGCTTCTCCAGCATTGACTGACCAAAATAAATGGTAATTATTGTTGCTCTTATGGGTGAATAGAATGCAAAACTTTGTATGGTAAGATAACTACAAATGGTGAATTTGCCCCCTTCGTACATAATTCAACCATCCATAACCTCAAATTTCCCATTTGAACATTCAGTTGTTCACTAAATAATTGCAGGATTTTATCTCTATTGATGTAACTTCTGAGACCCACTAATGAGTGATGTGATTTATTTGATCATGGAGCATTGGCTGTTTACTTAGAAGATGCTGACTTTATAGCTGGCAATGGTTGAATGGTGACCAGGGCATGGAAACTGCTTCTCATAACGGAGTGTTGAAGCCAATATTAGCATCATAATTGCCATTATCCTGAGCTAAACTAAGATAAATACCTGTTATCAGACTTATTCCTTACTCAATCAATGAGTTAGAGACTATCCTCATAGAATCACGGTATCCTTACAGTGTGAAATCAGGCTATTTGGCCCATCGGGTCCACAGCAACATTCTGAACAGCATCCCATCCAGACCCAAACCCCTTTCCCTGAAACTATGCATGTCTCATGGCTAATCCACCTAGCCTGCACATCCCTGGACACTATAGGCAATTTAGTATGGTCAATCCCCCTAATCTGCGGATCTTTGGACTGTGGGAAGAAACCTTAGCACCTGGAAGGAAACTTTCACAGACATGGGGAGAATGTGCAAACTTCACACAGTCACCCAGGGCGAGAATTGTCCCTGGCACTGTGAAGCAGCAGTGCTAATCACTGAACCACTGTGCTGGTAGCTATGATTTGTATTGTCGCCAGATAAGCAGCAAACCAGAGATGATATGTGCTCCTTTGACCACAGCCACAGTGCTCAGCATGTTGCTTTTGACCCAAAGAATTTACACTTTGTTTTCAGAATGAGCTTCTTCTCTGGCAATTACTCCGGCACCCAAACATTCTGCCACACAGAGCCGTTTTCACACAGGGCTGCGAGTTATGGGTCATTATGGCATTCACAGCTTATGGTAAGAGAAAATGTAGACACACAGCTTCCTCTGTTGCGATCTTCCATGTCTTACATTTTGTACTTAAAAGCCATATTTAATCAATATGCATATGTTTTCTGTAAGCTTGCCTTTCTGTATTTGTGTAGGTTCAGCCAGCAGTCTCCTAAAGATGTATTTTACTGAAGGCATGAGTGAAAGTCTCATTGCGCACATTTTTCATGGAGTTTTGAAGGCACTGGATTATATTCATCGAATGGGATGCATTCACAGGTAAATTTAGAATTTAAGGCGGCCAGTCTTAATTTTTGGATGAGCTCATTTCTGTCTCCTATCTCTCACATCTTTCATAACTGTCACCGTTTTTTATGCTTTTCACGGGCATGTTTTGGAGACCAAACCACATGTTGATCTTATTTTCATTTTCAAGCGTGCATTTGTGGATTAGAATGGTTGAAAAAGCTGTGTCAAGAGGAATCAATTGTGTTAGGGGGCTCTCTAGTCCGTGGTACAGACAGACATTTCTGTGGCCAGCAGTGAAAAATCAAAATGGTGTGTTGCCTCCTTGGTGCCAGGATCGAGGATGTCTCGGACAGAGTGCAGCAGGAGATCATTGTACACATTGGAACCAACAACATAGGAAAGGAAGATGATGAGATTCTGAAGGAAGAATATAGAGAGTTAAGCAGGAGTTTAAAAAGGAGGTCTTTGAGAGTAGTAATATCTGGATTACTCCCGGTGCTACGAGCTAGTGAGGGCAGGAATAGGAGGATAGAGCAGATGAATGCATGGCTGATGAGCTAGTGCATGGGAGAAGGATTCACACTTTTGGATCATTGAAATTTCTTCTGGAGTAGAAAGTGACCTGAACAAGAAGGACTGATTGTACTTGAATTGGAAGAGGGCTAGCATACTGGCAGGCAATTTGCTTGAGCTGTTCGGGAGGATTTAAACTAGTAAGATGGGGATGGGACCCAGGGAGATAGTGAGGAAAGAGATCAATCTGAGACTGGTACAGTTGAGAAAAAGAAGCGAGTCAAACAGTCAGGGCAGGCAGGGACAAAGCGGAGAACAAGTTAGGACTGATAAACTAAATTGCATTAATTTCAATAGAGGCCTAACAGGGAAGGCAGATAAATTCAGGGCATGGTTAGGAACATGGGACTGGGATATCATAGCAATTACAGAAACGTGGCTCAGGGATTGATGCCCAAAATGTCGGGTCTCCTGGTCCTTGGATGCTGCCTGACCTGCTGCGCTTTTCCAGCAACACATTTTCAGCTGTGATCTCCAGCATCTGCAGACCTCACTTTCTTCTCGAGTGACAAGACTGGCAGCTTAATGTTCCAGGATACAAATGCTACAGGAAGGACAGAAAGGGAGGCAAGAGAGGAGGGAGAGTGGCATTTTTTTGATAAGGGATAGCATTACAGCTCTACTGAGGGAGGATATCCCCAGAAATACATCCAAGGACGTTATTTGGGTGGAACTGAGAAATAAGAAAGGGATGATCATCTTATTGTATTATAGACTCCCTAATAGTCAGAGGGAAATTGAAAAACAAACTTGTGAGGAGATCTCAGACATCTGTAAGAATAGGAGGGTGGTTATGGTAAATGATTTTAACTCTCCAGACATAGATCGGGAACTACCATAGTGTTAAGGGTTTAGATGGAGAGAAATTTAAGTGTGTACAAGAACATTTTCTGATTCAGACTGTAGATGTACCTACTGGAGAAGGTGCAAAGCTTGACCTACTCTTGGGAAATAGGGCATGGCAGGTGACTGAGGTATCAGTGAGGGAGAACTTTGGGGCCAGTGACCATAATTGTATTAGTTTTAAAATAGTGATGGAACAGGAGACCAGATCTAAAAGTTAAAGTTCTAGATTGGAGGAAGGCAATTAGGCAAGAACTTTCAAAAGCTGACTGAGGGCAGATGTTCGCAGGTAAAGGGACGGCTGGAAAATGGGAAACTTTCAGAAATGAGATAACGAGAATCCAGAGACAGTATATTCCTGTTAGGGTGAAAGGGAAGGCTGGTAGGTGTAGGGAATGCTGGATGACTAAAGAAATTGAGGGTTTGGTTAAGAAAGAGAAGGTAGCATATGTCAGGTATAGACAGGATAGATCAAGTGAATCCTTAGAAGAGTATAAAGAAAGTAGGAGTATACTTAAGAGGGAAATCAGGAGGGCTAAAAGGGGACATGAGATAGCTTTGGCAAATAGAATTAAGGAGAATCCAAAGGGCTTTAACAGGGTAACTAGAGAGAGAACATGGCCCCTCAAAGATCAGCAAGGTGGCCTTTGCGTGGAGCCACAGGAGATGGAGTGATACTAAATGAATATTTTGCATCAGTATTTACTGTGGAAAAGGTCGTGGAAGAAACAGAATGTAGGGAAATAGATGGCAACATCTTGAAAAATGCCCATATTACAGAGGATATCCTGAAACGCATAAAAATGAATAAATCCCCAGGACCTGATCATGTGTACCCTAGAACTCTGTGGGAAGCCAGGGAAGTGATTGCTGGGCCTCTTGCTGAGATATTTGTCTCTTTGAAAGTCACAGGTGAGGTGCCAAAAGACTGGAGGTTGGCTAACATAGTGCCACTGTTTAAGAAGGATGGTAAGGACAAACCAGGGAACAATAGACCGGTGAGCTTGACGTCGGTGTCGGGCAAGTTGTTGGAGGGAATCCTGAGGGACAGGATGTACATATATTTGGCAAGGCAAAGACTGATTAGATTAGATTCCCTACAGTCCTGCTTTCCCAGGACCAAAAATAGCATGTGTCTATTAATATACATTTACATATTTTTGTAACAGTGCATTAGTAACACTTGTCTTCCTGGTTTGAACAATTGCCTGATATGAAAATACAAACTGCATGTACTGTATTATAGCATAGTTGTTTAATATTTGTTTCCATTGCTATGCAATAAGTCAGATCAAGTTTGTCTGTCTATACTGATTCAGTCGTTTGAGTTGTAAGGAGAGCCTGGATAGTCTGGGACCTTTTACCCTGGAGCATAGGAAGCTGAGAGATAACCTTAGAGTGATTATAAAATTGAGCAGATTAGATAAGGTGACTAGCCAAGATCTATTCCTCACGGTAGGAGAATCCAAAACTAGAGGGCATAGATATAAGGTAAGGGGGCAAGATTTAAAAGGGACAACTTCTTCACACAGAGGGTGGTGCATGTATGGAATGAGGTTCCAGAGGAAATGGTAGAGGCGGGTAGAATTACAACATTTAAGACATTTCGACAGGTACGTGAATAGGAAAGGTTTAGGGATATGGACCAAACGCAGGCAAATGGGGCTAGATCAATTTAGGAAACCTGGTTGGCATGGACGAGTTGAACTCAAGGGCCTGTTTTCATGCTATATGATTCTAAGAGCAGGTCCAAGGCTTGGAATTGTCAAGTTACCCAGCAGGACAAAGCAGATCACTTGATTGGCATTCCATCCACCAATTTAAACATTCACTCCCTTCACCACAATGCACAATGGCAGCAGTGTGTACCTGCAACCTTATGCACTGCAGCAACTCACCAAGACTCCTTCAACACTTTCCAAACCCAAGAGCTCTACCCCTAGAAGGGTAAAGGCAAAAGGTACAAGGAAAGATCTACCCTGCACCATCATTCTCCTACAGCTATCCTGATTTGGGAATGCATTGTTTTTCCTTCATGATCACTGATTCAAAATCTTGGCATTCCATACATAACAGCACTGCAGGTATGTCTATACTACATGACACTCAAGGCAGCTCATCATAATCTTGATGGCAATTAGGGAGCAGTAACAAATGCTGGCCTTGTTAGGGGTGCGCATAACCCACAAAAAACTTCTTAAAAATCCCAGAAACCATCCTTCACACTGACTGACTGAGTTTGTATAGTTTCCTTTTGGTTACAGTTGAAGCAGTCTGCTGATGTAAAACTTCGAGGATAGTGCGATGCAAGCTTGAATTCTGTTGCGAAGTGCAAGAGACAGAACTGGTATGGACCAATCTGTGAATTTTTATAGGCATTATGAGAGTTATTACATTTATTCTACACTACAATCACTATAGGGTTCAAGGGAATCAAAGGATAAGTGGGGAAAACTGAAATAGAGTTCCAAGTAGGATGATCAGCCATGAATGGCAGACCAGACTTGAAGGGTCGAATGCCTCATTCTTGCTCCCATTTTCTGTGTTCCTGTGTTTCTTCAGAAAATACTTTCAAATGCAGTCAAGCTAAGCTCATCAGGTTCCAAAAATGTTGTTTTCTCTTCAACAGATGTGTTAGACCCAACCACATGCTAATATCTGGGGAGGGTCACATTTATCTCACTGGTCTGCATGGTCTCTGCAATATGATCACAGATGGACAAAGGTTAAAAGTTGTGTACGACTTCCCAGAGTTCAGTGCTTCTGTTTTACCTTGGCTGAGCCCTGAGATTCTCCAGCAGGTACATTTTCTGCTTAGTTGTGTGCTTGCGTGTAATCACAACTTACTATCTTGAATACTCACTTAACTTTATATGAAGGATACAGAATAATTTATTTATCTAACTGAGCACTGTATTTTTCAAATGGTATTACTGCACCATTTAGAATGCAATGTTGGGTTTCAAATAGAGTTAACAGTGTGATGTAATAGAAACAATATTTTTTAACTTCCTTGGAATAACTGTATTCACAAATATAAGAAAAGGAAGAAAGTATGCAATCCCCCCAACCTGTCCCACTCTTCAATTAGTTCATGGCTGATTTCTGTATCTTTACTCTGGGCAGTATTTTATGCCCTTCCTCCAAGATTGGTGGGCGGCACGGTGGCACAGTGGTTAGCACTGCTGCCTCACAGCGCCTGAGACCCGGGTTCAATTCCCGACTCAGGCGACTGACTGTGTGGAGTTTGCACGTTCTCCCCGTGTCTGCGTGGGTTTCCTCCGGGTGCTCCGGTTTCCTCCCACAGTCCAAAGATGTGCGGGTCAGGTGAATTGGCCATGCTAAATTGCCCGTAGTGTTAGGTAAGGGTAAATGTAGGGGTATGGGTGGGTTGCGCTTCGGCGGGTCGGTGTGGACTTGTTGGGCCGAAGGGCCTGTTTCCACACTGTAAGTCTAATCTAATCTAATCTATTTGGAGGCAGAGAGGGTATCCAATTGGGTGGATAGTGATGGGTGGGGAATCCACCGCCTTCCCATCTCTACCCTGATTACACCATTGGACTACCTTGCTGCCCTGGACCAAATTGAAGCCCATAAGTGGGCTATTAATGCTCAATTAAGGGACTCTTCCTGCTGTCACTGATAGGCCATCAATAGCAGGGCAGATAACAAGCAAATCTGTGGCTGTTGCTTATGCAGTGGAGGAGGTAGATGTTGATAAGGGGAGGGGGTGGGTTAGTAGGGTGAGATGGGAGATGCCTCATTAAAAGTGCATAACTGGCTGATTGAAGGACTTGACATTGGGAACGAGAGCCACCACCCAGTCCTCTACTGTTGCTGCTGATCTTTGCACCATCTCTATTTGGGGTGGCATGATGGCTGAGTGGTGAGCACTGCTGCCTTATGGTGTCACAGGCATGGGTTTGATTCCAGCCTTGGGTGAGTGACCATGTGGAGTAGGCACGTTCTCCCCGTGGCTGCATGGTTTCCTCTGAGTGCACTAGTTTTCTCTCTCAAAACAAGGATGTGCAGATTAAATGGATTAGCCATGCTAAGTTGCCTGTAGTGTCTGGCAGTGTGCAGCAGGATGGATTAGCCATGGGAAATATAGGTTTACAGGGGTAGGTTAGGGGGGTGAGTCTGGGGTGGAGTGCTCTTTGGAAGGCCCAAGTAGACTCAACGGATCAAATAGCCTACTTCCATACTGTAAGGATTCTATAATTCTGTGATCTCCCTTACAACCCAAACATGCAAAATCCTTCTTGCCCTTATTTACCTTTCATCTGAACTGTTTCACAATCCTATGCCTCAAGCTGGAGCACTCAACAGACAGAATATCCTGCCTTGCTAGTGACCGTTAATTACCTGATTAGCTGTTAATGTTTGGCCCTCAATAAAGAGAGCAAATGTGGGTCTGTCTCCAGCTCTGCAGCCAGGAGCCAAGACCTCTCCATTGTACCTCCATTGTGAAATCATCCTGAGCCTGTCTATGTCCCTTATTTCCATTTTATCAAATCCAGTTTTCACATTTCCAATTATTGTGGCATTAACAATTATTTGTGGGAGAATTACATATGAGCCGATGAGTTATGAGCAGGAATTGCCTGAATTTGCTCCACTATTCAACAATGTCATGGTTGATCTGATTATTCCTCGTTCTCACTTAGCCATGATATTCCAAGTCCTTTGTGTTCTGAAAGCCTATCTATCTCTGCCTTAAAAATATCCAGGGCCTCTGCGTCCATTGTTTTTTGAGGAAAAGTGTTCCACAGACATTCAACCTTCTGCAAAAAGAATTGTTGTGTCATCTTTGTCTTAAGTGGACAATTCCTTTTTTGTTTTAAACAGCAATGTCCAATCTGGATTTTCATGCAACACATCTTGCATCAAGTCATCTGTTACCTGTTCTAAACTCCAACAATCTTTCTACTGCTTCCAATACATTTACATTCTTCCTATAAATAGGGAAAATCATACTCTACCCAGTACTCCAGATGTGGTGTCACCAATTCCTTGTATAACAAGCAAAACCTCCCCATGTTTGCATTTCATAACTCTTAGAATAACCACTAAAATTTACTCAGCCTTTCTAATTACTTGCTCTCCGTGCATTCTATCCTTTTGTAGTTTATGCACCAGGACACCCAGATCCCTCTGCATCTTGGACCTCTACAAGCTTATATAATTTTTCATTCTTCAGAAATGGATAATTTCACATTTATCCATATTATGCTCCAATTTACTAGATCTTTTCCCCATTCACTTAATCTATCTTATATTTGTTTTTGTATCATCCTTATGTCCTCTTCACAACTTACTTTCCTACTTACATTTGTGTCGTCAGCACATTTACCTACCACACCTTCAGTCCCTTCATCCAAGTCACTTATGTAATTTATAAGTTAATTCCCCAAATCCAATCCCTTTGGCACACAACTCAGGCAAAAAAGCCATTTATGCCTACTCTTTGCATCCTATTAACCAGCTAATTTTGTGCTGTTTATTTCCTGTTAGCCAGTCAGTCCTATATCCATGTCAGTGATAATGTGTTAACCTATAAATTTAGCTTGTTTTGCATGTTTGAGTTTTATATAAATAAGAAGGGCTTGAATTTATATAGTGCTTTTCGTGACCAAGAAATTCATCAGTTTGCAATCACTTAATACATTGTGTGAAATATGTAGCATTCTTGAATGGCTTCACATTAATTTTAATTTTAAGGTGTTATCTCTTCTTCATTCCGACATTAGAGTAGGTCTCTGTATCTACCCAAACATCTTTAGTCATAATTCAGTTATATCAACCCTTAATGGAAATAAAAGCTGAGATAATACAGCTTATTTTCACAAGTATACTTAAGCAGAATTCCTGCCTGTTGCTATGCATTTTGAGCAATCCAATTCAGGTACTTCAGATTTATTTTGTTGAGAAATAACATTTCACTGAGCTGTAGAATTTGATATTGGCTGGCTTTGTGTTTTTCTTCTGTAAGTGGAACGGGAGGAAGGGCTTTGAGTGGGTCCCGTTATCCAGACCACCTTCCTGCAAAGTACTTGACAGTGTTATGAGCTTTTAAAATTACTGTTATTGCAAAGTGTATTATGTCATAGAGTAATAGAGATTTACAGCATGGAAACAGACCCTTCAGTCTAACCCATCCATGCCCACCAGATATCCGAACCCAATCTAATCCCATCTGCCAGCACCCGGCCCATATCCCTCCAAACCCTTCCTATTCATATACCCATCCAAATGCCTCTTAAGGGTTGCAATTGTACCAGCCTCCACCACTTCCTCTGGCAGCTCATTCCATACACGTACCACCCTCTGGGTGAAAAACTTTCCCCTTAAGTCTCTTTTATAGCTTTCCCCTCGCACCCTAAACCTATGCCCTCTAGTTCTGGACTTCCTGACACCAGGAAAAAGACTTTGCCTATTTACCCTATCCATGCCCCTCATAATTTTGTAAACCTCTATAAGGTCACCCCTCAGCCTCCAACGCGTCAGGGAAAACAGCCCCAGCCTGTTCAACCTCTCCCGATAGCTCAAATCCTCCAACCCTGGCAACATCCTTGTAAATCTTTTCTGAACCCTTTCAAGTTTCACAACACCTTTCCGATAAGAAGGAGACCAGAATTGCACGCAGAATTCCAACAGTGGCGTAACCAATGTTCTGTACAGCCGCAACATGACCTCCCAACTCCTATACTCAATACTCTGACCAATAAAGGAAAGCATACCAAATGCCTTCTTCACTATCCTATCTACCTGCGACTCCACTTTCAAGGAGCTGTGAACCTGCACCCCAAGGTCTCGTTCAGCAACACTCCCTAGGACCTTACCACTAAGTGTATAAGTCCTGCTAAGATTTGCTTTCCCAAAATACAGCACCTCGCATTGTCTAAATTAAACTCCATCTGCCACTTCTGAGCCCATTGGCCCATCTGATCAAGATCCTGTTATAATCTGAGGTAACCCTCTTCGCTGTCCACTACACCTCCAGATTTGGTGTCATCTGCAAACTTACTAACTGTACCTCTTATGTGCGCATCCAGATCATTTATGTAAATGACAAAAAGTAGAGGACTCAGCACCGATCATTGTGACACTCGACTGGTCACAGGCCTCCAGTCTGAAAAACAACCCTCCACCACCCAGCTTCTGTATTCTACCTTTGAGCCAGTTCTGTATCCAAATGGCTAGTTCTCCCTGTATTCCATGAGATCCAACCTTGCTAATCAGTCTCCCATGGGGAACCTTGTCGAACGCCTGACTGAAGTCCATATAGATCACATCTACTGCTCTGCCCTCATCAATCTTCTTTGCTACTTCTTCAAAAAATTCAATCAAATTTGTGAGACATGGTTTCCCATGCACAAAGCCATGTTGACTATCCAAAATCAGTCCTTGCCTTTCCAAATACATGAAGAAAGTGAGATCTGCAGCTGCTGGAGATCAGAACTGAAAATTTGTTGCTGGAAAAGCGCAGCAGGTCAGCCAGCATCCAAGGAGCAGGAGAATCGACGTTTCGGGCATGAGCCCTTCAGTAGGAACCCTGAAGAAGGGCTCATGTCCGGAAGCGTCGATTCTCCTGCTCCTTGGATGCTGCCTGACCTGCTGCGCTTTTCCAAATACATGTTCATACTGTCCCTCCTGATTCACTTCTCTATTTTCCCACAGACTTCTTGGGTACACCTGATCAGGTCCTAAGGATTTATCCACCTTTACCCATTTCAAGGCATCCAGCACTTCCTCCTCTGTAGTCTGGACATTTTGCAAGATATCATCATCTATTTCCCTACAGTCTATATCTTCCATATCCTTTTCTACAGTAAATACTGGTGCAAAATATTCATTTAGTGTCTCCCCCATTTTCTGTAGCTCCACACAAAGGTTACCCTTTTGTCCTTAAGGTATTTGTAAAAACCCTTTTGGATTCTCCTTAATTCTATTTGCCAAAGCTATCTCATGTCCCCTTTTTTGCCCTCCTGATTTCCCTCTTAAGTATACTCCTACTTTCTTTATACTCTTCTAAGGATTCACTTGATCTATCCTGTCTATACCTGACATATGCTTCCTCCTTTTTCTAAACCAAACCCTCAATTTCTTTAGTCATCCAGCATTCCCTACACCTACCAGCCTTCCCTTTCACCCTAACAGGAATATACTGTCTCTGGATTCTCGTTATCTCATTTCTGAAAGTTTCCCATTTTCCAGCCGTCCCTTTACCTGCGAACATCTGCCCTCAGTCAGCTTTTGAAAGTTCTTGCCTAATTGCCTTCCTCCAATCTAGAACTTTAACTTTTAGATCTGGTCTCCTGTTCCATCACTATTTTAAAACTAATACAATTATGGTCACTGGCCCCAAAGTTCTCCCTCACTGATACCTCAGTCACCTGCCATGCCCTATTTCCCAAGAGTAGGTCAAGCTTTGCACCTTCTCCAGTAGGTACATCTACAGTCTGAATCAGAAAATGTTCTTGTACACACTTAAATTTCTCTCCATCTAAACCCTTAACACTATGGTAGTTCCCGATCTATGTCTGGAGAGTTAAAATCATTTACCATAGCCACCCTCCTATTCTTACAGATGTCTGAGATCTCCTCACAAGTTTGTTTTTCAATTTCCCTCTGACTATTAGGGTGTCTATAATACAATCCCAATAAGGTGATTATCCCTTTCTTATTTCTCACTTCCACCCAAATAACGTCCCTGGATGTATTTCCAGAAATATCCTCCCTCAGCACAGCTGTAATGCTCTCCCTTATCAAAAATGCCACACCCCCTCCTCTCTTGCCTCCCTTTCTGTCCTTCCTGTAGCATTTGTATCCTGGAACATTAAGCTGCCAGTCCTGACCATCCCTGAGCCATGTTTCTGTAATTGCTCTGATATCCCAGTCACATGTTCCTAACCATGCCCTGAGTTAATCTGTCTTCCCTGTTAGGCCCCTTGCATTGAAATAAATGCAGTTTAATTTATTAGTCTTACCTTGTCCCTGCCTGCCCTGACTGTTTGACTCGCTTCTGTTCTCAACTGTACCAGTCTCAGATTAATCTCTTTCCTCACTGTCTCACTGGGCGCCCTCTCACCTTACTAGTTTAAATCCTCCCGAGCAGTTCTAGCAAACTTCCCTGCCAGTATATTAGTCCCCTTCCAATTTAGGTGCAATCTATTCTCCTTGTACAGATCACTTCTAACCCAAAAGAGATTCCAATGATCCAAAAATGTGAATCCTTCTCCCATACACCAGCTCCTCAGCCATGCATTCATCTGCTCTGTTCTCCTATTCCTGCCCGTAGCACTGGGAGTAATCCAGATATTACTACCCTTGAGGACCTCCTTTTTAAATTTCTGCCTAACGCTCTGTAATCTCCCTTCAGAATCTCATCCTTTTCCTTTCCTATGTCGTTGGTTCCAATGTGGACAATGACCTCTTGCTGGCCCCTTTACCCCGTGAGAACATTCTGCACCCTCTCTGAGACATCCTTGATTCTGGCACCAGGGAAACAACACAACATTCCGCTTTTTCTTACTGGCCACAGAAACGTGCCTACCTCTCTTACCCTTCCTGGAGTTAACCCATCTCTATGACTATATCTGAGACTTTCCCCCCTTCCTATAACTGCCATCCATTACATACTGTTGCTGTTGCAAATTCCTCATCGCTTCTAACTGTCTCTCCAACCAATCCATTCGATCTGATCAGGTTCGCATCCAATAGCATTTATGGCAGATATAATCTGCAGTAATCCTTAAATTCTCTTTAAACTCCCACATCTGACAAATAGTACATATCACTGCAAAGGCCATTTTTGCTCCTTCACAATATACAGACCCAGAAAATAACATTGTCTTATTCCTCTACAGAACACTGCCCCAGGTTAAATTAATAGTTATGACTTATATTTTAAGTTTAATCAAGAGACTTATCTCCAAAAGCATATAATTAAGAAAGAACCCACTCTACACACTACTGCAGCCTTTCTATTGGACACAGTTAAAACAACGATGAACTTATCTGATTCTGTGTTGTGAACTTGGCCCAAACTCCAAGATCAGTTGTGAATTTCACTATTTGTTAATTTCTCCAGATGCACTCCGATGTCCAGCGATACATGAATTCAAAAACAGCAAAGGCAGTAATTGTGCAGGTTTTTTTTCTCTCCCTCTCTCTCCTGCACTGTCCTCACCATTGCTTCCTTTGTCTGTTCTTCTCCTTTTTTTTCCCCCAAAGCTCCAAAACAATGCAATAGCATATAAAACAGTAATTGCTGCTCCTGGAATTCAAGAAATCACCTCCAGCACCTAAAATATCTCAAAAAAAGGAACAGTTGTTACAGTCAGAAATTTTTCCCATCCTCCATCTTGGATTACCCAGAAAGTTTAAAACTCTAGGTACTCGCTAAGAGAGTAAAGCCCCATGAAAAGATTCTGTGTTTTTTTTTAGTTTCTTCAGTGAGTGTAGTGTACTGAGCTTTGAGTATTGACTTGGGGGCGAAAAGCATAGAAATCTTGGTATTTTGGGGCTCTTGTGCACAGTGATAGTCTCTACCTCCAAGCCAGAAGGCCCACGTTCAGGTTCCACCTGTCCCAGAGCTTTGCCATCACATGTCTGAAGAGGTCAATTTGAAAAAAAAAGACATTTGGCATGGATATGGTCTAATTTTTGTCTCTTGCCTACTAACATGTTTGTAGACACACACCAACAGATTCAAGAACAGCTTCTTCCCTGTTGTTATCAGACATCTGAATGGACCTATATAGTCATAAAGATGCATAACATAGAAACAGACCCTTTGGTCCAATTCGTCCATGCCAACCAGATATCCCAACCCAATCTAGTTCCACCTGACAGCACCTGGCCCATATCCCTTCAAATCCTTCCTATTCATATACCCAGCTAGATGCCTTTTAAATGTTGCAATTGTTCTAGCCTTCACCACTTCCTCTGGCAGCTCATCCCACACACGTACCACCTTCTGCGTGAAAAAGTTGCCCCTTAAGTCTCTTTTATATCTTTCCCCTTTCACCCTAAGCCTATGCCCTCTAGTTCTGGACTCCCCGACCCCAGGGAAAAGACTTTGCCTATTTATCCTAACCATGCCCCTCATGATTTTATAAAGCTCTAAAAGGTCATCCCTCAGCTCTAGGGAAAACAGCCCTAGCCCACTCAACCTCTTCCTATAGCTCAAATCCTCCAACCTTGGCAACATCCTTGTAAATCTTTTCTGAACCCTTTCAAGTTTCACAACATCTTTCCGATAGGAAGGAGACCAGAATTGCTTGCAATATTCCAACAGTGGCCTACCAATGTCCTGTACAGCTGCAACATGACCTCCTAACTCCTGTACTCAGTACTCTGACAAATAAAGGAAAGCAGACCAAACACCTTTGTCACTATCCTATCTACCTGCGACTCAACTTTCAAGGAGCTGTGAACCTTCACTCCCTCAAATATTAAAGTTGATCTCTCTCTCTCTGCACCTTCTCTATTGCTGTAAACTTTTGCATTCTGTTCTATTACCGTGATATACTTAAGGTATGATTTTCCTGGATAGCATGCAAAACAATAGTTTTCACTTTATCTCCATGCATGTGACAATAATAAAATCAAAACAAGTCAATTCGGACAAAAACAGTTCAGCATGAGCCCAACCATGTGTAACAAAGCTGAAAAATATGTTGCTGGAAAAGCGCAGCAGGTCAGGCAGCATCCAAAGAGCAGGAGAATCGACGTTTCGGGCATAAGGCCTTCAGCTTATGCTCGAAACGTCGATTCACCTGCTCCTTGGATGCTGCCTGACCTGCTGTGCTTTTCCAGCAACACATTTTTCAGCTCTGATCTCCAGCATCTGCAGTCCTCACTTTCTCCTATGTCTAACAAAGTCAAAGTAGACTGATTCAGTGCAGACAGTGTAGTGATAGTAATGAGGTCAGTCAGGTGGACCTCATAGAATGAGTTCCCTGATTGGGGCTGTTAATCTGGTCCAGTCAGGAAGCTCCTGCTGACAGATATAAACAGGGAGTTGTCACAGGCCACTCGGGTGTTTCCTTTCTTCCTGGTGGTGGAAATTAAATAAAGATTTGTGCACTTTGTGTCTCTCACTGCGTCTCACACCCGCACACACACACATGGGTGCTGGGGAAAAAATAAGCACTAAAAAAAAGAGAAAAAAAAAGAAAAAGAAATTTAACCAGGAGGTTGATCACACAGCATTGTCCTTTGATGCGAAGGGCAGTGCTTGTCACTGGCCACTCGGGTGAAAAGAAAAAAAAATAAACAGGGAGTTGTCACTGGCCACTCGGGTGTTTCCTATCTTCCTGGTGGTGGAAATTGAATGAAGGTTTGTGCACCTTGTGTCTCACACCTGCACACACACACACCATGGGTGCTGGAGAAAAAATAAGCACTACAAAAGAAAAAAAACAAATAAATAAACATGGAGTGTCAGAGATTCTGTTCACCCTGAGAGCTTGTCAGAGGGAGTTGGGTCAGTGTCAGGGTCTCTTGACATATAAACACAGGATGATTGAATGATGGAATGCCAGCCTCTGAAGTTATTTCAGACAGGAGCCCATGTATTCACTGGATTATGGTTTATGATAAATTGCTTTTCAATATCTACACTTCGAATGAGTTGCAGCATACAAAGTAATGCCTATTACTGCTCCTTTTTGAGTGTCATACACTTGTGTCTTCTCTTCCATATTAGGACTTGCATGGATATGATGCAAAGTCTGACATCTACAGCCTTGGGATCACAGCGTGTGAGTTAGCTAGAGGCCAAGTTCCCTTTCAAGATATGCTGCCCACACAGGTAACCAATTAAGTTTTAATGTAGAGCATTGTACTTTTATATTACATATGATGGGGCCTGACCAATGGATGTAGACGAAAGAGAGAGAAGAAAAGTACTTTCAACTTTCCATTTCTTTCCTCACAGATGCTCCTTCAGAAACTGAAGGGCTCATTGTGTCTAGTGGACCTCAGTTTTCCTCCAGAGGATGTAATGATGAAGAATTATCGCTGCGGAGTGGATTCTGGAATTGGGGAGAGTGTTGCACCCTGCAGCAGGCTAAGGACAAGCGCAAAGGAAGGATCTCGGAGTTCAATGAAGAAAACATTCTCCTCAGCCTTTCACAGCTTTGTGGAGCTCTGCCTACAGAGAGAGCCTGGAAATCGGTGTGTATATTAACTTTTGATTTAGGTTAAATCCATTTCAATATTTCTCTTCCATACACATTTGATGTGTTTTAAGCTAGGTGTCATCTGCCTGTATTCTTTGCCTGCAGCTAGGTATCTTGCCTCTATTTGTATTACATGAAGGGTTGTTTTTGAAGATTTCAAACACATAAATCCATGACTGTCATAGATTTAAACATATCATGTAATTGAAAAAAAATTGCACTTGGGTATCTAGAATCAGTTGCACCAAATCCTTCTGACAAGTGCAATTGGTCCCTTGAATTCAATTAAAGTAAATTAAACCATCTGTCAGTGACTTTGCAGAGGAACTGGTGGACACTACAGCGGTTTGCATTGTAAATATCTAACTGTCTGCTACATCATGGTTAATTTCTCTTGCTAAAATGAATCTAGATCATATTAAATAATGAAGAAGTCTCAGTGGGCTCATGCAGTCTTCCTTCTGTTCTGATTTTGTATGTTCATCATTTAACATATTTGGCTGTTGTGTATTTTTTTTGCAATGACTAATATGATAATCTTATTTTGTATTCAATGAATAATAACCATCTCATCTGTTCCAGACCATCAGCAAGTATGTTGTTGACCCACCCCTTTTTCAGACAGGTGAGTATTGACTCTGGCTTTATTCTGGACTGAAAGAATGTTGAAAGGAGACAGGGGAGGTGGCTTGAATCCTGAAAAAGAGAAAAGAGGGATGAATATAACTGGGTTAAAACAGCTCTTAGATTTCCAGTATATAACAGTTTTTGTAACTGAGTCATAGAATCATAGAGATGTACAGCATGGAAACAGACCCTTTGGTCCAACTCAACCATGCCGACCAGTATCCTAACTTAATCTAGTCCCATATGCCAGCACTTGGCCCAAATCCCTCTAAACCCTTCCTATTCATGTACCCATCCAAATGCCTTGTAAATGCTGTAATTGTACCAGCCTACCACCATTTCCTCTGGCAGCCTCACAGCACCAGGGTCCCAGGTTCAATTCCAGCCTCTGGCGACTGACTGTGTGGAGTTTGCACATTCTCCCCGTGTCTGTGTGGGTTTCCTCTGGTGCTCCAGTTTCCTCCCACAGTCCAAAAATCTGCAGGTCAGGTGAATTGGCCATGTTAAATTGCCCATAGTGTTAGGTGCATCAGTCAGAGGGAAATGGGTCTGGGTGGATTACTGTTCAGAGGGTCCTGTGGACTTGTTGTCCACACTGTAGGGAATCTAATCTAATTTTAAATCCGGACAAAATAGCCATGAATGTAGCCACTAAGGGGGTGCAACTGGACAATGGTGGACCAGCAAATTAAAAAAAAGCTACAGAGTAAATAGGAAACTATTGTCATTTGAAAAACATATCGCATACAAACATATGCAGAAACCCAATGAAAAATATAATAGAGGAAATTAGATTAGATTAGATTACATACATTTACCCCTTACCTAACACTACGGGCAATTTAGCATGGCCAATTCACCTGACCTGCACATCTTTGGACTGTGGGAGGAAACCGGAGAACCCGGAGGAAACCCGCGCAGACACGGGGAGAATGTGCAAACTCCACAGTCAGTCGCCTGAGGTGGGAATTGAACCCGGGTCTCTGGCGCTGTGAGGCAGCAGTGCTAACCACTGTGCCACCGTGCCGCCCAAAGTAGGGGTCTTTAGTAGATCAAAAGAGCCTATGTAATTGCCAAAAGAAATGGCACTGCCAAGGATTCAAAAACATTCTAGAATTCTACAAAGGAAAACAGTATCAAGAAAAGGGAAAATTGACGAGTAAACTATTGAGAAATAAAAATAGACTTGAAAAACTTCTATAGGTATCTAAAATGATTAGTAAAATCCCGTGGGTCCATTACAAGGGGAATTGGGAGAATCTGTAATGTGGCTTTTAAAAATGACAAAGAATGTTAAAAGGACAAGAAATTTCTTAAACGTACCATTGAATTAAGCAAATAGGAAAACGAGGCTCTGCAACACATCAATATTAACAAATGAATCGACAAATGAGATTTAATATATAAATTCCCTGGAACTGATCTACATCCCAGAGTACTAAAAGATAATCATAGAATCTCTACAGGGTGGAAAGAGGTCATTCAGCCCATCAAGTCTACACCAACCCCTGGAAGAGCATTATACCCACACCCAGCTCCTCCACTGCTCCCCCAACCCCATCCCTAATATGAGAGTAACCACATATTTACCATGGCTAATCCATCTCTGGCAAAATAAATATCTTTCTAGATATTTGTCATAATTTAGTTAATTTATAATAAAGAATGCATGTGGTGAATAAAACACAATTTATAAAGAGAGGGCCGGTGAGTGTGGCTTATGAATATCAATAAATTGTGTTGAATTCAACTACTGTGTTACAGAAGCAGATGTACATCCAATATTCATTATTGCAAGCACTCTTTTTGCTCTACACCACTTATTGGCTTGGATTTTCTACTGGCCAGACTGTTGTCATTCCAGCATAGATTGAAGTAGTGCATATGGAATTCCCATCTTAGCAGACTTTGATGGAATTGCCTAGGATATTGAAGATTGCATTGGGCAATTCTTTTGTGTGGAATCCTCAAAGTCTCCATTTAAATTGAAGAACTTGGAGAGTTCTAATGAAATTAGAACTAACCTTGAGAAATTAATCAACTGATCCCAATGATAGCTCTATCATTCTCCACCTAGAACTCCCTCAGCTTCCTTATGTTTCTTCAGATCCTGATCCAACACTTCTTTGCCACTCTGACCCTTAATAGACACCACCTAACCCAGCATGTTCTGTTTTTTCTGGTCTGCAACCAAACTGCCATCAGATCTGACGCAAGCACAGCCCCAATCACCTCTGCCGTTGTACTGGAGCATTCTGGACCTACTTCCCCACCTGCTTCACTCAAGCTAACTTGCTCCTTCATTGCTGCCAGACCAGATCTGACTTGGCAGACCAGATCTGACTTGAAATCCTTGCTGCCAGAACCAATCAGACATGGACCCCCTGCCACTGCACCCCTTCATCACAACCCAAAACCCCCCCTTCCAACCACAACCCCTGCTGTCACACCAGAACCCCTCAGTCTGCTTCGACTTGACCTAAATACTGCTGAATCTCCAGCCAGCACCCTAACATCATACTTAACTGATTTACTTTTTGTTTGATAGCAACTGTCAAAGTGGTTGCCTGGACCTTTAAGTGTAAAAATATTGTGGCTGACTGCAGTAAAAATGGAGAGTGGTTTGCTTTCTACTGACATCTCTGTGTTACAAAGGAGGTATCAAAATGGAAGCATGGTTGCACACTTTCAAAGGAGCAGTGATTGGAATCTCCTCACAGTAATGTTCTTTCATAAAGCTGAAGGGCTGGAGAGAGTCAGATGTACAGCATGGAAACAGACCCTTTGGTTCAGTTCATCCATGCCGACCAGACACCGTAAATTAACCTATTCCCATTTGCCAGCATTTGGCCCATCTCTCTCTCGACCCTTCCTCTTCATGTACTCATCCAGGTACCTTTTAAATGTTGTAATTGTACAAGCCTCCTCCTCCACTCGTTGGGAAATGCTGACAAATGTTTTACTTAGTGCAAAAGTTTGAATCTAGAGAACTTTATCTCTTGCATTGGTGACTTGCTTTTGTCATTTTGAAAGCCCAAACTTTTGCAGAGTATCTCACTGTAATTGGCTTTAATTTTCCCTCTTTCTCTGTGTGTGTCTCTCTCTCTCTCTCTCTCTCTCTCTCTCTACAGGTTAAGAAACAGACCAAAAAGACACTGATTAGTTTGCTTCAACCAGCAGTGCCACTGTCTGGTTCTCCAGCCAAAGAAATGCCACAGTCGCAGGTGGATGGTTCAATCAGTCCCTTACAAGGGCTCGATGGTGGCTGGGAATTTTGAATTTTCTTGTTATCTTCCAACTTTTCTCCCTGATCATATATATGAAAAAAGCAAAATGGGCTTGAATTGGAGACAACTTAAGTCAGTTGCCCATTAAGGTGACTGAAAGTGTGGAAAATGATCTTGCATCAAATTGGGTATTTGTCATTACTACCCAAGTATGTAACTTTGTACATTGTACAAAATGTTCTTGATCTCCTTCTCTTCTGTAAATAGACTATACATTTACACAGCTTAATCCAAATTGATCCTTCAGTCCAATTGGATTTATTTTCTAGTTCAATGTTAGATTATTGCCTTGAAACTGGCTGCATGTACAAGTGCATAAATATATTTTTGAACATATCTTTGTACTTTCTTTACAGGTTTAACGGTAAAGTTCAGGCTAAATGTGTTAGAGAGCATGCTGATTTGATGCTTTAGTGAGCTCTCTATGCCCTAGACGATTAAATACAGATTTGGGTTTGCAGTTTCCGGTTGAGTTTCTAATTTTCTTGGGATTTAACATTAGGCTTAGATGGGCACTAAACATAGCAAGAAAAACACTGAGCAGAAGTTGAGAGAGAGGAGTGCAAATGAAGGTTACACTGAAGCATTCTCATCTATTTGCTTAGGCGAGGACCTTTTCTCCTAGGTTAGTGGAAGAAGAGGTTTACAAAGTATTAGTGCTGTGTGCTTCTGTTGTTTGAAATGGGACCCAAACTTTAAAGATGTGTGCATTGTGTTTATACTATATTTTGCATTGTTTAACAAGAGTGTACACAGTGCCTTCAATCTATTCTTGATGTGAGATGTAAATTACTGTAAAACCTGGCTATTATTGGATATTGTGTGGAAGGATGAAAATTTCAATTGGTCCTGAAATTTGGTTTTGGGTTCAGACCCTCCCTTTTAACACAAACCTGAAATTAATGCGGATTTTTTTTCAGGTTAATACCACTAGCTGATTTTTCCAGTGGAACCCATCTTCATGAGCAAAGTACTTTATTTAAATATAAGGTATTTAACCAGTTCAACCAGTTGATTTGTGGTAATGACTAGATTGTTTGATTGGGGGTGGGAAGGGTTTTGTTTGCAGGACCTATACTGATGCTATACCTGATTAGCAAGATATGTCGTACAGATGAGGATGAAAAGAAAGTTGCAAATAACCATAAGGCAGACAAGAATTTAGTTGAGGAAGTGAGACCATTCACATTGGGTTTGAGAAAGTCATCAGAATATTTTTGGAATTGGGCATATTACATGTGGAGGAGGAAGGGAATTTCGGTGTCCATTTTCACATAACCAAATATTAATTGGAAGGTAAAAGAGCACTAATGGAATGTGAATCTTTTTCACAAGGGTTGGAATTCAAAAGTGAGGCTTCACTTGGATCAAACTTGAAATCTCATCTGCTGTACTTTTGAGATTTGGGCATTTGTCATAACTCAGGAAAGATATAAAATTGGCTTTAGAACTAGTTCAATGCAGAATCACCAGAAAGATCTAGGGCTAAAAGAGGAAATTGGGGTGAAATTGCACAAACCTATATGTAACCTGTTCAGTTTAAATGGTTGAAGTTTGAATTAATGGGTGTGTAATCATGACCTCATGGGGCTAACTTTAAGTGTGGCCTGAAGTGTCTCTGTTGTTTAACACCAGTAAAATAGCCCTTCCGCTATCAGTTGTCAAAGGAGCAGGAATTATTCACATTTTATATTTTGCCAAAGTAAAATAAGTTCCTGATTGTTTAACTTTATGTATAACTGAACTTTCTTACTGATAAATAGTTTAGTCATTTCCTTTTGAAGTTTGCAGATGGGTTCACCTTTAGTATAAATCCTTCTAAAAGATTTTTTATTTTCTCTTTTTGTAAAATCAGGGTCTTCCAAGTATCTTGGTATCCTAGTTAAATGCTGAATTTCTTTCAGAGAATAAATGTTTTTCTATCTTTTTTGAGGTTACTATTGATGTTTTTAAACAGATTGCTAACAAAAAACTTACTGGTCTCAAATGTAATCTTATTCTCTGTCCAGTAAAGAATATTTAGCGTCTCAGATAAACACTCAGCTAGAGGAGGCCATTAATATTTGAAGCCTACTCTGCCACTTACTAAGATCGTGGCAAACTGATTATTGTGTCCATTTCATCCTCCTATCTGCATCCCCTCAGAACCTTGACTGCGATGTCTATCAAAAATGTATTTCTGTCAGATTCAAGTAAACTCAGTGACCAGAGTCTAGAGCTTTCTAAAGACAAATCTACAGTCCAGTGACCCTCTGAGTGAAAACATTTCTGCTGATACCCATATTAAATGTGAGACTTCTTGCTGTTAAACAGTGTTGGTGGTAGTTCTTGTAAGTACCATGGAGTGAACATTCCACTTTGGTTCCAATTGCAATCAAAATTGGACTAATTTTTGAAAAAGAATATACAATGTAAGTTTCTGGTCAAGCTCATGTGCATGTTGTACATGAATGAATGCAACCAGGCAGTATATTATAGTATAAAAGTTTATTTATCTTACTCTCATTAAGATATGTTCCCTGATTAAATTTAAGAGCAGTGCTGTCCAACTGGAGAGCCATGTTTCAATTTTTTGTCTTATTCAGGAGGGCTGGTCAGCAAATTTCAGACGGATAAGATTTGGCATAGCAGTAAATGTGACATTTTGAAGGAAATGTCTAAAGCAATGCATTAATAATTTTAATAACTGAATAAATAACAAACTTGGCTAATGGAAAATATTAGGCAGCAGAGGTAACTAATAAAATTCTTTTAGCCACTCTGATTAAGAAACAGAGCTGAAGAGAAACAGAAGCTCTATCTCAAGCATATATTCCCACTCACTCCCATCTACACATGCCTGTGTGTGCACATTCCCTTCTGTGCATACACACACACTCTCCTGCATGTGCTTTCATACACTTAGTCATGCCGTTTCCCACACAACACTCTCACTCCCTCTTTTTTGCCCAAGCATGCACAGTTTCACTCCCTCACTCTCTACACACACACTGTTGCATTCCTGTACACACTTTGTGGACTTTTGAAATGTTGTATTGGCTGCAGTGCTTTGGGAGCAGTGAAGGGATGAATGTCATCTTTCCTGGCCCACTCAGTACTCCCAGACTCATCCCCCCAACCTGTCCAGCAGGTGTTCTGTCCCTTGCCTATCCTCCTCATGATGGGGTCATCACTTCCCTAAACAGTTGCATGCATCTGACCTTTATATTTATGCTGCTGCAAGTTGTTTTAAACTTTCTTTTACTTCATTTCTGCCACAAAATCTTAATGAATATAAGCTGGCTTATTGCCCCGAGGCCTCTTCAAATTTACCAGTTGCGATAGAAAGTGGATAGTCCATGACACTGCCACAGGACAGTTGGTTCTGCTCAATATATATTTTTTTCCTTCCAACCAGCAAACTGGAAAAACAAAAAAAAATCAGAAATCTTGAAATGAGAAAGACTGTTCACCCACCATTGCTGCTGCTCCAACACCAGCATCTCTGCATCACGTCCACAGTCCAGGACAGACCACCTTGAGGGTGGTCACCCTCAAAGATATTTACATCCCTACCTCCAGTCAAACAGACACATCTATGACAGAGCTGAAAGCTTTCATCAATAGCACCTTCCACAACCACCATGTATCTCAAAATGCTTACTTGTCTCATTTTCCAAGTGTAGTCAGTATAGGAATAAGTACTGTAATCTTCAATCATTAGGAAACAACCTAATATTTAGAGTATTCTCGAATATCAGTAAAACATCAAAGGCATTTGAACAACTTTAATATGCAGCAACACTGTGTTACTAAGTATTTGTGATAGGGTTAAGCTATAACAACGATCATAATAGGCTTCCAGTAGATAAGGAGTACTAGATAATAGCTTGTGATATATAGGGCATACATGCTTAAGACGGACCAAATAAACAGGGTGTCACAGAGGTTCTTGTGAGTAGGATGTATTCTACATTTTACTGCCAAATATAATTTTATTTGTCACGCACCTGGTGATATGTAGTGAAAGGAAACAAATTTTGAAAAGCAGATAAAACACACAAATGTTTTATTTGTTGACAAGACTGTTTTCAACTTAAGAGCAATCTGACTTCGTCTTGAATATCTTGCATTTACAACTTTTAAGTTCTGTGTATGCCATAAAGTTGTCGATAAAGGGACAAATCCTTCACACAAGCCTGAAGGAATTTATATTTAATACTGATACTCAATGAAGGCCTATTTATTGGAATGATTCAATATAACATATTTCAGTTGTTAACTTTATGTCCAATGGGCCCCTTCTGTTGGAGATACGTAAACCTAATTGTCGAGTGTGTTTTATATTTTTAAAAAACTGTTAAATTGAAAAGTAAATTTAAGCTTTGCTCATTTTATTCTGCAAACGAAAGTGCCTTAAAATTTTGCTATGATTTAATGTGATAGCTTATGGAAAGTTGCACTTTAAAAAGGAAACTTATTCCAGGATCAACACAAGTAATGCTGAAGTTTGTATCTTGCTGTGGACCACCTATTTTTCTTGTATAATTGTATGACTGTAAGCACAATATATAACTTGTATAAAATGCAATAAAACAACTTGTGGAATGTGTTGCTAAACTCATGAGTGGCTGTGGGTGATTGATGCGTGAAAGCAGAATAATCATTTTTTTAGCACTGAAGACGTTAGGTACGTCCAAATCGTTTTCTTGAAGCAGAGATTGAAAGGGGACCTGATGGAGGTGTATAGGGGTATGGACAGGTTGGATAGGAAGTAGCTGTTACCCTTGGATGAAGTTGGTAATGAGGGGCATGATTTTCAAGTGAAAGGCAGTGGTTTGAGAGTGCATTTGAGGAAAGTCTTTTCCATCCAGACACTGGAGGGAATATGGAATGCATTGCCTGGGAGGGTAGGAGCGGTGGAAGCCTCAATCTTTTAAAAAGGACAAGGATGAGCACTTGAAATGTCTTAACTTTCATGTTTATGAACCAAGTGCTGGAAAGTGGGATTAGTATAGATAGGTCAGCATAATCTCAATGGGCCAAATGGCTTCTCCTCTGCTGTATGTCTGAGACATGTCATGATGCTGGCTGTGTTTGTTGACAAGTGCTTAAGATCCTGACTTTTAAAACAAAAGCATCTAATTTCAGTCAATTTTGTTGGTTTTGGTGAGAGGTAAAGGAACCTTTTTAAACATTTTAATTTTACACTCCTATATATTTAGTCCATTCCCTAAGAAGAACAGCACAGTTGGTTTGTTGAAAATTATTTTTTTGTGGTAACCATTTTTTTCCTGGTAGAGATGACCTAATACACTTGTTGTATTCTGGTGTGATTGAATGGTTTGGACTGCAACCTCTTTGCTTGTGATCATTTGTCAGTGTGCTAGGAGTTCACTATACTACTTTTAATCAGAGAATTATCTAAAATTATTACTATCTCAAAGGTCCAATTGTATAAATACATCCGGCTGCTTTTCTACAATGAGTTGCATTCATTTAATGCCTTTTAGAACCTCAGGATATCTCAAAACATTTTATAACCAATAAAGTACTTTTGACATGTTGCATGAGAAAACCTTGCAGTTAGTTTGAATGTAGGAAGCAGTTGCAAACAACGTGATAGGTCATGTTTTTGGCATGTTGATTGAGCTATAAATACCGAGAGTCAAACAGCATAACAACAAACCTTTCAATCCATTAGGCGAAAGTGTGCACTGCAGATGCTGGAGATCAGAGTTAAGATTAGAATGGTGCTGGAAAAGCACAGCAAGTCAGGCAGCATCCTCAGAGCAGGCAAATCAGTCCACTGCCAAGCCACTCTGAGAACTCCTACTTCTCGAGTTGTACCATGTCATCTTTCCCACCCACCTGAGAGGGCAGACAGGACTTCAGTTAAATATCACAGCCAAAAGATGGCAACTTGGACAGTAAAAGATTTCCTAATTATGGGAGTATCATATGTTAATTTTTGTACTTTATTCTCTGGAGCTGGACTTGATTTTCAGTATTGATATATTTTCTAACCAACCTGTTCAGAGGTCTATATTACACACCTCTAGAGGAGTTGAACCTGGGGCTCCTGGTCCAGAGGTAGGGATACAAGGACTGCACCACGAGAGCAGACTTTATAATTAAAGTCTGGCATGGAAGCCAGCAATATTTCCAGTGAGGTAATTGAATCTGCAACCTTGGTGTCAGCACCATGCTGCTGAGCTAGCCAGGCAACATGGTCAACCTGTTCAGAGGCAAGAGGCTCAATACTCACAGTTGACACATGTTGGTATTTGCAAGTCTGCTATTGTACCATGGCTGTGACTAACTTCACAATTATTTATCACTTGCTCTGCCAATCTTTTCAGAAACATACAGATGACGGAAGCCTCCATCCTCCCCATTAAAGTTAACAGTTGAATGATACAAGAGCATTTTCCACAGCCAGGTATTTATTCCGTTAGGAAGTTAGTTGCCAAACAAAGTAATTGGTGAATGTATGTAATTTTAATGTCTCAAGCATATCTTAAGCAGTTGAACATAACAGAATGCTTTGCCTAAGCATTTAGCGTAGCATTCGTAAGTAAAATAACTAAGTGGAATAGTTGGGAACAAAGTTGCTTTTCTACCTGTTTAAACATGAAATACATTCAAGCCTTGTGCATTTTATGAATCACCTGCAAGCTTAGGAAACCTGTTACATTATTTTCTGCATTGCCATGCCTTGGCTAAAGTTAGCATCTTAGCCAATTAGTACTGCTATTCCATAAATTGTTGTAATAAGTTTTTAAATTTATACATTCCTACTTTTGCCCTGACGAGTACAAAGGAAAAAGTTCCAGCAACTCTGTCTTTTCAGCAAGATTCAAAACTACATTCTGTTCAAGATTCAAGCTACAATTAACATTACACCCTGTAGATTTATCAAAGTCAAAATACGAACACAAGACACCACCCTATCTCAGAAAATGATTACATAGAGAAATTTAAGTCATAGTGCATCCTTAGGTTTTCAGCAAAAACCTGCCCCCTCCTTGGCAGCTATCTTGTATTGCAGGTAACTGTATTCCACCATCTTTGGCATCTTTCTTTTTAGAATGGTTTTTGTGATGATGTCTTCTAGGCTACCACTTCACCATCACTTACCTGGGTAACTTGCTTGTGAGGTATCATGCTAGCTATACCTTCTGCATCAACACCCCAGAGACAGACTGTATTATCTATACAGAGCATATTCAATGCGTTCCAAATCCAGCCTTTCCACAGAAGGCTCATCCTTTCATACATATCTGCACATTGTCTGTTATTGGGAGTGGGGAAAAAGTGAGGTTCGTAGATGCTGGAGATCAGAGTCGAGAGTGTGTTGCTGGAAAAGCACAGCAGGTCAGACAGCATCTGAGGAACAGGAGAGTTGACCTTTTGAGCCGGAGCCCTTCATCAAGAAATCAGGAGTGCCCCTTTGTGGATCCTGCCTTCACTTTGTGATTTTTTTTTTATCGACTGCTTTCTCTTGTCCTAATACACTTCTGTGCATTTTAAAGCCCAGGGTGCCTAGCTTTCGGTCTGTCACCACTACTTCAGGAAACAAAATAACTTTTCTACATCTGTTACCAGTTTTCAAATGATCCCTTTCTTTTTTAAATAAAGGGAATAATAATCAGTACTGAAGTTCTTTTTGTCTATTTCACCTCATAATGAGTACAGAAAAAGTATGTGACTAAAATGTATTCAATGCCTGGCTTTTCTGTAACTTTGAACATTGTTTAAAGATTACTGATTGAACTAAACCAACTAAACTAGAATTATTGGAAGGGATTAGCAAAATAGAATTAATTAAAGATTACTTTTTTGATGTCTTTTTTAAAATTATGATTCTCATCGCTAATCCCTGACCACTAGTGATTAGCATTAAGTTCTAAATATTGTCTGTTCTTTAAATAGGACAAGGCTACCTTGTAATTTTCTGATTAGGTAAAATTCAATTCAGGAGAAGTGCTGGCCTATGAAGGGAGGAGCAATTAATACTGGCAGGAAGGAAGAATATTCCTTACTTTTGAAGTTTAATTTTTTTCTCTATATAATAATGCTTTGCCAGGCTCTGAAACAAAGAGTACTATCTACACCATGTTACTACTGAGAGATGCTAGACTCACCATTGAATCCTAAGCACCTAGTGTCATTCATGGTCATTCGCTCCCTTGACTTGTTGGAACTTTGGCTTGAAAGTTTGGGGACAGCTTCTTGGTGTTCATGTCGGTATGAGCTGATTGTAGCTTTACTGGCTGTCTTGCCAGATTTAACACTGAGCACAAGGGAAATATGGAAAAGCTGCAAACCCTCTGCCATCTGCAATCAATGTTGCAGCAGTTGTGTAGGAATCCTATAAGCTAATGAACCCACATTATGTCAAGTCAAGTCATCTCAAGTTAAAAGATTGAGAGAGAGAGAGATGGTCAATACAGGGATTAGAGTGTATTATTTATCCCTCCAACTCCATTTTGATTTAGTTCCTACCCTCCCTATTTTTGTTGTTGTCTTGCCCTGGAAGGCAGTGATTATTAATTATTCTTTTAATTGAAGTAGGTGATTCAGTGGTGAGTGTATATATTTTAAAAAAGGCTTTGTGAAAAACTGTAATGTATACAGAGGAAAAGAATTTTAAAAATCCAAGATGGAACTATTTCATTGGTGAAATTTTGTTCCAGTGATGCTGCAAAGTCTTCTGCACTGATTGGAGAATTGCTGAGAGAACTCTGTGTTACTTCTGTTTGGGAGAAAATTAACTCTAGGAAGATCTTAGCTACCATCAGTTCTGAGGAAGAGACACTGGACCCGAAACATCAACTCTGATTTCTCTTCACAGATGCTGTCAGCCCTGCTGAGCTTTTCCAGCAATTTCTGTTTTTGTTTCTGATTTACAGCATCCACAGTTATTTTGGTTTTTATTTGGTTTAAAGCTTCCTTGTGTTTATAAACTCGAGACATAGTGTATAAAAGCAAGGAAGTGCAAATCATTGGTCAGACCACATTTGGAATATTGTGTTCAGTTCTGGACACCTTATTTTAAAAAAAGGCATTAAAGCCCTGTAGAGAGTGCAAAAGATATTTACTAGAATGATACTAGGAATGAGGGATTTTAGATATGAGGAAAAATGAGAGAAATTGGGTTTATTCTCTTTGGAGCAGAGAAGATTAAGAGATGACTTTATTGTTCAGAATTATGAACAATTTTGACAGGTTATAGAAGTATATGCTATTTCCATTAGTAGATAGATAAGGAACTAGGGGTCACGATTTCAAGATTGTCAGCAAGAGAGCGAGGAGTGAGATGAGGAAAAATGTCTTTATTCAGAGTTGTGAGGATTTGGGAGAGTATGGAGGTGGATTCTGTTGGAGGTTTTAAGAGAGCTGGTGTATATATTTGAAACTGATGAATTTAGAGGGCTGTGGAGATTGGGCTGCCCAGTGTGACTAGATGGGTAGCTCGTATGGGAGCCAGCACAGGTATGAGTTGGATGCCTTCTTCTGTACGATTCTATAATCTTGGAGCATAGTTTTCCAATGGCAGGAATGTAGATTTAACCAACTACATTGGGCCAACAAAAAGGCGAAGTGGTGGTGAGTTTGATCGGTTGGGTGCAGGTACTGGGAGGCTGTGGAGAAATTAATTGCCATAAGATATAGGAGCAGAAGTAGGCCATTCAGCTGCTCTACCAGTCAATGGCTGATCCCATAATCCTCAATTCCACTTTCCTGCCTTTTCCCCTCTCTCCTTGATTCCCTTATTGACGAAAAATCTGTATCATTTGGAATCTGTAGCTTAGTTGTAAGTGATAGAACTGAACTAAAATTTGTCAAGTCAGTAAAACTGTCTATAACTAACAATATCAAACCAGGTTAGGTCGGGATGGCAGGATAGGTATTGTAAATTAACTGCAGTGTGAGAGCACAAATTGGTGGATGTCAGGAAATCCCCGGTAACCTATATCTACATTGAATTTCAGTACAAATTTTAGTGAATAGGGGTCTGTGCCGCAAATGTTGCAATGCTTTGGGAAGGAGGTGAGTATACAAAATATTGGTGAAGTAGGGGAAAGTGGAGTTTGATGGTTAACTAGCAAGAAATAGGTCAAAATTGCAGTGAGAGGCTGTTTCACAGAATCAGAATTGTTGAGGTGCAGAAAGGGGGCCATGCTGCATCAGCCTTCAGACTGGGCATTGTGACTTAGTGTCACCTTCCTGCCTTTCCCATAACCCTGAATACTGTTTCTACTTAAGCAATCATCCAATGTCCTCTTGATTGAACCTCCCCCACCATATTTCCAGGCATAGCACTCTCGACTCTAAATAGTCACAGTGTGGAAAAGGTTTTTCTCGGATTGCATTTGCTTCTTTTGCAAATTGCCTTATCTCTGTGTCCTCTGGTTCTCCATCCTTTTGAGCAGGAGCAGTTTCTCCCTGTCTACTTTGTCTAGCTCCCTTGTGATTTTGAAAGTTTCTTTTATATCTGCCTGCTGCTTTCTCCTCTACAAGAAAAACTATCATAACTTCTCCAATCTATCCAAATATCTTGAAGTTTCAAATCCCTGGAAATATTCTCAAAACCTCCTTCAGCACTTTCTTCAAAGCCTCTCATTCTTCCCAAAGTGTAGTGTCCAAAAACAGTAGACAGCCAAGGTCTAATCAGTGTCTTATATATGCTCAGCATCACTTCCTGGCTGTTGTACTCAGTTCTCCCACTAACAAAGCCAGTGGTACTATCTGCATTATTAATTGCTCAGTTTACCTGTCCTGTCACATTGGGTAACTTACCTGTGTATGCACCCAAGTCTCTCTGCTCCTGCACACCCTTTAGGGTTGTTCCCTCTTTTGTATTGTCTCACCACGTTTTTTGTATCACCTCACTTTTCTGCTTTGAAGTTCATCCGCCATGGCTCTGCCCATTTAATCAACTTTATTAATATCCTTTTGTACTTTTGCACTGTCCTCACCTTTTATAGTGCCTCCCAAGTTTTGAATCATCTGTAAACTTGCTAATTGAGCCCCTGCACACCAAGTTCAAGGTCATTTGTATATATCAGCAAAGGGCAGTGTCCCAAAATGGGCCCACATGGGAGCTCCACTGGAAAGGTTTCTCCACCCAAACATTATCCATTCATATTACTCCTTGATTCCTATCCCAAAGCTAATGTTGTTCTCCATATCATTATTGTCCCATTTACTCTTAGCTATTAGTTTTCTCACAAAGCTGTTGTGTGGCATTTTGAAAATGTAGGCATAGGACATCAAAGCATTACTGTCAGCAACTCTCTCTGTTACCTTTTCAAAAAAGATTCAGTAAGTTAGTTAAACACTATTTTCCCTGAAGAAATCTTTGCCAGCATTTCCTAGTTAACACATTTTTTTTCCAGATTATTAATTCTATCCTGCAAAACTATTTCAAGACGTTTCTCCACCACTGAAGTTAAATGAACTGGTCTGCAATTACATTCTCAATTCTTCAGTCCTCCCACCCGTGAGTGTGGAGAAGATTAGAAAAATATTGCCAGTGCCTCTCCAATTTCCACTGTCACTTCCTTTAATATCTTTAGGTGCTTCTGATTCAGTCCTGGGGCCTGATCAAATTTAAGCACTGACAGCATGTCAAATACCACTTCCTTATCAATTTTAAACCTTTCTAGTGAATGAGTTTCTCTTTCTGTCAACATTACTTTGCTTCGTAAAGTGTTGTGATGTGAGCTGATGTTATTACTGGACAAATCAGATTCTAGACTGAAATTTGGCTTAATAGATTTTTAAAAATTATTTAGCAAGGTGATCTTTCTCGAGAACAACAATGCAGTGATGTAGATCATTGACATTTAGTAGACACAAAAAAAGGATCAATTAGAATAAACTAAGCTATTTTACATTTAACAGAATTTGAAAAATGTCAAAACACACAGTAAAAAAAAATCCTACCTAATTCAGTAGTATATCTTTATTCAACACCAGAGTGAATTCCTTTCTCTATCATGTCTATAGATTTGATTGAACTGTTGCTTTCGGTTCCTGGTCTTCAGAGTCAGAAAGCTTGTTATTTAAAGCTCACACAACTGAGCTTAGATTTTCTTAGTTTCAAATAGCCCTTCAGGGTGGTTCCCAAACACATCTGGTCTGAGACTTACAAACTAAACTTTTACACAGATGTAACCTATTTCTACCTTTTCTAAACTAACTCCTTGCTTCAGGAGAAATGTTTTATTCATCTAAATTCAACTAGAAAATCTGCAAACTGAAAACAAAAAGGTTCCAAACTATGGATATTTTACTTGAGCAAAAATAAGTCAATCCCAGATTATTTAAACTGGAAAAAGCTGATGCTCTTCAGTATTTATTCTATTTTTTATTATATCTGCTTGTAAAAGTCTCACAATGCAAATAAATTCCCATGAATACCCCAGAAACACACACACACTCATTTTCTGGCTTAAAAAACACTCATTTTCTGTGGCTCCAAAAATACTGTTAAGTTAATCATTAGAACCCTGCATACAGGAAGAAAAAAATCCACAAGTTATTTACTGAAAATCTGAATTCTAAAATAAATTATATGAATATTAAATATGAATCACACACCTTACATCACACCTATGCCCAAAGAAGCATGAAATGTATCCTTAAGAGGTATTTTCATTATTTTTCAAAATTATCCTAATATTATCTCATGTTACATTAACAGTAGAAACGTATTGGCATTAATGAGTACAATGAGTAACACAGCAAGCATATTTTACAAATGTCCATGGGCACTGTGTCCTTCATAAGTGCTATTAATAAATTGTCCATTATAACATTTTGTTTTCTGGGCAGATGAATAATTTGAAAATCACATCAATAGGGTACTAAACGCCACTGAGATATTCATAAGTTCTTGTTCTGAAATTTATCCAAGAAAATCAACGTGTGATGATCTGTATCAATAACAAGTTTCTGCAACATTATTGGTGATCTACATTTCAAAATATTGTGAAGCCAACAATAAGACTCAATGTCTCTTCCTCAACCTCAGAATGGCTTTGCTGAGTTGCAGTCAGTTTCGTTGAAGAAATAACTGATAGGCTGTTCAATCCCCATGTCATCATCTTGTAATAAAACAGTTCCCACACTACTGTCATTGGCATCGACAGCTAATTTGAATGGCTTTTCATAATCTGGTGTGACTAAAATACGTGCAGTTGTCAGCGCGGCTTTCAAAGGTACCTCTGACACTGCATTCAAAGTTTCAACAGAATCATTACGGATTCAATGATAGTGCTGAGATTTGGGATAACCTTTCAATAAAACCCATTCATGCCGATCTAATGTAAAACTTCATGTTTTGTTCTAGACTCAAGAAAATCCAAACTAGCCCTCACTTTCCCTTTCCCAGATGGTACATGGTATTGTTCCATGGTGTGACCCAAGTCAGTCAGTTTTGTTTTTGCAAAGTCACTGTTAGGCAAAGAACCGAACAGTTTGACTTTTTGTAGCCTAACAGTTGAGTGGTGTAAATGTTTTTCCTAAGTTTGACTAAAAACAGTTGAAATGTCGATAAAGAAAATACATTTATGTTGTCTTTCAATTACTTTATTGGTTAATCATTGGAATGTTGCTGTACATTTTTTCAATCCAAATGGCAAGACTTTGCATTGATAAAGTCGACCTGATGTTACAGAAGATGGCATTCAATCCCAAATCAGTCAACAAAACTTGCCAAAGACCTCTAAGCAAGTTGACATTTGTGACAAATTGTACGCATCCACTTTGTTTAGTGCAATCCGCCAATTTTGGAACAGGATATGAGCCCACTTTTGGTGCCGTGTTGATTTTGTAATAATACAGATACTTTGTAATCCAGACTGTTTCAGTACCATCATGATAGGTGAGTTCCAGCTACTATGACGTGGTTCAACGCTGTCGTTGTTTATCATGAATTCAATCCGTTCCCCCACTTGTGCCAATCTTTGTGGACTGAGCTTTGAAATAGGAAACAAAAAACTGCAGATGCTGGAAATCTGAAACACAAACAGAAGTTGCTGGGGAAACTCAGCAGGTCTGGCAGCATCTGTGGAAAGAAAGCTGAGTTAACATTTCAAATCCAGTTTCTCTCCACAGGTGCTGCCAGACCTACTGGGTTTCATCAACAATTCCTGTTTCTGTTTGTTTCAGATCTGCAGTTCTTTGTTTGATTTAACAATGAAAAGAAAGCTTTCCAGGAGGTCTCTCCTGTAACATTTCAGTTTCTTGTTCCCACCCACTGGGTTTTCTAGCATTCTTAGTGTTGCCACTGTTCTTCAAACTGCCAGGCCATTTTCTAAAATAAAAGCAATTTCTTCTATAGGAATTTGTTGCATTACTCCAACTATAACTTCTACATTTACTAAGTCACTTTTTAACTGAACGCTGCAAAATGAGACTAGTTTAGAACTTCAGTGTATTCCATTTAATATTTCTCCTTCATTAATCCCTCAGGAACACAAATAATATCATTAGTTGAGAGTGTGGTTCTGGAAAAGCACAGCAGGTCAGGCAGCATCCGAGGAGCAGGAGAATTGATGTTTCGGGCATAAGCCCTTCATCAGGAATCAGGGCTTACACCCGAAACATTGATTCTCCTGCTCCTCAGATGCTGCCTGACCTGCTGTGCTTTTCCAGCACCACACTCTCATCTCTGAACTCCAGCTACTGCAGTCCTCACTTTCTCTGAAATAATATCATTAACCAGCATCATTGACTGACTTGCTCCTGCATCTCTCAATACCTTTGTTGGTCTACCTCCTTGATTCAAAGCATAAAGAAATACCTCCTGCTTTGAAATGAAATACTCAGAACCCCCCGGGGTCTCACTCTCCTTGTCAATCTTCAAAAAGGAATCATCATGACTGTCTTGAGCCATCTCTCTCTTTTAGTGCATTATAGGGACACATGTTCTTTTCATGTTCCTGCTCCAGTTTTAATAACTTTTTTTTTCTTAATGACCCCTTTTCTAAGGATTCCTTAAACATTCCTCTTACTGCAATTGGTCTCCCATTTAAATTCCACCATTGGTTTTGGTATGTCCAGCCTTATTACAACAGAATCATGTTTCTTTATATCACATTTTGGTTCGACCCGTTTTCCTTCATTACTTTCTGCTCTCTAAAACTAGTTGCACCTTGACCATCCACTTTTTTCTCCCCAAGCTGTTTCATGGCCAACATTTTCTTTCATTTCTCTATCTGGTTGGAATTCAAATTCTTATAATTCCATCTCCCCCTGCTTTTCTTCTAACTTGAGCATCTTCATCTCTTATTCACTCGAAGTCAGTTTTTAAAAAAAAATTCTAAATACATCTTAGCTCATTCCAGCCCACTTCCAGGTTTATTCTTCCAGTTCTAAATTCTGGAATTCACTTGAGAAGCATCTCATCCCTGGCGAGTTCTGTCATGGCTGGGATGTCCTTGTTTATATGTGAAGCTACTGCACAACTGCCAGGCACATGGGCCTACACTTCGGCAGCCAGCAGAATCATTTCGGAAATGTAAATGGGTCTCACCTAGACTTCGTTATCAGGGGTGGTGTTGAAGATTGCACTGAGCATGTGCCCTATGTCTGCACACAACCTACCACACCTTCCTTCTCCCCCACCCACCCTCAGTTGCAAACCCCGCTCTGCCCCAGGGATACCTTCCCACCAGTGGACTCCACACCCACCTTGGTTGTGACCCCTCCTCCCATAATCCGGACCCCACACTCCCCTCTTCAAACAGTAGCCCGCCTCGATATCTCCCACCCAATCCCGATCTGCCCTGTGCAAGCCACCATTCCCCTTTGCCCCCTGGTACCCTACTCAATGGCATCCGACCCCTACCCTCCTGGTACTGTACCTACCTGGCACACTAGCCCCTGTCGTTTCATCCGAATGATTTTTTTGTGTTCAGTGCTGCAGGGACCTCCGGGGTAAGTCCCCAGCAGCAGCTTCCACCAGCAGAAGTCAAGGTGGCAGCAGGTTAATGGGTTGCAGGTAACCTCCCAGAAGCCCTCCCACCTCACACCTGCCTTCCACACTGACCCTTTCACGGGAGCTGTCACAGCGGCTCTCCCAGATTCCCAGACCTTCACATTTCACAAGGAGGCAGGCGGCTGCCGCTAGAAACAGGGAATGGGGGCAGTCTGGGGGAACCTATCAGAACACAAGTGCAGCTTCGCCTTTCTGAAGGACTCCCGATTGGTCCCTCCTGGTGGAAATGCGGAAATCTTCTGTCGGGTTTGATTAAAATAAAAGGTTAGTGAACGTCAGTCCGATTGAAGGGGCCAGTGTTTGGAAAACCTGGCTCATTGGTTCTCATTCCCACACAAACAAACTTGCATTTCCGCCCCCCAAACTTTTCCTCTGAGTGTTGTGACTTCCTCATTGATTGATGTCAGTTTCAGTCTCATTGCTGGTGGAGACAGGGCCTGGATTTTCATTCCGTCTGTTTGTCCTTTTTCTCCCCCCCCGGCACAATAACATTTGCACAGCTTTGAATCAAACTTTTATTCTGAATATTTTGACTGGACATACGGAGAGCTATCACCTCAAATTCTGCTCAATCGCGTTTACTAATCCAGAGGATTTTACCCGCACTGTCGCACACAAATAACGCACGCAGGCAAAGTAGAAAGGAACTGTGTCCTTTCAGTTGTGTGTTGACATCAGTTGGCCTTCATTCGATCCTGCAACACAAAAGTGCAGCAGCAATGAATACCGCTGGATAAACTGGAAAGATAGCATATAACCAGTATTACTGGCAGTCCCTACTGGGCTACTGGTTAGGCAGGTAATGGCCCGTGTTACTGGTACCAGCCATATCTACTGGTGCCACTATTACTGATACCACCGATATGCACTGGTGCCACTAATTTCCTACACAGTGAATTGTGATCTTTCAAATTTCCCCCTTTTTTTTCTGGAAGGGTTCTAGATAATGTTAAGTCTGCAAAAGTAACACTCATTCCTTTCAGAAATGGAAGAAAGTAAAAAATAGGAAATTCCAGGGGAATTCGGACTGGCAGCAGTCACCAGGAAACTGTTGGGATCCACTATACAAATAGAGATAACAAGTCATTCAAAATATCATTGTATAATTAGGCAGAAGCAACATGAAAGGGAAATCATGTTTGGTAATTGGTTTACTGTTTCTTTGAGGATGTAACTGCCAGACAAATGGAACAACTGCATGGAAAATATTCAAACTTTCAAAATGCAAACAAAAATACATTATATGGAATATTACTGCATAAAACAAGGGCTCACTGTGTTAGCATAATATATTAGCAAGGACAGAGAATTGATTAACAGACAGAAAATAAAAAGCACAACCCATTTTCAGGTTGACAATCTGAAACAAACCATTGCGAAGGAACTGGAGTGGAGCCTCAACTATTTACAGTCTATTGTGTGCCTCAGACAGTGGGACCATGCATAGTGTATTCAAATATCATGTCCCAAGGTTAGGTGGAAAGTGAAGCTGTGAGAAGCATATTGATTGAGGGGATATAGGTAACTGAGTGGTGACGGTTAGTGTATTAAATTGGAAACGCGAGATAATTCAATTTGGCAAGACAAATAGGAAAGCAGACTATTTTATAAAACCAATTACACATGTTGGCATACAGAGGGATTGTCTATGGAACACAGAACAGTAACTTGTAGGCACAGCAAATAGTTAGTGTGAGAGTTGGAGTAATGATTCAAGATGTGCATAAGCATAAGGGGCAAGAAGGTGACCAAAAGAAAATGGCCGACATATGAATTTGACTAACTTAGCTATAGCAGCAGAAGTGGTAAACAAGTTGCAGCTGGACCACAAGGTCAGACAGATAACAAACCAGACAATGGGCGACCTTACACATAGCAAAAACAAGTCCAGACAGCAAAACCACAAGGCCGAAAACGAACCTCGTGACTGATAACGAGGGAGAAACAACTTGAGGTGGACAATGGGTGGTTGTCAGCTGCCTGGGAAGATTGTAAACACTTGAGGGGGAAATGTGTCCAGCTGCACTTGCAAGATTGGGGTAAACAAGTAATGGAAAAGTACCGGTTGCTCGAGATTGAGAATCACCTGACTCAACAGGGGGTGGAGTTTAAGGGTATATCAGGGGATGCTTTGTAACGATCAGGGTCCCTTTCTTTGAGGGGTACCCAACTCTGCAGACTTGCTAATTGCTAATAAACTTTGTTTTCCTGAATTTGTCTTGAGCTGACTTTTTACGTCTAACAGTTAGGAGAGCAAATGGTCTGTTGGACTTAATTGTGGGAAAGGGGCTAGAATTCAAGACTTTACGTTATGGCATCTTCCTGCAAATATACAGGGCTTTGGTAAGGCCAGGCCTGAAATACTAATTTGGTATTGGAGTCTAAGGACAGTGTACTCTGGGGTGAGAGAGTTGTTCCACGTGGAGAAATTTGGTCGGATAAACTCTCTAGAGTTTAGAAGAATTAGTGATGACCTCACCAAATCATGGAAGATTCAGAGAGAATCTGACAGATGGATGTTTTGGATCTGTAACTCTGGTTGGTGTCTACAGGACGAGGGCCATAGTCTCAGGATAAAGGGTTGGACAATTAGAGTCTTGGAAACATACAGCATGGCAACATTCCCTTCGGTCCAACTCGTCCATGCTGACCAAATTTCCCAGACCAAATTCATTTCACTTGCCTGCATTTGGCCCATATCCCTCTAAACCTTTCCTATTCATGGACCTATCCAAATGTCTTTTAAATGTTGTAACTGTACCTGCATGAACCACTTCTTCTGGCAGTGCATTCCACACACAAACTATTCTCAGTGTGAAGACGTTGCCTCTCAGGTCCCTTTGAAATCTTTCCCCTCTCACCTTAAAAATATGCCTCCCAGTTTTGAACTCCCCCTTCCAAGGGAAAAGACCTTTGTTATTAACCTTATCCATGTCCCTCGTGATTCCATTAACCTAAGGGGAGGAGATAATTGATGAATCTTTGAAATCTCTACCCCAGGATGCAAGGGATGCTCACTCACTGATTATACACAGGAGAGAGGTTGATCCAGTGTTTGGATTTTCAGGGATCGAGGGATGGGGACCCGTTTGGAAAGTGCACATTCAGCTGGAAGCTCAGCCATGATCTTATTGAATGGCAAAGCGGGCTCGAGGGGCCGAATGGCCTCCTTCTGCTTCCCTCCTTTAGGATGAACAACATCTTCCTTCTGGCCATTCTCTTCACGGGTTCACCTCAGGTGGCCCTGACATTGGCCAGGTTTTTTAAAATTAGAAACCAAGAATGGTGTCGTGATTCCATTCTTTCACACTTCCATTCTTTGAGTTTGCGATTGATACGAATGAGGGAAAATTCTTGCCAAATACAGGCTGAGATGCTGTGCCACGTGTCTCTTATTGAGATTAAAATGATATATCCAGTGTTGCTAAACACAGTCCTCCTCATCGATCACTCTGCACTGCCTTTACAAAAGCAACATGCATTTGTGTAGCACCTTCACTGCAGTAAAGTGACCCCCAGGCCCTTCAGAGAAGTATTTGCGAAGACATTGGACACAGAGACATGTGAGGAGATGTTAGGGATGGATTGTCTAAACCTTTGTCAAAGAAGCAGGTTTTAAGGAGGAACACTTGGAAAGCTTTCGGGGAGGGATTCCGTTGCTGAGATCTGGGAAGCTGGACTCACAGCCCCTGGTGGTGAAGTGATGAAATTGGGGAGATGCAAGAGGCCAGCATTGGAAGAGATCAGAGGAATTGGAGGGTTAGAGGCCCACGGGGGGTGACAGACAAAGGATTGGGAAAGGCCATCAATGGTTTCAAAGGCAGGGTTGAGAATTTTAAGACTGAGGTTTGGACCAATCAGAAGCAAATGTAGTCTAGAGCACACGAGGGTAAAAGGGGAGTAGATTGGTACAAAAAAACATTTGGGCATTTTTAGTGCTGCTGTAAATGACTTGTGAATGGCATCAAAGCAAATGGAGTTGAGAGGGAGCAGAGGGATGTGTTGGAGAGGTATAGAAAGTATAGTTTTGGCTTTATCTGTGATTGTCACAATTGTAGAGCGGGGCCACATGAAATGATAGTGTCAGTAGAGAGCTGCAGGAGTGTATGACCATTTATATGCATAGGGGACCTTATAATAGAAGGGACAGCTAAGGGAGAGTAGGAGTGTCACGAGGGGAGGTGATGACGAGTTAAGATGGAGGTTGAAAACACTGAAGCTGTGGCATTGACCTGGGCAGAGGCTGAGAGAGGGAAGCAGGAAGTAGTTTTGACAAGGAATTCAATTTGTCTCAAGGATATGGTCTGGACAATGACAAATTACAGGAGCAATGATGGGTGTGAGAGGAAGATGGAGAAGCTGAGCCGTCCAAAGGCAGAGAAGCTGCCAGCACAGGAGGGGGAATAGATGAAGACAGAAGTGGGACCACTGCAATCTGGTATCTCCCACATCTGAACAAGCAGTGCAGGAGACACTGTCTGCTTCACTCATGATAACGATACAGTGGTGCAAATATTATGTGTTACCTGGGTCAATTACAACACAGTATGCAGTCTGTGTCCCATGCCTTGTGTCCCCATTCCTGGGCATGACATGCTATCCAGGTCTCTTGAACTGCCATTTCTTATTATTGCTGGCCATACTAAGGTGCTCGAAGAACCAAGGCCCTAAATCCTAAATAACTCAACCTTCATCAAAAAATGAAAATGACTCCTCCACCCTGCGCAGGGTACAAACAAACTCCATTGTGCTGTGTATGTCTGACCCTTTAACCTTTAACACACATCACTGACCTGTTCCTGCTGGGAACTCCCCTGGTGCTCGCCTTCCTCAGCTGTGGTCTTTGTTTTGGAATGTTGTCCAGTAACATCAGAGGCAGATAACGTGGTGGGGCTTTTCCTTTCATCTCCGTCCTGATCACTCTCTACACTTAGAATTGATGTCAATGAAGGTTGATAGCTTAATAAATCAAGACTGAAATGTTTCCCTGAAGGTTTCTGTTTGAAAGCAGAAAGGTAATTATATTTGGCAGTGGACTCTTCATTCCTTTTTTTAGCATCACCAATTCTTCTTCCCACTATCAGAAGTATTTATTCGATAAGTCTCTTTCCTAGTTCCCTCAGCTAGCTTGTGTCAACGACTAAACTTTCCTTTCAGAGTTTCACTTTGCTAAAGTAACACTATTCATCTCCTGCTGGAAATGTTCTAATTATTGAATGTTTAGTAATCTATTCTTTTATTTTCACTTGTGAAACTTTGAAATGCTCTTGTGATACATTACATGTTCCTATGAGTCTTCCGTGAAACATGGGCACATAACTCAATACTGAGACTTCATTATTTTGATTTAAGAACGTCCCTGAATTAATTTTAATGGATCTCTAATCTCATGGCCATAAATCCATTCAATAAGCAAAACCTCGTAGATTCATTTGCAGAATCTCTTGTGAGAAGCAAGAAATTATTAAAAAATGTAATTTTTTGTCTCACTGGTGTGGGTATTCATGATAATGTGCCTTAAACGTGGTTAGGAGAAAGTGAGAACTGCAGATGCTGGAGATCAGAGTTGAAAAATGTGGTGCTAGAAAAACGCAGCAGGTCAGGCAGCATCCGAGGAGCAGGAGAGTCGATGTTTCGGGCATAAACCCTTCATCTGGAATGTGGGCTGGGAGGGAAGAGGGCTGAGAGATAAAAGGAAGGGTGGGTGTGGGGCTGGGGTAAAGGTAACTTGGAAGGCGATAGTTAGATTCAGGTAGGAGCGGTGATGGTGATGGTGATGGGTTGGAGTTGAGGATGGAGTTGGAGCGGAGAGGTGGGAAGGAAGATGAAAAGGTAGAACAGGTCCAGAAGGCGGTGTCGAATTGGAGGGTCGGATCTGGGAGGAGGTGTGGAGAGAGGAGATGAGGAAACTGGTGAAGTCGACATTGATGCAGTGTGGTTGGAGGATCCCAAGGCGGAAGATGAGGTGTTCTTCCTCCCGGCTGGACTTGGTGGTGGAGGAAACCCAGCAATTGAATGTCCTTGGCGGAGGTGGGGGCAGGGGGGAGTTGAATTGGTCGGCCACAGGGCAGTGGGGTTGGCTAGTGCCTGTGTCCCAGAGATGTCCCCTGAAGTTTTCCATGAGTTGCTGTCCTGTCTTCCCAATGTAGGGGAGACCACATTGGGAGCAATGGATACAGTAGATGAGGTGTTTGGATGTGCAGAAAACTCTCTGCCAGATGTGGAAGGATCTTTTGGAGGTTTTAGACTGATGTGATCTCTTCAATGTGCCCTATGTTTACAGATGATACCCAATTCACTATGATTGTTTTATTCACATATTGCTAATGGTTTCCTGGAATATTTTGGGCATAAAGTTAGAACCCTGAATAAATGGTATCTCAAGTGGTAATTAATAACCTGCTCAGTGATGCCCAGCTTGGATTCCACCAGGGTCACTCAGCTCCTGACCTCATTGTAGCCTTGGTTCAAACATGGACAGAAGAACTGAATTCCAGAGGTGAGGTGAGAGTGACAGGCCTTGACATTAAGGCTACATTTGACCAAATGTATCATCAAGGAGCCCTAGCAAAACTGGAATCAATAGGAATCAAGGGAAAACTCTCTACTGGTTAGAGTCATACCTAGCACATCGGAAGTTGGTTATGATTGTTCGAGGTCAATCATCTCACCTCCAGAACATCTCTGCAGGGGTTCCTCAGGGTAGTGTCCTAGGCTCAATCATCTTCAGCTGCTCCATCAATGACCTTCCATCCATCATAAGGTCAGAGTGGAGATGTTTACCAATGATTACACAATGTTCAGCACCACTCGTGACTCCTCAGATACTGAAGCAGTCCATGTTCAAATGCTGTAAGATCTGGATAACATCCAGGCTTGGGTTGACAAGTGGCAAGTAACATTTCAACCATACAAATGCCAGGCAATGACCATCTCCACGAAGAGACAACCTAACCACTACCTCTTGACATTCAATGGTGTTACCATCACTGAATCCCCCACGATCAACATCATTGAGGTTATCATTGACCAGAACCTCAACTGGACACACCATACAAATGCAATGGCTACACAAGCAGGTCAGAGGCTAGGAATACTGCAGTCAGTAACTCACTCCTCTGTCTCCAAAGCCTGTCCACTATCTACAAGGCACAGGTCAGGATTGAGATGAAATACTCCCCACTTGCCTGGGTGGATGCAGCGAGAGCAACACTCAAGAAGATGCCCTCCCTGAAACCACACACCATTCTGACTTGGAAATATATTGCCATTCCTTCACTGTCTCTGAATCAAAATCCTGGCCCTTCCTCCTTAACAGCATTTGAGGTGTATCTCCAGCACACGGACAGCAGCAGTTTCAGAAGGCAGCTCACCGTCATCTTCCCAAGGGCAACTAGAGGTGGGCAATAAGTAAGTGTCCAGCCAGCAATGTACACAGCCCATGAATGAAAAAAAGAGTAAAGAGCTGAACTAACCTTTGCACTACCATCCTCACTATATTTGTAATTCAAAGAAATAGCTTCTGGGGTTCGGGCAGTCAGATCCACAACCGATGTCTTGTTTTCATTTTTGGGAATAATCTGACACAATTTACTGACATTCGACCAAATGGTTCTTCAAAAATTCGCCGAGATGTCAAAGGGGCTGGTCTGATTACATGTTGAAGTTTTGCTACCATCTGACATATATATGGTATGTTCTACAGAACTGCATGACATCTTTATGAAGTCCTGGCCATGTAACATAGTGGTGTTTAATGACTGTGTTTCCTGTATTCCTACATGTTCTGCCTTAGAAAATTTATGTGCTATCTGCAATTTCTCTTTACAATAACTGGGTGATACCACTTTTAATGAATGATTGTCATTGTTCACCTGCAGATTTATGATTGTTTAAGTTCATCTCCACTTCCTCATTTCTTCAATACAACCAGTAGAACTAGCTGTCTGAGTCAATTGACCAGGGGGTGCAGTGCATACCCCATCCTCTAGGAGAAAGTGAGGACACTGATACCCCATCCTCTGTGTGCCTTCAATTCTGAAATGTTTGGATAGCCAGGGTTTCCATTTCACTGTCTCTACATATCGTTGGTGATCGTAACTCTGATGATCCCAAATCAGTCGATCAAGATATCTGAATAGATAACTAATAGTAAAGGAGGAAACACTGGGAATGCACTCAGGTATAAATAAACTCCCACCCCTTCAACCTTTAATACTCAAGGATTGCTGAGCCCTTACACGTGGGTGGCCCCAGTTTTGGGCAGTTCTGTGATTACCTTAGACGTTGAGGCAGGTTTAGTGAATTTAGATTTATCTTGGTCCTTGTCAGATCCCTTCTTTTCCAGACTGTGACGTCTTGCTGAATGTTTCTGCAGTGATAAGAGAAAGTTTCAGAAATGCTGCATGCAGTTTTCTCTGACTGTACAACTTCTACTACAATGACCAAGACAGAGCCATCAGATCGAGGCCATATTTATGCTTTTGAGACCGTGTGTAGCCATTGAGCAGTGTGGGAGTGCTGGCTGCACACCCCACTCATTAGAAGATGCTGTGATTCCTGAGTCAGTTCCAATCGGAATGTACAGATTGTGTCCCCCTCCTTACTGTCCATTTCTGGTCACAATCAGATGCCCAGACCCCTCATGATGCCCTGATGCAATCGATCGAGACATCGTGAATAAACCAAATTCACCAAAGGAGGGGAAAGTCCAAAATCACACCTGGGGACAAAGCTACCTCACTGAGCTTGAATGGACAGAATCACTGCACAGCTTTCCCATCCTTCCAACTTTGGATGATCAGGGATCACTGCCTCCTTCCCATTGGATCAGGATGTTTGGCTTCATCAGCTGCGGGCCCAGCTTAGGCTGAAGGATTACCTTGTGCTTTAAGGCCTTTTTCAGAATTGGATGATCTGCCTCTTTCATTGAACCTGATGATATTTTTGTGACGAAATCCAGGGTGGGATCGCTGTCTGAAAGATCCTGAAGAGAAGAATATGGTTATTTGTTGCAGTGTTGCTTCTATTTCTTTTGTTACTCTAGACTCTTACTCTGAACAAGGAAGGCCATTGAGATCTTGGAATACTTGGGCAGATAGGAATCATAGAATTCCTGCAGTGTGAAAAGAGGCCATTTGGTTCATTGAATCTGTACTGACCTTCCAAAGAGCATTCCACCCAGACTTCACCCTATCCCCATAACCGCATTTTAACTGTGGCTAATCCACCTGACATGCACACTCCAGGTCTTTATGAGTCTGAGGACAGAGCATTTGCTCCTGATCTGGATGATGTGTCCAGGCCCACAGATGGCAGGGCCTCTGCGGTGGCCTCCCACAGGATGGGTTGGGGGTGTAGTGGTAAGTCTTCCCTCCCCATCTCCCCTCTCTCCCCTTCCCCTCAGGAGAGGCAGTCTCCACTCTGTCTAATTTTGAAACCATTGATTTCAGCAAGGAACATAGAACAATAAAAAAGTTACACATCTCTTATATTTAAATCTGAACAATTTTTTAATCATCCTGTTTAGAGAAATAATTACACACCTCTGGCACAGGTGGGACTTGAACCTGGGCCTTCTGGTCAATGTTACCTCTACACCACATATATACCACAACAGCAAGGGATCCAAAACTGATCCCTGTGGAACAATGCTGCAAATCACCTGCCACTCGCAAAAACATTGTCAAACATTGTCCATTGTTTCCTGTCACTGAACCAATTTCGGATCCATTTTGCCACATTCCCCTGTATGCAATTGGCTTTAACTTTTCTGATATACCAGACCTTGTCAAATACTTTCCTCAAATCTAGGTCGACAACATCCACTGCACGAGCTCGTCAATCCTCTATGTTACTGCCTCAAAAAATTCAATTTAGTCTCTAAGACACAGCCTCCTCTTAACAAAACCATGCTGACTATCCCTGATTAATCTGTACCTTTCCAAATAACAGCTAATTCTATCTCTCAGTCTTGATTCTAATAATTTGCCCACCATCAAAGTCACAATGACAAGCCTCTAATTCCTAAGCCTAGCCCTCACATCTTTTTTCAGTAATGGGTGCAATGTTTGTAGAGTTCCAGTCTCGGGGACCTCGACTGTATTGAGTGAGGATTGGAAAACCTCTCATATTTTCACTTTCTTTTAATTTATTGTTTTAATTACATTATTGTGGAGGTCTGTTATTCTGAACTTTTATTTCTTTATTTTTCTAATTTATTACTATGATTTTGTACTGTTATGGGACTGTAATGCTGACAATTTTTTTTTCAAATTTCTTTTAAGAATTTATACTGAAGAATCTTTACTGAGTTACCTTTCACCCAAGATGGTGCCGTAAGTGATGATTTGTAAACTTTTCACTCCACTCATCTGACAATAAAGCTCATTCAAATTCAAAACAATCTTCAGAGCTGTCTTTATTCCCGCCCTGACTTTGAAGAATACAGTTTTAAACTTGATTATTGATCAGTCGAAAGATCATGTGAACAATGTTGGTGCCCCTGGCTCTCACATAGACTAATTTATGTGCAGGATTTCACAACATCCAATTGCTAAGTCCTGTTGGACCCAACACTCTGATTTCTCTCCACAGCTGCTGCCAGACTTGCTGAGCTTTTCCCACAATTTCTGTTTATGTTATAATCCATCCAGCACTGGTGATTTATTTACCCACTAGAAGGTCAGTCCATCCAGCAGTTCCCTTCTCACTGTGTTTATTGTATCTACCATTTCACACTATTCCTCCTTAACTAGAATATCTCCCACATCCCTCTCCTTTGAGAAAAAAGAGTCAATGTAATCATGAATTACGACAACGTTAACATGCTGCATGTACCCTCAGCACATCAGCTTTATTGTGTTTACATTTATAGCTTTAGTATTAGTGAGTTTTGAGAAGATTTGTAGCTCAGATTGAGGTTTTGGATGTAGGTTTGCTCGCTGAGCTTGAAGATTAATTTCAAGACATTTCGTTGCCCTTCCATACGGATGAGGAAGGACACCACTTCAACTGGGGACAACTCATCCATCCTAGGACAAGCCAAACAAAGACACGCACGAGAACTTCGAGAAGCATGGCATTCCAACTGGAATTCTATCAACAAACACATCAAGTTAGACCCCATCTACCACCCCCTGAGAAAAGGGACAGTAAGTGACTTCACCATAGGAAATAACATCACCACAGGAAATGACATCAGCAACCCAAAGAAATCCAAACATATAAATAGAAAGCAGGAATTTTAAAGAGTGCTTCGCCTGAGGCCCACCGAAGATGTCAACTACTAGGGTGACGAAGTGTCTGGAAAGGCACCTTCAAGCTCAGCGAGCAAACCTACATCCAAAGCTTTTAGTATTCCAGTGCTGTATATTATTTGACCGTTGTTTCTTCCCTGAGACTCACACACTAAGGCTTTGCCTCCCGTTCCCTACTCGAAATCTGCACTCAGATTCCCATTGCACTTAGTACTTTATGGTCACTTTCCAGGATCTTTCTGGAATTCTGGAACTCAGTAACAGCACTTAAAGTATCTGTACCAAGGTACTCTGTATCTGAGGTGGCGCTGAGTGGTGACATTACAAACCTTTCACTGCATTCATTCGCGTGCAAGTGACAAGAAAGGCTCTTCTAATCTAGGACAATGAAAATGCAATGAAAACTCAGGGGTTCATTGCTGACTGTTCAGTTCAAAGGGGAGTCTGCATGATTCACTGCAACTCCAGTATTGACAGGGACAGATCTGGAGTTGGCAGGCTCCTTACTGCTCACCAACCCAGCAATGTCTTCCCACTGATGGTGATGTTTGGATGGCCTCCAGCCACTAGATGGAGAGAACAGATTCCTCCCTCCTCACAGCCAGGGCCTCTGGAGCACCATTGGAAGAGAACCATGCCCCCTCAGGAGTAATGTCAGCCACATCTCTCCACCCACATGTTTCTCCAGAGCATGTGCAGCCAGATGCTCGCCATCTGTTTAAGAACCATTGGCTTCCTTTAGGTGGGATCGTGTATCCCTGAAACCTGGTCACCACTGACAGGCGTGACACCAGGGAGCAGTGTGGGAATGCTGCCTGAATGGGTTTAATAGGCATGTGCGGTTCACATCTCACCCTCTGCATGGCCATTGCTGGATACAATCAGATGCTCAGCTCTTTCCATCTTTAATTATCGTCACTGATCCACCTGTTGTTTAATTAATCATCCAAGGGAACAGACCAAAAAATAAATCGATTTCTACCACAGGAGATAAAAGTCCAGAATCTCACCCAGAGGACAAATAAACTGCATTCCTGACCACAACCCACTTACAACACCATAAATTACTGACCGTTTCCTCATGTTTATTGTAAATTTCATCAGTTGTGTTTTCACTGCTGAGATCTCCACTCGCATCTGCAGTGCTTTCTTGACCTGAGCTTGTCTTTGATGAAGAGTTCAATTCTGACCATTCCTGGTCAGGAGATCCAGCCGAATATTTCTACATTTAAAAAAAAAGTTGATCTTTTCACAATGCTCTCATCTTTTCCAAACACCCTTCCCCATCTCCTACATTGAATAAGACAGAGCTATCAGCTCTAGGATCTGTTTCCCCTTTGGGAAGTTGGTATCCGAGGTAACAGCTGAGCAATGGCTCTAGGTGAGTGATCCCCCATTTCCCGGGTGATGAACGTTCATTGTGAACGCAGAACCCTTTTAACAAATCTGCTCATTGTCTTTCTTGTACGTGGTAAAGGGAGGTTTGTAAAATGGACAGAATTAATTACACATTGGATTGGAGTTTTATCTCGAGTGTTGAAGATGGTTAATGAACTCGGGCTGTTCCTGTCGACTCATTTCAGGTGATTACCAGACAAGTAACTCAGATTCTAGCCATCATTCAGAAGTACAAAGATTGGTGCTGGTGCTGGTGAAGACTAGCCCAGAAAAATAGGCTTTCAGGCAGAAGTTCAAAATATTGCTCAGAGATAGTTTGTGTATAAACAGACAGAGATCACTGGTATTCATGAAAATACAGGATTTGGTTAACAACTTGATTTTCAGGCCAAACAATATTGGGCAAATTTTTCCCAAATACTTCATGCGGAAAAGAGCCTCAGAGATGGCTCTTGATCTGCAAACCAATTTACCTCACTGTGACCATAAAACATAGAACATAGAACAGTACAGCACAGAACAGGCCCTTCAGCCCATGATGTTGTGCTGACCATGTCAGGGAATTGAAGCACATGATGGGATATGACCACCCGGAGGCTGCTTGAAGAAATGAGTGTTGCCAGGCAACTCAGTGACACTCATTAAAGAGGCTGCACAGCATTTCTACATCTAATATTTGAGCAAACACCCCCTTTCTGAATGGCCGCTAGGAGGAAACAAGTCATTCGGAGAATGTGCGGACCACAGATGCTGGAGATTTCAAAGTCGAGAGTGTGGTGCTGGAAAAAGCACAGCAGGTCAGGCAGCATCCGAGGTGCAGGAGAATCGACGTTTCCTGATGAAGGGCTTTTGCCCGAAATGTCAATTCTCCTGCTCCTCAGATGCTGCCTGATCTGCTGTGCTTTTCCAGCGCCACACTCTTGACATTTTCGGATTTCGGGCATTGCTTGTCCGATAGAATCAAAATTTGAAGGGATTAAGAAGATTGGCCCTATGTAATACATCCTCCAGCAGTCACCATGTGTCCAACACCATCCCTGCCCAAGGCAGTCAGTTCACGTTCTTCAAAGAGGCAGTGGGGGGAAAGGGGATTCGCTGGTCAGCTTTATCACCTCTGGAGCTAACCTGCTTTCTCAAGATACTTGTCCCCACCTCCTGCAGGAATGAGGTCTTATTGAGAGAGTCTTGTGAAGTGTCATGGTGGAATTGCTGATACTCTCTGTGTGAGCTTTAAGTTGCAGATAAACAGGGAATTAATGACCATAAACAAATACAGTGAATGCTAAAGAAACTCAGCAGGTTTGGTAGCATTGTGGAGACAGAAAGGCAGCACTAATGTTTCAAATGCGGTACGATTTCTCTTCAGAACTGAAAACTGTTGGAAAATAATTGTTATAAATATTTTTGGCAGGTGCAGAGGAGAAGGAAGAGGAGGAGGAGGAAGAGGAGGAGGAGGAGAAGGAGGAGGAGAAGGAGGAGGAGGAAGAAGAAGAGGGTAGATGCTGGTGAAAAAGGGCTTATGCACGAAACGTCGATTCTCCTGTTCCTCGGACGCTGCCTGGCCTGCTGTGTTTTTCCAGTACCACATTTTTCAAATCTGGTCTCCAGCATCTGCAGTCCTCACTTTTTCCCAGATGCTGAGGAGGCCTACTGGTCTTCCTTGAAATGAAGCCTGCATCCACCACTCCTGCCCTTCAGCTACCTGAGCTTGTTCTCACTTCTCCTTCAACTCATTTCATTTTCTTCAAGTTAGGACATATTTCATTCTTTGTTTTAACCATGGATTCTTGATTCCCTGAGTAGCCACAGGATGTGCCTTATTCCACAGCTGACAAAGCTGCCCGAGACCACAATGCCAAGGAGGAAGCATGCTGAAGCAGCCCCTGCCATTGCTGACCGGACCCAGAATGGTGCCACCATGCCGCCCACCATCTTTGGACTGTGGGAGGAAACCAGAGAACCCTTTGCCTCTGCCAAAGCCATCTCATCGCCACCGAAACTCCATCCGCCACCAAAGCCAGGAGACGGACCCACTCTCGAGGATGTGGGCCCATTCTCAACTTCTGAGGACCAAGGGACCATCCAAACTAACTCCTGAGAGATCGTTCAATCTGCCATCGTTGCAGACTCCACCAAACCAACCAAAGGAAAAGAACAGACTCCAATTCATTTTCGGCAAACCGTTGCTCAAGGCACAACCACTGTGGCCATGAGGAATGGACTGGATCCGCAGCTCAACAGCTCCCTGCAACCTCTCTCCACCATTGTGGTGGCGGCAAGATGGAAAAATGAATTTGATTTAAAAGTTAACGGAAGAAAATTAAATTTTAAAAGAAGGATGAAGTCAGTCATGTGAGAGGGAGCCAATGGGCCTGGAGCCTGAACACCTCATACCCTGCCACCTCCGCCATCTTGAATTCCATAACATCAGAAACTGACTGCACTACGTCTGTTCTATATTTCTTGTACATTCTCTATCATCTCCCCCATCCCTCCCACCAATCCCTTGCTATGTCTCGTTTGTGTCATGTTCATTTTGCTTTCATTAGAAAGGACGCATTCTTTCTCTTTTGCACCAGAATTAACACTCATTTTACATCTCTATTTCTCTTTCATTACCAGTAACAACCCCTTTAGTTTTTTGCATTGGGCTTCTATACCATCTGCCGCCTTGTTCCTCTTCTGCCTCTGTCAAAATAATTTTAAAACAGCTTTCTAACACCTTTCAGCTCAGAAGAGGAGTTGTGCTGGATTTGAAATGTTAACTCTGTTTCTCTCTCTGCTGAGACTGCCAGACCTGCCGAGTTCCTCCAGCATTTTCTTTATTTGCTTCGGATTGCCAACATTTGTGGTATTTTGCTTTTACTATAGCTCAGTGACCATGAGAGGAAATAAAGTGACAAAGACATAACAGAGAAACATCTAGAATTTGAAGTAATAATGAAGAATAGACAAATTGCTCTGAGGTTTTGAAGAAATGCAGTAGAGTTAATACATTTGGATTCTTAAACGATCTTCAGTATGGTCCACCACCCAATACACTCTTGATTAATGTCAAAACACATGGAATCAGGAACAAAGAACAGTAATGATACCTATCAGGCAACAGATGGGAAGAGGTGGTCCATAGGGATCAATCCAAACAGCATTGTTATCCATCAGGTACATTAGAGAGTTTAATCTCAGGTGTAGGAAATTATAATTTTGAATGTTGGGCATTATACCACATTGAGAGTGATATAATAAAAATGAAGGAATTTTAAAAAAATCAAGGCACCATTAATAATTGTTGAAATGAGAGTGTAAACTATAAATTAATTTTAGTACATGTTATTGTGAGAGGGTACAGTTTGATAGAGCAATAACAATGGAACAAAGGAATCAACAAATGCAGATTCACATTTTCAAACATTCATTCACCAGCTAACATTTATTTCTTGTCGTTTTTATTACCCTTTAGAAGATGCAAGTACCACAATCTTAAATCTTTGCAGCTCATGTGGTGCAGGTACATATATTTTTCATTGGGAGAGACATATATGTGATATATTCCCAGTTAAGGATACTGATGGAGAACTTTAAGTTGGTGGTGATTTTTCGTGATAGTTGATGAAGATTTACAAGGTGGTGTTGAAGGAATTCTCCCAGTGTCTGCGTGGGTTTCCTCTGGGTGCTCCGGTTTCCTCCCACAGTCCAAAAATGTGCAGTTTAAGTGAATTGGCCAGGTTAAATTGCCCGTAGTGTTAGGTGCAGGGGTAAATGGAGGGGAATGGTTCTGGGTGGGTGCACTTTGGCAGGTCGGTGTGGACTTGGTAGGCCAAAGGGCCTGTTTCCACACTAAGTAATCTAATCTAAAAAAGATGTGCAGGTCAGGTGAATTGGCCATGCTAAATTGCCCATAGTGTTAGGTGCATTAGTCAAAAGGAAATTGGTCTGGGTGGGTTACTCTTTGGAGGGTTAGTATGGACGGGTTGGGCCTAAGGGCCTGTTTCCACACTGTAGAGAACCTAATCTGATGGATACATTTTAACCAGGAAGGGAATCAAGGGTTATAGGGATCAGAGGTAAGGATTATTGGATCAGCCATGATTTCATTGAATGGCACAGCAGACGTGATGGGCCAAATGGCCGACTTCTGCTCCAACAGCTTATGCTCTTACGAGAGAGAAAGAAAGTGAAGGTTATTCTGTTCGGGTTAATGCAGGTCGATGAAGAGAGGTCCATGTGCACTGCAAACGACACATGCATCAGCCAAGTCAAAAGTACTGTGAACCGTGTAAATAGTGAGGCAGCAACGAGTACCACATCATCTCTCGTCAGGTCATTGTACTTTTTATTGCATTGTAACCAGTAACCCAGTCTCCTGCCATTCACATATCCTGCAATTCCTTCTCACCCTCCTTAGGGCAGGGTTGGAAATATTTCAACCACCCCATCCAGTTGAAGGGGATCTCCCTCCTCTTCTTTCTGCACCATTACCTTGGTAACACCCTCGGGACATATCATAGAATCCCTGCTGTGTAGAAGCAGGCCATTTGGCCCATTGAGGTGGAATTGGGAACTGCAGATGTTGGAGATCTGGGTGGTGCTGGAAAAGCAGAGTAGGTCAGAAGCAGGAAAATCGACATTTCGGGCAAAAGCCCTTCATCATGAATGAGCTTTTGCCCGAAATCTCGATTTTTCTGCTTCTCTGAAGCTGCCTGACCTGCTGTGCTTTTCCAGCACCATTCGAATCTTGCTTTGGCCCACTGAATACATACAGACCGCTTGAAACGTATCTCACCCGGAACTACCCTGTTCCTATAACCCTGAAGTTGCCATGGCTAACCCACCTTCCAGCACATCCATGGACAGTATGGGCAATTTAGCGTAGTCAATCCACCCTAATCTGCATATCTTTGGACTGTGGGAGGAAACCAGAGCACTGTGAGGAAACCCACGCAGACACGGGGAGAATACTCAAACCCAGCATTGGCAGTTGCCCGAAGATGGAATCAAACCCAGGTGCTGTGAGGCTGTCCTGCAAACCACTAGCCACTGTGCCGTCCTGTATCAATGCCCTGAACACACTGGGTACTACAATGGAAAAGCAATCTGAATATAGAAGGTTCAGAGGGAAAGTGAACAACAAAGAGAAGTAAAGAGGGGGAATGCAAAGACACTGGCAGCCAACACATGATAGAATCCTAAAGTCTTCTGTAGGAATGTGATTAGGAAGAGGGTAGGAAGAGGAAAAGCAGGCTCTATTATGAATCAATATGCATAGAGGCAATGAGAATAGATGGGATGTCAATAATTTGCAGCTGCCTTTACCAAGGAAGAAGATACCATCCAGAGCACAGTAAAAGGTGAGATAATGAGTCCACCAAAAGGTTTAACATTGATAACAAGGTGGCAGTAGCTAGATTGTCTGTGATTAGATTTGATAACATTCTAGGAGTGGGCAAGATGAATCCAAGGATTCTGAGGGAACAGGATTTTCCAGTCTTTCCGGTACTTTGAACAATGGGATAACAGTTGCAAACAATTGCAAAAAAAGCTCTATAGTAGTAAACCCAACAATTACAGGTCAGTCAGTTAAAGGAGGTGGTGTGGAAACTTGTAGAAACAATAATCTGGTGCAAAATTAATAATCTATTGGACATATGCAGATTAATTTAGGAAAGCCAGCCTCAACACCGTTTGCTATAATTTTGTGAAGAAGTAGCAGGTTGATGAGGGCAATTCCATGGAAGTGATGTCCATGGAGCTCCAAAAGGCATTTAATATGGTATTGCACACAGAGCTATGAGCAACACAAGAGCACAGCAAATAAAAAGGAGAAGTGCAGGTGAGCAGTGGCTGTTTGACACACATTTTTATCTGACACAAAAATCTTTTGAAGACCAATTGATCAGGATTTAGAGCCTGCATTTCCTGTGAAAATGAAGGACAGGGATGGCCAGTTTTGGGAACCTTGGAGGACAAGAGAATTTGAGAGCTTATTCAAAAAGAAAAAGGAGGAAGCAGAAGGCAGACAGAGCCCCCAAAGAATACAAACATAGCGGGCAAGGACTCAAACAAGGAAATGGTAGGGCTAAAAGGGGCCACAAAATGTCTTAGGCAAACAGGACTAAGGAAATCCCAAGACATTTTATATATAAGGAGCAAGAAGGTAGCTAGGGAAAGCAGAGGTCCATTCAGGAACCAAGGAAGAAATTGATGCATGGAACCGGAAGGAGTGGGCGAGCTCGTTAATGGATTGGTATTCACAAAGGAGAAGGACATGGTGGATGATGAGTCTTGGAAGGGTTATGCTGATTTTCTAGGGCAGGTCAATACAAAAAAGGAAGTAATGTTGGGCATTTTGAAAATTATTAAGGTCGATATGTCCCTATGACCTGATAGAACCTATCCCAGAATACTGAGGGAGGCAGGTGAGGAAGTTGCTGGGACATTGCATGGCATCTTTGTACCCTCTTTAGTCACAAGAGAGGTCCCAGAGGACTGGAGAATAGCCAACGCTGTTCCTTTTTTTAAAGTGGAGCAACAGGGATAATCCAGGAAATTATAGGCTAGTGAGCCTTGTGTCAGTGATAGGGAAATTATTGGAGAAGATTCTTAGGGCCAGGATTTACTCACATTTAGAAAGTAAGGACATTTTGGTGATAGGCCGCATGGCTTTGTGTGGGGAAGGTTGTGTCTCACAAACGTGATTGAATCTTTTGAGGAAGTGACAAAGATAATCGATGAGGGCAGGGTGATGGGTATTGTCTACATGGACTTTAGTAAGGCCTTTAACAAGGCCCTTCATGGCAGGCTGATGCAAAAGGTGAGGTCATGTGGGAACCAGTGAGCTGGTAAGATGGATACAGATCTGTCTTTGTCGCAGAAGATAGAGAGTAGCAATAAAAGGGTGTTTTTCTGATTTTGGACATTAAATTCCACCTGCTGTTGCGGTGGAATCTGAACCCAGGTCTCCAGAACACAGATTTGGAATCATTGCCCAATTACATCACCACTGCACCACCAGATGTGTTGCCTTTAAGTTGCCTCACTGGTATACAAAACCCACATCTTCTAGCCCACTCCTTTACAGGCCATGAGAGTGCTTAGCATTTTGTCTGCACAGCCCACAGATTACACTGTTACATATTGTTATACTGCCCAGAGCACACCTCAACCCCTCTCATCCACCCCATGTCCAATTCCAAGTTTAATCAGAAATCCACGGCCTTTAATCTGCAGCCTCTAGTTATATTTGATTAAAAAAACCTGCTAATCAATGATCCGAGGCAGTTACTCTAGACACACTTGGTTCAGTTAAACAACACCAAAAGATGATAAAACTCTGAAGTGAGGCTGAGGTGGTAATGAATAAACTGCATTGTGCTGTGTCTTTCCAAAATCACCACACCCCTCCCCCCCCCCACACACACACACCCCTCAACCTCTGACAGATTTTAGTTACCCTTTCTTTTAGTAACTCATTTCACTGTTGGATTATTGAAGTTGGATCCCAGTTTGGGCAGTTAATAATTATCTGAGCTTCTGAAGATGGTGACAGGCTCTCTGTTGCTTTATTTTGGTTTCTATCCTCCTGTGGAATTACAAATGTTGCTGATGAGGGGCTCAATGTGTTCACATCACACTTCATTGTCTTGGTAAATATCCCTGATTTCACAAATAAAAGGAGAGAATTTAATTTCTTATATATTAAATGGGATGTGAGCAGCATTGAGCAGTTGTTGCCCATCCCTGATTGCCCTTGAGAGGGCAGTAGTGAGCCAACATCTTGAGCTATTGCAGGGCAGGGCTGCAGGAATACCCACAGTTCAGTTAGAGAGGGACATACAGATTTTTGATGCAGCGACAGGGAAGGAGCACTGATTGGTTCCAAGTCACTATGGAGTGTGGCATTTATTCATCATTAACCAGACCTCGCTAGAGCCTTGTTCCAAACATGTTTAAACGAGTTGAATTCAAGAAGTGAAGAGAGAGTTACTGCCTTCTCATTGCCGATGTCTTTAATTTCTTTTTTAATGCTTTCCCTTGCACCATTCCTACTGTTTGGTGCCTACATACAAGTCCCACCAATGTTTCTTCTCCTTGACATTTCACTCACTCCCCAAGAAATTCCAAATTATGATTTTCCAAGCCAATATCCTCCCTTAATGGAGATGTTACCTCACCTCCGTTCCCTATTTGTCAGCCTTTCCATAGATTGAATACCCCGGACAGTTCAGTTTCCATCCTTGTCTCCATAATTACAACTATACCTTTACCGTGGATAATGTTTTGCACTGGTTGCATTGTTAGAGACTTGCAATAAGCATACGGATGTGATTATGGACAGCATTAATCTACCTTGAGACTGGACAAACTGAACTGGCTATAACACTGGAGGGGGAATTCTTGGAATATATATCGGATTTGTTTTAGACTCCTATATTGACAAACCAACCACAAACCAGATGATACTAGACTGTTTATTGTTCAATGAGAATGCATTCATTAACAATGTTGTTTTGTAGAGTATGTCCGGGATAAAATGATCGAATTGCAAACGAAGATGGAGAGTGAAGATGTTGACTCTGAAACAAGGGTCCTGAAGTGTAAGTAAAATGGAACTACAAAAGGTATACGCACCATGGTGGCAATGATGCACTGGGGAACCTCACTACAAGAGTTGAATGTGGATCGGCCATGGTTAATATTGATAGATTACACATGTGAATTACAGCAATGATAAACTCTTGAATCAGCCCAAATAAAAAACTAGTAATACGGTGAAACAAGGCATCAGAAAAAAATTAAGAGGAGGCTTTCAACAGAAAGAGGACACATTAAAGAACAGCAGAAAAATCAGCAAGCCTGATGACTAGGAGCAGTTTAGAATTCAGCAAAATAGCACAAGAGTGGATCAATAGGGAGAAAATAAAGTTTCACAGTGAACTTGCAGGGAACATAGAAATCTCTCAGAAACAAATTAGGGGAGTCCCTTTGTCTACACTATGTATCCGGACAGGCTAAATACTCAAAGGATCATCCATCTAGCCCACTCTTTTACAGTCTAGCAGAGCACTTGGTGCTTCAGTCTGCACAGCCCACACATGACACTGTTACACAATGTATACATCAAAGACTGCACAGAGCACATCTCAAACCCTCCTTCCCATCTCATGTGCTGCTCCAAATATTAGCAAAAATCCTGGTCTTTCAATCCCCTCCTGCAACTATACTGGAGAATTAAACTGCTGATTAATGATCTGAGGCAGTGACCCAAGGCACCCTGGTTCAATTAAACAATAATAAAACACAGAAATAACACTAAGGGGGTTATTAATAAACTGCTTAGTACTGCACATTTGCGAAATCAATAAACATGCCCAGCCCATTTAGTGACCCTTCCTATTGGTTACTCATGTCACTGTTGTCTTGTTGAAGTTTGGGCAGTTAATAATTACCTGAGCTGCTGAAGATGGTGCAGAGCTCTCTGCTGCAACTCTTTGGTTTTTGTCCTCCTGTGGATTTACAAATGCTGCTGCAGATGGTCTCAATGTGTCCACATCCACACTTGGTCGTCTTGAAAAATATGTCTGATTTAATAAATAAAGAAGAGGAGATTTGTTTACTTATACAGTAATGGGATGTGTAATAACTGCACAGAGGCCGGTATCCCGTCACCCAGTCACCCTTTATTTACACGGGCTGTGGCCAGTCAGCTCGGAGTCAGTCCCCAGAACTGAGGAGACTCCAACCTCCTGGTTACACTGAGCAGCCAGGGCTTTCCTGATTGGGGTTGTTAACCTGGGCCAATCAACGAGGTCAACCTGGCTCCAATCACTACATCCCTCCCCCACCAAGTCCCGGGAATGTAGGCCTTGATTTTCGCTTGTAGCTTTTCCTGTGAAGTTTCCACCCAGGTCAGGTTCCTCTGGCTCAGACTCTGACACGGGCAGCGTATACCTGACTGTAACCCTCCTCTTGCATCTGGAGTGTCTTGGGGGAGTTTCTTCCAGTGGTAACAGTATTGATGCTGTCTCCATCTCAGACTCTGAGGTTTCCTCCACAGTACATGGAGGGAGAGATCCTACTGTTTGCATTCGGCCTTCTGCCAGCTCTGAGGGGCCAGGTATGTTTTGCTCCTGCCCCGTTTGTGAGGTAACAGCTTTCAGGTGATCCACATGTTTGCTCAGGGCTGTATCACTGATCTGAACTTGGTAAATCATGGGACCTGACCTCGCATCAACCTCGCCTCATACCAATTCAGGGCCATTTCCATGGCTCTGACACTAAACCTCGTCCCCTGAGTAAAACTGTTTCTCTCGCTTAAGGGCAGCATATGGCTGGTATTGTCATTTCAGCTGCCATTTTACCCTCACCCCAAGGTCTGTGAATATCAGGGTTAACCCATTGTGGAGTCTTCTCCCTATCAACAACTCTGCTGGAGTTATCCCTGTTGTTGTGTGGGGTGGTCCTATAATTGAACAGGAACTGGAATAGTTTGGTGTCAATGGAGGCTGATGGCTGCTTCTTTAAGCTTGCCTTCAATGTTTGGACTGCTCTTTCCGGAGACTGTTGGACAATGGATCATATTGAGCTGTCCTCATGTGCCAAATGCTGTCTGACTTCCAGAAATATTTGAATTCCCTGCTGGTAAATGACGTCCCATTGTCTGTGACCGATACTTCTGGGGGTCCGTGCATTGTGAGCGATCCTCGCAGTCTCTCAATCGTCATCCCGAGTTAGCCGAACGAACTGTCTGCATGTCCAACCACTTTGGATGGGCATCCACAATGATCAGGAACATTGAGCTCATGAAAGGACCTGCACAGTCACCATCAACTGAGTCCAGGGTTTACCTGGCCATTCTCATGAATATGGGGACGCTGCTGGTGGCACCTTTTATCCTTGTTGGCAATTTGGGCACTGCCCCAACCAACACTGCTATGTAGGCATCTAACCCAGTCCACCAGACATAGCTTCTTGCAAGAATCTTCATCTTGGAAACCCCTGGATGACCCTGGTGGAGTCATCTTCACTCGGGACATCACACTTGCTCCCCATTGTCATATGCCATTCTCTACAGTGATCTGGTCTCTCCGGGTCCAGAAAGGTTTCAATCCAGGTTGCAAGGCCCCTTCTGTTTTCCCAGTTAACACCACTATTTTAGTTTCACTAGGGCAGGATCATTTTGTGTCCACAGTCAGATATTGTCAGCAGTGACTGGAAGGGTGACCAGGAGATTTAAAGCCAAAATGGATTTTTCCAGGGGAGAAACTGCCGGTGGGGTATCGGCCAGTGGGAGGTGGCTTAAGGAATCCACATTAGCCACTTTGCTTCCTGAATGGTGCTCTACCTTATACTTGTATGCACTGAGAATAAGGGCCCAATGCTGAATTCTACCAAAAGCTACAAGCAGCATCATGTTGTCCACCTTCAGTAGCCCAAGCAGGGGTTTATGATTTGTGACTATGACCAATTCTTATTCATAAAGGTACTGGTGGAACTTTTCTCACTGTGGGGTGGTACAGTGGTTAGCATTACTGCTTCACAACACCAGGGTCCCAGGTTTGATTCCAGCCTTGGGCAACTGTCTGTGTGGAGTTTGCACATTCTCCCCTTGTCTGCATGGGTTTCCTCTGGGTGCTCCAGTTTCCTCCCAAGTCCAAAAAAGTGCAGGCCAGGGGAATTGGCCATGCTAAATTGCCCATAGTGTTAAGTGCATCAGTCAGAGGGAAGTGGGTTACTCTTCAGAGGGTCGATGTGGACTTGTTGGGTGGAAGGGCCTGTTTCCACACTGTACGGACTCTAATCTAATCAAAGGTGACCACCAAGCCTTCCTTTTCTCTCTGGTCATATTTGCGTTTGACCTTCCTTCTCTATCTGGGCATGTGTAGGTTCAGCATCAGCCAAAGTCTGGCATACACTATCGGGCATTCCTCCCCATTGCGCCACTGATGAGCCAGCACCATCCTGATACTGTACAGGGGTGCATCGCAAGACAGCACTACCTCTTGTTTCGGATCGTAGTGGGCCAACTCCTTAGATGACAACAGCTGCATTTTCACTTCCCTAAAGGCTACTTCTTGGTTCCCTGACCATTTCCAAGGCTGACCCTTTTACAATAGCAGGTGTAAGGGTGCCACCATGGAGGCCGGGTCATGTAGGAATTTTCCGTAATAATTCACCAATCCAAGGAAAGACCTCAGCTCCGGGATAGACATGGGAACTGGGGCTCCTTTGATAGACCTCACTTTCTCTTCCAATGTGTGTAACCCAGATTTGTCAACTGTCTCTCCCAAGTGGGTCACTTGTGGTGCCTGGAACACACATGTTTTCCCTTCTTAGGTGTGTGCCCACCTGGAAGAAATGTTTAAGCACCATGTCCAAGTTCTCCACATGCTCTTTATGGGTCTTCCCTGTTATTAGTACATCATCCCGATAAATGGCAACCTGGAGTAATCCTTGGTCCGCTGGAAAAGGGTACGGGCTGATGATCCCCCAAAAGGCAGTCTTGTATATTGGTATAAACCCTGATGGCTATTAATTGTAGTGTACTTCTGGGACTCCTCGCAATAGCAGGGAGGCGTGGTTCATGTCCGGCTTCATAACAGGCAGCCCCTCTGACAACTTTACGTACAATTCCTCTATGTGAGGGATAGAGTATTTATTTATCCAGCTGTGAAATGCCATTTGCTTAAAATCCCTACAAAAGGCGAACTGAGCAGTCAGGCTTCACAATCAGTGCTGCCCATTCTGCAAACTGCACTGGGGTTGATACTTCCTTCGCTCTTCAGCCCCTTGTATTTTGTCTGTTCTTTTGCCTGCAAGGCAATTGGCACCAGGTGGGCCTTGCAAAATCTCAGAATTGCTTCCTGGTCAACATGTAAGGTTGCTTTAGACCCTTCGATAGTCCCAAGCCCTTCCTGAAATACTCATGGGCATTTCACTAGGACTTCTATGAGGCAGCCATTTTCTAATCGAAAAGTGTTGAGCCAATCCAGGATAATCTTTCTCAACCAATTCTGCCCCAATAGGCCTGGGCCTAAACCTTTTACTACCATCAGTATTAATTCTTCTCACAGGCAACCAGAACCAAAGTCAAACCCTTAATCCGCAACATTTGCTCAGTGTTTGTTCTCAGTCTGGCTGAGGCATATCACAAGCTTAAGGACTGGAGTCCTCAGCAAATCTCATTAAAGACCACTTCTGCAACCACAGATAGAGCTGCAGAGGTATTGACCTCCCACACATGGGAACTGAGTGACCATTTAATCAAACACTAACTTTAATCCATTCTGACTTGGACATCACTCAGCGATTTAATTTTTCCGACCCATATGTACGGGGACTTTCCTGGGCAGGTGCTCTCCTGAGTACCAGCCTACTCAAGTCAGGCCTTGTAGGACTCCTGTGCTATCTCGAGTCTGCGTTCAGGCAGCACCTACAATGGCCTCCTGTCCCAGATCCTGAAGAACATTATAGCCACTTGCCTGAGGCTTGATTTTGTTGTGGGGTTTTGCTGTGGGCTGGCCTAGGGTTCCTCTGCTCAGGATATACCCTGAGTGAGGCTCTGCGATTGTTTCCCAAGCTCAGTTGGACAGGTGAGGGTGTCCACTTCCACTGGGATGCCCTGCAGCCCCTGTGCTCCACTTACTGCATTTTCTAATGACAATGCCAGCTGCAGTGTCTGATTGAAGTCCAGTTGGGCTTCAGCTAGTAGGCACTTCTCATTAATCCCACATCCCAAACAGTCTCTTAGCATCTCATCCAGAGTTAACCCAAATTCACATGCCTCTGCCAGTCATCTCAACCTCGTTAAAAATCCTGATACGGATTCCCTCAGTTCTCTAACAGTCGAGTAACACCGACAGCATCTCAAACTTTGAGGAGGTTTGGGATCAGGATCAACTCTGTCAATTCTTGGAAGATGTTAGTATCTGCTGCCTCTGGGAAAGTTAAGCCCTATACGACTGAAAATGCTGCAGATCCGCAAGCAGTCTGAAGGATTACTCGTTGTTTTTCATCTGCCGCGATGTCATTTGTCTGGAAAAAATATTGCATTCTTTTCACATACTCGGACTATTCTTGGACAGCAGGATCAAACCAGTCAAGCTTCCCAAATAAAGGTATGATACCAGAAATGTTTATCCCAACTCTAAGGTGACTGTTGCAAATGAATGCTCTTCAAGTACGTACTGTATTCTCCCATTTTCAATGAAATAATTGCAAAGGCCAATAGCCCATCATCAATTCAGCCTTTATTGACTTGGCAAGGCACACTGACTGTGGCCAGCCAGCTCGGAGTCTGCTGCCTGAACTGAGAAGATTTTCATGGTTATTTTTAAAAAATGGATCTGGGGAGGCCCAGGCTGCTTCAGCAGACCTGGGTAGGCCCAGGCTGCTAGGGCAGAACTGGGTAGGCCCAGGCTTCTAAGGCAGAATTGTGTAGGCCCAGGCTGCTACGGCAGAATTGTGTAGGCCCAGGCTGCTAGGGCAGAGCTGGGCAGGCCCAGGCTGCTGGGGCAGAGCTGGGCAGGCCCAGGCTGTTGGGGCAGAGCTGGGCAGGCCCAGGCTGTTGGGGCAGGGCTGGGCAGGCCCAGGCTGTTGGGGCAGGGCTGGGCAGGCCCAGGCTGCTCGGGCAGAATTGGGCAGGCCCAGGCTGCTAGGGCAGAATTGGGTAGGCCCATGCTGCTAGGGCAGAGCTGGGCAGGCCCAGGCTGCTAGGGCAGTGCTGTTAGGCCCAGGATGCTACAGCAGAACTGGGTAGGCCCAGGCAGGAGCATAGCAACAACAGCAGCAGTTCACATCATCCAAAAGAAGAAACAAAACAAAAAGGCAGCAGTCTTCTTCCTCACAGCAGTAACTGACTGTGGACAGCCAGCTTGGATTCAGTCACCTAACCTGAGGAGATTCTCGTGGTTATTTTTCTAAGTCACCTGGGCTAAAGGGCATTCCAATCTCCTGGTTATACTTTTTTCTTCTAATAAACAGCCACATTACTGCCAAACAGCAGTAGTTCTCAGTGGTTATTTCTTTTTATTTTATTAAACAATACAGTTTACAAAACAGTTAACATTAACAACTGTTTACAGAGAAACAGCAATTTTTACAAGGGAGAGGATCAGCAAAGCCAGGCTCCAAACCCCACCACTCAATCAGCTTTCAGGAAATGAGGTCAAACCTTAAAATCCCTTCTCATGGTTATATTGGCCAGCCAGGGCTTTACTGACTGGTGTAAGGTAAAACCCCAATCAAGGACCTTGTAGTCAACAAGGTCCACCTGGTTCCAATCACTACAGGACGTGAGCACCATTGAGCATTTATTGCCCCTTCCTGATTACTCTTGAGAGGGCAGTAGTGAGCCACCATCCTGAACTGCTGCAGGGCAGTGCTGAAGGAATACCCACAGTTCCGTTACGGTGGGAAATCCAGATCTTCGACCCAGGAACACAGATGGAACACAGATTAGTTCCAAGTCAGCACAGTGTGTGGCATGTATTCAGCAGTAACCAGCCCACTAGAGCCTTGTTCCAAACCTGTTCAAAAGCGTTGAATTCCAGTCATGAAGCAAGAGTTACAGTCTTCTTAATGCCTGTGTCTTTAATCTCTTGCTTAATGCTATCTCTTACCACTGCCACTGTTTGGGGCCTATATAGATTAGATTACTTACAGTGTGGAAACAGGCCCTTCAGCCCAACAACTCCACACAGATCCTCTGAAGTGCAACCCACCCAGATCCATTCACATTTACACCTTCACCTAACACTACAAGCAATTTAGCATGTGGGAGGAAATCGGTGCACCTGGAGGAAACCCACGCAGACACAGGGAGAATGTGCAAATTCCACACAGTCTGTCGCCTGAGGCGGGAATTGAACCCAGGTCTTTGGCACTGTGAGGCAGCAGTGCTAACCACTGTGTCACCGTGCCGCCCATAAACGTTTTCTCCCCTTGGAATTTCATTCACTTAATCCCCCAAAAATTCCATCTTATGATTTCTCAAGCCAATGGCCTCCTTTACTGACAATGCTGCCTCACCTCCATTCCCTATTTGTCTGCCCTTCCATAATCTTGAATATCCTTGAGGTGGAGGCGCTGGTGTTGGACTGGGGTGGACAAAGTGAAAAATCACACAACACCAGGTTATAGTCCGACATGGTTTATTTGAAAGGACAAGCTTTCAGAGCGCTGCTTCTTTGTTGCGTAGTGAGTGGAACTGTATCATAGGACACAGAACTCATAGTAAAAGATCGAACTGTCATTCAACTGATGCAATGTATTGAACAACCCAGGTAGCTGTTAAATCTTAATCACTTAAAATGAGTTGCAGGTTTTGATTTATTAATATGTAAATCCCATATGTAAATATATAAAGCCTCAAGCTGAAATGTAGCCATGAGGTTATGAGGTCTAATTTGGCACTGACACATGAGGGAACCGGACAAAAAGACTTGGCAGTGGCTAGGCTATGGTTAATATCGAGATTCCATTTTGGGATGTTAGTAATTACCTGAGCTGCTGCAGATTGGGAGGACCCCTCGGCTAATCCATTTTGGTTTCCAACCTCCTGTGGAATTAAAAACGCTGTCAATGATGATCTCAATGAGCTCACGTCCACGCTTCGTCTTCTTGATAAATATCTCTGATTTGACAAATATAAAGAGAGGGTTTGTTTTCTAACGCACTAATGGGATGTGAGTACCATTCAGCATTTATTGACCCTCCCTGGTTGCCCTACAGAGGGCAGCAGTAAGTCGCCATCTTGAACTGCTGCAGGGCAGGCCTATTAGAATACCTACAGTTCAGTTAGAAAGGGAGATCCAGATCTTCGACCCAGATACAGGGAGGGAACACTGATTGGCTCCAAGGCAACACAGAGTGTTTAAGGAGAAAGTGAGGTCTGCAGATGCTGGAGATCAGAGCTGAAAATGTGTTGCTGGAAAACCGCAGCAGGTCAGGCAGCATCCAAGGAACAGGAGACTCGACTTTTCGGGCATAAGCCCTTCTTCACGAATGAGGAAAGTGTGTCCAGCAGGCTAAGATAAAAGGTAGGGAGGAGGGACTTGGGGGAGGGGCGTTGGAGATGCGATAGGTGGAAGGAGGTCAAGGTGAGGGTGATAGGCCAGAGTGCGGTGGGGACGGAGAGGTCAGGAAGAAGATTGCAGGTCAGGAAGGTGGTGCTGAGTTCGAGGGATTTGACTGAGACAAGGTGGGGGGAAGGGAAATGAGGAAACTGGAGAAATCTGAGTTCATCCCTTATGGTTGGAGGCTTCCTAGGTGGAAGATGAGGCGCTCTTCCTCCAACCGTCGTGTTGTTATGGTCTGGCGATGGAGGAGTCCAAGGACCTGCATGTCGTTGGTGGAGTGGGAGGGGGAGTTAAAGTGTTGAGCCACGGGGTGGTTGGGTTGGTTGGTCCGGGTGTCCCAGAGGTGTTCCCTGAAATGTTCTGCAAGTAGGCGGCCTGTCTCCCCAATATAGAGGAGGCCACATCGGGTGCAGTCGATGCAATAGATAATGTGTGTGGAGGTGCAGGTGAATTTGTGGCGGAACTGGAAGGATCAGAGTGTTTAATTCAACAATAACCAGACCTCACGAGAGCCTTGTTCCAAACATGATTAAATGAGCTGAGTTCCTGAAGTGAAGTGAGAGTTATTGCCTTCTCATTGCAGGTGTCTTCAATCACTTGTTCAATGCTGTCCCTTACACCACTGTTACTGTTTAGAAGTCTATATACAAATCCCATCAATGTTTCTGTCCCTCAACATTTCACTCGTTCCAAAGAAATTCCATGTTATGATTTTCCAAGCCAATATCCTCCCTTAATGATAATGCTTCCTCACCTCCTTTCCCTATTTGTCTGTCCTCCCAGAATCTTGAATACCGCTGACATTTCCTGTTCCATCTCTGTTTAACCTACAGCCACAACTCCATAACTGCAACTATCCCATAATCCTGGATATTGTTTGGCATTGGCTGCATTGTTAGACACATGCAATCATTACAAGAATGTGATATGGGTAGCATTAACTGACCTCTAGATTGGACTGCCCAAACTGGCAATAATATATGTGGAGGAGGAGTTTCTGGATTACAAATCTGATGCTTTTTAGACTCATTCATTGAGAAACCAATCAGAGATCAGGTGATCCTAAAATGTTTGTGGTGCCATGAGGATGGATTAATTAACAGCGTTGTTTCCTGGAGTCTGTTAGAGAAGAGATAACAGAAAATGATAGAATTGTTCATTAAGATGGAGAGTGAAGCTATTGACTTTGAAATGTGGGTCATAAAAGGGAACTATGAGGTTTGGGGATCTGAGTTGGCAATGATGGATTGGGAAATCTTACCAAAAGAGTTGGCAGTGGAAAGGCTACTGTTAACATTGACGGATTGTCCACATGAATTACAATGGTTCCTCACACTGACTTAGCACAAACATAAAGCAAGCAATGTGGCTTAACCACGCAATGGAAAATAAACAAGTTGGGAGGTTTTCGATTGGAAGAGGAGATGGAGAAGCTCAGTTAAAAATCAGCAAGCATGAGGACTTGGAGCAGTTTCGAGATCAGCAAAAACCACAACAGAATGCAATAGCAGGGGGAATAATAATTATGATTAAAAACTTGCAGGGAACAAAGAAAACTCCGAGAAAATTATTAGAGGATTCCTGTTGTCTCCTGCATGCACTTTGACAGGCTCTGTATTAAAAGGTTCATCCATCTAGCCAACACGTTTACAGACCATGAAGTGGTTGGTGTTTCACTCTGCACAGCCCACACATTACACTGTGACACATTATATACATGAAAGACTGAACAGAGCACATGTCAAATCCTCTCTCCCACCTGCTCCAAATATTGACAACAATCCAAGTCATTCGATCTGCTGCCTCTAACTATAATTGATAATAAATACCATTTAGTGATCTGAGGCAGGAACTCAAGAACACCCTGTTTAAATGAAACAAAGCAAAAGAAAATAAAACTCTGAAATGACGTTGAGGAAATTATGAATAAATTCCATTGTGCTACACACACACCCTGAACCAACAACTTCAAACAGGCTTTACTGATATTCCCATTGGTAACTATTTTCAATGTTGAATTATTGATGTGCGATCCCAGTTTGGGAAGTTAATAATTACCTGAGCTGCTGAGGTTTGTGCGGAGCTCTCTTCTGCATCATCTTGGTTTTCATCCCCCTCTGGATTTACAAATGCTGCTGATGAGGGGATCAATGTGTTCACATCCACACTTCGCCATCTTGATAAATATCTCTAGTTTGATAAATAAAAAGAGAGGATTTGTTTTCTTGTACATTAATGGGATGGAAACAACATTGAGCATTTATTGCCTCTCCCTGATTGCCCTGGAGGGACAGGAGTGAGTCACCATCTTGAACATTTCCATGACAGGGCTTTAGGAATACCCACAGTTCAGTTTGAGAGGGAGATACAAGTCTTTGTTGCAGCAACAGGGAAGGAACACACATTGGTTATTATTAAACAAAATACTGTGCTGACTTGGAACCAGGCTGTTTGGGAGTCTACATACAAGTCCCATCAATGTTTCTGCTCCTCAACATTTCACTCACTCCCCAAAAATTCTGTGTTATGATTTTCTAAGCCAATATCCTCCCTTAATGCCAATGTTACCTCATCTCATTTCCGTACTTGTCTGTCAATCCATTATCTTGAATACCGTTGACATTTCCATCTTTGTTTAACCTGCACCCATATCTCCGTAATTGCAACTATACCAGAACCATGGATATCTTTTGACATAGGCTGCATTGTTAGACACATGCAATAATTGCAAGAATGTGATCATGGGTAACATTAACCTAACTCAAGATTGGACAGCCCAAACTGGCAATAACACTGTGGAGGAGGAACTCCTGGGTTTACAGTCTGATGCTTTTTCGACTCATTCATCGAGAAACCAATCAGAGAACAGATGATCCTAGAATTTTTATTGTGTTCTGAAAACGGATCAGTTAACTGATTGGTTTCAGAGAGTCCGTTTGCAAAGAGAAAATGCAAAATGGCTGAATTGTTTATTAAGATGGAGAGTGAAGATATTAACTTTGAAATGTGGGTCGTGAAATGTAACTATAAGTAACTATGTGATTTGGGGATCTGAGTCGGCAATGATGGTTTGGGAAATCTTACCAAAAGTGTTGGCAGTAGAAAGGCTACTGTTAACATTGACGGATTGCATGCATGAATTACAATGGTTCCTCACATTGATTTAGCAAAAATATAAATCGGGCAATGTGGCTTAACCATGCATTAGAAACATAACACAATGATGGAGACTTGTGATTAGAAGATCCTCTAAAAATCAGCAAGCCTGAAGACTAGGAACAGTTTAGAAATCAGCAAAATCACAACAGAATGCATTAGTTGGTGGAATAATAATTATGACTGAAACATTGCAGGGAACATAGAAAACTCTGAGAAACTTATAAGAGAATTCTTGTTGTCTCCACCATGCACTCTGACAGGCTCTGTATTCAAAGGTTCATCTATCTAGCCCACTCTTTTACAGACCATGAAAGGCTTGTGTTTCAATCTGCACAACCCACACATTACATTGTTACACATTGTATGCATGAAAGACTGAACAGAGCACATCTCAGACAATCCCTTCTCCCATCCAATGCCCTGTTCCAAATATTGACAAAAATCTAGGTCTTTCGATTTGCTGCCTCTAACTATAGATTAGGTTCCCTACAGTGTGGAAACAGGCCCTTCAGCCCAACAAGTCCACACCAACACTCCAAAGAATAACCCACCCAGACCCATTTACCTCTGACTAACGCACCTAACACTATGAATAATTTAGCATGTCCAATTCACCTGCCCTGCACATCTTTGGATTGTGAGAGGAAACCGGAGTAACCAGAGGAAACCCATGCAGACCCAGAAAGAATGTGCAAACTCCACATAGACAGCCACTCTAGGCTGGAATCAAATGTGGGATTCTGGTGCTGTGAGGCAGCAGTGCTAACCACTGATCAATCGTGACACTTAATAATAATTGATAATAAAACGTAAAGAGGGATCTGAGGCAGTAAGTCAAGAACACCCTGTTTAAATGAAACAAAACCAAAAGAAAATAAAACTCTGAACTGACGTTGAAGAAATTATGAATAAACGGCATTTTGCTGCACACACACTCTGACTCAACAACCTCAAACAGGTTTTACTGATATTCCCATTGGTAACTCTATTCAATGTTGAATTATTAATGTGTGATCCCAGTTTGGGAAGTTAATAATTACCTGAGCTGCTGAGGTTTGTGCGGAGCTCTCTTCTGCATCATCTTGGTTTCCATCCTCCTCTGGATTTACAAACGCTGCTGATGAGGGGCTCAATGTGTTCACATCCACACTTCGCCGTCTTGATAAATATCTCTAGTTTGATAAATAAAAAGAGAGGATTTGTTTTCTTGTACATTAATGGGATGGAAACAACACTGAGCATTTATTTGCCTCTCCCTGATTGCCCTGGAGGGGGCAGTAGTGAGTCACCATCTTGAACTATTCCAGGACAGGGCTTCAGGAATACCCACAGTTCAGTTTGAGAGGGAGATCCAAGTCTTGGATGCAGCAACAGGGAAGGAACACACATTGGTTATTATTAAACAAAATACTCTGTGCTGACTTGGAACCAGACTGTTTGGGAGTCTATATACAAGTCCCATCAATGTTTCTGCTCCTCAACATTCCACTCACTCCCCAAATATTCCATATTATGATTTTCCAAGCCAAGATCCTCCTTTAAGAACAATGTTACCTCACTTCCTTTCCCTATGTGTCTGTCATTATATAATCTTGAAGACCGTTGACATTTCCATTTCCATCCTTGTTTAACCTGCAGCCATATCTCCGTAATTACAACTGCACCAGAACCGTGGATACCTTTTGGCATTGGCTGCATTGTTAGACACATGCAATAATTGCAAGAATGTGATCATGGGTAACATTAACATAACTCAAGATTGGACAGCCCAAACTGGCAATAACACTGTGGAGGAGGAACTCCTGGATTTACAGTCTGATGCTTTTTCGACTGATTCATTGAGAAACCAATCAGAGATCAGATGATCCTAGATTTTTATTGTGTTTTGAGAATGGATTAGTTAACAGATTTGTTTGTGAGAGTCCGTTTGCAAAGAGCAAACGTAAAATGGCTGAATGGTTTATTAAGATGGAGAGTGAAGATATTAACTTTGAAATGTGGGTCGTGAAATGTAACTATAAGTAACTATGAGATTTGGGGATCTGAGTTGGCAATGATGGATTGGTGAATCGTACCAAAAGAGTTGGCAGTGGAAAGGCTACTGTTAACATTGACGGATTGCATGCATGAATTACAATGGTCCCTCACACTAACTTAGCAAAAACATAAAGCAGGCAATGTGGCTGAACCATACATTAGAATCACAACATAATGATGGAGACTTGTGATTGGAAGATCAGCTAAAAATCAGCAAGCCTGAAGACTAGGAGCAGTTTAGAAATCAGCAAAATCACAACCGAATGCATTAGTTGGGGGAATAATAATTATGACTGCAACATTGCAGGGAACATAGAAAACTCTGAGAAACTTATAAGAGAATTCTTGTTGTCTCCACCATGCACTCTGACAGGCTCTGTATTCAAAGGCTCATCTATCTAGCCCACCCTTTTACAGACCATGAAAGGCTTGGTGTTACAGTCTGCACATCCCACACATTACACTGTCACACATTGTATACATGAAAGACTGAACAGAGCACATCTCAGACCACCCCCTCTCCCATCGCATGTCCTGTTCCAAATATTGACAAAAATCTAGGTCTTTCGATCTGCTGCCTCTAACTATAGATTAGATTCCCTATAGTGTGGAAACAGGCCCTTCAGCCCAACAAGTCCACACCAACCCTCCAAAGAATAACCCACCCAGACCCATTTACCTCTGAATAATGCACCTAACACTATGAATAATTTAGCATGGCCAATTCACCTGCCCTGCACATCTTTGGATTGTGAGAGGAAACCGGAGTAACCAGAGGAAACCAATGCAGACCCAGAAAGAATGTGCAAACTCCACATAGACAGCCACTCTAGGCTGGAATCAAATGTGGGATTCTGGCGCTGTGAGGCAGCAGTGCTAACCACTGATCAATCGTGACACTTAATAATAATTGATAATAAAACGTAAAGAGGGATCTGAGGCAGTAAGTCAAGAACACCCTGTTTAAATGAAACAAAACCAAAAGAAAATATAACTCTGAACTGACGTTGAAGAAATTATGAATAAACGGCATTTTGCTGCATACACACTCTGACTCAACAACCTCAAACAGGTTTTACTGATATTCCCATTGGTAACTCTATTCAATGTTGAATTATTAATGTGTGATCCCAGTTTGGGAAGTTAATAATTACCTGAGCTGCTGAGGTTTGTGCGGAGCTCTCTTCTGCATCATCTTGGTTTCCATCCTCCTCTGGATTTACAAACGCTGCTGATGAGGGGCTCAATGTGTTCACATCCACACTTCGCCGTCTTGATAAATATCTCTAGTTTGATAAATAAAAAGAGAGGATTTGTTTTCTTGTACATTCATGGGATGAAAACAACACTGAGCATTTATTTGCCTCTCCCTGATTGCCCTGGAGGTGGCAGTAATGAGTCACTATCTTGAACTGTTCCAGGACAGGGCTTTAGGAATACCCACAGTCCGTCAAGGGAAGAAGATCCAGACCTTTGACCAAGCATCAGGGAAGGAACACAGATTGGTTCCAAGTCAGCACTATGTGTGTCATTTATTTAGCAATAATCATTCCTCACTTGTACTCTGTTCCAAATATATTGAAAAGTGCTAGATTCCTGACGAGAAGAGAGAGTTTCGGCCCTCATAATACCTTTGTGTTTAATCCTCTTGTTTACTTCTTTCTTGTTCACCGCGGCTACTGTTTCAGGCCTATATACAAGTCCCACTAAAGTTTCTGCACCTTAGTAACACATTCACGCCACGAAAAATGTCATGTTATGTTTTTCTAAAACAATATCCTCCCTGACTGACAACACTACACTCCCCTCCTTTCCCTATTTGTCTGTCCTTACAATATATTGAATACCATTGGAGATTCAGGTTTCCCTCCTTGCAGTTAACATGCACTTCACTCTCCATAATGGCAACTATTTTATAACTTGTATCCTTGGGGAGAGGTTTGCTAGTGCTCTTTGGGAGGGTTTAAACTAACTCCGCGGGGGCATGGGAACCAGGACTGTAGCTTTAGGGTACAGGACCTTGAGTGTAGGGAGGTTAGGAATAATGCAGCGATCTCTAAGGAGGGTGCCTGTAACCAGAAAGGTGGATTGAAGTGTGTATACTTCAATGCCAGAAGTATAAGGAATAAGGTAGGTGAACTTGCAGCGTGGGTTGGTACCTGGGACTTCGATGTTGTGGCCATTACAGAGACGTGGGTAGAACAGGGACAAGAATGGCTGTTGCACGTTCCAGGGTTCAAATGTTTTAGTAGGATCAGACATGGGGGTAAAAAAGGGGGAGGCGTGGCATTACTTGTCAAAGACAGTATCACAGCAGTGGAATGGACGATGGAAGAGGACTTGCCATCTGAGGTAGTTTGGGCTGAGGTTAGAAATAGGAAAGGTGAGGTCACCCTGTTAGGTGTTTTCTACAGGCCTCCTAATAGTCCTAGAGAAGTAGAGGATAATATTGCGAGGATGATTCAGGAAAAGAGTGAAGGTAGCAGGGTGGTTGTTATGGGGGACTTTAACTTCCCAGATATTGACTGGGAGAGCTATAGCTCGAGTTCATTAGATGGGTCGGTGTTTGTACAATGTGTGCAGGATGGTTTCCTGACACAATATGTCGACAGGCCAACAAGAGGGGAGGCTATATTGGATTTGGTTCTAGGTAATGAACCAGGCCAGGTGTTAGACTTGGAGGTAGGTGAGCACTTCGGGGACAGTGACCACAACTCGGTGACTTTTACTTTAGTGATGGAGAGGGATAATCGTGTGCCGCAGGGCAAGAGCTATAGCTGGGGGCAGGGAAATTATGATGCAGTGAGGCATGACTTAGGATGTGTGGATTGGAAAAACAGGCTTCAAGAGAAGAACACTAATGAGATGTGGGGAGTGTTCAAGGAGCAGCTACTGCGTGTCCTCGATAGGTATGTACCAGTCAGGCATGGTGTAAAGGGCCTTGTGAGGCAGCCGTGGTTTAGTAAGGAATTGGAGTCCCTTGTGAAAGGGAAGAAGGCGGCATATGTAAAGATGAGGCGTGAAGGTTCAGTAGGGGCGATTGAGAGTTATAAGGTAGCCAGGAAGGAGCTAAAGAGGGAGCTAAGAGAAGCGAGAAGGGGACATGAAAAGTCTTTAGCTGGTAGGATTAGGGAAAACCCAAAGGCTTTCTATAGGTATGTCAAGAATAAAAGGATGACTAGGGTAGGTATCGGTCCAGTCAAGGATAGTAGTGGGAAGTTGTGTGTGGAGGCGGAGGAGATTGGAGAGACATTAAATCAGTACTTTTCATCAGTATTCACTCAGGAACAGGACACTGTTGCTGATGTGAATATGGAATCACAAATAATTAGAATGGATGCCCTGGAAATATGCAGGGAAGAGGTTTTGGGAATATTGGAAAGGATGAATATAGATAAGTCTCCTGGGCCTGATGGCATTTACCCCAGGATCCTATGGGAAGCTAGGGAGGAGATAGCAGAGCCATTGGCCTGGATTTTTATGTCGTCGTTGTCAACAGGAATAGTACCAGAGGACTGGAGGATAGCGAATGTGGTCCCATTGTTCAAGAAAGGGAGTAGGGATAGCCCTAGCAACTATAGGCCAGTGAGTCTGACTTCAGTGGTGGGCAAAGTCTTAGAGAGAATGGTAAGGGATAAGATTTATGAACATCTGGGTAGGAATAACGTGATCAGGGATAGCCAGCATGGTTTTGTGAAGGGCAGGTCGTGCCTCACAAACCTTATTGAGTTCTTTGAGAAGGTGACCAAGGAAGTGGATGAGGGTAAAGCAGTAGATGTTGTGTATATGGATTTTAGTAAGGCGTTCGATAAGGTTCCCCATGGTAGGCTAATGCTAAAACTTCGGAGGTATGGCATTGAGGATACATTAGAGGTTTGGATTAGGAATTGGCTGGCTGGAAGGAGACAGAGGGTAGTAGTTGATGGATTATGTTCATCTTGGAGCGCAGTTACTAGCGGTGTACCACAAGGATCTGTTTTGGGACCATTGCTTTTTGTTATCTTTATAAATGATCTAGAGGAAGGACTTGAAAGCTGGGTAAGCAAGTTTGCGGATGACACAAAAGTCGGTGGAGTTGTGGATAGTGAGGAAGGAAGTGGTAGGTTACAGCGGGATATAGATAAGTTGCAGAGCTGGGCGGAAATGTGGCAAATGGAATTCAATGTAGCTAAGTGCGAAGTCGTTCACTTTGGTAGGAATAACAAGATGATGGATTACTGGGCTAATGGTAGGCTACTTGGTAGTGTGGATGAGCAGAGGGATCTTGGTGTCCATGTACACAGATCTCTGAAAGTTGCCACCCAGGTAAATAGTGCTGTGAGGAAGGCATATGGTGTACTGGGCTTTATTGGCAGAGGAATTGAGTTCCGGAGTCCTGAGGTCATGTTGCAGTTGTATAAGACTCTGGTGCGGCCTCATCTGGAGTATTGTGTGCAGTTTTGGTCGCCATACTATAGGAAGGATGTGGAAGCTTTAGAACGAGTGCAGAGGAGGTTTACCAGGATGTTGCCTGGAATGGTAGGAAAATCTTATGAGGAAAGGCTGAGGCACTTGGGGCTGTTCTCATTGGAGAAGAGAAGGTTTAGGGGAGATCTGATAGAAGTGTATAAGATGATTAGGGGTTTAGATAGGGTAGATACTAAGAACCTTTTACCGCTAATGGAGTCAGGTGTTACTAGGGGACATAGCTTTAAATTAAGGGGTGGTAGGTATAGGACAGATGTTAGAGGTAGATTCTTCACACAGCGGGTTGTGAGTTCATGGAATGCCCTGCCCGTATCAGTGGTGAACTCTCCTTCTTTATGGTCATTTAAGCGGGCATTGGATAGGCATTTGGAAGTTATTGGGCTAGTATAGGTTAGGTAGGATTCGGTCGGCGCAACATCGAGGGCCGAAGGGCCTGTACTGCGCTGTATCCTTCTATGTTCTATGTTCTAACTGTGGATATAGTTTTGCACTGGTATCCTTGTTAGACACATGCAATAAGTGTACGGATGTGATGATGGGGTGACAACATTAGCCTAACTCTAGACTGGATAAAAGGAACTACTGGAGGAATAATTCCTGGATTAGATGTCTGATGGTTTGTTGACTCACACATTGAGATATTAACCAGAGATCAGATGATCAGAGGATGTTTATTGTGCAGTGAGAATGGATTAATTAACAAGGTTGTTTTTCTGGAGTACGTTAGCAAATAGCAAACATAAAATGATACAATTGTTTATGAAGATGGAGAGGAAGATGTTGTCTCTGAAACCAGGATCCTGGAATGTTAGCCAAGGAAACAATGTGGGTATGGGATTTAATTTGGCACTGATGGATTGGGGATCTTACTGAAATAGGTGGCAATGGTTAGGTAATGGTTAATAATGAAGCATTGTTTACATGAATTTCAATAATTATTGATACTATTTTAGTACAAATATAAAACAGATGATGTGACTTTACCGTGCATTACAAAAAAAAGTTAACAGATCTTTTGGTTGAAAGAGGAGATATAAATGATCAGCAGAAAAACTAGCAATCCTCGACCTCAGACGAGGAGCAGTTTGGGATGGAGCAAAATAGTCCAAAAGAATGGATGAATGGGGAGACAATAATCTTGCAAGGACCATAGAAAACTCTCAAAAACAGATGAAGGGATTCCTACTGTCTCACCGATCACCCCAACAGGCTCCATGTTCAAAGCTTCATCCATCTAGTCCACCCCTTTACAGATCATGAGAGTGGTTGGCGTTTCAGTCTGCCAGCCCACACATTACACATTACACCCATAAAAATCAGCAAGCCTGAAGACTAGGAGCAGTTTAGAAATCAGCAAAATCACAACAGAATGCATTAGTTGGGGGAATAATAATTATAACTAAAAACTTGCAGGGAACATAGAAAACTCTGAGAAACTTATAAAGAATTCTTGTTGTCTCCACCATGCACTCTGACAGGCTCTGTATTCAAAGGTTCATCTATCTTGCCCACCCTTTTACAGACCATGAGAGGGCTTGGTGTTTCAGTCTGCACTTCCCACACATTACACTGTTACACATTGTATCCATGAAAGACTGAACAGAGCACATCTCAAACCCTCTCTCCCACACCTTGCCCTGTTCAATGTATTGTTAAGAATTAATGTGTTTTGATCAGCTGCTTCTAACTATAATTGACAATAAAATGCCAAGAGTGATCTGAGGCAGTAATTCAAGAACATCCTGTTTAAGTGGAACAAAACCAAAAGAAAATAAAACTCTGAAATGATGTTGAAGAAATTATGAATAAACTGCATTTTGCTGCACACACACCCTGACCCAACAACCTCAAACAGGTTTTACTGATATTCCCATTGGTAACTCTATTCAGTGTTGAATTATTGATGTGCGATCCCAGTTTGGGAAGTTAATAATTACCTGAGCTGCTGAGGTTTGTGTGGAGCTCTCTTCTGCATCATCTTGGTTTCCATCCCCCTCTGGATTTACAAATGCTGCTGATGAGGAGCTCAATGTGTTCACATCCATACTTCGCCGTCTTGATAAATATCTCTAGTTTGATAAATAAAATAAAATAAATTGTTTTCTTGTACATTAATGGGATGTAAACAACACTGAGCATTTATTGCCTCTCCCTGATTGCCCTGGAGAGGGCAGTAGTGAGTCACCATTTTGAACTATTCCAGGGCAGGACTTTAGGAATACCCACAGTTCAGTTTGAGAGAGAGATCCAAGTCTTTGATGCAGCAACAGGGAAGGAACACACATTGGTTTTTATTAAACAAAACACTCTGTGCTGACTTGGAACCAGGCTGTTTGGGAGACTACATACAAGTCCCATCAATGTTTCTGCCCCTCAACATTTCACTCACTCCCCAAAAATTCCATGTTATGATTTTCCCAAGCCAATATCCTCCCTTAATGCCAATGTTACCTCACCTCCTTTCCCTATGTGTCTGTCAATCCATTATCGTGAATACCGTTGACATTTCCATCTTTGTTTAACCTGCAGCCATATCTCCATAATTGCAACTATACCAGAACCATGGATATCTTTTGGCATTGGCTGCATTGTTAGACACATGCAATAATTGCAAGAATGTAATCATGGGTAACATTAACCTAACTCGAGATTGGACAGCCCAAACTGGCAATAACACTGTGGAGGAGGAACTCCCGGATTTACAGGCTGATGCTTTTTCGACTCATTCATTGAGAAACCAATCAGAGATCAGATGATCCTAGAATTTTTATTGTGTTTTGAGAATGGATTAATTAACAGCTTTGTTTCTGCAAGTCCATTTGCGAAGAGCAAACATAAAATGACCGGAATTGTTTATTAAGATGGAGAGTGAAGATATTGACCTTGAAATGTCGGTTGATAAATGTAACTAAAAGGAACTATGAGATTTGGGGATCTGAGTTGGCAATGATGGATTGGGAAACCTTACCAAAAGAGTTGGCAGTGGAAAGGCTACTGTTAACAATGACGGATTGTATGCATGAATTACAACAATTCCTCACACTGACTTAGCAAAAATATAGAGAATAATGTGGCTTAACCATGCGTTAGAAAATAAACAATTATGGATGTTTTTGATTGGAGGAGGGGATATAGAAGATCAGCTAAAAATCAGCAAGCCTGAGGGCGAGGAGCAGTTTAGAAATCAGTAAAAAGTGCAACAGAATGCATTAATAGGGGGAATAATAATTATGACTAAAAACTTGCAGGGAACATAGAAAACTCTAAGAAACGTATTAGTGGATTCCTGTTATCTCCACCATGCACTCTGACAGGCTCCGTATTCAAAGGTTCATCTATCTAGCCCACCCTTTTACAGACCATGAAGCGCTTGGTGTTACAGTCTGCACAGCCCACACATTACACTGTTACACACTGTATACATGAAAGACAGAACAGAGCACATCTCAAACTCTCTCTCCCACCCCATGCCCTGTTCCAAGTATCGACAAAAATTAAGGTGTTTTGATCTGCTGCTTCTAACTACAATTGACAATAAAATGCCAAGAGTGATCTGAGGCAGTAACTCAAGAAAACCCTGTTTAAGTGGAACAAAACCAAAAGAAAACAAAACTTTCAATTGACGTTGAAGAAATGATGAATAAACTGCATTGTGCTGCACACACACCCTGACCCATCAACTCAAACAGGATTTACTGATATTCCCATTGGTAACTCTATTCAATGTTGAATTATTGATGTGTGACCCCAGTTTGGGAAGTTAATAATTACCTGAGCTGCTGAGGGTTGTGAGGAGCTCTCTTCTGCATCATCTTGGCTTCCATCCCCCTCTGGATTTACGAATGTTGCTGATGAGTTCACATCCACACTGCGTCGTCTTGATAAATATCTCTGATTTGACAAATAAAAAGAGAGAATTTGTTGTCTTCTACGTTGGTGGGATGTGAACACTATTCAGCATTTGTTGCCCTTGAGAGGGCAGTAGTGAGCCATCATCTTGATCTGCTGCTGGGCAGGGCTTCAGCAATACTCACAGTCTGTCAAGAGAGGGAGATCCAGATCTTTGACCAAGCATCAGGGAAGGAACGCAGATTGGTTCCAAGTCAGCACTGTGTGTGTCATTTTCTCAGCAATAATCAGACCTCACTAGTACCCTGTTCAAAATATGTTCAAAAGAGCTAGATTCCTGAAAAGAAGTGAGAGTTTCGGCCCTCATATTGCCTAAGTGTTTAATCCTCTTGTTTAATTCTTTCTCGTTCACCGCTGCTACTGTTTCAGGCCTATATACAAGTCCCACTAAAGTTTCTGCACCTTAGTAACACATTCACACCACAAAAAATGTCATATTATGTTTTTCTAAAACAATATCCTCCCTGACTGATAAGCAGTAAGTGTACGGATGTGATGATGCAGTGACAACATTCGTCTAACTCTAGACTGGATAAAAGGAACTACCAGTAACACCATGGAGGAATAATTCCTGGATTATATATCTGATGGTTTGTCGACTCACACATTGAGATATCAACCAGAGATCAGATGATCAGAGGCTATTTATTGTGCAGTGAGAATGGATTAATTAACAAGGTTGTTTTTCTGGAGTCCGTTAGCGAATAGCAAACATAAAATGACACAATTGTTTGTGACGATGGAGAGGAAGACATTGACTCTGAAACCAGGATCCTGGAACGTAAGCCAACAATGAGGGTACAGGATTTAAGTTGGCACTGATGGATTGGGGATCGTACTGAAATAGGTGGCAGTGGTTAGGTAATGGTTAATAATGAAGCATTGTTCACATGAATTTCAATAATTATTGATACTATTTTAGTACAAATATAAAACAGATGATGTGCCTTTATCATGCATTACAAAAAAAAGTTAAAGCATCTTTTGGTTGAAAGAGGAGATATAAATGATCAGCAGAAAAATCTCGCAAAGTCGCGACCACAGATGAGGAGCAGTTTGGGATGTAGCAAAATAGTCCAAAAGAATGGATGAATGGGGGGACAATAATCTTGCAGGGAACACAGAAAACTTTCAAAAACAGATGAATGGATTCCTACTGTCTCTCCGTTCACCCCGACAGGCTCCATAATCAAAGGTTCATTCATCTAGCCCACCCCTTTACCAACCATGAGAGTGCTTGGCGTTTCAGACTGCACAGCCCACACATTACACTGTTACACATTGTATATGTGTGACAGGGACTGCACAGAGACACCACAGTGATCTGAGGCGGTAAGTCAAGACCACTCTACTTAATTTAAACAAACCCAAAGGAAAATAAAACTCTGGAATGATGCTGATGGGGTTATGAATAAACTGCACCACAGTGTGCATGTATAAAATCACTGCTCACACACCCTGACCCATCAATTCAAACAGGTTTTACTGATATTCCCATTGGTAACTCTATTCAATGTTGAATTATTGATGTGCGATCCCAGTTTGGGAAGTCAATAATTACCTGAGCTGCTGAGGTTTGTGCGGAGCTCTCTTCTGCATCATCTTGGTTTCCATCCTCCTCTGGATTTACATATGTTGCTGATGGGTGCCTCAATGTGTTCACATCCACACTTCGCCGTCTTGATAAATACCTCTGATTTCACAAATAAAAAAGAGAGGATTTGTTTTCTTTTACACTAATGAGATATGAGCACTATTCCGCATTTATTGCCTCTCCCTGATTGCCGTTGAGAGGACAGTTGTGAGTCACCATCTTGAACTATTGGGGATCGTACGATTTTAGTATGATCTCCAATCCGTCAGTGACAACTGAAACCTCATACCCTTCATTGTTAGGTTGACTTACATTCCAGGATCCTTCAGGACTACATCCAAGGAGCAGGAACATTGACATTTCCGGCATCAGCCCTTCTTCAGGAAAGAAGAGGTCATGCCCGAAACATTGATTCTCCTGCTCCTTGGATGCTGCCTGACCTGCTGCGCTTTTCCAGCAACACATTTTTCAGCTCTGATCTCCAGCATCTGCAGTCCTCACTCTCTCCTTTAGGAATACCCCCAGCTCAGTTAGAGAGGGAGATCTAGATTTATGATGCAGCAATAGGGAAGGGATACAGATTGGTTTCAACTTAGTATAGAATGTTTTGTTCAACAATAACCAGACCTCACGAGAACCTTGTTTCAAACATGTTTAAATGAGCTGAGTTGCTGAAGTGAGAATTACTGCCCTTTCGAGGCATGTGTCTTCAATCTTTTTTTTAATGCTTTCCCTGGCACCACTTCTACTGTTTGCGGTCTATATACGAATGCCAGCAATGCTTCTGCCCCTCGACATTTCACTCACTCCCCCAAAATTTCCATATTATGATTTGACAAGCCAATATCCTCCCTCGATGACAATGTTATCTGACCTTTCCTTATTCTTCTGTCCTTCCATTATCTTGACTGCTGCTGACATTTCTATTTCCATCCTTGTTTAATCTGCTGCCATGTCTCTGTCATTGCAACTATATCATAACTGTGGATCTTGATTTGTACTGGGTGCATGTGATCATGGACAGTGTTAACCTAATTCGAGATTGGACAGCCCAAACTGGCAACAACACTGTGGAGGAGGAATTCCTCCATTAAAAATCTGATGCTTTTTAGACTCATGCATTGAGAAACCCGTCAGAGGTCAGGTGATCCTAGAATGTTTGTTGTGCAATGAGAATGTATTAATTAAGTGTTGTTTCATACAGTCTGTCAGAGAAGAGCTGTTATGAAATGGTCGAATTGTTGATTAAGATGGAGTGTAAAGGTATTGACTTTGAAATGTGAGTTCTGAAATGTAACTGAAAGAAACTATGAGGTTCTGAGATCGGAATTGGCAATGATGGATTGGGAAACCATACCAAAAGAGTTGGCAGTGGATAGGCTATGGTTAATATTGACAGATTGTATGCATGAATTACAATGATTGCTCACACGAACCTAGCACAAGTATAAAGCAGGCAATGTGACTTAACTGGGCATTAGAAAAACAACACAATCATGGAGACTTTTAGATTGGAAGAGGAGATATAGAAGATCGGCAGAAAAATCAGCAAGCCTGAGGACTCAAAGCAGTTTGGAATTCAATGAAAAAGAACAACAGAATGGATCAATCAGGGGAATAATAATTATCACATTAAACTTGCAGGGAAAGCAGAAAACTCTCAGAAACAAATGACAGGATTCCTGTTGTCGGCATATCCCACAAGGACATGCTCCATATTCAAAGGTTCATCCAGCTAGCCCACCCCTTTACAAAGGACCTGGTGTTTCAGTCTGCACATTACTGTTACACATCGTGTATGTGACTGACTGCACAGAGAACACTTCAACACCTCTATCCCTCCCCATGTCCTGGTCCAAGTATCTTGAGTAGTCCAGGTCTTTCGATCTGCTGCCTCAAACTATAACCAACAGTAAAATGCTGATTAGTGATCTGGGGCAGTAACTCAAGAACACCCTGTTTAATTTAAACAAAACCGGAAGAAAATAAAATTCTGAGATGATGTTGGTGGGGTTATGAATAAGCTGCATTGTGCTGCACATGTCCAAAATTACTGCACACACATCCTGACCCATCAACCTCAAACAGGTTTTAGTGATGTTCCTCATTGGTAACTGTTATCAATGTTGAATTATTGCTGCGAAGGAAGTTAATAATTACCTGAGCGGCTGAGGGTTGTGCAGAGCTCTCTTCTGCATCATCTTGGTTTTCATTCTCCTCTGGATTTACAAATGTTGCTGATGCATGCCTCAATACGTTCACATCCACACTTCGCCGTCTTGATAAATACCTCTGATTTCACAAATAAAAAAAAGAGGATTTGTTTTCTTTTACACTAATGAGATATGAGCACGATTCAGCATTTATTGACCCTCCCTGGTTGCCCTAGAAAGTGCAGTAGTGAGTCACCATCTTGAACTATTGGGGATCATATGATTTTAGTATGATCTCCAATCAGTCAGTGACAACTAAAACCTCATACCCTTCATTGTTAGGATGACTTACATTCCAGGATCCTTTAGGAATACCCACAGTCTGTCAAGAGAGGGAGATCTAGATCTTTGACCACGCATAAGGGAAGGAACACAGATTGGTTCCAAGTCAGCACTGTGTGTGTCATTTATTTAGCAATAATCAGACCTCACTAGAACCCTGTTCCAAACATGTTCAAAAGAATTAAATTCCTGAAGAGAAGTGAGAGTTTCGGCCCTCATATTATCTTTGTGTTTAATCCTCTTGTTTACTTCTTTTTCGTTCACCGCGGCTACTGTTTCAGGCCTATATACAAGCCCCACTAAAGTTTCTGCACCTTAGTAACACATTCACGCCACGAAAAATGTCATGTTATGTTTTTCTAAAACAATATCCTCCCTGACTGACAACACTACACTCCCCTCCTTTCCCTATTTGTCTGTCCTTACAATATATTGAATACCACTGGAGGGTCAGGTTTCCATTCTTTCAGTTAACATGCACTTCACTCTCCATAATGGCAACTATTTTATAATTGTGGATATAGTTTTGCACTGGTATCCTTGTTAGACCAATGCAGTAAGTGCATGGATGTGATGATGGGGTGATAACATTTGTCTAACTCTAGACTGGATAAAAGGAACTCCCAGTAACACCATGGAGGAATAATTCCTGGATTATATATCTGATGGTTTTTCAACTCACACATTGAGATATCAGCCAAAGATCAGATGATCAGAGGCTGTTATTGTGCAGTGAGAATGGATTAATTAACAAGGTTGTTTTTCTGGAGTCCGTTAGCGAATAGCAAACATAAAATGATACAATTGTTTGTGAAGATGGAGAGGAAGACATTGACTCTGAAACCAGGATCCTGGAATGTAAGCTAAGGAAACAATGGGGGTATGGGATTCAAGTTAGTACAGATGGATTGGGAATCTCTAGTTTGATGAATAAAAAGAGAGGATTTGTTTTCTTGTACATTAATGGGATGGAAACAACATTGAGCATTTATTGCCTGTCCCTGATTGCCCTGGAGGCGGCAGTAGTGAGTCGCCGTCTTGAACTATTCCAGGACAGGACTTTAGGAATACCCACAGTTCAGTTTGAGAGGGAGATCCAAGTCTTTGATGCAGCAACAGGGAAGGAACACACATTGGTTATTATTAAACAAAACACTCTGTGCTGACTTGGAACCGGACTGTTTGGGAGTCTATATACAAGTCCCATCAATGTTTCTGCCCCTCAACAATTCACTCACTCCCCAAAAATTCCAAATTATGATTTTCCAAGCCAACATCCTCCTTTAATAACAATGTTACCTCACTTCCTTACCATACGTGTCTGTCATTACACAATTTTGAAAACCGTTGATATTTCCATTTCCATCTTTGTTTAAACTGCAGCCATATCTCCGTAATTGCAACTATACCAGAATCATGGATATCTTTTGGCATTGGCTGCATTGTTAGACACATGCAATAATTGCAAGAATGTAATCATGGGTAGCATTAACCTAACTAGAGATTGGACAGCCCAAACTGGCAGTAACACTGTAGAGGAGGAACTCCTGGATTTACAGTCTGATGCTTTTTAGACTCATTCATTGAGAAACCAATCAAAGATCAGATGATCCTAGAATTTTTATTGAGTTTTGCGAATGGATTAATTAACAGATCTGTTTCTGAGAGTCCGTTTGCAAAGAGCAAACGTAAAATGGCTGAATTGATTAAGAAGATGGAGAGGAAGACATTGACTCTGAAACCAGGATCCTGGAATGTAAGCCAAGGAAACAATGGGGGTATGGGATTTAAGTTGGCACTGATGGATTGGGGATCTTATTGAAATAGATGGCAGTGGTTAGATAATGGATATTAATGAAGCATTGTTTACATGAATTTCAATAATTATTGATACTATTTTAGTACATATATAAAACGGATGACGTGACTTTACTATGCATTACAAAAAAAAGTTAAAGGATCTTTAGTTTGAAAGAGGAGATATAAATGATCAGCAGAAAAACTAGCAAGGCTCAACCTCAGACGAGGAGCAGTTTGGGATGGAGCAAAATAGTCCAAAAGAATGGATGAATGGGGGGACAATAATCTTGCAGGGAACATAGAAAACTTTCAAAAACAGATGAATGGATTCCTACTGTCTCTCCGTTCACCCTGACAGGCTCCATAATCAAAGGTTCATTCATCTAGCCCACCCCTTTACCAACCATGAGAGTGCTTGGCGTTTCAGACTGCACAGCCCACACATTACACTGTTACACATTGTATATGTGTGACAGGGACTGCACAGAGACACCACAGTGATCTGAGGCGGTAAGTCAAGACCACTCTACTTAATTTAAACAAACCCAAAGGTAAATAAAACTCTGGAATGATGCTGATGGGGTTATGAATAAACTGCACCACGGTGTGCATGTACAAAATCACTGCTCACACACCCTGACCCAACAATTCAAACAGGTTTTACTGATATTCCCATTGGTAACTCTATTCAATGTTGAATTATTGATGTGCGATCCCAGTTTGGGAAGTCAATAATTACCTGAGCTGCTGAGGTTTGTGCGGAGCTCTCTTCTACATCATCTTGGTTTCCATCCCCCTCTGGATTTACAAATGTTGCTGATGGGTGCCTCAATGCGTTCACATCCACACTTCGCCGTCTTGATAAATATCTCTGATTTCACAAATAAAAAAGAGAGGATTTGTTTTCTTTTACACTAATGAGATATGAGCACTATTCCGCATTTATTGCCTCTCCCTGATTGCCGTTGAGAGGACAGTTGTGAGTCACCATCTTGAACTATTGGGGATCGTACGATTTTAGTATGATCTCCAATCCGTCAGTGACAACTGAAACCTCATACCCTTCATTGTTAGGTTGACTTACATTCCAGGATCCTTCAGGACTACATCCAAGGAGCAGGAACATCGACATTTCCGGCATCAGCCCTTCTTCAGGAAAGAAGAGGTCATGCCCGAAACATTGATTCTCCTGCTCCTTGGATGCTGCCTGACCTGCTGCGCTTTTCCAGCAACACATTTTTCAGCTCTGATCTCCAGCATCTGCAGTCCTCACTCTCTCCTTTAGGAATACCCCCAGCTCAGTTAGAGAGGGAGATCTAGATTTATGATGCAGCAATAGGGAAGGGATACAGATTGGTTTCAACTTAGTATAGAATGTTTTGTTCAACAAGAACCAGACCTCACGAGAACCTTGTTTCAAACATGTTTAAATGACATGAGTTGCTGAAGTGAGAATTACTGCCGTTTCAATGAATTTGTCTTCCATTTTTTTTTAATGCTTTCCCTGGCACCACTTCTACTGTTTGTGGTCTATATACAAATGCCAGCAATGCTTCTGCCCCTCGACATTTCACTCACTCCCCCAAAATTTCCATATTATGATTTGACAAGCCAATATCCTCCCTCGATGACAATGTTATCTGACCTTTCCTTATTCGTCTGTCCTTCCATTATCTTGACTGCTGCCAACATTTCTACTTCCATCCTTGTTTAATCTGCTGCCATGTCTCTGTCATTGCAACTATATCATAACTGTGGATCTTGATTTGCACTGGGTGCATGTGATCATGGACAGTGTTAACCTAATTCGAGATTGGACAGCCCAAACTGGCAACAACACTGTGGAGGAGGAATTCCTCCATTAAAAATCTGATGCTTTTTAGACTCATGCATTGAGAAACCAGTCAGAGGTCAGGTGATCCTAGAATGTTTGTTGTGCAATGAGAATGTATTAATTAAGTGTTGTTTCATACAGTCTGTCAGAGAAGAGCTGTTATGAAATGGTCGAATTGTTTATTAAGATGGAGTGTAAAGGTATTGACTTTGAAATGTGAGTTCTGAAATGTAACTGAAAGGAACTATGAGGTTCTGAGATTGGAATTGGCAATGATGGATTGGGAAACCATACCAAAAGAGTTGGCAGTGGATAGGCTATTGTGAATATTGACAGATCATACGCATGAATTACAATGACTGCTCACACGAACCTAGCACAAGTATAAAGCAGGCAATGTGACTTAACTGGGCATTAGAAAAACAACACAATCATGGAGACTTTTAGATTGGAAGAGGAGATATAGAAGATCGGCAGAAAAAACAGCAAACCTGAGGACTCAAAGCAGTTTGGAATTCAATGAAAAAGAACAACAGAATGGATCAATCAGGGGAATAATAATTATCACATTAAACTTGCAGGGAATACAGAAAACTCTCAGAAACAAATGACAGGATTCCTGTTGTCGGCATCTCCCACAAGGACATGCTCCACATTCAAAGGTTCATCCAGCTAGCCCACCCCTTTACAAAGGACCTGGTGTTTCAGTCTGCACATTACTGTTACACATCGTGTATGTGACTGACTGCACAGAGAACACTTCAACACCTCTATCCCTCCCCATGTCCTGGTCCAAGTATCTTGAGTAGTCCAGGTCTTTCGATCTGCTGCCTCAAACTATAATCAACAGTAAAATGTTGATTAGTGATCTGGGGCAGTAACTCAAGAACACCCTGTTTAATTTAAACAAAACCGGAAGAAAATAAAATTCTGAGATGATGTTGGTGGGGTTATGAATAAACTGCATTGTGCTGCACATGTCCAAAATTACTGCACACACACCCTGACCCATCAACCTCAAACAGGTTTTAGTGATGTTCCTCATTGGTAACTGTTATCAATGTTGAATTATTGCTGCGAAGGAAGTTAATAATTACCTGAGCGGCTGAGGGTTGTGCAGAGCTCTCTTCTGCATCATCTTGGTTTTCATTCTCCTCTGGATTTACAAATGTTGCTGATGCGTGCCTCAATACGTTCACATCCACACTTCGCCGTCTTGATAAATACCTCTGATTTCACAAATAAAAAAGAGAGGATTTGTTTTCTTTTACACTAATGAGATGTGAGCACTATTCAGCATTTATTGCCCCTCCCTGATTGCCCTTGAGTGGGCAGTAGTGAGTCACCATCTTGAACTATTGGGGATCATACGATTTTAGTATGATCTCCAATCAGTCAGTGACAACTAAAACCTCATACCCTTCATTGTTAGGATGACGTACATTCCAGGATCCTTTAGGAATACCCACAGTCTGTCAAGAGAGGGAGATCTAGATCTTTGACCAAGCATCAGGGAAGGAACACAGATTGGTTCCAAGTCAGCACTGTGTGTGTCATTGATTTAGCAATAATCAGATCTCACTAGAACCCTGTTCCAAACATGTTCAAAAGAATTAAATTCCTGACGAGAAGTGAGAGTTTCGGCCCTCCTATTGCCTATGTGTTTATCCTCTTGTTTAATTCTTTCTCTTTCACCACTGCTACTGTTTCAGGCCTAAAAACAAGTCCCACTAAAGTTTCTTCACCTTAGCAACACATTCATGCCACAAAAGATGTCATGTTATGTTTTTCTAAAACAATATCCTCCCTGACTGACAACACTAGTCCCCCCTCCTTTCCCTATTTGTCTGTCCTTACAATGTATTGAATACCACTGGAGGTCCAGGTTTCCATCCTTGCAGTTAACATGCACTTCACTCTCCATAACGGCAGCTATTTGTTTTTTAGATTACTTACAGTGTGGAAGCAGGCCCTTCGGCCCAACAAGTCCACACCGACCCGCCGAAGCGCCACCCACCCATACCCCTACATTTACCCCTTACTTAACACTACGGGCAATTTAGCATGGCCAATTCACCTGACCCGCACATCTTTGTGACTGTGGGAGGAAACTGGAGCACCCGGAGGAAACCCACGCAGACACGGGGAGAATGTGCAAACTCCACACAGTCAGTCATCTGAGGCGGGAATTGAACCCAGGTCCCTGGCGCTGTGAGGCAGCAGTGCTAACCACTGTGCCACCGTGCCGCCCATTTTATAACTGTGGATATAGTTTTGCACTGGTATCCTTGTTAGACCAATGCAGTAAGTGTATGGATGTGATGATGGGGTGATAACATTCGTCTAACTCTAGACTGGATAAAAGGAACTCCCAGTAACACCATGGAGGAATAATTCCTGGATTATATATCTGATGGTTTTTCAACTCACACATTGAGATATCAGCCAAAGATCAGATGATCAGAGGCTGTTTATTGTGCAGTGAGAATGGATTAATTAACAAGGTTGTTTTTCTGGAGTCCGTTAGTGAATAGCAAACATAAAATGATACAATTGTTTGTGAAGATGGAGAGGATTGACTCTGAAACCAGGATACTGGAATGTAAGCTAAGGAAACAATGGGGGTATGGGATTTAAGTTGGCACTGATGGATTGGGGATCTCTAGTTTGACAAATAAAAAGAGAGGATTTGTTTTCTTGTACATTAATGGGATGGAAACAACATTGAGCATTTATTGCCTGTCCCTGATTGCCCTGGAGGCGGCAGTAGTGAGTCGCCGTCTTGAACTATTCCAGGACAGGGCTTTAGGAATACCCACAGTTCAGTTTGAGAGGGAGATCCAAGTCTTTGATGCAGCAACAGGGAAGGAACACACATTGGTTATTATTAAACAAAACACTCTGTGCTGACTTGGAACCGGACTGTTTGGGAGTCGAAACACAAGTCCCATCAATGTTTTTGCCCCTCAACAATTCACTCACTCCCCAAAAATTCCAAATTATGATTTTCCACGCCAACATCCTTCTTTTATAACAATGTTACCTCACTTCCTTACCATATGTGTCTGTCATTACACAATTTTGAAAACCGTTGACATTTCCATTTCCATCCTTGTTTAACCTGCAGCCATATCTCCGTAATTGCAACTATACCAGAACCATGGATATCTTTTGGCATTGGCTGCATTGTTAGACACATGCAATAATTGCAAGAAAGTGATCATGGGTAGCATTAACCTAACTCAAGATTGGACAGCCCAAACTGGCAATAACACTGTGGAGGAGGAAGTCCTGGATTTACAGTCTGATGCTTTTTAGACTCATTCATTGAGAAACCAATCAGAGATCAAATGATCCTAGAATTTTTATTGTGTTTTGAGAATGGATTAATTAACAGCTTTGTTTCTGCAAATCTGTTTGCGAAGTGGAAAAAAAAAGGCCGGAATTGTTTATTAAGATGGAGAGTGAAGGTATTGACCTTGAAATGTCGGTTGAGAAATGTAACTGAAAGTAAGTATGAGATTTGGGGATCTGAGTTGGCAATGATGGATTGGGAAACCTTACCAAAAGAGTTGGCAGTGGAAAGGCTACTGTTAACAATGATGGATTGTATGCATGAATTACAATGGTTCCTCACACTGACTTAGCAAAAATATAAAGAGAATAATGTGGCTTAACCATGCGTTAGAAAATAAACAATTATGGATGTTTTTGATTGGAAGAGGGGATATAGAAGATCAGCTAAAAATCAGCAAGCCTGAGGGCGAGGAGCAGTTTAGAAATCAGTAAAAAGTGCAACAGAATGCATTAATAGGGGGAATAATGATTATGACTAAAAACTTGCAGGGAACATAGAAAACTCTGAGAAATGTATTAGTGGATTCCTGTTATCCTCACCATGCACTCTGACAGGCTCCGTATTCAAAGGTTCATCTATCTAGCCCACCCTTTTACAGACCATGAAGCGCTTGGTGTTACAGTCTGCACAGCCCACACATTACACTGTTACACATTGTACACATGAAAGACTGAACAGAGCACATCTCAAACCCTCTCTCCCATCTCATGCCCTGTTCCAAGTATTGACAAAAATTAAGGTGTTTTGATCTGCTGCTTCTAACTATAATTGACAATAAAATGCCAAGAGTGATCTGAGGCAGTAACTCAAGAACATCCTGTTCAAGTGGAACAAAACCAAAAGAAAATAAAACTCTGAAATGATGTTGAAGAAATTATGAATAAACTGCATTTTGCTGCGCACACACCCTGACCCATCAACCTCAAACAGATTTTAGTGACATGAATTTCAATAATTATTGATACTATTTTAGTACAAATATAAAACAGATGATGTGCCTTTATCATGCATTACAAAATGTAAAGCATCTTTTGGTTGAAAGAGGAGATGTAAATGATCAGCAGAAAAACTAGCAAAGCTCGACCACAGACGAGGAGCAGTTTGAGATGGAGCAAAATAGTCCAAAAGAATGGATGAATGGGGGGACAATAATCTTGCAGGGACCATAGAAAACTCTCAAAAACAGATGAATGGATTCCTACTGTCTCTCCGTTCACCCCGACAGGCTCCATAATCAAAGGTTCATTCATCTAGCCCACCCCTTTACCAACCGTGAGAGTGCTTGGCGTTTCAGACTGCACAGCCCACACATTACACTGTTACACGTTGTATATGTGTGACAGGGACTGCACAGAGACACCACAACACCTCCACCCCATCCAATGTCCTGGTCCAAGTACCATCACAACTCCAGCTCTTCTGATCTGCTGCCTCTAATTGATAATGAAATGCTCATTAGTGATCTCAGGCAGTAAGTCAAGACCACTCTACTTAATTTAAACAAACCCCAAAGGAAAATAAAACTCTGAGATGATGCTGATGGGGTTATGAATAAACTGCACCATGGTGCGCATGTACAAAATCACTGCACACACACCCTGACCCATCAACCTCAAACAGGTTTTAGTGATGTTCCTCATTGGTAACTGTTATCAATGTTGAATTATTGCTGTGAAGGAAGTTAATAATTACCTGAGCGGCTGAGGGTTGTGCAGAGCTCTCTTCTACATCATCTTGGTTTCCATCCTCCTCTGGATTTACAAATGTTGCTGATGGGTGCCTCAATGCGTTCACATCCACACTTCGCCGTCTTGATAAATACCTCTGATTTCACAAATAAAAAAAGAGAGGATTTGTTTTCTTTTACACTAATGAGATATGAGCACTATTCAGCATTTATTGCCCTTCCCTGATTGCCGTTGAGAGGGCAGTAGTGAGTCACCTAGTAGAGAAGATGTAAAACGTGACCTACTCTTGGGAAATAAGGCAGGGCAGGTGACTGAAGTGTCAGTGGGAGAACACTTTGGGGCCAGTGACCATAATTCTATTGAATTTAAAATAACGATGGAAAAGGATAGACCAGATCTATAAGTTGAAATTCTAAATTGGAGGAAGGCCAATTTTGACAGTATGAGGCAAGATCTTTCAAAAGTAGATTGGGGATGGATGTTCACAGACAAAAGGATGGCTGGAATATGGGAAGCCTTCAAAAATGAGATGAGACTCTAGAGACAGTATGTTCAGTCCGTTCCTTGGTATTTTTCTTACTGTTTGGAAAAATATTTATTCAGTGTATCCTGATACATCCCCTTATATGTCTGCCACTCCATTTGTTTTGTCCTGTCTTCTCACCAAATTTGTCAAATCACTTTAGCCAGTTCTGCTTTCATGCCTTCCCAATGCCCTTACGCGAATATTTAATAAGTCTCCGGATCATTCCTTCTTCTTTCAAATGGAACTTAAATCTAAATCATATTATGTTTGCTGCTAATTTCAGGATGCCTTCACGACTGAGATCGGTAATTAATCCCATCTCATTGCATAATCCACCTCTAGAGTGGCCTTATATCTCATCAGCTTCAGAAAATGCTGTTCTAACAAGCTATCCTGAAAGTGTTCCATGATCTATTTGTCGATGCTACCTTTGCCCATCTGATTTTTCCAATCTATATGTAGATTAAAATCTTCCACCTTTATCTTCATGCCTTTCTTACCACGTAGTACTCTGAGCTGCAGATACACAAAGTCAGTACACTTTTATCATGAACTTTTAATGTTTAATACAAATCACTCACCATGCCCAGCTGTTCACTCTCTCCTACACTTGTTTCCCCAGATATGGGCTGTTGTGACTGATCCAAATCACTGCGGTACAAAATGGAAGTTTCCATCTCTTGACCAGTCTGCTCCTCAGTCTTTGAACTCACTTTTCTTTCCTCATTAGATTCCTCTGGATTCACATCTGTTTTCGAATTCAATGTTGCTAACACTTTCTGTAATCAGAAGCAGAAAGATTTCAGCAATGATCCGGCAGAAGTGGCTTTTTTTCAGGAGGTGTTCATACTGTTTGGGACTGGGGCTATTCAGTTTGACATTTTTAATGTCAGTCCTAGAGGTGAAGAAACTAAGATCTGATCCAAAATTAGCAAGAAGCAATGGACCAAAGTAATAAGTGGAGAAGAGTAATGAGTCCAAGAAGTTTACAAATTAAAATTCTGATGAATATTGTCATCCCTGGGGAAATTAAACTGCTTGTTTCCATTGTAGGTTAGAGGCAATTGTTGGGGCACAATTTTACTTCCGACAAAAAGGAGGATGCAATTTTGTGAACACAAATTCTGTATCATGATGAAGTAGCATGAATAATATTGACTGCCTTGTGATTATTGGAGGAGAAAGTGAGGACTGCAGATGCTGAAGATCAGAGCTGAAAATGTGTTGCTGGAAAAGCGCAGCAGGTCAGGCAGCATCCAAGGAGCAGGAGAATCAACATTTCGGGCATGAGCCCTTCTTCAGGAACCTTGTGATTATTAGAGATCAGTCACTTCAGATCCAGGATGTCTCTGCAGGAGCTCCTCAGTGTAGTGTCTTAGGCCCAAACATCTTCAGCTGCTTTATCAATGACCTTCCCACATACCCACGGCCACAGCAACCTTCCATCCATCAGGAGGTCAGATGGTGGGATGTTCACTGATGACTGTGCAATGTTCAGCATCATTCATGATCCCTCCAATGCTTCTTGCTAAATGCCCAAATGCAGCAAGACCTGGACATTATCAGGTGTGGGCTGGGAAGTGGCAAGTGACAACAATGTCATGCAATGACCACCGCCAATAAGGTAGCATCTAACCTTCCCCCCATAACATTACTGTCACTCAATCCCTAAATACAATATATTGGTAACCATTGTCCAGAAACTGAACTGGATTAGCCATCTAACACAGTGACAGAGGGTCCTAGAACAGGTTTGAGGCTTGGAATCCTGCAGCAACTGAAGTGTATGGGGAAAAACAGGAACAGGTTATTGGGTTGATCAAAGAATAGCGGTGGAGGTTTGAAGGGTTAAATGACTAACTCCTGGCCCTAATTTCTATGCTTCTATGTTACTCACCATCTGCCACTCCAAAGCCTATCTACCATCTACAAAGTGTGATGGGATACTCCCCACTTGCCGAGGTAAGTGCAGCTCCAACAACATGCAGGAAGCTTGACATCATCCAGGACAAAGCAGCTTGCTTGATTGGCACCTCAACCATGATAGAGGGTAGCAGCATTGTATACTGTTTAAAATATGCACTTCAGAAAGTTCTTTAGACAGGAACTTCCATACCCATGACCACCCTAACATTGAGGAAAAAAGGCAATAAATAGAAGGGAACACTGCAACCTGCAAGTTTCCCTCTAACCTGCACAACATCCCAACTTGGAAGCAGTGTCACTGATCAAAACACTAGAAGTACTGGTACTGTGGGTCTAATCTATAGCACATGGGTTACAGTGGTTCAAGAAGACAGCTCACCAACAACTTCTCAAGGGCAACTAAGGATGGGCAAAATGTGCTGCATCAGCCAGTGACATTCATATCCCATGAATTACAGCAAGCATATCTCATCTGCACCTCATGCCCAGTTTACCAGTTTCCAGACTTGATTATTCACTGCCTTCCTGTCAGTCATCCTTTCCCTGGTTAAGATCACAAGCTACTTGGTTTAGTTTATTGAGGATATGCTGACATCATTGGCAAGTATTTCTTGTTCAGTACTATCTGACTGAGTGGAGTGCAGCATTCATAGTTGAAGGTCAACCCCATTCCTGCCGGTCTGGAGTCACATAGAGGTCACACACAATCAGTGTTAGAACCACAGTCTGTTATTTGCATAAATTACTTGAACCCCAGATTGACAGCAAAATTTCAAAATTGGCAAATGGCAAAGGGAGGGCAGATAAGGGTGTGAGGCAGGAGGGAACCGGAGGGTTGTGCTGATGAGAGTTTAACGGGGAAAAGCAGAGGGAGGTTTGAGTGGGGCATAACCATAGGTCCAGATGGGATGTGCTGAATGACTTGTTTCTGTGTTGCGTAGCCAAGTGTCACAAATTGAGGGGAAGTTATTTAGGAAGAAAATTTGTGGCAATGGCAAGAATAGATGAATAGACAGGTAGAGTAAGTGTGAAAATGTGAGACGTCAATTTGAATTTGCAAGAATCTCACAACCAATTAACACTGTATCTCAAGTGATTCTGCAAACTCAGCAAGAATATGACTACTTAACATGAGTAAACAAAGAAACACCGACATTGAATTGTGATGTGCTGGGACTGCAGTCAGTGGGAGTTTGTGGATAGTAAGGCTGTTCCAGATTGTCAAAATATTGTTGCCTTAACTCACTCCAGATCAGAGTGACTGAGAATGGAATGTGAGCTGGAGGGGTGTAGACACATGGCGAGTGCAGTGGGATATTTGGAGCTGTTGCTGCAGTCACACGTCTGAGGAAAGCACAGGTTCAGGAGGCAGGGTGAATGTCAGTCAGTCAGGATAACAGGGAGAGCAATAACACACAGGCACTGGTCCTGGACCATGGGCACAATGTACATGAGGACTAAAGATGAAGACTGCAAAGAGGACAGTCAGACTGCTAACAATGGTGCTGACTAGCAGGGGGCAGTGCAGAGCTGTACAGAGGTGGAGATATTAGAGGAAAACAGAAATAGTTGTCCTGTTATCTAGACTTCCATAATGAATGATACAAATGGCATCCTCTGCAGTTGAGACTGAGTGCAGCGGGATGTGTCACTTCCTTGTGCAAAGTCAAAGGGTAACTCAGAGCTATTGCAGGGAAACCTGAAAAGGGAGTGAGTATTTCCCGATGTCATGGTCTATGTCAGGACCAATGATGCAGGAAATAAAAGGGAAGACTCCCTGCTGAGGGCAGATCAGAAGTGAAGAGCTAAATTAAAACAGGAACTCAGGATGACCTTCCTGAGTCACCTGCTAATTGGCAATGATTGAGGCAGGTCAGGAGGGAGGTGCTGAGACTGAAAGATGCTGTGGGTTTCCACTTCATGGGACACTGAGGCTTGAACTGGGCCACGAAGGAGCTGTACTGCTGTATCTCCGAGGAAAGGAGAAATATCACCGTGGCTAAATCTTCAAGCTGGTAAGAAGCGAGAGGAATTCTGCTGGAAATATCAAAATCTTCAAGTTAAAATAAGTAAGAGATGGCAGTGAAGTCAGACCGCTGTGAGGAATCAGGATGTCATGACTCATCAGAGGACAGATATGGCTGGAGGACATAAACGTAGAGTGATGTTTACAATCACAAGCCTTTCCCTCTCGCCCACAATCTGTACCCAGTGGAAGGAAAGCTGCCTCCTTCAGGCCTTTAACCCCTTGTGCCACGTTTCTCTGGGTCCTGAAGGAGATGGGATTGGGCCGAAGGAGAATCTCTCCCCCTGTCCATGGATAGAGCACATTGCATATAAATAAACTCCTTGGCCCAGTGAAAGCACAAACGACGACACATCATCGCTAGCGCCCAACCCTCAATACACATCACCGACACTTTCCTCTCCTTCTTTCTATCATTGTTGCTGGTGTGGAGTGCACCTCAGTCCCATAATTACCTTATAAGTTTTCAGTGACATGAGGAATTCATCGTCTGCATCACTTAATGAACCTGCACGTAAGGTTTTAGACTGCGGCAAATCCAAGCTCTGTTTATGTTCCTGCATTGAAAAGGAAATAGATCACAGTTACTGTTTGCACTGCTGCATGTATTTTCTATGACCTCTTGCTGCCTTATAAACTCCTCAGGAGGGAGGATCAGGGAGTGGGGGTGGGATTTAATTAAAGGCATAACAGATAGGAATACTGGGAAACTAATTTGAGCTAAAGACTGAGAAGTCCCCTGGTGCTGATGAGCTTGCATCTATTGGTCTTAAAAGAAATGGCTGCTGAGGTAGTCGATGCACTAGTTATAATATACCAAGCTTACTGGAAAGGTCCAGAAAATAGCAAATGTAGTTCTGTTTTAGGAAAGGAGGAGGTAGAAAGCTGAAAACTAAGGCAGATAGGTTCACAAACAAAAAAGAACTGCTGGAGAAATTCATCAGGTCTGGCGGCACCCATGGAGAAAGAAACTGAGTCAACATTTTGGGTCCAGTGACCCTTCTTCAGAAAATGAAACGTATTCCTTTCCACGGAGACCATCAAGATGATGGGACTGGCCTCCCAAGTTTGTGTATGAGGGAGGAGGTGAGGGGAAGAGGGATTGGCAGAGGGAGGAGGTAAGGGGCAAGGGGATATGCGAGAAAGAGAATTAGTGAGGGATTGAGTGAGGAAGATTCAGATAGACAGAGAGATAGCGAAGCAGTGAGTGAAAGAGAGAACGGGTGAGGAGGTGAGGGAGTGCGGATCTAAGGATGAGAAGGTAAGGAATTGAGGTGGTGAAGCAATGAGGAGGTGAGAAAGAAAGGTAGTAGGAGAGAGAGTGACAAAGGGATAGTGACAGCATGATTGAGTGAGGGATAAAGGGTGAGGGGGCAATTGAAAGAGGGAGGAAGTGAACGAGAGGAAAGAGATAGAGAAACAGTGACAGAGATGATTGAGAAAGCAAGTCAGAAATAATGAGGAAGTGAGTGATAGACAGGCAGAGATATAGTCAGGGTGAAAAAGAGAGAGACAAAAAGTAAATGAAGGTGACAGAGAGAGACATTGTGAAGATGTGTGAGGGAGAGATATACTGAAGGTGTGTGTGTGTGTGTGTGTGTGTGTGTGTGTGTGTGTGTGTGTGTGTGTGTGTGTGTGTGTGTGTGTGTGTGTGTGTGTGTCTGTGTGTGTGTGTGTCTGTGTGTGTGTGTGTGTGTGTGTGTGTGTGTTAGTGAGAACGGGTGATAATGAATGCTTGCCCCAGTTGGGAAGTAATCTGAGATTTGGAAAGGTTTCATCCTTACTTCCATGCTTTGTCCCTCGTTCCCCTGTTTAACAAAGCCAGGTATTCTAAATGCTGCCTTCACCATCTCATCAACTCGCCCTGCCACTTTCAAACATTTCTGAGTCTCTCTGCTTTCTCACCCCCAACAATATACAACCATTTCGATTATACTGTCTCTCATATTCTCCCGAAGTGCATTACTTCCTACTTGCTCACAATAAATGGCACCTACCATATTGTGATAAAGGTGTATGATGTATATGATCATCATTTGGGAATTTGGAATTTTAAAGTAGAAATATTAGGTTTCAGTTCAACAAAGGTAATTTTCAAGCAGTCAGAAAGACATTTGGAATAGTGAATACATCATTTGCAAGAGAACATGCATTTCAGTCAAATGCCCAGCAGAGTACAAAGGTGATAACTGATAAAGATTTTAAAAAGAGGAACATTTACGACATGCAGAGTAAACAGATCAGGAGCCATTATTTCAGTTTGAGTTTAGTTCAGAAGAACCATCTTAGCAGAGGAACCAAGTTTGAGTTCAAGAGCATACTTTCACGTGAACAGAACATTTTTATTTTGTGAAGCCTCCAGGTTGCAAACATTTGTATAAACATTTTCAAGTTGTCAGAATGGAAATTCAGGGATCTGAACGAGGAATGAGTCATAACACTCTTGGTATTCCAAAGGGAAACAGAAACAGTCGATAGAGTTGAGATAGGAGTGGCATTTTTCTGAGATTGAGTAAATGAAAAAGATATTGTTGGAATTATGTGTTGAATCTTTGTTTTAGCTGTTTGTGTTAAGATCTTTTCAAATTGATTTACATACATATGTGGGGAAAGTGAGGACTGCAGATGCTGGAGATCAGAGCTTAAAAATGTGTTACTGGAAAAGCGCAGCAGGTCAGGCAGCATCAGAGAACAGGAGAATCGATGTTTCGGGCATAAGCCCTTCTTCAGGAAGGGCTTATGCCCGAAACGCCGATTCTCCTGTTCCTTTGATGCTGCCTGACCTGCTGCGCTTTTTCAGCAACACATTTTTAGGCTTACATACATATATTCCTATAATATAGCCTTGCTTTTTCTCTTTCTCGAGTGTAATGAAGTTGTGCTGTTTTGTGAAAGAATACCGGCAGCCTCATAATCAATATGTTCAGTGACTGATCACCAGGGAAACAATTGAAACATTCATATGATCTATCAAGCCAGATTTTACTCTGGGGCTTGACTTGCCCAGTATTACCATTATTTGGATTCATTAAAAAGTAGGGGCCCTTTGTAAGATAGGACTTCACAAAATTTGAGAGAGATTTGTGTCTCTCTTAAAGAAATTAGCTCATGGAAGCTCATAAAGCAGGAATGCTATTTTGAAGTATATTACACAGACTAGAATTTCAAAATAGTTTTCGATAATGATAAAACCTTTCTGGGGTAGAAATCACAACAATGGATTATTTGATATCTTTGGCTGAAGCTAAATTGAAAAAACTGAACAGGTCATGTTGCAGCTGGACAGGACATTGGTTAAGCCATTTTTGGAATATTGTGTGCAATTCTGATCTCTCTCCTATAGTAAAGATGTTGTGAAACTTGAAAGAGTTCAGAAAACATTTACAAGGATGTTGCCAGGGTTGGAGGATTTGAGCTATAGGGAGAGGCTGAATAGGATGGGGCTGTTTTCCCGAGAGGGAGAGGCTGAATAGGCTGGAGGCTGAGGGGTGACCTTACAGAGGTTTATAAAATCACAAGGGACAAAGATAGGGTAAATAGACAAGGTATTTTTGCTGGGGTGGAGGAATCCAGAACTAGAGAGCATGGGTTTAGGGTGAGAGGGATAAAATTTAAAAGGGACCTAAGGGGCAACTTTTTCACGCAGAGGGTGGTGTGTATATGGAATAAGCTGCCTGAGGAAGTCATGGAGCTTGGGTACAACATTTAAAAAGCATCTGGCTGTGTCCTTGAATAAGAAAGGTTCAGAGGGATATGGGCCAAGTAGTGACAAATGGGACTAGGTTGATTTAGGATATCTGAGAGATACTAGGAGCTGGGGTGGCATGGTAGCTCAGTGGTTAGCTGCCTCACAGCGCCAAGGACGTAGGTTCAATTCTGGCCTCAGGCGGCTGCTTGTATGGAGTTTGCACTTTCTCTCTGTGTCTTCATGGGTTTCTTCGGGTTTCTTCCACAATCCAATTTAGCTAAATTGCTCCTAGTGTTCAGGGATGTGTAGGCGAGGTACAATAATCAGGGGTAAATAGGGCAGCGGAATGGACCTCGGTGGGCTACTCTTTGGAGGCTCGGTGTGGACTTGTTGGGCTAATGGACCTGTTTCCACACTGTAGGGAATCTATGAAGGAGTTGTGTGGAAGGACCTGTTTCCACACTGTCAGGAATCTATGAAGGAGTTGGGCAGAAGGGCCTTTTTCCACACTGTAGGGAATCTATGAAGGAGTTGGGCCAATGGAACTGTTTCCACACTGTAGGGAATCTATGAAGGAGTTGGGCGGAAGGACCTGTTTCCACACTGTAGGGAATCTATGAAGGAGTTGGGCGGAAGGACCTGTTTCCACACTGTAGGGAATCTATGAATGAATTGGACCAAAGGGTCGGTTTCCGTGCTGTATGACTCTATGATTTTAAGTTGAAAGTGGATGTAAAAGCACTTTTTAAGGATGATTGAAATGAATGCTCAACATTCGTGTTACCGAGGAAGCAAATAGAAAGATGATAAACAAGAAAGGCTATTACTTAAAAGAGATTTAAAATACGATTTCCTTTCATTGTAATAAGACTGGGCATACTAAACCTAATTGCTTGAAATTAAATGGAAAACTTATTGTAATGATAGGAATGCCGAAGGAGAATTTGGAAAAAGAGTGCATCAAGAAAGGAAGCGGGCATTAAAACTGCAGGTAGAGCAAAACTAGAGTATGTCCCCTTGGGACCTAACCCTAACCCAACTGGGAAGGGAGAGATAACACAGGACAGTCAAGAAAACTATTCTTCAACTAACGACAATTTGACCAATTCAGCTTCTGATTTGTTAAATTAAAAATAAAAGAGATACTTCCTTATTCATTATAGAAGTAAATCAATAAGAAATTGTGAGAGGTAGTGGAGAAAGTCAGTCACTAATACCGGCTAAGGTTATCACTTGCCTTCCAGAGGGTTAACGAAGGAAAAAAATATTATTTTGATATATACATGGAGATGACATAAAATGGTGCCATTATAGAGCATCGGTTTAAAGAGTATTGAGAAAATGAAGAAGATGTAGTTGGAGCAGGTCAACCAACATCTATAGAAAGGGTTGATTCTATACAGTGGATTGACCTGGTTCACTCAAAAATATTGGCCTCACTGAAGGTAACTGAACAACCAGTGGAATTAAAGAGAACTGAGATGCTATTGGGAAAACATCCTCTGTTCCTTGATTGCGTTGTGACTAGATCTCAGGCTCATGAACTTAAACAGGAAGAGGAGGTAGCCATAAAAATGGAGATGTTAATTATGAAATGCAATTATCTAATACAACTTCTGAAACATTGCATAAAAAGGATGAAGATAAAGAGACTGCGGGCAAGATATTTAGCCCATTTGTTTTCAAATAAATGCAATAAATGGATCCTGAATTGAGGAAATTATTTTTAATGGTTTACCCTGAAATTTCATCACAACAAATGCCTGAGTATTACTGGTTAAACGGCAAGATTATAATGAGGAAATGGAAACCACCTCAAACACCAGCCGATGATAGAATTACATCAGCTTGTAATTGTATTGAAATTGTAAGTAGCTCATGAAATTCCAATGATCATCTAAGCAGTAGAGATTATTTCCTCACTATTGCAAAGTGAATGTGGTAATAAAAGATCCATTTACAATTCCAGATTGGAAAATTGTACTGACAACAGTTGAGAAATGCAATTTGAAGAATATTGACAAGATCCACTGTCTGATCAAACCGAAGATAAATCAGGTTTTGTAACATCAGATGGACGTTATCAATGTAATATTATGCCATTTGCAATGAAAAATGCACCAGTAACTTTTCAATGATTTAACAAATAAAGCCATTGAAATCCTATATACAGTAACGGGCAGGACCTTTAGGAGAAATGATATACAGAGGAATCTTAAGTGCAAATCCATAGTTCCCTGAAAGGGGCAACACAAATGGTTAAGGTGGTAAAGGCGGGATATAGCAGGCTTACTTTCATCTATCGAGGTACTGAGTACAAAATTTGGTAAGTCATGTTGCAGCTGTATAAAACTTTGGTTCAGCTACGTTTGGAGTACTGTGTGCAGTTCTGGTATTTACACTATAAGATGATGTGGAGGCTTTAGAGAGGGTGTGCCTGGATATTGCCTGGATTGGAATGCATTGACTATAAGAAGTTGGACAAATATAGATTATTTTCACCAGAATGTCAGGCTGAGGGGGCGACCTGATGGAATACATAAAATTCTGAGAGGCATGGATAGTGTAGATAGTCAGAGAAGTTTTCCAAAGGAGTTGATATGAAATACTGTCTTGTTGGTACCTGATGCGTTCTGAATGCATTTTCGTCAAGATCTGTTTCAGTATCCGAGGCCATCAGTGATACAAATGACGATATGTCAGTTAGGCTGTATGGAGTGGATGCTTTACGTGCACGTCTCTGCAATGGGAAACAAAAAGGTATTTTCTTTTCAAAGATATACAGATAGCTTTCAATTACTCAGCACCATTTACTATTCTGATCAGGGCAGACCAATGAGGTCCAGAGAAATTTATGTTTCTCAAATTAAGTAGCAAAGGTAAATACTGAAGCATTTTTGAAACTGCAAGCTCAATTGAATCACCATCAACTGGACAAATAATGCTGACTGTGAATGGATGAAATATTTATATATTCTTGCAATTAATTTATTAAGAATGGCAAGCTGAGCTTTGTATATTGGATGGAAATCAATGCTGGCTGTTAATTTCAAGCCAAGGTGTACAGGATGAGCTGCAGGGCTAAAATTGGTGATGTTATTCAACAGCTGCATGGCCTTGAATGAATCCTGTGAACATTCCTGTACGTGCTGAAGATGGCTTGTTTGCTGTATTTGCTTTTCTGGACTGGCTGTTTGTTACACTGTATAAGCAAGAGAGTTTTGGTCCAAGTCATTGGACTTCACCTCAGACCAGGATTGTGAGCGGTGCCAGGGAGAAACTTAAGCCTCCAGACCAGCTGTCGATCGAGGGGTCCCTGATGTGCAGAAGGCCGTGAAGTTCATTGCTTTCTTTTCCTTCCTTTTTTAAAATATTTTTTTTAAAAAACTAAATAAATACCAGTGTTTAAGCAAATTGCTATGTTTGAGTCTCTATTAACTACCTTTAACCAAATCCAAAAAAAACGTTAGATACACCCTGTGATCCAAGGCACAAGGTAAGAATTATTGTTAGTTTAACTTAAACTTCTATGTCTGTTAAAATGAGTACAAAACACGCATTCAGTCCCTCAATCATGTGTCTGTCCCACAAGAAGATTTCCCTTATAGTCCCGCATTCACTACACTGGACCTTTATCACTTCTTTATCTGATAATAAAATCATTTTAAGTACTCCCTCTATTACCAACTAATCTTTTCTACTTTTTTTTCTTATACATTACATTTCATTTCTCACTTGACCTCTTTTCTCTACTCGTTTTCTATAATATTCTGGACATGAAATTTGTCATAGCCCATGTTTTCCGGTGTTGCATTTAACACTTTAGAGGAATATGCTTCCTTCATACTTGAACTATCTCTTCTTACATGCTCCCATTGTGAATGTCCTGTCTTCCTGACCATCCTTCATCAAATCACACTCTTCAATTTAAATAATTTACCCACTGGATTTTTGTTATCCCTTTCCATAACATCTTTAACTCCAATTATATTATGATTGCTGTTACCTGACTGCAACCCACTTGACCCACCCGACATCATTCCTCAGAATTAGATTCAAAACTGATTCATTCTTCATTGGACTATGTTAGATCTTGCGTTTTTGTGTTGGATTTCTTTATCCTCCGTGCCCTTTATATTTTCCCCAGTCTGTATTAGCGTAATTTAAAACAGGGATTTGGATTTTATAATGAAGGCAGGTCAATTATGGTTGGTCCTGTGAATGTGACTTGTTTTTAAAAGGTCAAAAGGTCATTTGGAACAATGACCTAAATGCATCATTGCCAAGAAGGTATGTAATTACAGCCAAGTGCTCGGTAGGCTACCTCTAGTATTAATGGATAAAATGTTCATGCTTTTGAGTTTATAACAAACCAGAGACAATCGTTTAGCTTTTGGACTGGTCAGAAGAATTGTGAGCTCAGTTTTGAATGGAGAAAAGTTTTCTCCTTTCAGGAAAATTAAGTTAAGAATTAAGTGAAACCAATCTCCCTATCCAAATTGCTTTTAGTTTGTGAATCTTCTCAGCCAGGACAGTTTATAGAGATGATTTCAAGTTTTTAGAAGAGAAAAATGTTTTGCCTGTCAAGCGTTGAAAAATATTATTGCCAGCAGACTCACAAAACTGTCCCTACTGTCGTGGGAGAAGATCCTGCACAATCTGTTCAGCAAATTTATCAGCTGAGTAAATTTACCAGTGGATATAAACGTGACCCAGCACCACATATTGGTAGTGGTGGCAAATACCACAAGGGGCCAGGAGAGGTCATCTGAGAGACTAGTAATCTTGCCTTCATCACCGAGTCATTCCTGTCCTTGCTCCTATTCTTTCAGACCCTTCTCTGAGTTTGAGTCTTTGCAAAGATTAGTATTGGGAAACAGGTTGAAACTTTATTTTCTTGTTTGGGTTTGGACTTTTTTTAAACAGATTTAAGTATCCAGCCTTGATTGTTATTTTTCTTTAATATTCTAAAGTTATGTTCTGTTGGTAAAGAACATCAGCAGTCTCATGTGACCATATGTGACTGAGCACCATATTAACCAACTCCACAACTTAGACATATGATCCACCAGGCAAGTTTTGTACTGGGATGTAACTGTCCAATATTGCCATCTGTTGGAATCATAGCACTTACTATTGCCTAACATTTTTCTGACATTTGTGAGACTTTTTTTTCCTCAATCCTCTTTTCTCAGTTTTGGAGAATTATCCATTATTACCTGGTATCCCCAGAACTGTGACACATCTCCAGCTTCTTCTTCAGCATATTCAATCTCTGAAACATTCAGTGATGAAGCTGAGGTTGTGCTTTTTGTGTATTCTGGTCTGTGAGCTTTTTCTGCATTTTTCTGTGTTGAAAAATACAAAAAATGTGATTATTTTTCACAATGCTGCATAACTCTCTAACTCTGATCTATCTCCTCTACTGAACAAGGTAGAACACCTACAGCACACTTATACACTGTGACAGATGAGGCCGGGATAATAACTGAGTCAAGAATAAAGCACTGTGTCTACTGGAAATCTCAGCAAGTCAGGCAGTGTCTCTGGAGAGAAAAGCAGACTTAACATGTCAAGCTGTGATCCTCACACAAGACTGGGAATGCTTCAAGAGGCAACATATTTTATATAGGGAGGCAGGAAATGATGTGGGGAAGGAAGTAGAATGAACAGAAGTGATGGAGTGAAAGGCAGTCCTCTAATCATGAATGGTGATGCCAACGTTGCTTGGTGACCCCAGGCAGCAGATCCTGAACAAATTAAATGTCACCACAGGAGGTAAAACTCCAAAAATCACAGCGGGGACAGAAATGAGTGTGTGTGTGTGTGTGTGTGTGTGTATCAGCAGTTCACTCCCACCCTCAACCCTACAATATTGAATACAAGTCATTTCAGTGAACCTGCTTCAGTGCAGATCTGCAATTATTTGGGAAGTGAAAAATGTTGTGGAGGCTACTGCATTCTCGTCTTTATCTGTTTCACTTTCCAGTGTTGGCTGTAGAGGTGTGGTCGATGACAAATTCTGATGGTCCAACTGCCTAAAAAGCTCTGTGTTAAAGTAGAAGCTTTTTGTTTAGCAAAACTGCAGATACTTTTTCTGTCCTGCTGCACCACCCCACCCAACAAACAGCAGCTCTGTGCCCAGCTCCCACTACTGAGAAACTCTGGGTCAGCACAACAAGGTGCTGTGCTGGCCTGTGCAAGGTGGTGCCTCCTGGGGGCGCTGCAGCTGCATCCTTCCAGCGATGGAGGATTACGTGTCTTTATTTCAAAAAAAGAGCAAAGATGTTTGCTTCAATAATATAAACAGAAAGTGCTGGGGAAATTCAGCCAGTCTGGCAGCACATGGAGAGAGAGAGAGAGAGACAGAGAGAGAGTCATGTCTCAAATGATTTCTCTGTTGCTCTCCCCTTAAACACAAGCAGTCCTGCCATTTGGCCCATCCAATCCATACCAATCCTCCAAAGAGCATCCCTCCCAGACCCTCCCAATCCCTGTAACCTTGCATTTCCCATGGCTAACCCACCTAGCTTGCATACTGTGGGGCAATTTAGCATGGCCACTTAATCTGCACATCTTTGGACTGTGGGAGGAAGCCAAAGCTCCCTGAACACAACCACACAGACATGGGGAGAACTTACAAGCTCCACATGGACTGTCACCCACAGTTGGAATTGAACCTGGGTCTCTGGCACGAGGAGGCAGCAGTGCTAACCACTTAGTCACTGTGCTGCCCGTATGAAGGACTCCAGCATCTGCAGAACTTGATGTTTGTTTCAGTGCCCCTCCAGACTCTGGATTATCTCGTCATTACCTCATTCCAGTTTTGGCGGAGCTTTTGCTGCATCCGAAATTAGCCGGCATGTTGTCTATGTTGGAACAGTGGCTCCTCTTGAAAGGTGTTAAAGGGTGTTGGGTAAAATCTGGACAAGAGAGAGAGTCTGAACCATCTCCTGTGTGCTGGGAGGAACTCACTAACCTCAGAAAACAGGAGTGTGAACTTTCAGGGATGACTGACCCTCGTCCATTCATTACCTTGCAGAGATCACAGTATTACCTGCTGTCTTATATGTTCTCCACATTCAGTCAAACTCCCCAGGTTGTTTGCTGGCTGGATCAATCAGCAGGACATCCACCATCACGAGGGCCTCATGTGACTGAAAGGTATAGGGGTCACTGTGGCCACAAGATGGAGTTGGATGGGAGAGTGGAGTGGGCTGGTAGTGTGGGGAGGTGGGTTCTGATATTTTGAACAATGGCTGAACATAGTGTTGTACAGCATAGAAACAGACCCTTCGGTCCAACTCATCCATGCTGACCAAATATCCTAAATTAATCTCGTCCCATTTGCTAGCATTTGGCTCATATCCCTCTGAACCCTTCCTATTCATACAACCCATCCAGATGGCTTTTAAATGTTGTAATTGGACCAGCCTCCACCACTTCCTCTGGCAGCTCATTCCACATACGCACCACTCTCTACATGAAAAGGTTTCCCCTTATGTCCCTTATAAATTTCTCTCCTCTCACCCTAAACCTATGGCCTCTAGTTTTGGACTCCCTCAACACGTGGAAAAGACCTTAGCTATTCATCTTATCCATGCCCCTCATGATTTTATACACCTCTATAATCACTCCTCAGCCTCTGATGCTCCAGGCGAAAACAGACCCAGACTATTCAACCTCTCCTTATCGCTCAAACCTTCCAACCCTGGAAACATCTTCATAAATCTTCTCTGAACTGTTTCAAGTCTAACAACATCTTTCCTACAGAAAGGAGAGCAGAATTGAATGCAGTCTTCCAAAATTGTAACCAATATCCTGTACAGCCTCAACATGACGTCCCAACCCTTATACTTAATGCACTGACTGATAAAGGCAAGCATACCAAACACCTTCCTCACCACCGTGTCTCCCTGTGACTCCACTTTCACAGACCTATGAACCTGCACCCCATACAGTTCTCACCGCAGGTCGCATTTACAACCCTCAGGATCACCAACTGCTGTTGCGTAGAGTTCCACCGAAAACAATCCTTTCCTTTCCCACTTTCGGGAAAGACCGGGCTGAGACCTCCAGCACCGACAGGGTTGGACATCAAACCTTGTCTCCACTTTGAGGGAGAAGATGGTTAAGCCGGCCAGGGAGCAACTGGATGTCTCACAGGGTAATGAGGAGATAACAATGGTAACCCCAGCTCAGTAAATCCCATTGTGGGTGCTGCTGTGTGATTATCACCAGCACAAGTGAGGACACTAGTAAGGCATGCAGGCAGCTTCCAGCATCCAACGTTAACTTCTCCTCTGAAAGGTGGCATCTCTGATAATGCAGCACTCCCTCAGTGGAACATCAACCGGGGTTTTTGTTTTGCTCACATTCTGCAGTTAGACTTGACAGCACAACTCCCCCATTCAGAGGTGAGATACTGAGTTATGGCTGACTCTATATTGGTGAATGAAGGAAAGCTAAAAACACTGCACCTGCTTTTGGGGATGAGGTATCCCAGAAAGCACTTCTCCTGATGTGAACCAAGCGTCAGGGAAATTGGTATCTACCACAACAAAGGGGATACGCTTGCGTTGGCCAGTTGGTGTCTGACTCTCTGGGTGCTGGGCAAGTTGTTCTAGATCGTCATTTACTTCTGTCAACTGTGTCTGTTAAAATAGAGAGAGAGAAGTAGTTTAGCTGTGGTATTATTTTTCAGAAATGTCATTGTCTAAGATGTACATAAAGAGTGAACGGGGAACAGGAGTAGACCATTCGGCCCCTTGATCTTACTCCCCCATTTGATAAATCATGGCTGATCTGACTGTGGCCTCAGCTCCAGCTTGCCCCCTGCTCTGACTCCCTTGTCAGTAAAAAAAAAATCCAAGTTAGCGTTAAAAATATTCAATAAGTAAGCAACTCCCCCAGCCTCATCACTGCCTTCTCCACCTCACTACTGCCCTCTGGGAAAGAAAATTCCACAGATCAATGACACTCTCAGGAAAAATATGTCTCTTTATTCCCATCTGAAATATGTTAAATTCTATTTAAACCCTGTCCTGTAGTTCTAGTGCCTCCAACAAGCGAAGATATCCTCTCAGGGACACCATGTTAAGTCCCTTCACAATCTTTTATGTTTCAATATGATCACCTCTCATTCTTCAAAACCCCACTGGATACAGTACCGAGAGGACCCACCTTTCCTCATATGATAACCCCTTCACTCAACCTTTTATTCAGATGCTAATAATGACAGTAGCAGCACCTTGTGGTAATAGTGAGATTTTTCAAATCCTTTACACTGGAACGTTATCTGAGGAATTTCAGGAAAATGCTCTCGGATCCGTAAGAACTGTGAGAGGTGAAACCATCGGTCAAACACTTTGTTCCTCCAAACACACAGAAGCAGAGCAGAAGGTCTGGCCACAAATGCCTTACAGTCATAGAGTCACAGAGATGGACAGCACAAAAACAGACCCTTTGGTCCAACTCATCCTTAATTAATCTAGTCCCATTTGCCAGCACTTGGTCCATATCCATCGAAATCCTTGCTATTCATATACCCATCCTGATGCCTTTTAAATGTTGTAATTATACCAGCCTCCACCAATTCCTCTGGCAGTTCGTTCCATACACACACCAGCCTCTTCATGAAATTGTTGCCCCTTGGGTCCCTTTTATATCTTTCCCCTCTCACCTTAAACCTATGCCCTCTAATTCTGGACTCCCCCACCTCACGGAGAAGACCTTGCCTATTTATCGGTGCCATTCATGATTTTATAAACCTCTTTCACCCCTCAGCATCTGACGCTCCAGGTAAAACAGCCCCAGCCTGTTCAGCCTTTCCCTATAGCTCAAATCCTCCAACCCTGTCAACATCCTTGTAAATCATTTCTGAGCCCTTTCATGTTTCACAACATCTTTCCAGTAGTAAGGAGACCAGAATTGCATGCAATATTCCAACAGTGGCCTCACCAATGTCCTGTCCAGCCGTAACATGACCTCCCAACTCCTGTACTCAATACTCTGACCAAAACTCTCCCTCCCACTCCACCGAGGACATGCAGGTCCTTGGACTCCTCCATCGGCAGAACATAACAACACGATGGTTGGAGGAAGAGCGCCTCATCTTCCGCCTGGGAACCCTCCAACCACAAGGAATGAACTCAGATTTCTCCAGTTTCCTCATTTCCCCTCCCCCCACCTTGTCTCAGTCGGTTCCCTCAACTCAGCACCTCCCTCCTAACCTGTAATCTTCTTCCTGACCTCTCCGCCCCCACCCCACTCCAGCTTATCACCCTCACCTTGACCTCCTTCCACCTATCACATCTCCATCGCCCCTCCCCCAAGTCCCTCCTCCCTACCTTTTATCTTAGCCTGCCTGGCATACTCGCCTCATTCCTGATGAAGGGCTCTGGCCCGAAACGTCGAATTTCCTGTTCCTAGGATGCTGCCTAACCTGCTGTGCTTTAACCAGCAACACATTTTCAGCTCTGATCTCCAGCATCTGCAGACCTCACTTTTTACTCTGACCAACAATAGAAAGCATACCAAATGCCTTCTTCACGATCCTATCTCCTTGCAAATCCACTTTCAAGGAGCTATGAACCCACACTCCAAGGTCTCTTTGTTCAGAAATACTCCCTAGGAACTTACCATTAAGTGTATAAGTCCTGCTAAGATTTGCTTTCCCAAAATGCAGCACCTCATATTTATCTGAATTAAACTCCATCTGCCACCTCTCAGCCCATTGGTCCATCTGGTCAAGATCCTGTTGTAATCTGAGATAACCCTCTTCGCTGTCCACTACACCTTCAATTTTGGTGTCATCTGCAAACTTAATAACGGTACCTCTTATGCTCGCATCCAAATCATTAATATATAGTATTTTTTGGTTTAGGATTGCTTTTGAATGAAACATCACCAACATGAGTGAATTTAGGAATGAAATTCATTGTCAGCACCTGGCATTCCCAGATCAAGTCGAGGACACAGCATGTACAGCACAGATCTTCATGCTTTGCTTCAATAATGAACCTCTGACCATCCACATTTTCTACACAAGCCTTGCTGTGGCTTTCCGGAATGAAACTAGCAGTAAGGCACAGTTTGGGATGTAGCCTTCAATCCACTCAGCACAGAATAAGGTTGACCAACAGACATTAACACTTACAGTCAGAACACAGAGGAGACCGAGATAGTGAGAACTGCAGATGCTGCATAGTCAGAGCAGATAAAGAGTGGACCTGGAAAAAGCACAGGGCGTCAAGCAGCATCAAAGAAGGAGGGGAGTCATGTTTCAGGGCGGAAGCTTTCATCAGGACTCATGATGAAAGATTCTGACCTGAACTATTGACAACCCTGCCCCTCTGATGCTGCTTGACCTGCTGTGCTTTTTCCAGCTCCACTCTTTATCCATACTGAGGAGCTGTGTTTCCCATCACCATGGGCTGAATATGAAGCCAGCTCTCCAATAGCAAACGTCAGAGTTTGTTTGGGGAACAAAAAAATGAAAAGTCTTCCACTGCAATTATTTCCTTGAACTCAGTGAGTGAAGATTTGCCAGTATTAGACTTTTTAAGTTGAAATGCGATCCAGTTCTCCTGCCTTCAGATCTGAATTTCTCTTATCTTCAGTGGAGATAATCAAATTGATGTCGCTGGTTTGGGAGCAGTAACAGGATGTAACGTGCCCTTCATTGAAGAACAGAATACATCTGAAATTGTGGAGAACGCACAAGGCGCAACTATTAAAGATTTACCCGTAAAGGTAACATATGGAATCAAACCAGATGTTACACATTTCCTCACTCACAAATGAGATACCCAAAGAAATCCATCCCTATTTAATCACAACGCTGACAATCCCAGCAGATCAGACACAAAACACATTAACCTGTTGTTAAGCTAAAACATCACAGACAGGCACTTGGCTCATCATGTCTACACCAGTCAAGTAATGGATCACCCAGCCTTATCCAACGTTCCTGCTGGTGGTCTGCCTTCCTACAGGTTATGGCATTTGAGATGCATTTCAAAGAAATCTCGTAAAATTGAGTTCAAGGGTTCTGTTTGTGATGAAGTTAATATCCAGCATTCTGTGAGAACTTGACATTTATCAAATATGAAATTCCAAAAACTGCTGGGTGGGTAACATTGAGTTCTGCCCTGCAGTTTTTAATGGGTCATTCAGGAATTTTGAGGGATCATTGAGGAGCAGTATAAAAGAGTACAGACAAGGACCGAAGATCAACAGACAGAGGCAGACTTCAGGCAAGGTTTTTAGTTGCAGGGAAACTGTCAAGAGCAATTAGATGGCCCCTTGCTGATAAAATGAACTGAGGAACGTTTTTAGGATGTTGTACTCAGCAAAGATTTGGTGCCAGGACTCTGTAATCATCCTTGGAACCTGAAATAGTGGGAAGGTTTCACTCTCTGTGTGGGAGGAAGCTGTGAGTGACCCAAAAGACGCCTGAGAGCACTAATTCCTCAGCACAGCTGTAAAAGTGGGTGTTGGAAAACTCGTAAAGGGTATGTGTTTGATACAACTCAGCAAGATAAGAGCTGAGGGAGAATCCAAGGAAATATAGTGTCATAGAGATGTACAGCATGAAAACAGACCCACGCCGACCAGATATCCCAAATTAATCTAGTCTAATTTGCCACCAGTTGGCCCACATCCCTCTAAACCCTTCCTATTCATATACCCCTCCAGATGCCTTTTAAATGTCGTAATTGTACCAGCCTCCACCTCATTCCATACACATAACACCCTCTGTGTGAAAAATGTGCCCCTTGGTTCCCTTTTGAATCTTTCCCCTCTCACCCTAAAGTTATGCCCTCTAGTTCTGGACTCCCCCCACCTCAAGAAAAAGCCTTTGTCCATTTATTCTATCTCTGCCCCTCATGATTTTATAAATCTCCATAAGGTCACCTCTCAGCCTCTGACACTTCAGGGAAAGCAGCCCCAGCCTATTCAGCCTATCCCTTTAGCTCAAACCCTACAACCCTGACAACATTCTTGTGACTCTTTTCTGAATCCTTTGAGGTTTCACAACATCCTTCCTATAGCGGGGAGACCAGAACTGCACACAGTATTGCAATAGTGGCCTTACCAATGTCTTGTACAGCTGCAACATGGCCTCCCAACTCCCTGTCACAGACTCATGCAGCATGGAAACAGACCTTTCGGTCCAAGTAGTTCATGCCGACCATGTTCCCAAAACAAAGTCGTCCCACTGACCTATGTTTGGTCCACATCCGGCCAAACCTTTCCTATTCATGTACTTATCCAAATGTCTTTTAAACATTGTTAATAGTATCGAGGTCCACTATTTCCTCTAGCAGTCCATTCCACATACAAACCAATCTCTGTGTAAAACATTGCCCCTCATGTCCTTTTAAAATCTTTCTCCTCTCACTATAAAAACATACCCTCTTGTTTTGAACTCCCTTACTCTAGAGAAAGGACCTTTGTTATTCACCTTATCTATGTTCCTCCTAATTTAATAAACATCTGTAAGGTCTTCACTCCACCCTCCAATGAAAAAAAATCCAAGCCTGTCCAGCCTCTCCCTATAACACCAACGTTGGTAAATATTTAGCCTGGTATGGTGACATTTGGTGAGACTTTGGAGATTTGACTGCACATAAGTATTGGAGGGCAGATTTGGATTCAAGGGGAACATAGAGCAGGAAAGAAGGGTCGGCAGTCCGAGCAGAAACAATCATTTAGGCAGCTCATAATGCAACAGCCGAAAATGGAGTTTCATGGCCAGAGCAGCAAAAATGAAGAATGTTAAAGCCTTGTGAAGTTTGATGACTGAATGTCTTATCAAGGTCTGGGAAGTGGGGTGGGGAGGTACTCAGAAATCTATGAGATTTAGTTAGATTGCATTTGTCAATCCCTTCCCCATATTTAATACATGTGAACTCAGGGTGTCAGGAATAAGTTGTGCATTTATTGTGGATTGTGTTATGTTCTACCTTGTAAAGTATTGTTGTTTGTTGAACACCGTGGAACCTTGTGACTTTATTCTCTTAGAAAGTCCCCTAGATTTCATCTTTCATGTAGCTTTAAAATAAAGGTTATTGGTCCCTAACTAGATCAGCACATAATATTGACTGGTCTGAGTGAAATTGGTGGATGTGGTTTGAGATCATAATAGCATCTATTGCCCATTCAGATTGTCATTCTAGGTGCCTGCTACCTCCTGGTGAACTCTGTTTTCCCCATCTCCATTTGCTTTCTTAATCACCTTACATTGGCCCATCCTGTTCCCTTTGGGGATCTGTAGAGATTCACTCCAAGGTCCCTCACTTTGTCTACGCTGCTCCGTATTAATCTATTATTACTTTTATTCCTTTACCTTGTGCTCCATAAATGCATCCCTTCATGATATGATTTATCCCTTTTCTGCCCAGCTGACCAGTGCATTGATTTTCTTGCTGCATTCCACAACTACCCTTCTTGCCACCAAACATGTGACCAATTTTTGCGTGATTGGCAAACAACTTGATTAAGCCCCAAACATTTCCTTCTACCTTATTAACATCTACCACTAAAAGAGTGGGACCTAGTTCAAAGTCCTGCAGAACCCAATGGAAACAAGTTATCAGTCACAAAAGTATACGGTATGCATTAAAGATGAAGTGGGAGCAGAAGTAGACCCTTTATTTTGTGAGACCAAGCCAATTTAAGCAAGCTTAAACGCAGATTCAAGAACAGCTTCTTCCCTGTTGTTCTTAGACTGCTGAATGGACCTCTCAAATTTTAAACTTAATCTTGATCTCGTTCCTTGTACACCTTCCCTGCAGCTGTAACATTGTACTCCTCACTCTGTTCTGTTACCCTAACGCACTTTGTATGGTATGATCTTGCCTGTACTGCACACAAAATAAAACTTTTCACTGTACCTAGGTACATGTGACAATAATAACTCAAATCTAAAAATAATTTCTATCCAGTTTGATATATTCTCATGGCTCCCAACGCTTTTCTTTAAGTAGGTTTTTTTATGTGCGACCTTGTCAAAAGACTTAATTTACAGATAAAGTTTAAAGGGAAACTAAGAGTCAGCTGTTATTTTGCTAAATATGGATATACAAAGACCTGAAAGGTGTTCAACTTGCTGATGCTGATAGGGGCATGTTGATGAATCCACATCTGCAGTTTAATTAAGATTAATATGATCCTTAAACTTCAACACCCTGATATTTTGGATTTAAAAGAAGTAATCGAGGGAATCCATTTATGGCAGCATTTTCCTGATAATGGGAGACAAGAATAACACAGACAATCTTACAAATGACAGAACTGGTCCAAATGCCTTATTTGGAATGGAAATGCAATAGTGTACCAACATGTGCTTCCTGGCTTGCTGTAGTCATATCAGCCCTGAAATGAGGCATTCATTCACTCCTTCATCTCACATACAGTCCATTTACAACCAAACCTGTTGTCCTCCCCCCATGTTGTATCCTGCAATATGGCATTCCAATTTGGACCAGAACCATCATTTCTAAGATTCACTGTTTTATTTTGATGTTTTATCCATCTGTTTCTGCAAAGTATGCAGTCACTAAGCTCAAATGCCTAGTTCTGCAGTTATTGAAAGGACTGCAGTACTTATGTAAAAGCATATTTGACGATTTGGTTTCAAAGTTGTATGGTTTGCTGTTTAAATCTTTTAATAATGTGTTCATGTTGTGAGTGTATCCAGTACACGATGAGGCCACCTTAGCATCTTTGTCAGTCATAGAGTCATACAGCACGGAAACAGACCCTTCGGTCCAACCAGTCCACGCTGACCATAATCCCAAACCAAACTAGTCCCACCTGCCTGCTCCTGGCTCATATCCCTCCAAACCCTTCCTATTCATGTACTTATCCAAATGTCTTTTAAACATTGTAACTGAACCCACATCTACCACTTCTTCAGGAAGTTCGTTCTACACATGAACCACCCCCGTGTTAAAAATTGCTCCACATGTCTTACTTAAATCTCTCTCCTCTCACCTTAAAATATACCCCTATAGTCTTGAAATTCCCCATTCTAGGGAAAAAGAAAACACCTACTATTAACCTTTATCTACACCCCTCATGATTTTATAAACTTCTATAAGGTCACCTCTTAACCTACACTCCAGGGAAAAAAGTCTCAGCCTATCCAGCCTTTCTTTATAACTCAAAGCTTCCATATCTGGCAACTTCCTGGGAAATCTCTTCTGAACCCTCTCCAGCTTAATAATATCCTTTGGAGACCAGAACCACGGTATTCCAGAAATCTTACACTATGTAATGGATTTTCTTAAAGGAGGTAGAAGTAAGATACAAAGATATTAGTAGCAACTGGCATCAGAAATGGCAATGGGCAAACTAATCCAGTTTCCAGTGAGTTAGCTGCTAGGAATGCCAAGGCTTTGGTGAGGTCATGCCAGGCTTGAGGGAAACTGTGCCTTGATAATTTGACAATTAAGAGGTCAAAGCACCCACCCACATTCCCATTAGGTGGGAACAGCAGAAATACTAAAACGGAAAGAATGCCAAGGGCATAAATAAACTCTGCTCCCATGTAACATTTTAGGATGTTGCAAGTTTGGCTAGAGTCAGCTGGGAACCCACTCTCCACAGCTGAAACTTCTCAAGTGTTCTTCCAATGAGATGAATCCCCATTCTCAAGTAATTCTGTGCATACAATGTAATCTAAGATGGATCCAGATGCATTTGGTGTTACTTTGGACAATATATCTCTGCCTGAACCAGGAGCAGTTGTTTTGGGAACATTGTGCACATTGTATGTGCCAGAGATTGAAACATAATATCTCAGTGATTTGCCACTGGCTGAGCAAGGAATATCAATGGTAAACTTGTAAATTATTTTACTGAAAGATTGTTTTTAAACAAAATGTCCCAAGCATGAGGGAGGTTCAGTTTGAAAAGCGTTACCAATAGCCAGCGCTCCCAGATTAGGTCGAGGACAGAGCAGGGCACAGTGGAGATCCCCCTCCTCTATCCAATCATGAAATTCTGACCAGAAATGAGAGAGTATTGCTGGAAAGACACAGCAGGTCAGGCAGCATCCGAGAAGCAGGAAAATCAAAGTTTCGAGCTGGAGCCCTTCATCAGGAATGACCAGAAAGCCTTGCTGTGGCCTCTCTGAATGAGACTGGCAGTACATCACAGTTTGTTCTCCAAACTTAAAACCACTGGGCACAGGACAGGATGGCCAACAGACAGAAATACAGTCAGCACACTGAGGACATTTGTATCCCATCATTCTCGGCTGAATATGAAATCACCTTTCCCATGTGAAATGTCACTGAACCAGCCAATTCCAGAGAGATTCAACTTCTCAAAAATGCTCTCATTTTAACTATTTTCTTGACAGCTCAGTGAGTGGATGTTTGCTGATGTTAGGCTGGAAATTCCCTCTGGTCTGGTCAGACTATGATGACTTTACTACCTCCAACATCATGGCTCCTATCTTCCGACTTTATCCAACATTTTAGTCCTGATAGTGCCAGGTTCATGCGGTGGCCACTGCTGGGACTGCAGGCAGACCCAAAACTGGTGGAGCCAATGCAAAGTAGACTGACAGCAAGTCCAGGATTTCAGCAGGGATGAATTTCAAAGCCTGCTCCACTATTCAAGATGATCATGGCTGATCCCCGACCTCAATGCCATACTCTCACTCTCTCCTCAGAAACCTGGTGGTGCAGGCTCAAGTGGTTGAATGGCCTCCCCCACTTTACCTTCTAATTTTACATCCGTCAGCAAGCAAGATGGAGCTGCACTTAAGACTCATTGTTTCCCTTCTGTTACTGCAATTCTCTATTCAACAGCTTCATATTGGGTCAAGCCAAATTGGCCCAGATCTTCCTGAGAGCAGGAGGCAGGAGGATGAATGGGAGGATGGAACACAGATGGACTACTGCATTGAACTAAGTCACTCCCACTGCTCTTGTGAGTGAGCAGCTGAATAGAGCAGACAAGTTGTTTCAAAGATTTGTCATGTGTGTGTGAACATAAATGATCCAGTTTGCACTGGATCTGCAGCTGACCCTAAATGGGAAATGCAGGCTTACAAGGATAGGGTAGATGGATGGGTCTGGGTGGGATGCTCTTCTAAGAGGTGATGTAGACTCCACACAGGTCAAATGGCCTGCTTCCACACTGTTGGGATTCTATGATTCTATTGGTGGCATTATCCTGCTGGAATTGAAGATTTTGATATTGTATCTCCAACACATAGAGGACGTATGGTGTAGTGGGGAGCATCCTGGTCCCCTGAGCTGGAGCTACCGCCTCAGGACTCATGACCAAAGAAACTGTGTTCATGTTACAGTCAAACGGGCTGGGTGCCAACATGCAAATTCTTTCAACACACACCAAACACAGATGGCAAGCTTCCTGGTCAACCATGTGATAGAAAGAAAGTTGAAGCATCTTCCACCACTATCTATGACTCCAGACTATAAGGGAAATTGCACATTGCCGTTGTAACTTGGATACCTTCAATGAACTGTAACACATCACTACATTCTGATGATGTGTTTTTGCCCGAAACATTGATTTTCCTGCTCCTTGGATGCTGACTGACCTGCTGTGCTTTTCCAGCACCACTCAAATCTAAAATCACACAACACCAGCTTATAGTCCAACAGGTTTAATTGGAAGCACATTAGCTGATTGACAACCACCTGATGAAGGAGCGTCACTCCGAAAGCTACTGTGCTTCCAATTAAACCTGTTGGACAATAACCTGGTGTTGTGTGATTTTTAACTTGTACACCCCAGTCCAACACCGGCATCTCAAAATCATCACTCAAATCTAGACACACATCACCACATGTCCTCACATTCTCTCAATGCAGTCATGAATCTCACACGGTGGAGCTTCTCAGTGGTCAGCATTGGGACCTCTGCTCTTCCTGACCTGGATTAAACACTCAGACTGGATGGACATGGGACAATTTCAAAGTGTGCTGATTACCCCTAACCTGGAGGCACTGTGATTACAAGGAGTTTGATAGTAAGACTTCAAACAGACAAGCTAATGGAAGAGATGGCAAATGAATTTTAAAAGATTTGAATAAAGCAATACATTGTTGGCTGATAGAATGAGGAGTTACAATATAGAATGAAGGGTGTAATTCTAAAGGGAATGCAGCAATAGAGAGCCTTAATGTGCACAGCACACTCAGAGTGGCAGGGTATCTTGAGAATGCAGTGTAAAGGCATCAGGAACCTGGGCTTTCTGAATACAGGCAATGAACATAGAAGCAAAGGTTTATGATGGGCCTTTATAAAACATGGGAAAGGGTGGAGCCTCAACTGGAGTGTTCTGTCCAATTCCAGGCATGACCTTTTAGGAAGGATGTGAAGGCTTTAGAGAGGGTGCCAGATAAAATTTAGGGGATAGCTCCATGGATGAGGAACTTCAATTATGTGGATGTATTAGATTGCTCTGATTAGAGAAGGGAAGGTTGAGAGGAGATTCGATGGAGTTATTCCAGATCACGAGGCACCGAGACGATACAACATTAAGGTCATTGGCAAAAGAAGCAGAGGTGACCCGAGAGAAACCTTCACTGCAGTGAGTGCTTACAATTGGAATACACTGTGTGAGAACGTGGAAACAGAATCGTGGCATGAAAAGCAGTTTGGATAAACCCCTGACTGGAAAGGAGCTGCAGATGGGGTTCCAGGGAAAGGTGGGAAAGGGGGACTCACAGGATCAGACTGTCAGTTCTCCAGCTCCCCAGTCAGCTCCTGACTTACCATGTCTGCCAGGCTGGTAGTTAAGTCTGACATAATTTCCACTGATATGGTGCTCTCTGGACTCTCATCCTGCTTCATGTCAGGCCACACTGGTCCCACTTCAGATGAGCCAGTTTGTAAAGGGGAATAAGGCTGTAATATAAAGAATTAAACAATTTCAAACAATCCACCCTGCACATCGGCACCTCCAAGATCATACACCACACGGCTCCGTATTAATCTATTATTACTTTTATTCCTTTACCTTGTGCTCCATAAATGCATCCCTTCATGATATGATTTATCCCTTTTCTGCCCAGCTGACCACTGCATTGATTTTCTTGCTGCATTCCACAACTACCCTTCTTGCCACCAAACATGTGGCCAATGTTTGCGTGATTGGCAAACATCTTGATTAAACCCCAAACATTTCCTTCTACCTTATTAACATCCACCACTAAAAGAGTGGGACCTAGTTCAAAGTCCTGCAGAACCCAATGGAAACAAGTTATCAGTCACAAAAATATACGGTATGCATTAAAGATTAAGTGGGAGCAGAAGTAGACCCTTTATTTTGTGAGACCAAGCCAATTTAAGCAAGCTTAAACGCACATACCAACAGGTTCAAGAACAGCTTCTTCCCTGTTGTTCTTAGACTGCTGAATGGACCTCTCAAATTTTAAACTTAATCTTGATCTCGTTCCTTGTGCACCTTCCCTGCAGCTGTAACATTGTACTCCTCACTCTGTTCTGTTACCCTAACGCACTTTGTATGGTATGATCTTGCCTGTACTGCACACAAAATAAAACTTTTCACTGTACCTAGGTACATGTGACAATAATAACTCAAATCTAAAAATAATTTCTATCCAGTTTGATACATTCTCATGGATCCCAAGGCTTTTCTTTAAGTAGGTTTTTTTTATGTGCGACCTTGTCAAAAGACTTAATTTACAGATATACTTTAAAGGGAAACTAAGAGTCAGCTGTTATTTTGCTAAATATGGATATACAAAGACCTGAAAGGTGTTCAACTTGCTGATGCTGATAGGGGCATGTTGATGAATCCACATCTGCAGTTTAATTAAGATTAATATGATCCTTAAACTTCAACACCCTGATATTATGGATTTAAAAGAAGTAATCGAGGGAATCCATTTATGGCAGCATTTTCCTGATAATGGGAGACAAGAAAAACACAGCAAATCTTACAAATGACAGAACTGGTCCAAATGCCTTATTTGGAATGGAAATGCAATAGTGTACCAACATGTGCTTCCTGGCTTGCTGTAGTCATATCAGCCCTGAAATGAGGCATTCATTCACTCCTTCATCTCACATACAGTCCATTTCCAACCAAGCCTGTTGTCCTCCCCCCATGTTGTATCCTGCAATATGGCATTCCAATTTGGACCAGAACCATCATTTCTAAGATTCACTGTTTTATTTGGATGTTTTATCCATCTGTTTCTGCAAAGTATGCAGTCACTAAGCTCAAATGCCTAGTTCTGCAGTTATTGAAAGGACTGCAGTACTTATGCAAAAGCATATTTGACGATTTGGTTTCAAAGTTGTATGGTTTGCTGTTTAAATCTTTTAATAATGTGTTCATGTTATGAGTGTGTCCAGTACATGATGAGGCCACCTTAGCATCTTTGTCAGTCATAGAGTCATACAGAACGGAAACAGACCCTTCGGTCCAACCAGTCCACGCTGACCATAATCCCAAACCAAACTAGTCCCACCTGCCTGCTCCTGGCCCATATCCCTCCAAACCCTTCCAATTCATGTACTTATCCAAATGTCTTTTAAACATTGTAATTGTACCCACATCCACCACTTCCTCAGGAGGTTCGTTCTACACATGAACCACCCCCGTGTTAAAAATTGCTCCTCATGTCTTACTTAAATCTCTCTCCTCTCACCTTAAAATATACCCCTATAGTCTTGAAATTCCCCATTCTAGGGAAAAAGAAACACTTTCTATTAACCTTTATCTACACCCCTCATGATTTTATAAACTTCTGTAAGGTCACCTCTTAACCTACACTCCAGGGAAAAAAGTCTCAGCCTTTCCAGCCTTTCTTTATAACTCAAAGCTTCCATATCTGGCAACTTCCTGGGAAATCTCTTCTGAACCCTCTCCAGCTTAATAATATCCTTTGGGGACCAGAACCACGGTATTCCAGAAATCTTACACTATGCAATGGATTTTCTTAAAGGAGGTAGAAGTAAGATACAAAGATATTAGTAGCAACTGGCATCAGAAATGGCAATAGGCAAACTAATCCAGTTTCCAGTGAGTTAGCTGCTAGGAATGCCAAGGCTTTGGTGAGGTCATGCCAGGCTTGAGGGAAACTGTGCCTTGATAATTTGACAATTAAGAGGTCAAAGCACCCACCCACATTCCCATTAGGTGGGAACAGTAGAAATACTAAAACGGAAAGAATGCCAAGGGCATAAATAAACTCTGCTCCCATGTAACATTTTAGGATGTTGCAAGTTTGGCTAGAGTCAGCTGGGAACCCACTCTCCACAGCTGAAACTTCTTAAGTGTTCTTCCAATGAGATGAATCCCCATTCTCAAGTAATTCTGTGCATACAATGTAATCTAAGATGGATCCAGATGCATTTGGTGTTACTTTGGACAATATATCTCTGCCTGAACCAGGAGCAGTTGTTTTGGGAACATTGTGCACATTGTATGTGCCAGAGATTGAAACATAATGTCTCAGTGATTTGCCACTGGCAGAGCAAGGAATATCAATGGTAAACTTTTAAATTATTTTACTGAAAGATTGTTTTTAAACAAAATGTCCCAAGCATGAGGGAGGTTCAGTTTGAAAAGCGTTACCAATAGCCAGCGCTCCCAGATTAGATCGAGGACAGAGCAGGGCACAGTGGAGATCCCCCTCCTCTATCCAATCATGAAATTCTGACCAGAAATGAGATAGTATTGCTGGAAAGACACAGCAGGTCAGGCAGCATCCGAGGAGCAGGAAAATTAAAGTTTCGAGCTGGAGCCCTTCATCAGGAATGACCAGAAAGCCTTGCTGTGGCCTCTCTGAATGAGACTGGCAGTACATCACAGTTTGTTCTCCAAACTTAAAACCACTGGGCACAGGACAGGATGGCCAACAGACAGAAATACAGTCAGCACACTGAGGACATTTGTATCCCATCATTCTCGGCTGAATATGAAATCACCTTTCCCATGTGAAATGTCACTGAACCAGCCAATTCCAGAGAGATTCAACTTCTCAAAAATGCTCTCATTTTAACTATTTTCTTGACAGCTCAGTGAGTGGATGTTTGCTGATGTTAGGCTGGAAATTCCCTCTGGTCTGGTCAGACTATGATGACTTTACTACCTCCAACATCATGGCTCCTATCTTCCGACTTTATCCAACCTTTTAGTCCTGACAGTGCCAGGTTCATGCGGTGGCCACTGCTGGGACTGCAGGCAGACCCATAACTAGTGGAGCCAATGCAAAGTAGACTGACAGCAAGTCCAGGATTTCAGCAGGGATGAATTTCAGGGCCTGCTCCACTATTCAAGATGATCATGGCTGATCCCCGACCTCAATGCCATACTCTTACTCTCTCCTCAGAAACCTGGTGGTGCAGGCTCAAGTGGTTGAATGGCCTCCCCCACTTTACCTTCTAATTTTACATCCGTCAGCAAGCAAGATGGAGCTGCACTTAAGACTCATTGTTTCCCTTCTGTTCCTGCAATTCTCTATTCAACAGCTTCATATTGGGTCAAGCCAAATTGGCCCAGATCTTCCTGAGAGCAGGAGGCAGGAGGATGAATGGGAGGATGGAAAACAGATGGACTACTGCATCGAACTAAGTCACTCCCACTGCTCTTGTGAGTGAGCAGCTGAATAGAGCAGACAAATTGTCTCAAAGATTTGTCGTGTGTGTGTGAACATAAATGATCCAGTTTGCACTGGATCTGCAGCTGACCCTACATGGGAAATTCAGGCTCACAAGGATAGGGTAGATGGATGGGTCTGGGTGGGATGCTCTTCTAAGGGGTGATGTAGACTCCACACAGGTCAAATGGCCTACTTCCACAATGTTGGGATTCTATGATTCTATTGGTGGCATTATCCTGCTGGAATTGAAGATTTTGATATTGTATCTCCAACACATGGAGGACGTATGGTGTAGTGGGGAGCATCCTGGTCCCCTGAGCTGGAGCTACCGCCTCAGGACTCATGACCAAAGAAACTGTGTTCATGTTACAGTCAAACGGGCTGGGTGCCAACATGCAAATTCTTTCAACACACACCAAACACAGCTGGCAAGCTTCCTGGTCAACCATGTGATAGAAAGAAAGTTGAAGCATCTTCCACCACTATCTATGACTCCAGACTATAAGTGAAATTGCACATTGGATACCTTCAATGAACTGTAACACATCACCACATTCCAATGAAGGGCTTTTGCCCGAAACATCGATTTTCCTGCTCCTCGAATGCTGCCTGACCTGCTGTGCTTTTCCAGCACCACTCAAATCTAAAATCAGACAACACCCGGTTATAGTCCAACAGGTTTAATTGGAAACACACTAACTTTCGGTGTGACGCTCCTTCATCAGATGATTGACAATCACCTGATGAAGGAGCATTGCTCCAAAAGCTAGTGTGCTTCCAATTAAACCTGTTAGATTATAACCTGGTGTTGTGTGATTTTTAACTTTGTACACCCCAGTCCAACACCAGCATCTCAAAATCATCACTCAAATCTAGACACACATCACCACATGTCCTCACATTCTCTCAATGCAGTCATGAATCTCACACGGTGAAGCTTCTCAGTGGTCAGCATTGGGACCTCTGCTATTCCTGACCTGGATTAAACACTCAGTCTGGATGGACATGGGACAATTTCAAAGTGTACTGATTACCCCTGACCTAGAGGCACCAGGATTACAAGGAGATTGATAGTAAGACTGCAAACAGACAGGCTAATGGAAGAGATGGCAAATGAATTTTAAAAGATTAGAATAAAGCAATACATTGTTGGCTGATAGAATGAGGAGTTACAATATAGAATGAAGGGTGTAATTCTAAAGGGAATGTAGCAATAGAGAGCCTTATGTGCACAGACCACTCAGAGTGGCAGGGTATCTTGAGAATGCAGTGTAAAGGCATCAGGAACCTGGGCTTTCTGAATACAGGCAATGAACATAGAAGCAAAGGTTTATGATGGGCCTTTATAAAACATGGGAAAGGGTGGAGCCTCAACTGGAGTGTTCTGTCCAATTCTAGACATGACCTTTTAGGAAGGAAGTGAAGGCTTGAGAGAGGGTGTCAAATAAAATTTAGGGGATAGCTCCATGGATGAGGAACTTCAATTATGTGGATGTATTAGATTGCTCTGATTAGAGAAGGGAAGGTTGAGAGGAGATTTGATGGAGTTATTCCAGATCACGAGACACCGAGGCGATACAACATTAAGGTCATTGGCAAAAGAAGCAGAGGTGACCCGAGAGAAACCTTCACTGCAGTGAGTGCTTACAATTGGAATACACTGTGTGAGAGCGTGGAAACAGAATCGTGGCTTGAGAAGGAGTTTGGATAAACCCCTGACTGGAAAGGAGCTGCAGATGGGGTTCCAGGGAAAGGTGGGAAAGGGGGACTCACAGGATAAGACTGACAGTTCTCCAGCTCCCCAGTCAGCTCCTGACTTACCATGTCTGCCAGGCTGGTAGTTGAGTCCGACATAATTTCCACAGATATGGTGCTCTCTGGAATCTCATTCTGCTTCATGTCAGGCCACACTGGTTCCACTTCAGATGAGTCAGTTTCTAAAGGGGAATAAGGCTGTAATATAAAGAATTAAACAATTTCAGACAATCCACCCTGCACATAGGCACCTACAAGATCAAACACCACACAGCTTTCCCAGTGTCTTTGGGCCTTTTGATCACACTCTGGGAGAGGAAATTCTTTCACATCTCAGTTTAAAATGAGAGTGTGTCCTAATTCTGTGACTATGTCACCTCATTCAAGATGACCCACATGTGGAAGCCTCTTCTCAGCATTTACTCTGTCAAGCTCTTTCAGAACCTTGTGTGTTTCAATGAGGTCATCCCTCATTCTACTGCATTCTATTGAATAAAGGCCAAAGTTGTTTGTCTGTTCTTGATAAGTAAGGAATCAATCAACTTAGTGAACCTTGTCTCCATTCCTTAAATTGGGGGTATGAAAACTGTACCCAGTACCTCCAGGTGTGGTCTCACCAATATCTTGGACATTTGTAACAAGATTTCACTATTTTTAAAACTTTAAATATTCTTTCCTCACCCACCCTGAGCAGTAAAGGCCATAATTCCATTCTTAATTATTTGCTGCCCCGACATGCTAACAGTTTGTGTTTCGTGCACAACAACACCCAAATCTCTCTGCATTGTGCTTTCTGGAGTCTCTTTCCATTTAATTAATAATCTGCCTTTTAACTCCTTCTAAAAGAGCAGAATATCACACTTTCCTGCATTAAACTCCACCTGCAAGTTTTTCCCCATTCACCCAACTTACCGAAATTCCCTTGTAGATTCGTTACGTCTTCATCATAACATGCCCTCTCACCTATTTTTGCATCATCAGCAAATTTGGATACATTGCACACTTCTCCTCCTCCAAGTCAGATTAATATAGATTGTAAATAACTCAGGTCCAAGGAGTGATCCTTGTGGTGTACCATTCATTACACTTTCCATCATGAAAACTACTCACAAATCCAGGTTCTTTGACTTCTGTACGTTAACCAACCCTCAATCCATGCTAATACATCTCCCACAAAACTTCTATTTTGAACTCTGATTATCTGCAATAACCTTTCACATGGCATCTTATTCAGCGCCTTCTGGGAAGCAACGTACACCACATCTACCAGTTCCCCCTTATCAAAATACACCACATTTACCAGTTCCCCCTGCTCACAGCACCAGGGTCCCAGGTTCAATTCCAGCCTCGGGCAACTGTCTGTATGGAGTTTGCACAATGTCTCCATGTCTGCGTGGGTTTCCTCCGGGTGCTCCGGTTTCCTCCCACATTCCAAAGATGTGCAGATCAGGTGATTTGGCCATGATCAATTGCCGATAGTGTGAGGTGTATTAGACAGAGGGAAACGGGTCTGGGTGGGTTAGTCTTCAGATGGTCGGTGCGGAATAGTTGGGCCGAAGAGCCTGTTTCCGCACTGTAGGGAATCTAATCTAATCTAACATGATTTCAGTTTCACAAAACAAAGTTGATCCTGTCTGATTGTGTGAAACTCTTCTAAACATCCTGGTATTTGTTTCTCGATAATGACGTGTAGCACTTTCTCAATGACACATATTAGACTAACTGGTTTATGGTTTCCTACTTTCTATCTCTCTCCTTTCCTGAATGGAGCATCACACTAACCCTCCTGGAATCCAGTGAGTGCTGGAACATTTTGACCAATGCCTCCATGACCTCTGTAGTCACTTCCTTTAAAATCCTTGGTTGCAGGCCATCAGGTCCTAGAGACTTGTCTGTCTTCAGTCTCATTCGTTCGTCAATTTTTTTGTCTCTTGTGATTGAGATTTTTATAAGATTGAGACTCTCTCCTGCGCATCTCGCTTATCTCTTTTCTTTGAGATGTTTATGATGTCATCCCATCTTGAAGGCTGATGCAAAATATTGGTTTAAATTATCTGATATTTTCCTGCTCCCCATTATCAATTCCCCCGTTGCATTCTTCAAGAATTCCACACATAAATTAGCTACTCACTTTAGTTTTATATATCTGTGAAAGTTTTGACATTTACTTTTATATTTCTTGCCTACTAATATTCATAACCTATTTTTGTTTTTTTATTAACATTTTAATCATCTGCTACTGTTCCTAAAACAAAATCCCAACCTTCTGACCCATGACTAGTTTTTGCCATGTTGTATGCTGGAACGCTTGATTGGATATTCTCCTTGACCATCTTTGTTTATCATGGATGGGTCACTCTTCTCACCATTCCCTTTTTGACCAGAATAAATCTTTGCTCGTGTAACAAAATATCTTCTCAAATGTCTGCCACCGCTCATCCACTGATCTGACACTTGGTCTATTTTCCCAGCCCACGTTAGACAATGCCTTCTTCATACCTCTGTAACTGCCCTCATTTACATTGATGACCTGAGTTGCTTTCACACAAACTGAAGTTGAAATATTACCACGTTATGGTCACTATCCCCTCGAGACTCCTTAACCACATGATCTCCAATTAAACCTATCTCATTACACATTATCCGATCGAAAATAGCCCATCACCAGTCAGGTTGAGCAATGCACTGCTCTAAGGAACAACCCCTTAAGCATTCTACAATGTTTTGATAGGACCATTTTTGGAGGAAGAGTGTGGAGAGACAAGATATAACACGGGGTACAATTCGAAAGGGGGAGCTGGAATAGTGAGGCCTGGATGTATGTGTACATAAATAATTTAAGGTAGTAAGACAGGTTGAGAAATCAGCTAATATAGAGTACACCATTACAGGCTTTATTATTAGAGTACAACAGCAACGAGGCTATGCTGAATGTATGTAAGACACAAATTCACTCTCCATTGGAGTATTAGATCCAGCTCTGATACTGTAATTGAGAAAGAAAGTGAAGATATTGGAGAGAGTAAAGAAGGAGTTGTCAGGAATGGTTCCAGAAATACGGGTGTGGTGATTGTAATGAGGTCAGCCAGATGGACATCATGGAAAATACGTTCCCCAGATTGGGGCTGTTAATCTGGTCCAATCAGGGAGCCCTGGTGACAGACAAGACAGGAGTGTCAGAGGTTCTGTTCACTCTGAGAGCTGGCTCTGAGGGAGCTGGATCAGTGTCAAGGACTCTCCACATGTAAATAAAGGGTGACTTGATGACAGGATACAAGCCTCTGTGGAGATATTTCTGGGGGAATTTCAGTTCTAAAGATACATTGGAGCAGCTGCGACTGTTTGTGGAAATAAAAACGCTAAGAGGAGAGCTGATTTGAACTATTCACAATCCCGAAAGGTCTGGAATGAAAAATTTGGGAGAAAATGTTCCCATTCATGAAGGGATTAAGACAAGTGGGCAAAGATTCAAACTATGTATTGAAAGAAAAAAAAAGCAATTTGAGACAAAATTTCTTCATACAACAAATTGTAATGGTCTTGAATGCTCTGCTTGAGACTGTGGTGAAGGCAGGTTCAAGGTATTTATATGTTTATGTGAAAAAGAAGAATGTGCAGGTTATGGGGAGAAGGCAAGAGAATGGCTCTAGGTGAGACGTGCATGTGGAAACCTGGCACTGACACTGTAGTGTCTATTTTGTTGGCTGTAACAATTGTTAGTTGGGGGCAGGTTGGCTGCTTGCATGTGATGACAGAGCTATCAGCTTCCACCCACCTCCCCATTCCTAATTGGGTCAAAGTTCCTGGTTCCATATTTATTGGGCATCCAGATGGGCATTCAATCCCTGCAACTAGAAGCCTCACTTGGGCTACAGAGTGGACACACAAAGCGACCCACTCTGGTCCTTCCACCCTGCTGCAACCTCCCCATGAATCAATTCAACTGTTAACACCCTCGTCCAGGATATCTCAGAGCAAACATAGTGTGGCTGCACATGCTGGCTGCAGATTCACCTCCCGCTTATCTGGAAAGGAGAGGCATCCTGTTTCACAGGGATGGTAGCAGGAGGACAGTGTTCCATCGGATCAAGATGGCCTGGCCAGAAGAAGTGAGGGATAGTGCCCAGGCTGGCAGCTGCAGAACCTGGCTCCAGTGCAGGAAGATGAGAAAAGATTAGTTGCTGTGAGCAAGGGTAAATGACACGACCTCGTCTCTGCAAAGTGACACTCCTGATGGGTTGTTTAGAAGGCGTACAGTGTTTTGGCTTTCATTAACAGGGGTATTGAGTTTAAGAGCCGAGAGGTTTTACTGCAGCTCAAAATAATTCTTGGTTAGACCACACTTGGAATATTGTGTCCAGTTCTGGTCACCTCATTATAGGAAGGATGTAGATGCTTTCAAGAGGGTGCAGAGGATATTTACCAGGATGCTGCCTGGACTGGAGGACATGTCTTATGAAGAAAGGTTGCGTGAACTCGAGCTTTTCACACTGGAGAGACGTAGGAAGAGTGGTGACTGATAGAGATGTATAAGGTAATGAGAAACATAGATACAGGAGAGAGCCAGAGACTTTTACTCAGGGCAGAAATGGTTGTTCTGAGGGGTCATAATTTTAATGTGATTGGAGAAAGGTATAGGAGAGATGTCAGAGGTAGGTTCTTTACACAGAGAGTGGTGGGTACGTGGAATGCCCTGCCAGCAGTGGAAGTAGAGGCAGAGACATTAAGGGACATTTAAGCAACTGCTGGACAAGCACATGGATGGCAGTAAATTGACGGGTGTGTCGGTTAGGTTGATCTTAGATTAAGATAAATGCTTGGCATAACATCATGGGCCGAAGGGCCTGTACTGTGCTGAACAGATCGATGTTCTATGTTCTAAATAAGGTAGCAGGCAGTGTAACTGTGATTGTACAGGCATGTTAAATAGCAGATTGTGTTTAACCCTTAGGAGAAAGTGAGGACTGCAGATGCTGGAGATCAGAGCTTAAAAATGTGCCGCTGGAAAAGCGCAGCAGGTCAGGCAGCATCAAAGGAACAGGAGAAGGGCTTATGCCCGAAACGTCAATTCTCCTGTTCCTTTGCTGCTGCCTGACCTGCTGCGCTTTTCCAGCAACACATTTTTAAGCTGTGTTTAACCCTTGGTAACTGAGAGAACAGAGGAACTGTGTGAGTGGCAGCCACCTAATGGTGAACCAGCTCCAGGACAGTGTGATTATTAATCACTTACTGTCAAGGGCTTAGAAGCTGTCATAGGTCAATGCACGCTGACATACACCTCACTCTGTTTCATTTAGTCACCTACCTCACCAAGGCTGATTTCTGGCTTTCCAAAGCTCAGAGTCAAAACGTGGCAGCCTCAGCATCCTGATTTCTTATCTTGGACTCAAAGCCCCATAGCTGTCTTTGCTTCACTCTGGCCCTCTGGAATTCTGCCAATGTGTCTTCATCATTAATTGCTCACAAAGAAGTGCATCTGTTTTCACCCCTTAGCACACCTTTTCACCATTTAGTCAACAAAGGACCAAATCACAATTTCCGACATCTCGACTCCCAGTCTCTCTTACTCAATGCTTCCCACAGGCAGGACTAAAATAGTTCAGCAAAAGATTGAGTGTAACAATGAGACTAAAGAAACATTTAGAGTCAAAAGGTGTAGTGCTGGAAAAGCACAGCAGGTCATGCAGCATCTGAGGAGCAGGTTAGTCAACAGACGCCCTTCATCAGGAATGTGGAGAGAGAAGGGGGTTGAGAGATAAATAGGAGGATGGTGTGGGGTTAGGGGGATGGTAGCTGGGAAGGTGATAGATGGATGTAAGTGAGAGGTAATTCTGATTGGTCGGAGAGGAGGGTGGAGCAGATAGGTGGGAAGGAAGACGAACAGGTAGGACAGGTTAAGAGGACAGTGCCAAGTTGGAGGGTTGGATCTGGGATGAGGTCGGGGGAGGGGAGATTTGGAAACTGGTGAAGTCAATGTTGATGCTGTGTGGTTGGAGGACCTCGAGGCGGTAGATGAGGCATTCTTCCTCCCGCTGGTGTGTGGTTTTGATTTGGAGGTGGAGGCGGCCCAACAATGGAGTCACGGAGGGAATGGTCTCTGCAGAACGCAGATAGGGATGGGGATGGAAATATATCTTTGGTGGTGGGGTCTGACTGTAAGTGGTGGAAATGGATAACATGCTCTATCTGGAGACTGGTGGAATGGAAGGTGAAGTCTTGGGGGTGGGGGGGCTTCTATTTTTGTTGCAGTTGGAGGGGTGGGGTTCAAGGCCGGAGGTGCAGGAAGTGGAGGAGGTGTGCTGCAGGGCATTGTTGACCAGGGGAAATTGCGGTCCCTGAAATAATGAGTAAAGGCTAAACAGGTTGGGACAGACCCCACTGGACTTGAAAAGAATGAGAGGTGATCTCATTGAGATATATTGGATTCTTCAGGGACTTGGCAGGGTAAATGCTGAGAGGATATTGCCCCTCGTGGGAGAGTCTAGGAGCAGAGGGCATAGCCTCAGAATAAGGTGATGCAAATGTAAAACTAGGTTGAGAGGGAATTTCCTCTCAGAGGATTGTGAGTCTTTGGAATGTTTTGCCACAGAGAGCTATCGGGGGAGAGACCTTGTCTATATTTAAATTTGGGCCAATGGGCCGAGCGTTGGCCGATGGAATTTAATTTAGATAAATGTGAGGTGCTGCATTTTGGAAAGGCAAAAAAGGGCAGGACTTGCACACTTAATGTAAGGTCCTGGCGAGTGTCACTGAACAAAGAGACCTTAGAGCGCAGGTTCATAGTTCCTGGAAAGTGGAGTCACAAGTAGATGGGATAGTAAAGGCGGCATTTGGTATACTGTCTTTATTGGTCAGTGCGTTGAGTATGGAGTGGGGAGGTCACATTGCGGCTGTACGGGACATTGTTTTGGCCACTTTTGGAATACTGCGTTCAGTTCTGATCTCTCTGCTGGAGGAAGGATGTTGTGAAACTTGAAAAGGCTCAGAAAAGATTTACAAGGATGTTGCCAGGGTTGGAGAATTTGAGCTATGCGGAGAGGCTGAATAGGCTGGGGCTGTTTTCCCAGGAGTGTCAGAGGTTGAGGGGAAAGTTCAAAGTTCATAAACCCATGAGGGGCACGAATAGAATGAACAGACAAGGTCTTTCCCTGGGATGGAAAAGTCTAAAAATAGAGGGGAAAGATTTAAGGTGAGAGGGGAAAGATTTAAATGGGAACTAAGGGGCAACTTTTTTTGACACGGGGTGGTGCATGTATGGAATGAATTGCCAGCGGAAGTGTTGGAGGCTGGTACAATTACAACATTTCATAGAATAGAATTCATAGAATCCCTACAGTGTAGAAACAGGCCATTTGGCCCAAGTCCATGCTGACCCTCTGAAGAGTAACCCACCCAGATCCATTCCCCTACCATATTACATGACATTTCCCTTGACTAATGCACCTAACCTGCACTTCCCTGAACACTATAGGCAATTTAGCATGGCCAGTTCACCTAACCTGCACATATTTAGACTGTGGGAAGAAACTGGAGTACCCGGAGGAAACCCATGTGGACACGGGGAGAATATGCAAACTCCACACAGTCGCCCGAGGTTGGAATTGAACGGGGTACCTGGCACTGTGCAGCAGCAGTGCTAACCACTGAGCCACTGTGCCACCCATTTAAAAGACATTTTGATGGCCATGTGAATAGGAAGGGTTTAGAGGGATATGGGCCAAGTGCTGGCAAATGAGTTCAGATTTTTTTTAGGATATTTGATTGGCATGGATGAGTTGGACCAAAGGGGCTGATTCCATGCTGTACAGCTCTATGATCCTATGAGTTAGACTCTTGATCAATAGGGTTATGGGGAAATGCAGGAAATTGGAAATGAAGAATGTCGTCGGATTGGCCATGATCCTATTGAATGGTTGAGCAGGCTTGAGGGGCCAAATGGCCTCCTCCTGTTCCTATTCCTTATGGTGTTAAAACCATATTTGGGAGTTTCTAAGGATTCTCATACCTATTTTCTACCTTGTTATTGAACTATTGTTTAATAACTTAAACTACTGCTTAACATTACAATGCAGGGAGAGTTGGGAATCTTGTTGTGAGGAAGCTGGTAGGCACTTCCTGAAGCCCAGCTTAATGCAGCAACTAGGTATGAGAATCCTCATTCCCCCTGCAGATGGTTTTAAGGTTATAAGAAATATGAAGAAGGCGGCCATTTGGCCCCTCAAGCCAACTCCAATGAAGCCCACCCCTTTCTGGAACCTCATTGTCTTCCTGTGTTGGGATTGTTGAAAGCAGGGAGCTTGTTTCAGAAATACCCTGTGTAGGATAGTTATACTGTGACATGAAACATCAAAAGATAACTCTGGATACACACCCATCTCCCAATGACTCTCAGTCTCCTGGTCATTGCCACCCTCCTCCATTCAACACAGAGGTGACTCTCACTGACTGAGCTCGGGTTGTTAAGGCAACTCTTAAATGGAAAATTTGTAAGTGCTGTGACACTGATACCCTCTCTCCAAAAGTGATCCCCAAAAAACACGGGGATAATGTGGATGAGACTCCATCTTTCGAAAATTAATGCAGACCTTTTCCTGTTTTTGTCACCCGAGGTGGACCCGGAACAATTGATATTGTCGGAGAGGCATCACTGTCTGCTGGGAGAACTCTCAAACTCAGCAAGATTTACAAACCCTCCAGCTCACTGCATTGTCAATGGATCCTGTGACAAGGTTTTACCCAGAAGGTGCTTTGATTTACATTTGGAGTGCAGCTTTTCATTGGAAACTTGAAGCATGTTCTAAACATTCTACCATTGCTATAAGTCTCTTCATACTGTATTCAGGAGAACTGGGGAATAGATCTGTCAGATTCATTCTGCGACTTGCAATTCCTTTCTAATTCTGAGTGAGGTAGTTTCGCTCAGAACTGCCAAGGATGGTAATGCAATCAAGTGTTTCTGGTTTAACCAGAAGATAGGTTTGTGTAAAGGGTTTTTTTAGTCTGTAATCACTTAGTCTTTTGCTGCCTCATGTTTTAACCTGTGGTCCTCTGCTAGTTATCCTTTAGACCCCTGGCACCACATCTATAGTGAGAAATGATTGGAAAACAACATACAGAGGCTATGCCATTTCTTCCCTAACTCCCTTTATTGGCCTAGAATACATTTATTTCCAGCCTGGGGACTTGCCACTTTAAAAGATATTAAACTTCTTCTTTCACTGCTCATTTCTTTCTGTTACATGACATTCCTCCTCTGAATGTAGTCTTTTATTATTCCATTCCTTTTTGTAAACAGACGCATGGTCTCTTCCTCCAGACCCCAGGTTAGTGTATGGTCAATGGTTAAAACATATGGGTGTGGGATGTTGGTGCATCAATCCATACCCAAAACCAGGAAACAAGGCTGGTAACAGCCAGCAGGGAAGCCAGAGTACGAGGCTAGGATGTGAGGCCAGTCCATGGCATACAAGGATGTGAGGGCACAGAGACTGACAGGGAAATGAGGGCACAAAGCTTTGCTGAAATTTGTATCGCTGGAAGCAAGGTATATGTTGTGGGAATGTTTGTGTGAAGCATTGGAGAGGTCTTGGGGAGATGCATTGCCACCAATCTATCTGACTGGATTTAAGAGTAAATAGACAAAATGATGGTTGATCAGAGCTAGCGCTAGAACTGAACAATGGTTAGTTTCTCACAGAAACAGTCCTTTATATCCTGGTGAGTGGGCTTAACCCTTTCAGGTACCAAATGCCTTAACCAACAGGGAGAGGGGCTGCAAATGGTAGAAATCAAAAAGTTTTGTTGCTGACCATTACCCTCATATTCTTTCTCCAAGACTTTCTGTTTGGAGCCAGGAATCATGAGGCTAATTTGATGGGTTTCTATCTTTGGACAATTACTTCAGACTGCTCACTGTTAGACCATGTACAGGGGATCAGAAACTGCTGCAGTGTGCTCAATAGAGCAGCTGGGCTGAATGCACGAGGCAAACCCATCTTGTGGGACATGCAACTGAATATTTGGCTCATCTGGCATCTGGAAATCTTCATACTGGCTGGTATCCCATCATCAAGTCACCCTTTATTTACATGTGGAGAGTCCTTGACGCTGATCCAGCTCCCTCAGAGCCAGCTCTCAGAGTGAACAGAACCTCTGACACTCCTGTTTATGTCTGTCAGCCAGGGTTCCCTGATTGGACCAGACTCTATGAGGTCCACTGACTGACCTCAATACAAATATTACAGCACCTACTAAACTGCCAACTTCCCTTTCAAAGAAGGAAGGTTGCCTCTGAGTGCCAATGCGTATTGGACTAAGCAGCACCACCAGGGTCAGTGGCTAAAGGTGGGGTTGCAGCCAGCTGACAGACTGAGTATTGCATCTTGCAATGAGAGTTGAGTCGGGGTGGATGGTACCAATTAGGCAGGCCATGGCAAGTGGGAGTGTTGGTGAGGGGAGGGGAGGGGAGGACAGAGAGAGATACTGCACAGGTTGCCACTTGCCAATAAGGGGACCACCCATAGTATACAGAGTGTGATTAGGAATTTAGTTGCTCACCCATGAAGTGCAGAGGTATGTTTAAACACATTGTGTACATTCCACACACGCTCCCTTTGCTTGTTGACCCATCAATGTGGTTCTCCATTTGAGGGCTGACTTCCCACTTACAGAGCTCTTTCTAAGGGGCAATACTCACTTCGGATGAAGGTACGGTTTCTGGAATATTTTTCTGCTCATCACCCTCCTTTCTCAAGGTATCTTCAGATAGTGGGAGGACTTGAAGCTTGTCAGTGAGAGAAAGATCAGAATAATAACAACAGGAACAATCAAACAATCAGTAGAAAGTCGGGTAAACACAGCTAAAGTTTTATAAACACCCATCCATGCTGGTACTATCTCCAAGTCTGGACATGGCACAATATAGTCAATGTATTTCTGATTTCTTCCATTTACCTTGAGCGTGGTCACAGCCCCATAATGAATGATGGACAAGGCTTAGAATATGTTTGTGCCATGTCAACCCTTCTGCTCTTATTAATATCTCCTCCCACCCAGAGCCACATTCAGGTTCCTCTTTTTGGTGTTTCTTTTATGAAATGTGTTATCTGCAACACCCATATTCCTTGAACAATTTGTGAAAAAACATAAGTATCAGTCTGGGATAAAAAAAACACCAGGTCAATGGGAGGTCAGTCTTTTTAAATAGGGACTAGAACACAAAGCAGAGGAATGTTGGAGACAGCCATACCATGCCAAAGTTAGATGGCATTGAGTGTTGTGTGCAGTTCAGGGCACTACACCTTAGACAGGCCTTGGGAAGAAATACAGAATGTGTTACCAGTGCCCAAGGGTTAGATTATGGGGAAAGATTACATAAACGAGGCTTGAACTCCATGGAACATAAAAGGTCAAGGAGTTATTGTATTTCAGGTTTTAGGATATTGAATTGATGGGGATAGATAGCAAACAACTCTTTTGGTTGGTGGGAGACTGAAGTCCAAGGGAACATAAACTTAAAATCAGGTCACAATGGAGAGGCAATAGGAAACATTTCTTTACACAAAGTGTGGTTGACCAATGACTAGGATTTTTACTGACAAATGGGTACAACAGAATATGTATAGTAGTTATTGAATGGTGGAATAGGTTCAGGGGTTGAATATTCTCATTCTACTTCCATATTATAACCCAATTCATCTCATGTTCCTTGCTCATTTCCATTATATCACCACATAATAACATAAATAAAACAACAGGGCTGGAACATATGGTCCCTCCGGCCTGCTCTGTAAAATCAAACTGATCTTGGACCTCAACCTTCCCGCCCAATCCCCATGTCCATTGATTCTCCCTGAGCTCAGAATCCTATCAGCCTTAGCCTTGAATGTACTCAGTAACCGAGCAACCCTCTGAGCTGGAGACATCCAAATCCTCTGAGTGAGGAAATTGCTCCCTATCTCTGTCCTGAATGACCAATCCCTTATCCTGAGACTGTACTTTCTCATTCTTGACTCTCGAGAACAGAGAAGAATCTCTCAGCATCTCCTCCTTCCCCTGCCTCCCTCCAACTATGAGGTAGTCAGTACTCCCACTTGCAGTCTTTTTAAAATCTCATTATTACAAACATGAATCCTATTTCTGACAAATTGGTAGCTGTGTCATTTTTTTCACTGATGCTGTTATCTCCAATAATTACATCGCCCCCTTTGCTCCTCTTCTATATGTTAGACATCATAAATAACAATAACACTGAAGGCTTGTTCTCCAGAACTTGCCATTCCCCTGGCCAAGCACTTTCTATACAGCTACAACATGGACATTTATCCAACAATGTGGAAACTTGTCTAGGAATGTCCTGTACACAAAAAGCAGAACAAATCCAACCTGGTCATTTACCATCTCAGCAATCTACTCTCAACATCAGCGATGGAAGGTATCATCAACAATGCTATCAAGCAGCATCTGCTCAGCCATAAAACGCTCAGCAATGTCCAGTTTGGGCTCTGCTAGGGCCATTCAGCTCCTGATCTCATTACAGGCTTGGTTCAAACATGGTAAAAAGAGCTAAAGTCCTGAGGTAAGATGAGTGTGACAGCTGCTGATATCAAGACTGCATTTGACCAAGTGCGGTATCAAGGAGCCCGAACAGAACTGGAATCGAAGGACATCAAGGGGTACACTCTCTGGTCGTTGGCACATAGGAAGATGAATCTCCTTTGACTACCCTTTTTCCTTTATTGTCACCTGAATTCAATATAAAATACAGTGAAAAGTGTGTCCTGTCACTAACACATCAGCACCATTCACAGAATAAAATGAAAAAGATAACTTAAAGAGAGTCCAACTTTTCATTCTTCACTGCTACAGCAAACCGTCGACGGCCTGAGTCCCATTCGGGGTTTCTCAGTCCAGGCCATGCATCAGTAAGTGTCTTGCTCTGGGCTTTCCAGCCCACACCATGCCACCATCAGCAGCCCACTCGACATGGTATGGAGAGTCCATTCAGAGGCCAACTGACTGTCCTTTCAGCCACGCTGCCTCTGAAAACACCACCCCCACTCCAGAGTCCATTCAAGCCACCTCCTGCTAAACAGTTCTCTTCATCAGATAAGCTTGAGAGAAAAAGAAAGGGAAGAAGGAAAGATAAAAATAAAAATGCAGATGAGGAGGACAAGCCCAGGCATCAGAGCCTGAAGGCTGCCTATTCTGCCGTTGCCATCTTGTTGGTTGCGGTTGTTGGTCATCAGTCATCTCAGCTCCAGAGCATCTCTGCAGGAGTTCCTCACGGTTGAGTCCCAGACCAAGCTTCTTCATCAATGACCTTCCCTCCTTCATAAGGTCAGAAGTGGGGATGTTCGCCAATGACTGCATAATGTTCAGCACCATTCATGACTCCTCAGGTACTGAAGTAGTCCATGTTCAAATTCAACAAGATCTGGACAACGTCCTGGTATGGACTGACAAGTAACAAGTAACATTTGCACCACACAAATGCAAGGCAATGACCATCACCAACAAGAGACAATCTCACCACCACTCCTTGACATTTAATGGTGTTACCATTACCGAATCCTCACTATCTTTGGGGTTAGCATTGACCCGAAATTCAATCGTACTCATCATGTTAATACAGTGGCTGCAAGAGCAGGTCAGAAACTTGGAATACTGTGGTGATTAACTCACCTCCTGACTCCCCAAAGCCAGTCCACAAGGCACAAGTCAGGAGTGTGAAGGAACACTCCCTACTTGCCTGGATGGGTGTAGCTCCAACAACACTCAAGAAGTGCAATGCGATCCAGTACAAAGCAGCTCACTTGATTCGCACCACATCCACAAGTATCCATTCCCTCCACTACCAACGCTCAGTAGCAGCAGTGTGTACTATCTGCAAGATGTGCTGCAGAAATTGAAGACATTGTGGGTCAACCTACAAATGTGGCTGCAGCGATTTCAGAAGGCAGCTCACCACCACCTTCTCAAGGGCAACTCAGGATTGGCAATAAATGCTGGGCCAGCCAGCCACACCCACATCACATGAATGATTAAAAAAAGTTGCTGTGTTCCTCAGTGTTAACTATCACTTCGAGAATGGTGTCATCCACACATTTTAATTTTGTACTTCCAGTTCAAGAACCCAGATCCTTCATATAAACGGTGAATGTCAGAAACTCGCAAATTATACAACAACATGTTTGTTTTTACCTCCTGTGAGTTAGCTACTTTTACTGTGTCTTCTGTTCTATAGCCAGTGTGCCTCATACAGAATCATCCCCCTTAATGAACATGCTCTGAACTTAGTCATGAGTATTCTGTGTGTTATCGTATCAAACACCAACTTGAAAGTCCATAAATTACACCTGGTGTATTACTCCTTCCATTCTGTTCCCACTTCAAACCATTTAGAAAGGTGGATTCAACTTGGCCCCTTCAGAAACTTGTGCTGACTATTCTCTTAAATTCGTAACTCTGAGATGGCCTATTACACTTTGAAATAAACTTTCCAATGTCTTTCTTACCACCTGCAATTCCCTAAAAATGTTCTATATTCCCCTTATAAACAGAAGGATTCATATACAAAGGTTTAACAAATTCCAATTGCTTACGGTATTACTGCCCTTTTTTCTATCTGAAATTATTTAACCATAGCCACCATTCTCTATTGTGTTACTGTGATGTAGACTTACAGGCACTGGGTGGCTGGATGTTAGGAAGCCGATGGTCATTTCCTGAAGCTCACTGCTTCCTGGAACTTTGATAGAACTTGCATCTTCCCGAGTTTCGATTATTGAGTACATGGAGGTTGTTTCAGAAATACCCTGTGTAGGATAGTTAGACTGTGACATGAAACATCAAAAGATAAATCTGGATATACAACGGTCTTCTAATGTCTCTAGGTCTCCCAGTCAGTCATCCTCCTCCATCCAACACAGGGGCATCTCTCAGTTGCTGAATCAGGGTTGTCAAGGCAACTATTAGAAAGGAACTCTTTTTGTGCTGTTACACTGACCCTTTCTCTCCAAGATGGATAGTGATCCCCAACAAACATAGGGATAATTTGGCTGAGACTCCATCTTTCTAAAATTCTAAAAGACCTTTTCCTGTTTTGCCACCTGAGTTGGATCTGGAGCAGCTGACAGTGTAGGAGAGGCATCGCTGTCCGTTGGGAGAACTCTTAAACTGAGCAAGATTACAAACCTTCCAGCTCATTGCACTCACAGGCATCCTGCTGTCTATCCAACTGCGGTGATATTATGTTTAAAAAGTCCATTAAAATTTTTAATCCTACATTAGAATTGGGAATTGCTGGTGGAGTCAGTACTTTTTGTCCGTTCCTACTTACCATTTGGAAGTGGTGTTATGTCACCTTCTTGAACAGTGACTGTCCTTGATGATGCGGGGACACCCATTTTGCTGTTCATGGCCCTTTAAGAACCATCATCCAGCTCTGCTGGCATTTGCAGCCTTGCTGAGGATAATGTCCCATTTGATTAAGGCCCATGGAGGCCACAGAGAGTGTTCTAGTGATCGACCCCAAACTGTCCTCTGGGTCTGCCTGATAAGCCATTGTAAAAACCAACCCCACTGATGTCCCAATGGAGCTGTGAGGACTGAGGAGCCAGCTAACTGAATAGCAGCTGTTCAGGATAGGACATGCTGCCTCAGCATGGTACTTGAGCTGTACAAATTGGAGTAAAAAATGAGGTCTGCAGATGCTGGAGATCACAGCTGAAAATGTGTTGCTGGTTAAAGCACAGCAGGTTAGGCAGCATCCAAGGAATAGGAAATTCGATGTTTCAGGCATAAGCCCTTCATCAGGAATGAGGAGAGTGTGCCAAGCAGGCTAAGATAAAAGGTAGGGAGGAGGGACTTGGCGGAGGGGCGATGGAGATGTGATAGGTGGAAGGAGGTCAAGGTGAGGGTGATAGGCTGGAGTGGGGTGGGGGCGGAGAGGTCAGGAAGAGGATTGCAGGTTAGGAGGGTGGTGCTGAGTTGAGGGAACCGACTGAGACAAGGTGGGGGGAGGGGAAATGAGGAAACTGGAGAAATCTGAGTTCATTCCTTGTGGTTGGAGGATTCCCAGGCGGAAGATGAGGCGCTCCTCCTCCAGCCGTCGTGTTGTTATGTTCTGCCGGTGGAGGAGTCCAAGGACCTGCATGTCCTCGGTGGAGTGGGAGGGAGAGTTAAAGTGTTGAGCCACGGGGTGGTTGGGTTGGTTGGTCTGGGCGTCCCTGAGATGTTCTCTGAAGCGTTCCGCGAGTAAGCGGCCCGTCTCCCCAATATAGAGGAAGCCACATCGGGTGCAGCGGATGCAATAGATGATGTGTGTGGAGGTACAGGTGAACTTGTGGCAGATATGGAATGATCCCTTGGGGCCTTGGAGGGAAGTGAGGGAGGAGGTGTGGGCGCAAGTTTTACATTTCCTGCGGTTGCTACCACTCCCTTCGTGACTCCCTCATCAGGTCCACAACCCCCACCAACCCAACCTCCACTCCCGGCACCTTCCCCTGCAACCGCAGGAAATGTAAAGCTTGCGCCCACACCTCCTCCAGTTTCCAACCAGTGGATGAGGCCATGTCGCCACATTAAATCTCAGCCTTCAGAAGCAGATTCCTTTGGAAAGCTGAAGCACACACTATACATCCCCCAACTGCAGCTCCTCCCTCTCCCCACCCCACCCCACACAACCCTTTGTATATTGTACAGAGCACCACGGGACAACACATTAGTGCTCATTGTCAGATTCCCAGTCTCTTTCCAATTCTGAACTAAATCATTGCACACAGAATTATCAAGGAGTAATAGAAGTTCAAGAGAGTTTCTAGTCCAATAATTGATTAAGTTAAGGGAAGGCAGATTCTCAAGTCCACATTTTGGAAAATTAAGCTCTTGTTTCAGAATTGATGAAAATAAATCTTAAAAATACTTTTCATAATGTTTTGATGATGTTCTGTTCACAATGCACTTCAACCAAAATAACTCTCTTGTTAGTGGGAAACAGGAAAGGTTCTGAAGGAAAAGGACTTGGCAGATCTCACCCTTGGTAATGAAAAGTGACACAGATGCATTGGGATGCAACACCCTGAATTTTCCCAGTTGGTCTTGGTTCATGAAGTCATTTTTAGTTCTGACCAATTAAGATTGCAAAAGCAAGGTGAGTAAAATACTGGACGCTAGAGGTCACGAGGAGAGAGACAAATGGCAGTGCACAAGGTGACTCATGCTTGCTGGTAGAATGTTGAAATAGCAAAGGGTTAAAGAGCTAGAAACACGACGCCTACAAAATCTCAAGCAGCACATTGCAGAGAGATGTGTTTGTTTTGAAAGTTGGAGCTAAGTTAGTTTGAAAAACATTTGGTGAGCTCAGGAAGGTTGTAAAACCCACTTTGTTCATGAGATCAGATGCAAAGTTGTAAGTGAGAGATAATTGTTCGAAAGGTCAGTTTGAGAAAGCTCCACAGCACGCGATGTCACTTTAGAGATGGGTGGAGTTCAGAAAGATTTTCTGGTTTGAATTTACCAGCATGTTTGCTGAAAGACTCTGCAGTAGATGTAGTCTATAGGCCTTGTGTGGTGTGCACCCGACAGGAAGAACACAAAAGACCATTAGCCAAAGTCAAACCCTGACATCAGTATTGCCAATGTCGGTGAAGCTCAATCTCAGTTTGTAATTCGGGAAGGAACAGATGTTAGAAGACTATCTTGTTTGAAACTCATGGGAAAACCTACAGTGATCCCTACAGAGACTTGGGGACAGAAAATAACCAACAGGTTCGCTTGGAAGTATTAAAAAGTGACCAGAACATGAGACTACCATGTCCTGAGTCAGTAGATGGAAAACAAAAGTTTTCCCTCTGAGAACAGCTAGTACCGGGGAGAATTTTCCAGCTGACTGTGGCATACCTGCGCTGACCCTGCACAAGTAAATCGCGTTAAGACTACAATTACCCAAAGAATAGTGGATGCTGGAGAGTGCTTTCTCTGCACAGATGCTGCCAGATCTGCTGAGCTTCTCTGCAATTTCTGTTTTAACTTTAAGACTAAAATGTCCTATGAGGGAATTCTGATGGTAAATAAGAAATGCAAGCCAGGTTGTTTTTTTTTAACTTATTTAATCAAGTTTGTATTTTGTTTTAAATGAAACTGAAATCCTGTCGTGTAGTTCTATTGATTAGAATGAGGTATTCAGATTTCTTTCTAAATATTAACCGTCCCTAACCAGATGGCCACACAGTGAGATGTTGGTCTTATGAATAATCACATATGTATCATTTCTAAAGAAATTCTACCATCAGGACTTGAACTTGAATTTCTTCAGCACAGTTTACGAGTTGGCTGCAGACTTACCAAACCTGTTAAGCTCTTGGACTTAAATGCTGGTGCTAATCTGTCTGTCTGTACATCCTTCATCAGCTTGTCCTCTTCTGGCTTCACTATCTCCGGAAGGGGAGGCTGCAACAGGAAGGGTCAAAGAATGAGGCACAATTACAGATAAAAATCTTCACACGTTCCTCTGGCACTGTCTCTGGAACTCTCACTCCGTTTCGGTAGAAGTTAAAGAGAGGGTGAAATGCTGCTGACTAAATCTGGGTTTCTTGGCCAATCACTAACCCCTCACCCCCTTTCTCGGCAGTGCCCATGACCACAAGGTAAATCTGGTGAGATCAATCCATTAACAGTTATCTTAGACTGCTCACTGACAAACCACTGCTGATCATAAGCTGCCTGTGTTGCAGAGTCCACAGTAATTGCCGAACGGAATGCTCCAACTTTAAGAATCTTTGAGCCCACCATACACATTGTCCCTGAATGATGTTTTGATTCATGCGTGCTCTGCTGCCTGCTCTTGGCTTGTTTAAAGATATTCAGGACATTCCACTGAGGAGGTCTTGTGGTGAAATGGGTAGCAACTCTGCCAACTGTGGGCTTGAGTTCCACATTTCAATTTGATGGCTATGGAAGGTGTACCCATAATGTGGTCAAGGAGGTTGTTATTAACCTATAAATCCTTCCAATACATGGCAATGGCAAATAGTTATCATGGGAGTCACTCCAAAGAGCAATGCTTCATGCAAGTGGTGCTCATCAAGTTATAGTCTCTGCCTTCAGGCCAGCAACATGTGCTTTATTTGCCTCATGTCTCCTGGGGAGACAGTTTCTAAAGAGATTCCTCTACTGCCATGACCCTGTTGGCCCCATCACCAACAGGTTTGGTAAATGCTCTTCTCAATGAGTATTGTATAATAGATGTACACACATTGCAAGACTTTCACCTCCTATTCCATTTCCAAATGAGAGATTACTGACATGGAAACTTTGAAGGGTAAAGGTAAATCAACCATTACTTTCATGAGGAATGACTGGTGGTGGTTTACCCTCACAGTACCCCAAGCCAATGCAGGACATTAACTTCACTCTGCATCTCCAAACCAGTCAGCCAGCCAGCCAACTGAGCTAACCAGCTCCCATCATTATGAGTTCACGCAGAGTTTGTGAATGACCTTTATGCTGGGGAGTCAGGAACGTGCTTCATCTCCGATACAATCTGTATAAGGGCATCAATATTTTAGGCTGATGTTGCTGGATAAGGCATCCTGATTCGTTCAAACCTCTGCAAACAGATGGAGAGGTCTTGGTGACTCAGGATGTCTCACTGATGTATATCCTAGCGAGCTTGGGTAGATATCATTAGAGAGAAAATGTTTACCTCCATCATTGTTTGTTCAGCAAAAACCACCAAATCATTTCAACACAAATTGCTTGAATATCACTATAGGTTTGCAGCTGGCAGTGGACTTACTATGTTTTTAAGGTATCTTGAAAAGTCTGCGCTTTCCCGCCCCAGTTCTGGGCTCAGTGAAGGCATTCTTGTTGGTTGTGGTGTAATGTTAAGAGATTCCACTTGAGAGGTATCTATTTCTGACGTCTCAGACGATGGCACCTCCAACTTCCGCATTCTCTGAGAAAATCTTTGAATTGAATTCTGAAGAGAAAAAGAAATTGGGAATACAGCTGGTGATGCTGCAGGTTTGTCAGTAAAAAACAGCTTGCTGCTGTTCCTGTTTAATTGACAATCTTGGCCTTTTACACAACAATTAAAAATCACACACAGGCAGGAGGCTGCAGGAAATGGTCCAGAGCACTGGATTGGATCAGTTCGGATTTCATAGAATCATGTAGCACATGAGGCCATTCAGCCTATCATTCCTGCACAATCATTTTGATCAATCTCGCTGATCAGCCCCACAGTCTGCTCCTGCCCCACAGTCAAGTATAAGTTTCCCTTTCAATGTACAGTCAATTCCATTTTGAAAGTTACTGTTGAATTTATTCATTTCAAGTACTGCATTCCAGATGATGAAAATTCACTCTGCAAAGAAATTTGTCTTATCTATCAGTACCTTTCAAGATGTATCTGTATTTGTACACCTCCACCACATTTATGTCCTTATCTGGGGAGCATGTTGCTTCCTTATTCAACTGACAACAATGCATCAAACCTCAGTTACCTTTATTAAAATTGATTTCTCAATTGTACATCCATTCTGCAGATTCATTAATGTTATTTTGGATTGTGTTAATCTTTCTCAGTGTATTGTTAGGCTGGAAACATCCTGACTACTCCATGTGTGGTTGCAGCCATTTCCAGAGGTGAGGGGAGAGTATTTGCTCTTGACACTAAGGAAGCATTTAACTGAATGTGGCATTAAGGTGCCCCAGGAAAACTGGAGTCAAAGGGAATCAAGGAGGAAAACTCTTTGCTGGTTGGGGTCATACCTGACACACAGGAAGTTGATCAGGCTTGTGGGACATCTTGGCAGGAGTACCTCAGGGTGGTGTCTTCGGCGCAACCATCTTCAGCTGCTTCATCAATGACTTTTCCTCCATCAAAAGGTCTGAAGTGGGGATGTTCGCCGATGTTTGCACAACTTTCAGCACTATTTATGACTCCTCTAATGCAACAAGTGCTGGATAATATCCAGGTTTGAGTGAAGTGTGGCAAGTAACATTCATTCAACAAAGCCAGGCAATGTCCATTTCCAACAGGACAGAATCCAACCATCGCACCTTGATATTTGATGGCATTCCATGACCCAATGCCATATCTACACATTGATTCCCTCTGCTTTCTGTGGGCTGTCAGCACAGACTTTCATCCGATGGAGTCTTGTCTGTGGCCATGAACTAACTGTTGCCAGAAAGTGAGGAAATGTGTTTGGCATCTGAAGAAAAGCTCAAAAGCAGCTATGTCTGAGAACAGCTAAGAAATCCAGATAAATGGCACTGAAAATAGTGTACGTGTGTGCAGAGAGACCGTGAAAGTCTCAAGTGAGTGGGTAAAACTGAAGGAGAATGTGAGGCCATCCAATTTGGATTGAGGGAAGATAGATTAGATCACTTTCGAAATTGAGACAGTCCTGAACTGAGAACAAAGAGACTCCGAGGATGTAGTGATGAGAGTCATGGCCAGATGGATCAAATTGATAATGAGGTCCTTGATTGGGGTTGTTAACCTGGCCCAATCAAGGAGCCTTGGCTGACAGACATATACAGGGAAGTCAGAAGGTGTCCTCAGTCTAGGGACTGGATTTGAACTGGCTGGTCACAGCCTATGTAATGGGCACATGCAAATAAAGGGTTGCTTGGTGACCGTGAAACAGCCTCTGTGCAGTTATTTCATATCACAATCTTATAGACATTGTTCAGTTAAATCTCTTCACCTGCTTAGCATAGATTACTATATCTGAGATGGGAAGGAATCTGGTGAGGAGGCTTCCAGAAGTATCATTCACCGGACCTCAATCATCCCAATCTCTTCTCCTAAATAATGCTTTTTGATGCTTAGCTCATTGGACAGCTGACCAAGATCATGGCCAAAGAACCTTGTGATGATTCAGTGACATTTACCCTGATTAGGTTCTTATAAAGTTCATTAAGTTGTCAAAGGTGCCACATAAATGCAAGTTGTTGTTACAGGGGGCACCATGATCTTGTGATAGATTGCACACACACGTGACTGAGTCACACCAAGTGGAAGATCCATTCCATTTGCTGACCTGCATCAAATTAGTCAAAAGACCTTAATATTATTTAGGGCCTTCATAATGCCTTGGGGGAGGGGTGGTAGTGGTTAGTGATGAAATAGGAACTAAAATCAGATTTGGAGTCAGATTGCTGAGACCAACGTTAGCCAATACATGTACACATGGATGCACTTTGCAAGCCAATTCACTGTCTACTCTTGTATTTTGTGAATCACTTTGAATTCTATAACAAGTATTTATTCCTTTCCTAATACTAAATGCAAACTAGTTGTGCTGAAGCTCCATGAGTCAGGAGTTGGTCTCATTGGTGGACAATAAAGAAGCTGCTAGTCCTGACAGAAGAATGGGCCGTGGGTCTGACAACAGGAAGGCAGAATGGGAAGATATTGGTTGAGGTGAACATTTTTGCCAAAGTTCACAATGTAGTTTTAAAATAACTCTGTTGGCTCTGTGTTGGGGAATTGTCTCCTGCTGTTTCTGTGACCAGAAAGACAAGGGAGTTGGAGATAAAAGCCTATAAAGCCACTTGTGTTTCTTCAAGTATAAGCTTGAAGAGAGACCTGCAATGAACACATCTGGAGATGGCTGCAAATGGGGCATGGATGTCACCAAAATCCAATCATGTGTACCAAAAGCAGGTAACATGGCATGGACAGAATGAGAGAAAGAGGAATGAAAACCCTGTAGGAAGAAGAAAAGGATTCGCTCCGGCAGCTGGGTAGAGCAGTTTCATCGCTTGCTTTGAAATTGCACTGAGGTCTTTTGATGGATTGACTACCTCAGGGAGACCTTGGTTTGTCGGACTTTTAAGTAACCGATGTCATTCTGAGTATGTACTCTTTCTTAGTAACGTAGTGAAGTTGTCTCACATTAAGTGGGATTGTATCCAAGTTGTTGTGTGCCTTTGATATCTGGGCCAGGACCCTTGGACCCAGAGAAAGGATGTTTTCAGGCTGCAGGTTTGCATTTCCTTCAATGCCGAAGTGGACGGAGTTCTTACTGAGGTGTCCCAGTTGACTAAAGCTTTTGATAGGCTCGGTAGAACAAAGCTATTTTCACTGCTGGTGAAGACTAGTCAAGGTGCATAATCTTAAAATGAGGGTGATCTCAGGTAGCATTTCTCCACACAAAAGGAAGTGGAAATCTGAAACGCTCACACCCACAAGAAAAAGCTGCTCAGGTCAAGAGTCAATGAACTCACCAGCCTTGCCAACAAAGCCCAGATCCAATGAATGAATAAAGTAATGTTGAATACTTCAAAACTGAGTTGAACAGACATGTGCTATGCAATGGCATGGAGTGGATTATGGAACAAAGATGGCTGGATGGAGTTAAGGATCAGGTCAATCATGTTCCACGTTCATGATAAAACAGTCTTGACCAGCTGAAGGGTTGATTTCTGTTCTCAACTTCTCATCTCCCTGGCCTCGTGTATCAAGTTCATCTTTCTCTGTCCCCTACCCCTCCCAACACATCCACTTCCTTGCTTCTTTGTAATTAAATCCATTGGATCAGCCATCCATTTTGCACTCCCACTTGTCGATGAATTGCCTATAGATTTCCAATTTCTTGAAATTCTTTTATTCAGTTGGATTAGTCTGACAACCAGGCAGGAGACATCCACAATCAAGCTGAGAAATCCACACAGTCAGACATCTTACTGAGGGGAATGTGGAATGCAAAGCCATTTACCCAAATCTTGCAAACTTGATTCTGTGTTGACAAAAGCAAAACACGAGGTATGTGCTTCAGCTGACAATATCTCTACAATAATTTAGCTACAAAATGATCATTTATCAGCGTGTGCAATACATCCCAACAGAATTCTTCATACCAGGAATCTTAGAAATGGCTTGTACAAAGTGACAATTGAGGCAAAATTCATCGACTTGAAGTATTTGCTTTCCTGAGGTTCCTCTGAAAGTGTAGCAGCCGGGGCAGAGAAGGGTGAAATCTGGAAGAGAAAAAGTCAACATTAGTCACAGGTACAGATGAACATTCACATTGACCTATCCAGATCAGTGCCTTAATCAGCCGAGGGATCTCAATCCCAGGCACGAATATGATTCGAAATAGCCAGACTCACAAAGTCAACTGATTCAGAAAGTAATGTGAGTTCAAATAATGCAGCACTTCCAGTATTCCTAGGTTTTACCCTTTATAATGTTCTTCAATAAAAAATGAGAATAAACGCATGTTGTTTCCAGCTAACAGCTAATAATGCACAACTACTTAAGAAAGCAATCAGGAAGGGACATGAGATAGCTTTGGCAAACAGGATTAAGGAGAATCCATAGGGATTCTACAAATACACTAAGAAGAAAAGGGTAAGTGGGGAGAGAATAAGGTTCCTTAAAGATCTGCAAGGCCACCTATATGTGGAAGCACAGGATTTGGGGAAAATATCAAACAAATATTTTGCATCAGTGTTTACTGTGGAGAAGGATACAGAAGATAGAGAATATGGGGAAATAAATAGCGATGTCTTGAAAAATGTCCATACCACAGAGGAGGTGGTGCTGGAAGTCTTAGAATGCATAAAGGTGGATAAATCCCCAGGACCTGATCAGATCATAAGAGTCATAGGCATAGTCCGACAGCACGGAGACAGGCCCTTTGACCCAAACTGGTCCATACCGACCAAAATGTCTGTCCACACTAACCACACTTCCCTGCACTTGGCCCGTATCTTTCTAATCTTTTCCTATCCATGTATTTGTCCAAATGTCTTTTAAATGTTGTTAATGTGATTAATGCAATATCCAATTCCGCTGACAGCTCATTCCATATGCGTACCACCCTCTGTGTAAAAAATGTTGCCCCTCAGGTTCCCTTTTATTCTTTCTCCTCTCACCTTAAACTGATGCCCTCTAGTCCTCGATTCCCCAACCCTGGGAAAAAGACTGAGTGCATTCACCCCATCCATGCCTCTCATGATATCATACTCTTCCATAAGGTCACCCCTTGGTCTCCTATGCTGTAGAAAAAAAAAGTCCTCACTTGTCCAACCACTCCCTATATCTCAGACTGTTGAGTCTTGGCAATGTCTTTGTCAATTTCTTCTGCACTCTTTCCAGTTTAATAACATCCTTCTGAGAGCAAGGTGACCAAAACTGAACACAATACTCCAAGTGCAGCCTCACCAACATCCTGTACAACTGCAATATAACTTCCTAACTTCTACACTCAATGCCCTGATTGATGAAGGCCAGTGTGCCAAAAGCCTTCTTCACTGCCCTGCCTACCTGTGACTCCACTTTCAGAGAACTGTGAACCTGAACTCCAAGGTCTCTCTGTTCCACTACACGACTTAAGGCCCTATCATTCACCATGAAACTCTTACCTTGATTTGACTCTCCAAAATGCAAGACCTCACAGTTATCTATATTAAACTCCATTTGCCATTTCTTGACCCACTTCCCCAGCTGGTCAAGGTCTTTCTGCAATTTCCGATAATCTTCCTCACTGTCCACAATGCCGCCTATTTTAGTGTCATTAGCAAACTTCCTAATCATGCCTTGTACATTCTCATCCAAATCATTGGTATAGATAACAAACAGCAATGGGCCCAGCACCAATCCCTGAGGCACTCCACTAGTCACAGGCCTCCAGTCCAACAAACATCCTTCCACTATTACCCTCTGCTTCTTACGATGAAGCCAACTGTGTCTCCAATTTGACAGCTCCCCCTGGATTCCATGTAATCTAATCTAATTGTGTCTCGCACTCTAAATGATTGAGTTTTTTGAAGAAGTAATGAAGGAGATTGATGAGGGCAGAGTGCTGCACATGATCTATTTGGACTTCAGTAAGGCATTGGACAAGGTATCTCATGGGACACTGGGTAGCAAAGTTAGATCACATGGAATAGAGGGAAAACTGGCCATTTGGTCACTGAACTGGTTCGAAGGTAGAAGACAGAGGATGGTGGTGTAGGGGGTTGCTTTTCAGACTGGAGGCCTGTGACCTGTGGTGTGCCACAAGACCTGGTGTTGGGTCCACTGCTTTTCGTCATTTATATGAATGATTTGGATGTGAACAGAGGAGGTACAGTTGGTAAGTTTGCAGATGATACCAAAATTGGAGGTGTAGTGGACAGCAAAGAAAGTTACCTCAGACCTTGATCAGATGGACCAATGGGCTGAGAAGTAGCAGATGGAGTTTGATTCAGATGAATATGAGATGCTGCATTTTGGAAAGGCAAATCAGGGGAGAACTTATACACTTAATGGTAATGTCCTGGGGAATGTTGTTGAGCAAAGAGACCTTGGCGTGCAGGTTCATAGTTCCTTAAAAGTAGAGGTGCAGGTAGATAGTTTAGTATGCTTTCATTTATTGGTCAGTACATTGAATATAGGAGTTGGGAGGTCATCTTGTGGCTGCACAAGACATTGTTTAGACCACTGTTGGAATTCTGCATGCAATTCTGGTTTCTCTGCTACAGGAAGGATGTTGTGAAACTTGAAAGGGTTCAGAAAAGATTTATGAGGATGCTGCAAGGTTGGAGGGTATGAGCTACAGGGAGAAGTTGAATAGGCTGGTGCTGATTTCCCTAGAGCATCGGAGGGTGAGGGGTGACCTTGTAGAGGTTTCTAAAATCATGAGGGGCATGGATAGGGTAAACAGACAACGTCTTTTCCCTGGGGAAGGGGTGTCCAAAACTAGAGAGCATAGGTTTAGGGTGAGAGGGGAAAGATTTAAAAGGGACCTTAGAAGCAGCATTTTTATGCAGTGGGGAGTATGTGCGTGGAATGAGCTGCCAGTGGAAGTGGTAGAGGCTGGTACAATGACAACATTTAAAAGGCATCTGGATGGGTATATGAATAGGAAGGGTTTAGAGGGATATGGGGCAAGTGCTGGCAAGTGGGATGAGATTAATTTAGCATATCTGGTCAGCACGGACCATGAAGGATCTGTTTCCATACTGTACAGTTCTATGATCGTATAACTTTATTACCCAGTGTGCAAATCCCTCCAAGACAAGCCTCCAGCTCTGAGTGATTACAAGAGACTTGAGAGAGGGGTTTCTAACTCATATAGCTGGATGGTTACCCAGGAGATGTTTGAGGATTAAAACCTGCTCTAACTCCCTGACCCACCACCCTACTCACCCTCCTCCCTGCAAAATAAACTAGCACAACTTTACTCCATAATTTCCCAACGTCAAGATTTGATTTCTCCCATCCACTTTCACTCATCAGCTCGGGTGCGGCATGTGTAAAGTAAAAAGAAAATCACATAATGTGTTTGTGGGTCAGGAGGAAAAGGAAGTATTCACTGCTCCAACACCTTTCCCCCTTTGTCAGTTTTAATCCATTCCCAACTAGCATACCTGTGTCCACCTCCATGATTTATGAGTTCCCATCCTAATCTCACCCCCTTTCCTCAAGCCCCAGGCTAGATATCTTCACTTTCTGACTCCCGGTGGATGCTGAACAGAATTATATTGAGTTTTGTCGGTAATTAGACAACGTGGCTGCTGGATAAGAATTTCAGAGAATGGGAGGTGAGGCATTGCCACCAACTGCATCAGATTGGAGTGAGGCACAGTTGACCAACTAATGGATGGAAGGCACTGGGGGCTACCTGGCATGATGCACATATTTCTAGCTGCCATTTCCTCTTTGGGTGCAGTGAAATGCATCGCCTTTCTCTTGTCCCGCTCGCACACGATAAGGTGCAGCTGGATCCGCACTAGTTATAAACATCTAAAAAATAGCTATCTAATCAGTCAGTGAATATTACATCCAGCCCATTTTGCACATTACAAGTTCTTCTGCTCTCATTGCCTCCACATGGAGAATTGGCTGCAAACTTACAATTGTGAATAGTGAGCCTCTGTGGGTGCTTAGCCTGGCTGTCATCTGGTCTGGAGAGCTTGGCACTTTTAAGGGGCCGGCGACTGGGCTGACTGTTTGCTGCAAGAGCAGGAGCAAAAATGTCAGTCAGAAATCGAGGAGAATCCTCCTGCACACATTACATTCACCTTCAGAGCATTTCTGGAGAGTGGTTGCATACTCCTTGTCCACGAGAAGATACTACAGAGGCAGGAGAAACTATCCAGCAAGCATTACCTCAGTCTTTCTGTAGCTCCAACAGCCGCCTGTCTCATTGGAGAGACGTTTTACAGCCATCTTACATTCTCAGAGTTTGCACGCACTCACTCATGAGGAGCACCAGTTACAGTGATTCAACTGTTCAATTTTTGATGATGTATGTCTGGTATTTATTGTGCGTGTGCGATTAATTAAACCTGGGTGTCGTTAATTAGAAAGGGAAATCAAACTGTAGGTGAGCTGCTGGAAGCATGGGAGCAGACATTTTTAATGCATTAAGTAAAACTCTTCCTGAAGACATATGACCAGGAAGATACACAAACTAAACTAGATCTCAGGTTACATCATGAGTTTTGCTTTCAAACCTGGAAGGTGGATGTAGAAACAAAATTATTTGTTTGCTGTTCAGAAGTAGCTATATGGGAAGTGGAGATAATAGAATGATCCCAAGTTTTCAAACTGAACAAATATTTCCCCATCTCCTGTGCACTATGTATAATGGTGTGGATGAAGCCATGTGGATGGAGAATGTGGGCATGAGATAATGGACAGCCCTGAAATGAGGATTGTGAAGTTCATTCACATGAGGAATGATACGAGAAAACCTTTCGCTGAACTGAACTGGAAATCCCAATCACTGAAGTGGCACTGGCATCGTGCCTATGTGTAAAGAAACACTTAATTTTATACAGCACCTTCGGTAAATTCAGAATGTCCAAAAATGCTTTACACTCAATTAAATAACTTTGAAGTGTAGCCACTGTTCCAAACACAACAATAAAATCCCAGCAAAGCCCCACACAATTAATGTAAAAATCACCAGGAGATTTATTCCAATAATGTTTGGTGAAGAATAAATATTGGCCAAGGCACTAGAGAAAACTCCCTGCTATTCTTCAACAAAGATCCACATCTGTCTACATGAGGACAAATGGGTCCTTTCCAAGACCCCCTGACAATGCAGCATCCCCACAACAGTGCACAGGGGTGTCAGCCTCGATTTTGAATCTGGAATGGTGCTTGTACAGATTGCTCAACAGGAGGAGTATTCAAGAGGTGTACTTTCTAAATATACAAACACACACTCACAGGCCATCTCATAGGAGTCTTGGCTGATTTGTTACCACTGGCTCCAGACTGATGGGAGTTCTAGCATCCCCACACCATCCCTGTTTTACAGCATTGGAACAAATTACAGACAAGGCACTAGGACCTTCCTGAACAGAATAGCATGGGGTTAGATCAGAGTCCTTAGCCAGATAGAGCACCTGTTTGATTCTTTATCAATGTGTAAGCCAAACCCAGTAAAGAAAGGCTGTGCTTGCTGTCTCTGGTCTATAACCCTAATCTCATAAATAGCACGCCCCATACTGAGCACATGTTGTTAATTTGCACTTGGGTTATGATAGGCTACACAGCTGAAGAGCCTGCTGACAATATTCAGGTCTAGGTTCACAATGACCCCTTTGAGTGTGATCTCAGGAGGGCAGGTATTGTCTGTGGGATTCATTCTTAGGAGGGGACAGTGACAGTCAGAAGAGGGGAGTGGAGGGTAAAGGGTGTCCAACTTAGATTTTATGAGTCTTTTGCAGTGTGTAATTATCTGTGATTTTTGTTCTGAGCAGAACAGGTCAGACTGTTGCCAGTGGGGTGAGTGTGTCCTGTTTTGATAAAAACCTCACTCTGAGACATGTACAGAGTGTGACTTGTTTTCAATACCTCAACTTGCACCTTCTGTTCTTCAAGTTCAGTAGAAGGACCTTCTGTGGGAAAGAACAGAGTAATAGAGTGTAACTGGAACAATATTATTCGTCATCAGAATCAATGGAAATAAAAAGCTGAATAATCACTGTCTACTGAGAATGACCATGACAAGGCTCTGTGATGACCATCAGCCGACCAGGAGTATCTGAACTGGAAGGTGACATGAGGAATCAGTCTCACTCAATTCCTCACCACATCTTTCCCTTCTGACCTTGCTGGACAGACCTTCCAACACCATTTGAAATTCCTTCCTTACTGTTGGCTCAGTAGAAAACCCACCTTGTACTTTTCCCAACTTTAGATGTGCTGCTGAAATATACAGCTGAAGTTAGTCCTTCAGTTCCTCAAGCTTATCCCCTTATTCAGTTCAGTCATGGATAATCTGCTCCTTCCACCCATCTCAGTTCTGTAAGCCTTCATACCCAGACTGAACAGAACTCCAAACTCTGAAATTTTCAATTGACCCCTAACCTCAATAGTGGTTAAGGAGAACAAGGTTCCAAATTTGAAAAAAAATACTTCTTAACATCAGTTCTGAACAGCCTGTGTCTACTTTCAAATTTCTCCCTTCTTAACTTTAAAAATGTGAGCAGTTGGGTTGCAGAAATGGGAAGATGAAAGGTTTTAGTTGAAAATTAGGTGGTATTGTAAAGACTGTATCTTTTTCTTTTTCTCTACTTTTGAAAGTAGAATAAAATTATGAAAGAGCATTATTTAAAAAAAAAACAAGGATTATAGATAGATTACTGTACTTTTCAAAAGTAAGTTACCAGCGTTTATTCTAAACCTGGTTAGCCAGTGGGGAAGGTGAGTTGCAGGCTAACTGGACCCAGGTTGTGTGTATAAAGTGAGATTCGGGTGGCAACAAGTCGCTGATTGATCCTGTCACCAGTTATCAGTGACAAGGGCCTTCTTCCTGCATTAAAATTTGTGGTTGGTTCCTAGGTAGCTGAATAGCTTGTGGGTGTGAATGATATGACTAAAACCTTTTGGACCTCTCAAAGGGAGTGTGGTGTCTTTCTACAGGTGGCCATTCTTAATCCAGTTCCAGATAAGGACAGGCTTCAACAAAAAGGAAAACAAAAATCCTTCATAAAGAAGTGACATTGTGTCTCCAGATTGTGTAAAGAGAAAAGGAGGGAGGAGGAAGGAGAGGAATAGAAGAGAAAGGAATAGTATGACAAAGAGAGAGGGAAATGCTTTGGATAGGAGGAAAAGGAAGAGAAAGAGGAAGCTGTGGAAGAAAGGTAGAGAAAGATAAGGACAGGACAGGGAGGGAGAGGGGAAGCTGAGAGGCAGATAGACCAAGAGATAGTGACGCAGGAAGAAGAATTGGTGAGGAAGGTATAGAGGGAGGGAAAGGGACAAGGAAGGGACAAGGAAGGGAGGAGAGAAGAAGAGGGGATAGAGGAACAAGAATGAGGATGGAGAAAGGAAGAAGATTATAAGGGAGAGGAGAGAGAGAGAGAGTTGGAGAGAGATAAAAATGGGGAAGGGAGGAAATGGTTGAGAGGGAATGGAGCTCTTTTTCAACCTTCTCCATTATAACTATGTTCTCATGATCAGAGAGCCGCTGACACTGTACCGTTCACTTGTTCTTCCAAACAGATGCCTCCACTACCTGTTGGATCGGCTGGTTTTTGTAGAATAGGAATAGATGCTTTTCTTTCTGTTAAACTACTCCAGAGAGTTCCCTGTGAAATGAAAGACAGTGTAAAGAATCTTCAAAGAGACTTGATCTTCAGAGTTCTCCTGAAGAAAATTGAAACCCATTGTATTGACTTTGACTCATTCACAGAACCCTTTGCCAAGGCAAACTGGTTCCCTTTCCATTCTCAGTCTGAGTGCCCTGGTAGGTGTTGTTAAATCATCGCGGGCACAAACATTTCAAACCCACAGCCTTTCCCCAGAACAGTGAGGCCGAATGCAGCCGACTCCGATTATAAACCTGAAATGTAAGCCTTTGTCACAGCTTTGTAGGTATTGGGGTTACACTAAGAGTTTGTATTCTAAGTGACAATGCCTTTAAGGTTAAAATGGGAAGGTAACACTCCATATTTTATACCTGATGCAGCTAATCCTGGGAGAGAACTGTTTTCCTATCAGTGCCAATAGGTTCCTTGGCACTGGGCGTCTCACTAAGGTGTGGGGCAAAAGGGCACCATGTAAATCTGGGATGAACTGGTGGGAGTGATGAGCTGTCAGCAATGGTGAGCTCCCACCCTCTCCTGCCCCTGCCTGTTAAAACCCAAGTTCAACATTCCCATGCTTTTCCCACTAGATCCAAGGGGAGCCCTGGCACAAAGAGGGACACAGAGCCCAATGCCTGCCTTATACTTAACATCACAGTGTCACAGTAGCAGAGATACAGATTCCTCGGGGAACAATCCAGAGACTGACTGCATTTTCCATTCTGGCCAACCATTCATCACCCAGAGCCAGGACTCAAGCTTAAGAATCCCTGGGGACCAGGTTTCTGAAACCAATCACTATTTACAATGAAGGCTGAGGCCTCCAAGCTTTGGAATGGTCTGTTCTAATAGCAGTCTCCACCTCCTTAACAACTTTATAGGCTTGTCACACTGAGTAGTGTTGGGAGGATGTGTGAGCTGGAGGCTGCTGCTTCATCCCTTATAGAGTCACAGTTGTTGAGATAGGATTTTATGAATGCCGTTGAGTCTGCGAGGTGAGCTGTGAAGACGCAGTACCCTCAACAGTCACGTGGACCTGACACGCCCACGTTACAACCTACTGCAACAACATTTCCAGCAGAATGGGAATCTGACACTGAGAGACTCAAATGAATGTGTCACTGGGACAGGAGCCAGCATGTCTCCCATTTCCCAGACACAGCATTGATTCCATGGATAGAGAGGTTCGGCAGTCTGTAGCTGAGGATTCTGAGCCAGTCAAGTATAGTGCAACGTAAGATACCATCACATCATAGAATGGCCTTCAAATCATGAACAACATTGTTTACATTTATCTGAAGTGAGCTACATCAGTGGAACAAACTGGTGGTACTGAGATTTGTGTCCAGGCAGAGAACAATTTTAATTGTGGAACTAACTGTAGATTAGTGGTGAGCTACCTCTTTAACCTGCTGCAGTCTGTCTGAGGAAGGTCCACGAAGCTGATGGGTTTCAGGACATTGACTCAGTGACAATTCAGCTGCAGAAAAGGATTTCTAAATTAAATTGTTCTGACATTTATAGGATGGGAAATTGAAGAGTTTGGTATCTCCCTGCATCTGATGCCTCTGTCCTTCTACAGTTGCAGAGGTCACAGATTTTGACTGCACTTCCTCACGGCTTGCTTCCTGTGAGCACTCATTTCCATTCTCCCAGCTTCTCCATCTCTGTCACGTTTGTTCTGTCGATGCCACTTTCTACTGGGCAGCCTCTGATGTGTCCTCCTTTAAGGTCTGAGTTACAAAATAGACTGGAAGGACTGGGACTTCTTTCACTGCAGTGTGGCCAGGTTAAGGGGTGACCTTATTGAGATTTATAACATCACGAGGAGCACAGATAATGTGAATGGTGAGGGTCTTTTCTCTCCAGTTCAAAATCAGGGTCATATTTTTAAAATAAAAGAAGTAAGATTTAATAAGGACACGAGGAACAAGAGCGTGGTTCGTGTGTAAAATACAAATCCAGTGAAAGTGCTGGATGCAGGTACAGTAACAAGATTTAAAAGACATTTGGATAACTTCACAATTAGGAAAGTTTTGAAGCCGATGGGCCAAGTGCAAGCTGGTGGGAATAGTTTAGGTTGGGAACATGGTTGGTATGGACTGGCTGGATTGAAGGGTCTGTTTCCGTGCTGTATGACTCTACCTCTATAACAACTGAGAATTATTCCCCATCAGAGGTGACAAGGCCCTCAGCTGTCTCTGACCTATTTCCTGCTCTCTGCCCTTACCTCTTCCTCTCCCTCCTCGAATTCAGATAGTGTTTCTTTTGTCCGAATCGACCACTCCACCTGTCTCTGCATTCAAAGGATCACCTTCCACAATTTCTGTGACCTCCAGCATGTTGCCCCCATCAAGCACGTCCTGCTGTCCCCTTAACTATCAGCATTCCACAGGGACCATACCCTCTGTGACACTGATTCAGTTCTCCTTGACCTCCAACAATTCCTCACTCCCCTATGACAGCTTCCCGTGCAAACACAGAATGTGTAACACTTGCCCATTCACCTCTGCTCTCCTCACTGTTCAAGCCCCCAAATCAGACCTTTCAAGTAAAACAACATCTTACTTGTGCTTCTTCCAATCCAGTCGACTATAGTAACTGCTCACAATGCAATCACCTTTAATAATGGCAAGGCCTAATGCAGACTGGCTCACTGTTCTGGGGAACACCTCCTCTCTGTCCTTAGGAATGACCCAGACCTTTCAGTTATTTGCCATGTCAATATGCCATCTTTCTCGTAGGCTAATTTTTCTGTCCTGAACCTGTTGCAATGTTCCAGTGAAGTTTAATGCAAGCTGGAGGAACAATGCCTCATTTTTCACTCAGGAACTATATAGCCTTTAGGACTTAACATCTATTTCAACATCTTCAGAACATGACCTCTGTCCTCCATTTTGGTTATTTCACCCTCCCCTGTCTGGACCTTAATGACTTTGCTCTCAGCAGAGCTGACTCATTTTCTCCTCTCACACTTATCATTTCCATCTATTTTACCTCTCTATCCTTCCTTTCCCACCAATAGACTCTTTTTGCGTTCTGTTCTGGGCCCCACAGCATCTGTTCCATTCCTTCCTCCTTCCCCTCTGTGAACAGCAGATAAAGCAGCATTTTCCAGTGACTTGCAGTTCTGAGGAAGAGTCCTATCAGACTCAAAGCTTTAATTCTGTTCCTAGCTCCACTGATGCTGCCAGACCTGCTAAGTTTCTTCCAACATTTTCTGGTTTGGAAGTCAAAAGAGCTTTGATGTGTTGTTGCAACACATCTTTATCCACATTGGCTACTATTGAGTACTGGTGAATGAGGAATTTAATGCTTTAAGATGGTGGATGTTGTACCTGTCGATTGGATTTGTTTGGTGCAGGCTGACACCAAGTCCCTTCAATGTTGTTGCACTTATCCAGGCAAATGGTGAGTATTCCGCCACACTTCTCTTGCCCTGTAGATAGTGGACAGACTTTGGGGAGTCAGGGGTGAGTTAATCAGCACAGAATTTCCAGCTTCTGTATTTCGCTTGTAGCCATAGTATTTATTTGTCTGATCCAGTTCAGTTTCTGGTCGACAGTGACCTCCAAGGTATTGTTCATGAGGGATTCAGTGCAGATATCGCCATTACAAGCATGGGGAGATGTCTTCACTCTCACTTGTTGGAAATGGTCATTTCCCATCATTTGTGTGGCAGAAATGTTGCTTTTCACTTATAAGTGCATGTTGAATGTTGTCCCAGTCTTGCTGCATATGGACATAGGCTGCTGTTTTTTCTGAGGAACTGTGAATGGTGCTGAACATTAGGCAATCAGGGGACATTCACATCCAATCTTATTATGTTAGTGGGAGCATGGCTTAATGAAACAGCTGAAAATGGTCAAGCCTGGACCACAAGCTTGTCCAGAGAGGCACCCTTGTGCACTGGTAGTGTCTCTACCTCTGAGCCAGGGGAGATGGGTTCAAGTCCCACTGCATGATCAGAAAATATCGAACCTGTCCAGAGATTTTATTGCACATCTCTAGTGTGAGTACATCTAAGTTTCACTTGTTCAAGAGCTGTTTAATAACATCCTGAGACAGGTTGATTAAGAATAGCTACCCTGAGAATTCCTGCACGGTGTCCAGGGGCTGATTAGATTCTCTATAGTGTGGAAACAGGCCCTTCGGCCCAACAAGTCCACACCGAACCTCCAAAGAGTAACCCACCCAGACCCATTTCCCTCTAATGCACCTAATAATATGGGCAATTTAGCATGGCCAATTCACCTGACCTGCATATCTTTGGACTGTGGGAGGAAACCCACACAGACACAGAGAAAACATGCAAATTCCACATAGTCAGTCACCCGAGGCTGGGATCAAACCTGGAACCCTGGTGCTGGGAAGCAACAATTTTAACCGCTGAGCCACCGTGCCGTCCTTACTGAGGTGATTATTCCCCAGCAACCACAATCATCTTCCTTTATACTATGCAACCCTCTCATCAATGGGCAGTTTGCCTCTGATTCCTACTGACTTCAGCTTTGCTTGGGCTCCTTGATGCCACATTCGGTAAGATGTTACCCTTGACAGGCAGCATCACCAATCTCGCCTCAGCTCTGGAACCTATCCATGCTTCAGCAAAGGCTGGAATGAAGCCTAGAACTGATAGTATTGCTGGAACCCAAACTGAGTGTCAGTGAGAAGGTTATTGATGACAATCTCAATGCTTTTCCTGTCAGTTGCTGATAGCAGGATCCTGAATATTCAATCTTGACTCCTGGAGACTCCTGAACAAACCTACTTTTGTTGGCAACACCCACAGGTTTTCTGACCTCCTTGCACCCCCTGTCAGCCCAAATGATTAAAGTCGGGGCTGGAGCATAACAAACAGACAAGGTTCACCTTCTGTTCAATGTGACAAAAGCAGCATTTGATCTGGCTGAAGGGCAGCATTCGATGTGTTTTAGTCAAATCACTGAAAATACATGTTTACTAATTTACCTTCCTCTCTGACCTCAGCATTTTTCCCGATTTCCCCGTTTTCCTCAGGATCAGGTGTTCCAAGAATTCCATTCGCTGTTCCTGAGTTTGTTTCTCATTTAACTCCTGCCTCAGGCGATCCAATCTGAAATGTAAGATTGGACAGACTCACACCTTTTGGAACTGGACTCGCACTTGAAGGAGGTGGAAATAAGTGTTTACACTTGTAGCTACAGCTGAGTGTAAATGTATGTACTTGCCTCCACCTCAGTATCACAGGCAAATTGCAATTGGACTTCAATGATAGTTGCCAAAAGGAATACTTCTATATTGTAGCCAAACATCTGACACCAGCCAAGAATCTGGCTACAAATGACAGTAGCTTTGAGAGGCATTTCTGCTTTCCTTCAAGTGTTTGCTCAAAGTTGTTGCAAGATTACTGAATACAAAATCTGTTATGGCACACATTCTCCATGAGTCCAACTTAAAAAAAAGATATGTTTCCCATTTACCAAAAGTCAATTAAAGACATTACCTGTACCAGGTGTTAAGTAAACAAAAATCAACCCAGATTTGTCTAATAAACATCACTCTTGACTTGTTATATAAAAAAATCCTGTGAAGATCCAACAATGAATGAACACATTCAGTTGGTAATACAGAAGAATAAATCTTCGAAGGAAGTTTAATAATTTACCTCTTTAAATAATACCAACACACACACTCTTCCTAATAATGGAAGAATATGGATTTCTCTCCCGACAGAGATTCATTTTAAAATAAAACACATTCAGATCAAGGGGTTATTCTTGAAGACAAAAGGAATAAAGTGTAAAGTGTTCTGAAGCTTATGACTCTGATATTCTGGTGCATGATATCAATTCACTATTCTGGGCTGGCAGTGGCATGATGTAATGTCAAAAGATCAATAACATAGAGATCTGGGGACATGGGTTCAAATCTGTGAACCCAAGAGTTTCACTCTCAACTGAATGTTAAATTCTAACATGTGTCATGGTCACTGCTTTCTTGCAGATGTTTCTCCTCATTTACTAAAAATTTGCCTTGTTCCACCTCACCAGACCCAAGACAGCCTGGTCTGTGGTGGGATCCACAACACATTGTTTTTGGAAACTATCCGTCATGCACTCTAGATTTTTTTTCTTGTGGTTACTTCTACCAATTTGATTTTCCCCATCTACATGAAGATTAAATGACTAATGTAGTGCCTTTTTATATGCTCTCAGCATCTCCTGACGTATTCTGTGTCCTCCAGAACATCTACTCTGAGGTGGCCTGTAAACTGCTCCCACCAGGGTTTTCTCTCCTCAGCATTTCTTACCTTCACCTTTATGAATTCTTATGCTTCAAGATTATTTCATGCTGTTGCTACCGTACTTATTCCCACAAACCTTTCCTTCCTGCCTGTCCTTTTGAAAAGTCCCATCCTGTTATGGACTAGGCCAGACCACTCAAAACATTCTTAAGCAGGCAGCCCGAGACCTAATTTTGCAATTTGTTTCAGAAAGTGTACAGTGAAAATTACCCGGAGTAAGATGGCTACGTTGGCTACTAGAGTTTAAGACAGACAAAAACTTTATTCACAAAATTACACAATGAAATATAAAAACAGTTAAAAAACCCCTAAAGAACACAATCTACCCAGCTAGACTTAATTATGCTGTTCCAAATACACACAACACAGTTCCAATAAGTAAACTCTCTTCAAAAACCAGTATAAATGGAACACATGCTGACAGGTTGAATATGAAGGGCAGAAAAACAGAGTTTCTACACAGCTCCCTGTTGAACTACCCAGTTCAAGACTGAACTAAAACCAGCTCAGCTCAGCTCAGCTAGAGAGCTGACCACTCCCCTCTCTTTATACAGGTCACTTTTAAAGCATCACCACTTTGACCTGAAGTCACATCTGTTCAGATATAAACAAAGGGCCTCTCAAAATCCTTTTCATCTCTGTACCAAACCAGACTGATCAGAGCCCGGCACGGTTTATTGCCCCTCTGAAAAAAAAAATCAAGGATAGAGTCTCCCTGAGCCAAGGAACAGCTTTTAGTAAAAAAGGGACGAACTTTGTGACAATATCCCGAAATATATAGTAATCAGTCTTTATCTCTTTGTAACAATAAACCTAATAATTGCTCAAGGATCATACATATTAATCTCAATTCGTCCTGTAAATTCATTTATTTCATTCTAAATAATACAGATCTGTAAACACAGGGCCATTAGTTTTGCCGTTTGACCTATTTTTTCATTTAACCTTCCTCACTGCCTTGCCCCTGTCAATCTCATGAAGTTGCACTGCAACTACCAGCAATTTGCACATTGGTGCCCCAGCTTGTCACAAAGGAAACACTGAAGCCTTCAGGCATCATTTCCACCCTCAGCGTTTTCCTTTTTGGAGGTCCTGGGTCATTCCCAGCTGTCCCCTCTTGTTCCTGACTATTTTATATTCCTTTCACTCACTACATTTTATCCTTCACAGATTTCTGTGTGTGTGTGGGAGGCGGGGGATGGTGGTGATGGGAAAAGGGCCTGGATCTGTGCAACACCTTACAGTCGTTGCTCATTTCAACCTGCAATGTTTTTGCAAGTTTCTGGTCTTCGACATGAGCTCGTTCCCCGAGGACTGAATTGTTAAAAATTATTTAAGACTATTCTTGAAGAATTATTCTCCTAAGTGCTTCATGGGTATTCTCCACCTCTAATGCTCACATCTAATGGTTAAAATGATTTTTCTTTAACCACTTAAATTCTATGTAAGTTCAACCAGCTTGATTCTAGATACTCCAAGGTTTCTGCCTATAAGCCTCAGAGAACAACTTGTATGAAATTTTTGGACACCACAAAATCAGTTGAAACTTCCTCAGAAAACAAGGCTGAAACCTAATGGAGCTGTTCCTGTCAGCCTGCATTGCATGATCAAAGTTACATTTTATTGTAGCCACCTCATCTGCTTAGCTATCTTTGCAAAGGAATAAAAATAGCAGTCCAGTTCATCAAATCTTTGGAGGGTTTGCAACAAATCAGCAGCATCCCATTGGGACGAAATCCTTCCACATCAGAATATTTCTGGAGTTAAAGGCCTCTTTTATTCAGCCTTTTGTTTTCTCTTGATTATATCACTTCCTTATCTCTTTGAAATCTTGTTGCAGTTTAATAAATGCTCTTTTTTTTCCTGTTTACTGTCTTTCAAGTTCAAGTTTCCTCATTTCTATTTTCATTTCTAATTCTTTTTCCTATTTTCTCATTTCCTCCTCCATTTCAAGCTGCAAATTTGATGTTCCCCATCGACATGAAGATAAATAAAAATAAATGCAAATCTCATCTCAACTTTATCAATTAAATCCACGGTAATGCATCTGCAATTACATTCTTATGACCCGCAACATGTACGATTTTTAAATTAAAAGTTTGTAACATAAGACGCCAATAAAATAGTCTCATATTCTTGTCTTTAAAGCATTCTAAGAATGTAAGAGGATTGTGATCCGTGTACACAACCGTCTCTGACACATTATTTGTGAGATGCACATTAAAATGTTGTCAGGCCAGTGCCAAACTCAATGGTTCTTTTTCTATCAGGGAGTATTTCCTCTGGTGGAAGTAACCTGTTCAATCCCATCCTCAGCTTCCTATAGCAAGACAGCTCCAACTCCGATGTCACGGGCATCCATGGTGACTTTAAAAGGTTTTGAAACATTTGGTGTAGCTAAAACTGGTTTGGTGGTTAATATTGCTTTCAAATGGTTGGCTGCTTCCTGGTATTGTTCTATCCACCGAAACGTTGTGTTGTTTTTTAGCAAATTCGTAAACGGTGCCACTGCACTGCTGACATTTGGAACTAACTTCCAATAGAATCTGTTGAGTCCTAAGAATCGAAGTACTGCTTTTCTCGAAGTTGGTCATGGGAAATTCCTCAATGGCCTTCGTCTTTGCGTTCCATGTGGTTAACCTTCCATAACCAAGGTGAAAGTGAGGACTGCAGATGCTGTAGATGAAAGTCAAGAGTGTGGTGCTGGAAAAGCACACAAGGTCAGGCAGCATCTGAGGAGCAGGAAAATTGACATTTTGGGCGAAATCCCCTCATCAGGAAAATGTTATGTCCCAAGAACATCATCTTTGCTTTCATGAATTCAGTTTTGTTTAAGTTTATTACTGGTTTTGCTTCTTGTAGTTGTTGCCAACTGTGCCATTTGATCTGTCCAGGACATGCTAAAGATCACGACATCATCCAAATAGACTCTAGAGTTTGTTAACCCAGCCACAACTCTGTCCATGAGACTTTGTAATGTAGTGGGTATGTTCTTCATTCCAAAGGACATCACTTTAAATTGATGGAGCCCATTTGGGGTTACAAACGCAAAACTTTATTTTGCTGACTCTGATAAAGGTACCAGCCAGTAATCACGCATTAAGTACATCTTGGTGATGTAACTGGCTTGTCTGACTTTCTCGATACAATCCTCCACTCTAGGAATTTGATATGAGTCTGATTTTGTAACAATGTTGTCCTTCCAATAATTCACGCAGAATCGTTGAGTCCCATCCAGCTTGGGAAATAAGACGATCAGGGAACTCCAGTCACCCTGGCTTGGTTCAATGATGTCCTTCTTGAGCATGGCCTCCACCTCCTTCTGGACCTGTCTGGCTTTGAAAGGATTAAGCCAATAGGGCTGCTGTTTTATCGGAGCAGTATTCCCTATGAATACTTTATGTACAAAAGCCTTAGCCCTCATATGTCTTTATACTGCAGGAACAAATCGTTCAACTGCATTCAATGCCCCTGAAACAGAGAGCTTACTGACTGGTCCCACTCCTCAAGGACTTCTTCATTTTTAATATATTTTGAGGCATATCAAAATCCATATCATCTGGATTTGAGTTCTCACTCTGTGGAGCAGTAACAGCTGTTTCTCCAGTTCTTTCACTCAAGTATAATATGGTTTCAACATGTTCACATTACAGACCCGATACATTCTTTCTCTATTTGGCATCTTTACTAGAAAGGTCACCCAACTCAACTTTTTCTCAATTTGATAGGGACCACTAAACCTGGCTTTGAAGGATCTCCCATCACTGGTAACAGTACTAATACGTCATCCCCTTGGGAAAATGTCTGAGTCTTAGAGCTTTTATCTGCCACCTGCTTCATTCTGTACTGTGCCTTCTTTTGGTGCTCTTTAGCTACTCACCTACTTGATTTATTCTCTCCCTCACCTCCGACTTTGGTCCTGTCAATTTTTCTTTAATTAATTTCAAAGAGCCTCTCACTTCATGACTGAATATTAACTCAAAGGGAGTGACCTGAGTAGATTCATTTGGGGCATCTCTAATAGCAAACAATACGAATGGGATCCCTTTATCCCAATCATTTGGGTAGTCCTGACTGTATGCTCTCAACATGGTCTGTAAGGTCTGCTGTCACCTTTCTAAAGCTCCTTGGGATTCAGGATGATATACACTGGATTTAAAGTGCTGTATACCTAAGCTATCCATAACCTCCTTAAACAGCCGAGCAGTAAAATTTGACCTTTGGGCTGAGTGAATCTCTCTGGGTAGCCCATCCCATGTGAAGGAAGCTACATCTACCAGCCTGTTCGCCTTGATGCTCCATGATGGAATTGCCTCCGGAAATCTGGTTGACACAACCATTATGGTTCACAAGTATTGGCTCCCACTTTTAATTCTCAGGAGGAGACTTACCCCCCACAATCAGTCATAACCCACATGAATAGTTCTTCAAATGTGGGAATTGGCAACTAAGGTACTGGTTTTATTATTGCCTGTGGCTTACCTATCATTAATCGCCTTTTTAAATTGACCAGAGAATGAAATGGACTTGAGCTCAGATGATTTGTACATATGAATAAGAGGAGGCGACTTGCCTTTTTCTCGACTTCATGTGCTGCAAGACTTTTCTGGGAACTTTTGTGAGGTACTCCGATGACTCGTTATACATAGTTTCCCTATCTTTGTCTCTGTCTCTGCTGAGAGACACGTGGAGATCATCAGGCAGGAATGCTGGGAATGGCATGGGCTGGTAGGTTATCACATTGCTGCAAAAAATAAAGAACAAGATGAGGCTTGAATGAACCAAAGACTAATTTTCTGAACCAAGCTTACTCCTTCAGTGGCTAGTGAAGGCATGAGACAGCTATCAGTCTCTCACTCTTTAACACTCTTTTAGGCTTGACTTCCTCAGCCTCTAGTTAAAGGACCACCCTCTTATTCAAGAATTGAATCACTTGAACCGTCACTGTACTGCCTTCAAGGCATTAAACTTCCTTAAAAACAGAGTTAAACTGCACACAATATTCCAGCTGTGGTCTCAACAATTTACGGGAAATCTGTAGTAGAACCTCTTCAATCTTGCACTTCAATACTCCTAAAATTTAGTTTTTTGTGGTCAGAAAACTTAAATATGTTCTTGTTGATCTAATTAATTAATATAGCTTTGAATAGATAAGGGCCCAACATTGAGACTTGTGACACTCAACCGGTTCTAGTCTACAGACTTGAAAATGTCCTGTTTATCCCTACACCTCGCTACCTGCCCAGCGAACAATCCTCTATTCATACCAATACACCTCAAAATCCACAAGTTCTCATCCTAATACCTTTTGTGTCACTTTTTGAAATGCCTTAATATTCTATAAATACCCGTTCTCCCTTGTCTGCCATATTGGTTACAACTTCAAAACACTTCCAACGAGTATTTCAAATATTCTTTCTCTCTTGGGAAACCATGTTGGGGTTTCTCCAATGGAAGAATGATCATTTTTAACTGTATTGTTAAAACATTCCTGAATTTTCTGACAACAGAAGCCAGGCTAACTGGTCTATATTCCCTGTTTTCGTATTAGGCTGACATCAGTCAATGAGAAAGGGTTGGTAAGTTAATGGCTAATGTGTAGAAGGCAATGCCTCCATTCAGCTCAGTTCAGTCAATTCCTGTGGCTGTAATCCTCTTACTGGATAGTGATAGAGATCAGAGACAGGAAGGCATTGAATTTTGTGGCTGAGGAGGAACTAATAGGAGAGGAAAGAGGTGCTGCCTACGTTTCTAAATCTGATTGTGTACAGGACCTGCTATTATGAAAGCAAAATCATTCTTGGCATATGGGATCAGTGCAAGGCCAGCATTTATGGCTCATTCAGAATTGCTCCCTGAAAGCCTGGTAGTGGGCCTTCTTTTTGAATCTCTGAAGTCAGTGTGGTGAAGGCACTCCCATTGTACTGTTGGATAAGGGATCTCCATGACATTTACCCAGCAGCCATGAAGGAATAGTAACACATCTCCAAGCTGGGATCATGTGTGTGATGTGGGTGGCGATATTGGAAGTTGACGGTGTTCCCATTCAGCTGCTTTTTGTTCCTTCGAGGAAGCAGTGGTGACAATTTGGGGAAATGGTGTTCAGGGAACACTGGGGGAAATTGGAGGGAGCATTATGTAGGACCTGTCAATGTTCGACTTCCAAAGTGAATGAACGATGTACATGGTGATTTGTGCTAATGGCCCTCACCTTGAGCAGGACCTGAGATAATTATCAAACCTTTCCAGTTTCCACTGCATTGTCTAGTGATTACTGTTTCGAACCATTGAAGATTGATATCTTTCTGTGCAATGTAGTTAGAGAACATTCTACTCACTACACCTGGTCCTTCCTGCTCTCCAAGGGTGGTATCCGGAGGAAAAGGGAGGTCTCCTGGATTTTCTGTTTCTCTTTGTCAAATCTCTTCAGCTGGTGTGAGAGGAAGCAAAATGTTTAAAAAATAGAAGAGGAAAATGTCAAGAACAAGGCTGGCAAAAGATAAATTCCAGAGAGTCGAAAAGGCACCTTGCCAGATTAAACATAATACTAAATCGCTGAACAGTCCCAGGGACTAACAGGAATTATTTAAACAGGAAACAGAAAGGATAGAAAGCAAGATTAACCTGAAAATACCAGCAAAGAACAGCCTTTGCTATCGATTCTGGGTGAAGTGAACATACCTGATTCGAGTATCCATATCCGAAACAGCCATAGGAAAAGTCTGTCGACATATCAAGACTACAAACGTGCTGAAAAGTTTAACAACACATAATTATTCAAGAACATCACAGAAAATCATTGTTAAAGCAAGAAACAACATTCATAGCTCACCTTTCACACCCTCAGCATGTCTCAAAGCAATTCACAGACACTCAAAGTACTTTTGACGTGTGGTCACTGTTGTCTTATTGGGCAATTCAGCATTTAATTTGTGCACAGCGAGCTCCCACTTAAAGCAATGACTTAAACCATGAGGTAATCGATATTTGGTGATGTTGGTTGAGAGCTAGGTGTTAGCCAAGAACTAGGAGAGATGCCTGTTCCTCTTTACCACAGTGCTGTGGGATTCTTTACATCCTCCAGTGAGGGCAGATGTGGCCCTGGATTGTTGTGACCCCGTCTGCACCTCCCCACCCCCACACTCCGTAAAAAGCATCTCCAGCACTTGCTCATGGAATGTCATCCCCGATCACATACTCAGCTCTCAAAACGGGATGGAAGTGGGTACTGCAGATGCTGGAGATCAGAGTCAGGATTAAAGTGGTGCTGGAAAAGTCAGGCAGTATCCGAGGAGCAGGAAAATTGACGTTTCGGGCAAAAGCCCTTCATCAGGAATTCCTGTTGATTTTCCTGCTCCTCGGATGCTGCCTGACCGGCTGTGCTTTTCCAGCGCCACTCTAATCTTGTCTCAAAACTGGAGTTTGAACCCAGAATTGTCTAACCCCAAGACAGAGATCAATCACTGAGCCAGAGTTAGCCCTACAAGAAATCATCTAGATTTAAGAGATAAATGGGGTCACATCCTGACAATGCTGTGAGAGAATGAAGAGAGATTTCCAGACATTGTGGGAGATTTTAAATGGCAGACTGTCTCTGTGCTTTATCAGCTTATGTGATATGAAAGAGTGTCTTCTGGTTTCACCCTCAAAGAACTTGAGATCTGGGACTAAATAACTAAGTTTGCAAAACTGAGCAAACTCTTCATCAGATAATGATTTTGTTTCCTTACAGGGAGTCAGACTCTCAGACTGAAACATTCCAACAGAACATTTCAATAAACTCCTGTCACCTCTGGGCCCTCATTCGGAGCCACCAGCACATGATTGCTGGGGTCAGCTTCTCTGCCTTTCTGATTTTTGAGGGCCCTCAGTTACCTGAACCCTCTCTCTGTTTCTGGATCCAAATCACAGAGTAGCCAAGGGCTGCCAACTCGGAGAGAACACAGTCCTGGAGGTTTCACCATGTGACTTGCCCCAACCTCCTCTCCTGCCCCCATGTACCTCCCATAGCTCCAGCCTGCTGTTTGGACACTGGCTTCCTACACCAGTCGTGACATCTGTGTATCGCAAGATTAGGATGCCCCCTACTTATTCTTCAAACAAGTCCCTCCCCACTCCCATTGCCAAGATTTTTGTAATGAATATGTGACAGAAAGTGGAGGGAAAATGCACAAGCTTCTTTTAATTTCCTGACAGAAATTCTCCTGGCTTACACACACCACCGTCCTAGAAGGATACAAAGACACACACACAATCTCAGTAACACATACACTCTCTCCCACTCTTTCACATACGCACGTAAACTTTCTCTCTCACACACAACACCTACATACACTCTCTCTCTCTCTTACACACACACAAATACACACTCACCTACATAAACACACACACATGCACACCCCCACATACACTCACACACACAATACACACTCACCTACACTCACACACACAACACACATTCACCATACACTCACATGCACACATACACACACAATACACACTCACTTACATACACTCATCCACTCACACCCTCACCACACATACACAAACACACATAAACACACGCACGCACACACATACATTTTCGCTTACACATTTATACATACACATATACGTTCACTCATATGGTTCTGCTTACAATCTGAAGTGAAATCAATCTGAATGTGAAGCATAGTTCCTTCATTTAAACTTCTCCAATATTAGAGTGAGGGAGAGAAACACAATCTGCAATCAGTAAATGAATGTATGTCTACATTGCACCTTCAGCCTCCTTTATACTGGCCACCTGGTCTTAGTACTCACCAGATTCTTGATCCCGAGTTCATACGTGTCCGAGGCAGAAACTTGCTGAAAGACAAACAGACCCAACAATGACTGCTCCTCAAAGAGGTAACTTGCAATTATTTTGAGCACCTTTAACAGAGAAATAACTGCCACAAATCATTTGGCAGAGGCTGGCCTGAGCAAAAGCAAATCAGTTACTCAGTAAAGTAGGATCGGTGAACAAGCTTGGATCATAGGAGAAGGTTTTAAAAGGTATCTTAACTGTGGAAGTAGAGATAGCGAGGCCAAAATGAGAATATAAGAGGAGCAATGAGGTGGGTTGGGAGAAGGGGCCAGGCAGGTGAAGGCACAACCATCAATGGTGGGTACCTCCACTCTATTAAGTCGGCTTTCCTCTCCGATTACCAATTTCTGAAGTTCAATTTCTCACTCTTTCTCTCTTTCTCCAGCTAGGGCCTTCCTCTCCTGTTCATTTTCCTCTGATTTTAATTGTAATTCAAACCGTTTCATTTCCTTTTCTCTTTCTTTTTGTTCTGCCAGGGCTGTTCTCTCCTCTTCTTTTGCCTCTAATTCAAGCTCGTTCATTTGCAATTGAATTTTAGTTATTTCCAAAGATGCTGATGACTGATCCAGCAATGTTAAATGTTGAGTTACTGCTGCAAGTATCTCCCCTTTCCTCACAGAGCCAGGCAATCCCGACTCCAGTCCGTCTGCCAAGTCCAACATGTTCATGTTCTGGAAAACTCCCAAAGTCACTTCCTCCACTCCCAGGAAACTCATAGTGACCGAAAGAGCCATTACGACACAAGGCACACCCTGATTAAACCAACTGAATCCAACTCCCAAACCAAAAGACACTAACTTGCCATCTTTGAATCCAACAATCCTAAGCCCATTTTGGAATTATAGATTTTGATCCCGACAATTTGTTATGGACCAGACCAGACTGCCTCAAAATGTATTAAAAGGTAGCCCACACCCTAACTTTTCCTTATTTTAAAGGTACACATGAAGTGCACATTCCAGATGTGATGTGACTGGTCAAACAACTAGACATTAAGCAAAACACAATTTATTTAAATGCTATAGTTAAAATACAAACCAAAGAAGGAGGAATTTACAATCCTGGAAATATTGGAAAACAATATTGGAAAACATAACCACATAATACATACAGTAACTATTACTAATTAACTGTCCCAATACAGTAACAACTCATAAACACACACCTTGATAAAAAAGTAAATTCAGACACAGATTCTTACATTCAGTTCTCCAAACCGGTGGGAAAAAAGAAATTCAGAGAAATTCCAGAGAAAGTAGCAGTTAGGAATCATTCACTGAAGCTCCCAACTCTTCTGAGACCCAAACAGCTTCTGACTACTGAAGCTAAAAAAACACTAGAAGGCCTGGTCTGTGAGAGCCAGCTCTTCAGGCTGCAAAAAATAGAAAGTCTCCAAAGATGTTTACTTCACCATCGTTAGTATCCGGTTCATCAACTCAATCTTACAATCTTTCTTTAAAAAAAACCAGGACAGCATCATCACAGATGGAACAGTGAGAAGGAAGGTAAGAACAGAAGCAGGTCATTTGGCATTCTGTATCCTAGAGTTTCCACATGGCAGAGGGCTTGATCTCTGTGGAGAAGTTATGTGTCTTGACACACAATAAGAACAACAATGAGAGTTCCTGCTCCCCACTCATCCCCTCCCCTATACCCTTCTAACTAGTCATAAATTGCGAGGACTCTGAGGACTGTCAGTGGTCTAATGGAAGAGGCTATTCTTTGTTCCATTCCTCCTGCCCCTTCCCTGCCAGCTCAGTCAGACCAGGCCAGTTTGGGAGAGCCAATCAAGGGCAAGACAAGAGAACTATGATGTGCAATTTTCTTCCTAGCCATCTCCACTCCTTTGAGTGCACTGTCTCCTTGAAACGTGCTCTGTCGGCCATTATCTGTGTTTGAGTGTTGATGGGAATGTTCTTGTCTGCCCCCCACAACACACAGACTTTGGGTAGAATAGTGACTCAGAACAGGAGTTTGGTTCTCACAATTCCACTACCTAACAACCTGCAACCTCACCCCCAACACACCTACACCCATCCCCTCACCCCCTGCCACCAGCATACCCCCCAATCCCAGGCATTAAGAAACTACCTCCATGACCTTAAGATCACTTGGCTAACTTGACGGAGGACAACAAATAGAATGGACTTTCCGCTTTGTATGGATTAGTTACTCAAGTGTGTGACCTGTTACAGAAACATGATGCCTCATACAACAACAACAACATGTATTTATGGAGTACTATTAGCAACTTAACACACTGTCCAAAAACCTTATTAGGGTCAATGTACCACGGACTCATTTTGGACAGCTGACCAAAAATGTAGTCAATGAGGTAGGAATTCAGGAGAAGAGAACAGGAAGATTGAGGAAGAGAATTCTGGGGCTGATGACCTCAACAGCTGAACATGGCCATTGATAGTGGAGTGAATGAAACTTCTAGAAGCTTCTTCACAGGCTGCCTTTCAGCCTCAGATATGGTCATGATGGTTGTTACATGAAGAGACTTACTTGGACAATGTCAATAAGCTGGAGATTTGTTCGCCCGAGGAGTTTTTGGCTGTCACTCCGTCGCTCAATCCCCAGTAGCTCAACAATGACCTTGTTCCTTACATCGTTCTTCCCTCTAGGAATCTAGCAGAGAGCGAGAGTTAGAGTGACAAATCAAAATATTTAGTTGGTTTCCCTCCAAAAGTATCTGCTCATCAATTAGATGGTTTTATACAATACCTGGACACAGAAGTATTTGACTTCTTCAAAGGGAATGACCAGTTTTGACTTTTTCATTTTCAGGAGTTCCCTCAGGTGGTGTGGCATGGTACACTTTATGACTTCACCCACAGTGATCCGGATAACCAGAAACATTCTCTTCTTTAGAACCACTGAAAGTTGGATCACTTAAAGAGAACAATTCAGTTTCTGAGAGAGGGTGGGCAGGAGTCAGTCAGTTAATACCCCAAACCAACCTCCATTCGGATGATCAGCCTAACATTTCCCCCAAGGTACACCTGGCATATTTGGTTCACTCCTCACTCATCTCACCAGCAGGTGGCAGCACCTGGCTCAGTTGTTTGTGGTTTCAACAGCTTCAGATTTACCAACATTTTAAGTTGTCCAAGATCCCTGTTGCTTTGGTAACCACTATCCCAATGCATCCTGGAATGTCCTTAACCCATCTGAGTACACAAAACACCTGATATCCTTACAATTTGCAACTTCAGGAGACCAATCTCCATGGAGAAGGCTTATTTCATCCCAGCTTTCTGAAATATCACCTCCACTATCTCCCCAATGGTCCTCCTAGCCCGACTCTGCATGAATCTAATTTTTGACTTCATCGTTCTTGCTCGTGTTGTTTGCCAACTCCTGAACACAGTGGATTGAAACTAAGGTTTCAAAAGGCAAAAGGACATTGGTATAACTCACCAGGATATTGTCAAAGAGAAAAGCTCTATCAAACATCTCAGAACCGTCAAGCCTTCAGCTGATAAAAAGGATACAAGTATTGGAAAAGTCTTTACAATGTCTAATATGAAACACCACACAACCAACCTGCAATGAAAAATGGAAAGTTATTAAGTTGAAGCAATGTTAAAGGTTCAGTCTTGTAGCACATGTTGGTCATATCCTTCCCTCTAGGCCCAGTGGTCTGGGTTCAAGTACCAATTCAGGACATGACATGTCCAAACAAGATGATTCCTGACCCATCATTTCTATGGTGGTCAGTAAGACCAGTGAGTCTCATGGTTAGTCAGAACCTGCAGAAGGGAATGGCAACAGCATAAAGATAAAGAGGGCAATAGCCTAATGGCATTATCATTAGACTCTTAGTCTAGAATACTCTGGTAATATTCTGGGGACTTAAGTTCAAATCCCACCTTGATTGAATTTGAGCTTCTAAAAATTTGGAATGAGGAGTCTATTGCCCCTTGTTGGGTGTTGAGCCTGTTTTGCCTCACTAACGCCCTTTTGGGAAGAAAATCTGTTAACCTTATCTGGTCCTCTCTGTGTGTGTCTCCAGACCAATGGGTCAATGAGACAAAGCAAGCCACTCAATGGGAGAACCAATTTGGTATGAGGAATAAGTGCTGACTGAGCCAGTTATGCCTACAATTGGTGAATGAATGAATGAATGTGCCACTGACAAGAATCCGATGCACACAGAGCTGCTCTCGTCCCCTGCTTAATCCAGTGCTACCAGGAAAAAGACAGTGCTGAATGAGGGGCCATGGTTATGGTTCCATTCCAACGGACAGCCAGTGGAAACCCCACTGTGGCCATATCTAAGAGTCCCGATGATGTTACGCAGCCATCAGGCAGTTACCTACCTGCTGTCAGAGAGAGGGCAAGCACTCTTCAGTCCCAACAGCACCACTGGGAGCAGTGGCCATTGCTGGGATTGCAAGGGTTTCTGGAGCTGCAGAAGGAGATGGAGGTCCCGAAAGAAGCTAAATGGGGTGGGCTGGCCTGAGCTGGTCAGCAAGATCCTGGCAAATAAGACTGTAGCTGAGAGCCTAGAGTGGCTCTTCCACAGGGAGGCCATCAATTTATATTAGGCCTTTCCACATGGCACAAGGGGTCACTCCATTCCTGCTGCAATTCTCAACGAGCTGAGGGGCTGAATGAGAACCTCAGTCTTCTCCAGATTTAATCAGGGTGAGGAGGGGTTCTTCTTACCCCATAACTTCCCACATAGCCATATGGACTACCTCATCTTCCAGCCCAGTCTTAGGGTGAGAGCAAAGGTGGGGGGTAATGAAAAGCATGATATTCTATCCACCTTGTGAGTACAACTTTAATGGTGTGTAGTACTATTCAGGTTGTTTCTGCCTATTCACTGAGGTTTGTTGAAGCTGGGTAAACTCTTTGTTCAATGGCTGCTTGAAGTTATTTTCATAAAGGAATTAATAACTTACATTTTTGTGATAATTAACATCCTGCAGTTGAATTTTAATGTTAATTGATTGAGCTCTGCTCATTGGGGTGTCATGGTGGCTCAGTGGCTAGCAGTGCTGCTTTATAGTGCTAGGGATCCTGGTACAATTCCTACCTCAGGCAACTGTCTGTGTGGAGATTGCACATTCTCCCTGTGTCTGTGTGGGTTCCTTTCCAAAGGTGTTAGGTTAGATAAATTGGCCTTGCTAAATTGCCTGTAGTGTTAGGTGGATTAGTCATGGGGGAATGGGTCTGGGTGGGTTGCTCTTTGGAGGGTCATGTGGAGTTATTGGGCTGAAGGGCCTGTTTCCACACTGTAGGGAATCTAATATATTAAAAAATCATTCAAGTCCTCTTTCAGTGATGTAACCTAGGAAATGCAAGATTCTCCAATCTCATGATGCAGTTGTAGGTTTCCAAAAAGGTGGCAACAGCATTTCTGAGCCGGTCAGTTCCTATATCTTTACCCCAATGTGTTTCCTTCTTTTCTACAATATGGCGCCCACAACTGTACACCATACTCCAGCTGTGATCTAACAAGGGTCTTGTACAATGTGATGGTGAATTCAATATTAGCAATTGGGAAAGAGAGAGGCAATGACAGAGGACAAAGTGTTCTTTGAAACAGACAGAGAGGGTCAGGAGCAGATGAGATGAACAAGAATAGAGGATGATCGGGAAAGAAAGTGGATGGTAAAAGAATGAAAACTTAAGCCAAAATGACTTTTGGAATACTGCATTAAATTCTGTTCTCCCTCCTATAGGAAGGATGTTGTGAAACTTGAAAGGGTTCAGAAAAGCTTTACAAGAATATTGCCAGGAGAGCCTGAATAGGCTGGGGCTGTTTTCTCTGGAGTGTCAGAGGCTTATAAAATCATGAGGTGCATGGATTGGGTAAATAGACAAAGTCTTTTTCTGGGATGAGAGAGTCCAAAAGTAGAAGTTTTAAGTGAGAAGGGATGATTTAAAAGGGATTTAAAGGGAAACCTTTTCAGACAGAGGGTGGCCTATGTATGGAATCAGCTGTTAGAGCAAGTAGTGGAGACTGGGACAATTACAACATTTTAAAGGCATCTGGATGGGTATATGAATAGAAAGGGTTTAGAGGGATATGGGCTAAATTCTGACAAATGGGACTAGATTAATTTAGGATATCTGGTTGGCATGAATGAGATGAACTGACGAGCCTGTTGCTATGTTGTACAGCTCTATGACTCTATGATTCGATATGTGTCTTCATTAAATGAGAAAATGGTATTATGCTGTTATCATATCTTTAAGGATATCTTAGTTGTACAACCAGAATGAGTTTGAGTTCTAATCAGTGTGGCATTGTGGGACTGCTAGTGGACTGGTTACATAGAGGCGCAGGCTATTGTTACGGGGACATGGGCTCAAATCCCTACGTAGCAGATAGTAAATTTTGAATTTAGTAAAATCTAGAATGCAAGCATGATGATTCTTACAAAAACCCATCCATTTCACTAATGTCCATCAGGGAAGGACTCTTAACTGCCCTCTGTAATGGGGTGGTAAAGTCAAGGGTAGTTAGGGATCAGCAATGACCACATCCCATACAATAATAAAAGAAAAATAATCCTTTAATGTGTGCTCTTTCCTTAAAGAAATATTTTGCAGCTATTTCTGATAAAGTTAAATGATAGTCATTCATTAAATATCATGATTTAAGCTTCTCATCCGAAACATTTTGCATAAATGTGAGAATGGTTACTTTCCCTCTAACAGACTTAGCTGACACCTGTGTCCAATGCTAACTGCTATTTCCTGGGTTTCCCATGTGATTATGACCCTTGCAATTTTGGTGAGAGTCTGTGTTGTCCTTCCAAGCTTTTTCACTGTTTCTTTCTTTCGAGCTGTATAAACTCATTGAGATAGGATTGCTCATGTTATTCGTGCTGCTGCTCCATTAACCCCTGGCTGCCTTGTGCTCAGCAGCTGACTGGCTCAATATGTTATTGAGCTGTTGAATACGTAAAGATACCCTCGCAGATTTTTCGGTGCAATTTTTCTTTCCCATACAAGAACAAAAGAGAAATATTCCTTTATGTGTGCTCTTCTCTCAAAACAAATTGCAACTATTCCTAATAAAGTTAAATCATAGTCATTCATTAAATATCATGACTTCAGCTTCTCATCCTAGATAAGTGGATAATGGTGAGGTCATGCATTTTGGTCAGAAAAAAAATGGGGAGATATTTTGTGGTGCTCCAGTGCAGAGGGATCTAGGTGTCCTTGTTCATGAGTCACAGAAAACTTGCATGCAGGTACAGCAGATAATGAAGAAAGTGAAAGGAATGTTGGCTTTCATAGCTAAAGGAATAGAATATAAAGGTAAGGAAGCATTGCTGCAATGATACAAGGTATTGGTGCGACTGCACCTGGAGTATTGTGCACAGTTTTGGTCCCTTATTTGAGGAAAGATGTAGTGGCATCAGAGGCCGTTCAGAGGAGGTTCACTCGATTGATCCCAGCGATGAAGGGTTTGTCGTGTGAAGAGAGATTGAACAGTTTAGGCCTTTACTCTCTGGAATTTAGAAGAATGAAGGGAGATCCAATTGAGGGATTCAACATGAATAAAGGTGTGGGCAAAATAGACATAGAATGTCTCTGGGGAATTCTAGGACGATAGGTCATAGTCTTAGGATAAGGGATAGCAAACTTAAAACAGAGTTCAGGAGAAACTACTTCTCCCAAAGGGTTGTGCATCTGTGGAATTCACTACCCCAAAATGTAGTGGATGCTGGGACAGTGAGTAAATTTAAGGAGGAGTTAAATGGATTTTTAGTTGGTAATGGGTTGAAGGGTCATGGGGAGGAGGCAGGAAAATGGGGCTAAGGAGCATGTCAGCCAGGATTCATGGCTGGAGCAGACTTGATGGGTCGAATAGCCAAATTCTGCTCCTATATCTTACTAACTTATGAGCTTCCCACAAGCACTGCTTTTCAGCAACTCACATGGGACAGTGGGGCCCACCTCTGCAACCATGTTTGGTTCCCAGTGTTGGCAGCTCCTTATGCTCTCACGATTGCATTGACTTGAACCACCTAGAATGCTTTGGATTCACTGCTGCCAATCTCCCTTATTGCCATAAGTCATAACGGGTGCCCAACTTGGGTCCTAATGGGCATAGCTTGTCTCCTGTTTCAGTTAAGCCAGTCAAGTTCTAATGTCTGATACACCGTTGCCCTTTACCCTGGTCCCACGAAAGCAACACAATCACAAAGCCACAGTCAATTTATCTACTTTCCAACAAACATTTGGTTGTGGTTGTGTACTGCCTCCTCAGCCCTCGCATAGTCACCTGCCACATGGTATGGGGAATATGCTCTAGACTGCATTCCCCACAGTGTTGTCACTCTCACTGGTATTCAATTACTGGGGCTGGTTTAACAGTGCCATACTCTTGGAGGATTCCTGCTCTTCCAACTTTGTAGGATCGCCACTTTAAACCTTCCCAACACACGCACCCCCTCCTTCCCCTTTGCCGAAGCAAACTCAAGTGGAGCACACGGCCTGGTGTGTGAAAGATCACCGAGACTGGAGCAAATAACTCACCGGGTCATCCACAGCTATTAGATGGGCTTGGGAACGAGCCGCTGCACCGATTTCATCTTCTTCTGCTTGAGTCGGAATTCCCATGAAACGCTGTAAGAAGATAATGTGCCGTGTAGTTTTGGAGATGTTTAACCAGTAACTAAAACCCATTGAAAGGAATGGCTCAGAGATTCTCGAAAAAGATCAGGTTTGCCTCTGAGGGTGATGATGAGCAGAGAGGAGATATTCCATTGACTCCCTCTTCTTGGCAGCAGTCAAGTTAAAGATCATAAACTATTGTCCATTAAAAAACAATGGAAAAGCTCTTTGGAGATTGAAAAAAAACGAAGATTAATGTTTCAGATCAACTCAAGTGATTGATAGCTTTTCGCTCTAATTCAGAGCCAATATTGATCAGGAATATTTCCCTGATAACTTAAGCCTGCCAAGTTCAGGCCCTTCAATCTCAGATAGGCTCAGAATTGGGTCCGTGGATTCCCCATAACTCTCCTACAGGGGAAGAAGTTGCCCATGAATGTTAACTTTCTCCAAATAGACTGTTTAAATTTTAATACGCTTTAGCAATGATATAAACATCCCAGCTATTTTAAGGGTGTGGAATTTCTCCCTTCAGAATATATACTCCTTACTTAAGGATGAAATAAAGAGTCAATGGCAACAGAAAATAACTTAAATAAGATAATTTAAGCGAGAATATTAAGGTGATAAGTAAACTACTATGCCAAAAGCCAAGTTTGATAACTATCAAAGAATATCTAATAATATCCAAGAAGAGAAAACTCATCAACAGTTAAAGTAAAGTTTTATCTCAGGGTCCTGAGTAATTTATGGTCTCCTAATGGGAAGAAAGTATATTTCCAGAAATATTATCTGAGAGTCTCTAATACTTCTGAAATTTCAGTGGAAGTGACTTATTTTTACATTGTTCATCACCTCCTGCATAGTGTTAACCCTCTATTTATTTCCTCTCACATTCATCTCGTGCTATATCATTTAACATTGCTCAGTCAAGCTTCCCTGATGAAGTTGTAAGTGTTTATCAAGTCAATTTGCTCGTGGTGTTCAATGACACTTAAAGGGAGACTTCTTTCATTTCTTATGTATTCATGACGATTTATGGATTTTTAAAAAAATTCTTAATTTAGTTTATTTCCACAGTTCTATCTGTTTTTGTTGCTGGATCCTGGTTTGTAAAGGTTTTCATGGGACAAGGAACTTTGATTGCCCTTTTTTTAAGCAGTTGGGTGCTTCCAATATTCCTTCTGTAATTAATACTTGGAGCAGCACAGTGGCTCAGTGCTTAGCACTGTTGCCTCACTGCACCAGGGACCCAGGTTCAATTCCAGCTTTGGGCAGGTGTCTTTGTGGAGTTCCTATTCCTTGGATGCTGCCTGACCTGCTGTGCTTTAACCAGCAACGCATTTTCAACTTTGCACATTCTCCCTGTGTCTGTATGGGTTTCCTCCCACTATCCAAACATGTGCAGGCCAGGTGAATTGGCCATGCTAAATTGCCCATAGTGTTAGGTGCATTAGTCAGAGGGAAATGGGTCTGGGTGGGTTACTCATTGGAGGGTCAGTGTGGACTTGTTGGGCCGAAGGGCCTGCTTCGACACTGTAGGGAATCTAATCTAATACTACATGTTCACACCTAGGTGGGATGAAGCCATGTCTCTTTCCCGGCCAGTCTGAAATTCAATGTGAGCCTTTTAGTTTTATTTTTCCTTTCTCTGAAATGAAGTTTTTAATGATTAACTTCTTGTTCTGTATGAATCGCTATCTTTAAATGTTTGTTACTATCTATGCATGTGATTGATTGCAATGCTATCTAGTTTCTGTAAATAATAGAGACTGAAATATGTTCAAGATTTTGAGAGTTGTACTCATTTCAAATTTGAGGAGGACAATGCACTAGAGTCAATGAAAGAAGTGCAAAATAATTGGGGTAAACCACTTTATCAAAACCGATATGCTATCAAGTGAAAAATCCCTCCCTGTTGAACAGGCCGTTAATAAAAAAGGCTAAAATTAAACTGGATGTGAAACACATCAAGACTGTAATTATTGTGAAGCAGTGAATTTACAGTTCACACAATCTGATTATTAGTGTATTCCTTTAATGAGCACAAACTTCCCTCGTCAAAATATTCAATCAATGACACAGAAGATCACTGTTTAAAAAGACAAGGAGATAGGGAGGACTGCAGATGCTGGGGTGTCAGAGTTGATAAAGGTGTGGCATTGGGAAAAGCACAGCAGGTCAGGCAGTACTGAGGAGCAAGACAGGAGGTGTTTCAGGCAGGAACCTTGTTCAGGACTGGGGAGGGAGAAGGGAGCTGAGAGATGAGTAAAGGTAGGGGGATGGGTGTAGGGGAAAGCAAGGTGAGATAGCAATAGGTGAGCGAAGGTAGAAAGTAATGGTGATAGGTCAGTGGGAAGTGTGGAGCAGGTAGATGGGAAGGAAGATAGACAGGTAGGTCACGTCAAGAGGGCGGATATGAGTCGGAGAGTTGGATCTGGGATTGGGCTGGAGGGAGGGGAGATTTGGAAACTGGTGAATTCAATGTTCATGCCTTGTGGTTGGAGGCTCCTAAAATGGAAGATGAGGTGTTCCTCCTCCAGTTTGCTGGTGGTCTGGTGTAAATGGTGAAGGAGGCCCAGAATGGATATGTCCTCACGGGAGTGGGAATGGGAGTTGAACTCGATGATCAGAGGAAGGTGAGGTTCGTTGGTACACATGGACCAGAGATGTTCTCTGAACCATACCACAGGTTTGCTTTCGGTCTCTAGGAATGATGGTGTGGGAGATCAACCAATGTAACAAGGCTGGAAAATACATAGCAAGTAAAGGTTATGAATCTATGGAACTCATTACCTCAAAGAGCAGTTGAGGCTGGATCATTAAATATATTCAAGGCTGAGATGTACAGGTTTTAATCAGTAAGGGAATAGAAAAAGGCAGGCAAGTGGAGTTTAAGATTTTCAGATAGCTGTGATCTGATCAAATGGTGGAGTCGACTGGATGGGCTAAATACCTCCGCTCCTATATAGCCTTAAATAGTACTGGTGGAGTTGATGACTTCTGTGTAAGAGGATCATTGAACATGCTGAACCTTATCAGCAGGGCCTGACCTGAGAGGCACATTCTCAATATTTCATCTGTATGCCCTTTCTACACTGCTATGAAGCTGACAATTTACCTTAATGAGTCCTGGGTTCTTCATGCTTTCGGACTGGCTCCTCTTAGAGCGTGGACTGCCATATCTGGAACTGCTGGATTGCTTTCTATCCGTACCAGGTAAGTTTAAGTTCTGAAATAACTTCTTGGGCATACTCGTCTGGGACACACTGACATCGAGGGTGTCAGTACTCACATCACTATGGCTGTTCATGCCTGCCATAGTTGTTGGTAAAATGCTGCCATAAGAATGGCTCCTTGGTTGTGGAATATGCAGGTTATCCATGATTGAATTCTGACAGCCTTGGATTCATAGATGTTTGGCTCACAGCCCTTTTGTTAATATTAACATTGCATCCAGCGCACACTAACTGACCAAACCAACTTGGCATATGTTTCTGACCCTCTGATCGTTGTTTTCCCAGGCACTGGGCATTGGTTTTGTTTTGAAACAGGTAACCATGGCACCACAGAATGTAGTGACCGTTACATCATAATATTCACTCCAAATGTGTCAATGATCAAAGCAAGTGCTGTCTTTAGGAATGAGGTTGATAAGACTCACATTTCAGTGATCTCAGCTTGCTAGTCACTCCTTGTGTTAATCAGTTTTCAAAATATTTCAGCTCACTAACTGCTAAAACAGCAAAATAGTCCTAAATTCCTCAAGGTTTATACCACTGTAATTCTTGTTGCTTGATTTTATATTCAGGCTTATGTATTTTCTTCTTACTGAAGATTTGAGTTATTAGGGATTGTGCAAAACTAATTTACCTTAGATCTGTGGATAATTGGATGCATTTTTAAGGGGTTGCTGAAAGGTCACTTTATACATTAGACATTTCACATCTTTAAAATAAAGCATTCATGTGAACAGTACATCTAATTCCTTGGACTCGCCTCTGGGGAAACACATGACAGAGTTTAGGAGTTGAAAAAAAATGTTTCTGTTTGAATAACGTTTTGCATGCAGTTGGTGATTGTTCACTTTTCATTTGGGAAAAAGGCCTGCTGAGGAAAAGGCTGCTCAACATTTTGCTCTATCTTTCTGAAAAGCTTTTATTGTAAGTTCAATGTAAAGCATGCTTGACCTCTTCAAGAGCATTTGGAAGTCTGTATGATCCTTTATTTTCTGAGTAAGCTGTATCTACCAAGACCGCAGAGATAGTTTTATGTGTCCACTGACCTTACTTTATGTGTGCCAGAGTACTAGCTTGACAGCGAGCTGAAAATTCCATGCATTATCACTTTCTCTTCCATCAATGATTAACCATTATTGGCCTCTGTGTGTTGTTAACAAGTTTAATATTTTGCTAAAAATATATATGAACTTTAAAATAAATCAACTTTTTGTGCATTTAAGAAACCTGGTTAATGAGTCTTTTTATTTTAAGTCTAATATAGAGAAAGCTGAAATTTGGCCCTATCAAGAACTGTATAAAACAATCCAGTTTCTGCTGTGACCTGTGGAGCAGAAAAAGATTCTCTTCAACATTATCATCATACCAATGTAGAAATTAACAGCTTTCCTACAAACCATTCAACATGTGTCTGAATGGAAACATCTGCACCAATTTTACACCATTGTTAACAATTGACTCCAGAAAATCTCGCAGTTTCTTGACAGATTCTGAATTCAAAATTGATTTTTTAAGATAAAATACTGTCACAAAAAATGTGGCCAGTCGTTTTAACAGTGAGACTAAACAGTATGATCCAGACAAATCAGTTAAAAACCAGGATTGAGATTAAAAGAATGAAGTGCACAAGAGAGAGAAAAGCAATGTCACCCTCAGCTCCTGTGCAGCACATGATGAGTAAAACCCAATGTCTCAATCCCTTTCCCCAACTTAAATTTCACATTGGACTATTGTGTTAATAGATTGCCACTCCTCAGTTGCCTGCAGAGACAAAATTACAGACACGTGCACACATACACACTGACAAGGCATGCATTCATACATGACATTTAGTCACATACAACACATACAAACCTGCAGGTGTTCATACTGTTAAATATACAGAGACACATGCACAGGCACATAACTGCAAACATCCAGATGTACACACAAATAAAACACTTCGATGCATGCTGTCACTGCACACAGATCTAGAGAGAGATGTACAGTCGGGGAGATTAGAACATTGAGAATGGAATGCCATTCCCAAGGTCGTAACTGGAAGTGTACATCTCTTCTGTTTTCTCTATTGTTCTCTCTTCCCATGTGATTACACACAAAACTCTACGAGCTCACAATGTTCGAACAAACTGTATTTGATTGAATGCGAATTCTAAATACAACTGACACTTGCACTGACATAGAACATAGAACACAGATGAGTACAGCGCGGGACAGGCCCTTAAGCCCTTGATGTTTCACCGACCTGTGAAACCAATTTGAAGCCTATCTGTCCTACAGTATTCCATTTTCATTCATATGTTTATCCAATAACCATTTAAATGCCCTAAAATTTGGCAAGTCTACTACTGTTGCAAACAATGCATTCCACGCCCCTACTACTCTCTGAGTAAAATTACCTCTGACATCTGTCCTACATCTATCACCCCTCAATTTATAGCTATGTCCCCTTGTGCTAGCCGTCACCATCTGAGGAAAAAGGTTCTCACTGTCCACCCTATCTAACCCACTGATTATCTTATATCTCTCATTTAAGTCACCTCTCAACCTTCTTCTCTCTAATGAAAACAGCCTCAAGTCCCTCAATGTTTCCTCGTAAGACCTTCCCTCCACATCAGGCAACATCCTAGTAAATCTCCTCTGAACCCTTTCCAAAGCTTCACATCCTTCCTATAATGCGGTGACCAGAACTGTATGCAATACTCCAAGTGTGGCGCACCAGAGTTCTGTACAGCTGCAGCATGACCCCGTGGCTCCGAAACTAAATCCCTCAACCTATAAAAGCTAACACACCGTATGCCTTCTTAACAACCCTATCAACCTGGGTGGCAACTTTCAGGAATCTATATCCACGGACACTGAGATCTGTCTGCTCATCTACACTACCAAGAAACTTACTATTAGCCCAGTACTCTGCATTCCTGTTACTCCTTCCAAAGTGAATTACACTTTTCTACATTAAACTCCATTTACCACCTCTCAGCCCTGCTCTGAAGCTTATTTATGTCCCTCTGTAGCCTGCAACAGCTTTTAGCACTATCCACAACTCTACCAACCTTAGTGTTATCCACAAATTTACTAACCCATCTTTGTACGCATTCATCTTGGTCATTTATAAAAATGACAAACAGCAGTGGCCCCAAAACAGATCCTTGCGATATACCACAAGTAACTGAATTCGAGGATGAACATTTTCCATCAACCACCGCTCTCTGTTTTCTTCCAGCTAGCCAATTTCTGATCCAAACTGCTAAATCACCCTCAATCCCATGCCTCCGTATTTTGTGCAATGGCCTAACATGGGGAACCTTATCAAACACCTTACTGGAATCCAGATACACCACATCAACTGCTTTATCCTCATCCAACTGTTTGGTCACCTTCTCAAAGAACTGAATAAGGTTTGTGAGACATGATCTACCTCGCACAAAACTGTGTTGACTATCCCTAACCATGACCTTGTAAACAATTAGGAATATTCCTCTCTCAATGATTATAAATCCTATCTCTTATAATCTTTTCCAATACTTTACCCACAACCGAAGTAAGGTTCATTGGTCTATTATTACCAGGGCTGTCTCTATTCCCCTTCTTGAACAAGGGGATAACATTTGCTATCCTCCAGTCTTCTGGCACTATTTCTGTAGACAATGACAACATAAAGATCAAAGCCAAAGGCTCTGCATTCTCCTCCCTGGCTTCCCAGAATATCCTAGGATAAATCCCATCTGGCCTAGTGGTCTTACCTATTTTCACACTTTCCAGAATTGCTAACACCTCCTCCTTGTGAACCTCAATCCCATTCAGTCTAGTAGCTTGTATCTCTGTATTCTCCTCAACAACATTGTGTTTGTTCAATGTGAATACTGATGAAAAATATTCATTTAGTTCTTCCCCATCTCCTCAGACTCCACACACAATTTTCCCACTACTGTCCCTGATTGCCCCTAATATTTTTCTGGTCATTCTTTCATTCCTGATATACCAATAGAAAGCTTTAGGGGTTTCCTTGATCCTATCTGCCAATAACTTCTCATGTCCCCTCCTGGCCTCTTCCTCGTTCTCTCTTTCGGTCTTTTCTGACTAACTTGTAATTCTCAAGTGCCCTAACTGAGCCTTCTCATATCTCATCCTAACATAAGCCTTCTTCTTCCTCTTGACAATAAATTTAATTTCTTGAGTAAACCACAGCTCCCTCGCTCGAATCTTCCTCCTTGCCTGACAAATACATACTTATCAGGGACCTACAGTAGCTGTTCCTTGAATAAGCTCCACATTTCTATTGTGCCCATCCCCTGCAATCTTCTTTCCCATCCTATGTATCCTAAATCTTGCCTAGTCACATCATAATTATCATTCCGCCAGCAATAACTCTTGTCCTACATTATATCCCTTTTCCTTTTCATTGCTAAAGTAAACATATCCAAATTGTGGTCACCTATCTCCAAATCTAACACCTGGCCAGGTTCATTCCCAGTACCAAATTCAATTTGGCCTTGCCCCTTGTTGCCTGTTTGCATACTGTGTCAGGAAACCATCCTGCACACACTGGACAAAACCTGACCCATATTAAGTACTCGAACTATTGTATTTCCAGTCAATATTTGGAAAGGTAAAGACACCCATAACAATTACTCTGTTACTCTCACTCCTACCCAGAATCAGCTTTGCTATCCTTTCCTCTACATCTCTAGCACCAAACGGAGACCTATAGAAAACCCCCAACTGTGTGAATCCTCCTTTCCTGTTTCTAACTTCAGCCCATACTACCTCAGTAGATGAGTCCTCAAATGTCCTTTCTGCCACCGTAATACTGTCCTTGATTCACAATGTCACACCTCCCCCTCTTTTACCATCTTCTCTGTTCTTACTGAAACATCTAAATCCTGGAACCTGCAACAACCATTCCTGTCCTAGCTCTATCCATTTCTCTGAAATAGCCACAACATTGAAATTCCAGGTACGAGCCCATGCTGCAAATTCATCCACCTTATTCCGGATGCTTCTGGCATTGAAGTAGACACATTTCAAACCATTTTATTGCTTGCTGGTGAACTCTTATGACTTTAAAACCTCATTTCTGACCTCACTACTCTCAACCCCTGGACACTGGAACTACAATTTAGGTTCCCATCCTACTGCTGAATTAGTTTAAACCCTCCTGCAGAGCATTATCAAATATCCCCCCAGGATGTTGGTACCCCTCTGGTTTGGGTGAAGGTCATCTTGTTTGGAGAGGTCCCACTTACCCCAGAAAGAGCCCCAATTATCCAGGAGTCCAAAACCTTCCCTCCTGCACCATCCTTGTAGCCACACATTCAACTCTTTTCTCTATCTATTACTCATCTCATGAGTATGTGGCATGAGCAACAAACCAGAGGTAACAACAATGTTTGTTCTAGCACTAAGCTTCCACCCTAACTCATTGAATTCCCGCCTTAAATCCCCATCCCTTTTCCTACCTATGTCGTTGGTGCCATTGTGGACCACAACTGGGCCTGCTCCCCCTCCCCCTTAGGGATCCTGAAAACACAAGAGACATCACACACCCTGGCACCTGGGAAGCAACATACCAACCGTGAGTCTTTCTTGTTCTTAC